>NC_142515.1:117327500-117972500 GCF_057876585.1 Rhinolophus sinicus | reverse complement strand
ATGTTCACTGCATCTTCAAACGGAATTCTACTGTAGGCCTTTAAAAAATGAAACATTTGAAAATATAATTATTCCTACATATACCTATTTTAATGGCTTAATACAAGTTTTTAAAAATGTTTTTATTAAAAATATAGCTAATATACAATATTATATGAGTTTCAGGGGTACACCATAGTTGTTCAACATTTATATACCTACAGAAGTGAGCATTGTAAGTCCAGCAACCATCTGACACTGTACTATGCTATCACAATATTATTGACTAAATTCCCCATGTTGTACATTACATCCCATTATTTATTTGTTTTATACCTGGAAATTTGGACCACTTATTGCCCTTCACCTTCCCTCTCTTTTTAATTTTTCAATTCTAGTTGACATTCAATATTATTTTATATTAATTTTAAGGGTACAGCATAGTGGTTAGACATTTATATAATTTAAGTAGTGATCCCCCTAATTAGTCTAGTTACCCACCTGGCATAGTTATTACCATATCATTGACTATATTCCCTATGCTTTATATCCCTGTGACTATTTTGTCACTACCAGTTTGTACTTAATCCCTTCACCTTTCTCACCCAGCACCCAACCCCTCCCATCTAGAACTCCAACAAATCTAGTACCCATCTGACACCATATATAGTTATTACAATATTATTGACTATATTCCTTATGCTATACCCTACATCCCCATGGCTACTTTGTAACAACCAATTTGTACTTATTAATCGCTTTCCCTTTTTCCACCCACACTCCCAATCCCCCTCCCATGTGGCAACCATCAAAATGTTCTCTGTATCTATGAGTTTCTGATTTGTTTGTTTGTTTACTTTGTTCTTTAGATTCCACATATAAATGAAATCACATTGCATCTGTCTTTCTCTGTCTGACATATTCCACTCAGCACAGTATCCTCCAGGTCCATTCATGCCGCCACAGATGACAAGAGCCCATTCCCTTCCATGGCTGAGCAATATTCCGTTGGATATAAGTACCCCTCCTCTTTATCCATTCTCCCTTCGAGAGACACCCAGGTTGCCTCCACATCTTAGCCATTGTAAACAATGCTTCAATGAACATATAGATGCACACATCCCCTCCAAGTAGCGTTTTGGATTTCTTCAGATGAATAACCAAAAGAGTAATTACTGGGTCATTCTTTGTCTCTTGTTATAGCCTTTGTTTTACAGTTATTTTTGTCTGGTATAAGTATGGCTACTCCAGATTTTTTTTTTTCCATTTTCATGAAATATCTTTTTCCATCTCTTTACTTTCTGTGCATGTGTGTGTGTATCTTTCCATATGAAGTGATTCTCTTGTAGGCAGTATATGTAAGGCTTTTGTTTTCTAATCCATTCAGCCCTCCTATGTCTTTTGATTGGGGCATTTAATACATTGAAAGTAATTGCTAATAGGTATGTAACTATTGTCATTTTATTACTCATAGTTTTGATTTTTTTCCTCCTGTTTAAAGAAGTCTCTCTAACATTACTTGTAATACTGATTTGGTGGTGATGAACTCCTTTAGCTTCTTCTTGTCTGGGAAGCATTTTATCTGTCCTTCGATTTTAAATGATAACCTTGCTGGGTAGAGTACCCTTGGTTGTAGGTCCTTGCTTTTCATCATGTTGAATATTTTGTGCCAATCCCTTCAGGCCTGCAAACTTTCTGTGGAGAAATCAGCTGACAATCTTATGGGAGCTCCTTTATAAGTTACTAGTTGCTTTTCTCTTGCTGCTTTTAGAATTTTCTCTTTGTCTTTAAACTTTGCCATTTTAATTATAATGTGCCTAGGTGTGGGCCGGTTTGGGTTCATCTTGTTTGAGACTCTCTGCACTTCCTGAGCCTTTATGTATATTTCCTTCGCCAGGTTAAGAAAGTTTTCAGTCATTATTTCTTCAAACACATTCTCAATCTCTTGCTTTCTCCCTTCTCCTTCTGGTATCCCTATGATGCGAATGTTGTTACACTTAACATTGTCCCAGAGGTCCCTTAAATTAGGATTTTTATATATATATATTCTTTTTTTTCTTTTTGCTGTTCTGATTGGGTGTTTTCTGCTACCTTGTCTTCCAAATGTCTGATTCAGTTCTCTGCTTCATCTAGTCTGCTGGTGATTCGTTTTAATACATTTTTCATTTCAGTTATATTCTTCACTTCAGACTGGTCCTTTGTTTATGGTTTCCATGTCCTTTTTTATGCTTGCTATCCCTTTTTGAAGTTCTCACTAAGTTCCTTGAGCATCCTTCTAACCATCGTTTTGAACTCTGTCTCTGGTAGGTTGCTTGCCTCCATTTCACTTAGTTCTTTTTCTGGAGTTTTCTTCTATTCTTTTATTTGGGATGCATTTCTTTGTTTACTCATTTTGGCTGCCTCCCTGTGTTTGTTTCTATGTATGAGGTGGATCTGCTGTGTCTCCCCGTCTTGGCTGGGTGGCCTTATGTAGTACGTGCTCTGTGGGGCCCTGGCAATATCTCCCTGGTCACCTGCTCTGGGTGCTCCAGAAGAGTCCCTTGCATGGGTTGTGTGTGCCCTCCTGTTATAGGTGAGCCTTGATTGCTATTGGCACATCAATGGGTGGGATTGACCTTCAGGCTGACTGGCTGTGGGGTTTGGCTACATCCACAACTTATAGGCTGCTGTGCAGGGGGCTTACCCCACTGAGTGGGATTTGCCCCAGCAGGCTCTGGTGCCTATTGAGACCACGCTTTGTATGTGCTACTTGTGGGGCTAATTGGGCAGTGTTCTACTGTAGTCTGAAGCCAACTTCAAGTGTGTTGGTTCTGGGGCCTCTTAGGAGGGGCTCCCGTGCAGGACCAGGTCACTCATTGCCTGTGACCAGCCAGGAACTATCTGGTAGGAACTGCAAAGTGATCTGTAGTTTTTCTCTGCCTGTGCTAAACCTGGAGGTATGTGGGAGAGGTCACACTGCAAACCGAGGATGGCTGCCACCAGTACTGGGCCTGGGGTAGCTCCGCAAAAAGCCAGGACACTCCAAGTCCTCTTGTTACCTGTTAGCTTCTTTAAACTTCAGTCACTGATAAAGCTTCATGCAGTATGCAAGTTGGGTGAGGAAGGGTCTCAGAGAGTCACTACAGTGGGAAGCATTATAGTCACTATGTTAATGTAGACTCTGTTTTGGCACCAGTGCTGAGCCTGGAGCTACTCAGCAAAAGTCACAGAGCACACTGAGGCCAGTCATTTCCTGCCTAGAGTCTGTGGACTCCTTTCTAAGAAGAAATGTAATGCAGGTGGGGCTGACTGCTCTCGGAGAAAGTACCTCCAGCACTGGGAGAATTGGGTGGGGCGGGGTTCCAGTGAGTCAGCAGGGTGGAGCTCACCAGACCAATAAGATTCAGATTTGGCTATAAACGTAAGGGGAGGGCTAAACCCATTAAAGATGGCGGCCACTTGCTGGCTACACAGGAGGAAGATCCCTCACAGGGAAAACAGGACTGTCCTCCAGCCCTGGCCTCAAAGCCACACACCTCAGTCTGCTTCCTCTATGCCTCTGACACCCCCCGAGTCACCATCCCTCCGTCGAGCCCAAGGTAAGTGCTTGCGAGCAAGTATGTCTGTGTGCGGGCCCTTTAAGAGGATGCCTGGGTTTCCCGCAGGCTTCTGTTTTACCTTGATGGTTGGAATCCCCATTGTTTCTCACAGCCAGATGTTGTGGGAGCTTCTCTTCTTGGCATCAGTACCCCAGGTTGGGGAGCCTGGAGTGGGGCTGGGGTCCTTTGCTCCGCCAGGGGGAACCTCGGGAGTTATCCCTCCCAATTTTCATCTGACAGACAGATTTGGAACCAACCCATTTCGCGTCTCTGCTCCTCCTACCAGTCTCAGTGTGGCTTCTTTATATCCTTCGTTATAAAACTTCTGCTCAGCCAGACATCAGATGGTTCTCCAGGTTGATTGCTCTATAATTTATTTCTAATTTTAATGTGTTCACGGAAGGAAGCAGACACAATGTTTATCTACTCTGCCATCTTACGTCTCCTCTCTTTATACTCCATTTTTTAACCCAAGTTTAACGTGGCAAAGTTCCAATATACAGGATGTGATCCCTATTGTATTTTTTTTCAAATTTTACAATGATTGATTGATTGATTGCAATTTTTAAACATTGTTGGTTGTTCAGCATAGGTCATTTCCTCACAATAAGCTCCTAAATAACTATCTAGAAAGGGAGGACTAGAAAGAGGGAAACTCTTCAAAAAATATATTCTACATGTCTGAGAAGGGGGAAGAATGCTCAAAATATAACAGGAAATTCACATTACCTTACATGTTAGGACTGGTGTTATTATTGTTTAAATCGATTTCCTATGGGGCATCATCCTGTGGCATTTAGTTTCATATGGCCTGTCCTACAGATTCTTTTCCCTTCCCCATCTTCTATATTTGCCCGGGGGTGGAGGGATGTACAGTGTGCAGGATTGGAGGACGGGAGCCTGGGCTGCAGATGACCCAAGATGGGGCTATCAGCTCTGCCACCCAGGCAGTATTAACAGTCTGAGCCACCACTTTCTCTTCAATACCGGAGTGATTACACCTCCTCCCAGGAATGTTGGAAGACTCTAAAGGGAGACATATGTTGGGCACATAGGAGAGTGAGAGCGACTCCAAGGAGATGTCACGACAAAAGGACAGGAGGGAACAGAGTCTAGAAATTTTCATGTCCAAGAAAATGTAAAGGAAGTCAGTTTCTTTTTTACGTATATATGGTTGTCTCGTTTGTGATAGGCCCTGTGCTGGGTTGCTGAGGAACAGACCTCTCAAGGAGTTTAGAATTTAGTTTCAGCGACAGACATAGTCATCCAAGGGAATTGTGCGGGTAGAGTGTGGTAATTTTTTATTAAACACACATAGAAGAAGAATTCGGTGAGAGTGAATACTTCTACACAGAAATGGCACAATGTAGGGATGACTGAACCACGCTGATTCTGCATCGCATTTAGCACAGATCACCGTACGGAAGACTAGGCTTGCAGAGGCCAGGATGTCCAGGCAGGACATCCCGCTCCTGTTTATATTCCAAGCGTCTGCTACACTGTCTGGCCCATGGTGAGCATCAATAAGTGTGCTGAATAATAATAAATAGTAATGAAGAGCTGCAATATTGGAGCACTTACATACGCGAGCACTATTTGTTCTAAGCGCTTTACACAGGCTGCCTTATTTAATCCTCAGGATGCCTTTGTGAGGTGGGTATCATTAGTCCCATTACATAAATGAGGAAGCAGAAACTTAAAGCAGTGCCGGAGGTCATGTAAGTTGCAAGTACAGAAGGGATTTTTTTGACTGGCAGCCTGACTCCAACCTGTGGTCCTAAGGGTTCTATGATTGAATTAGCATTTTCTTTGTCTTAGATATTCACCATCTTGTTTATAAACTTGACTCTGATTTGTGACTTCACTTCTTTTGCCTCCGGCTAATTCCTTTGTTCACTTCATCTCTGATGCTGTCACTTTTACCTCATTGTTGCAGCATTCCTTCTCTGAGATCATGTACTTACAGGCAAAACAGAGAACCTTCCTGTCCAACCATTCCCGTAGTTTCTGCTGAGAGTGCTGAGCTGTAAGGTTATGGAAAAGATTTTGTTTTGGAGACCGTGCATAAAAGTAATGATATTCATTTCTTTGCTCTTTATCCCTTACAGACTTCTCAAATTTCAGAACAATACATTGCTAAAAATAACCTTTTTTCCTTTTTGCTCCTTTGAATTATCAAGTGAGTTATATTTATTTCACTCTTTCCTACAATTTTGCCCTTCTTGTTAACCAGAGCCCTTCCCAACAAGTTTGTCATGAAATTTTTTGAGAGACTACAGATGAAAAGTCAACATAGCAAAAAAAATCACTTGGGATGTGAGCCAAAAGCAACAGAAAACTTTTTTTTTCACCACAATCCAGCTGCTTCTTTTTTCTTATTCTTTTTTCACATGGTTTGTTCAATTTTTCTTCTAAATTATTACTTTAATTGAGAATTAAAAAAAAACAAAACTGGCTTCTTTTCTTTCTCTGTCCCTTGTAAGATCATCTTGTCCTTTCACCAAAAAACTGGGATGTGGAAGGATGTGTCTACAAGCCAAGACATTCAGAGAATTGCATGCTGACTGACCATGACAGCCATTAGATACAAGCAGCTTTAAACTATACTTTGTCAAAATTACCAGAGCGGAGAGAATCCAGGCCCTCTTCCTGCCCTTTATAGCTGGCTGTTTAGAGGGATGCTTTTATAAATATTTTCCCTTTGATGAAACCCATTCCCACAGGGCTGGTAAATAGCCATTAGGACAATTGAGGGAGAGAGACAGCCCGCCTTGGGACTGAATGACACAGATGTCAGGGTTTTAATCCCAGCTTTGTGCCTAATTCACTATTTAGGTCAAGACTACAGGATGACTAATCACTCATTTTGGCGTACTTTACTTTTGATGCTAATTGCTAAACATCCATTGAGCTGTAGCCACACAGACCTGTCGCAAGACTATGGCTTTATATATCCATTGACTGCTTCTCTCCCCACATAATAAGGTCACTGAGAAGGAACAAGGAAGAGAAAATAACATTTATTTTTTCCTCATAAACCAGGCAGTGTGTTAGTTTTCATGGAAGTTGTCCAGTCTGAATGCTTGCCACAGTGCTATATATAACTAATGTGAAAGCTCAGACCAGTCCCTGTTCTCTTCTGTAAAATGAGGCTATTGGAATTGATGATTTCTACAGATCTCTCCAGCTCCAACATTCTGTGGATTGAATGATTCTCTTAATCAGGTCACGTACAATTCTATACTTCCTTTTCTGTTATTGTTGCTATTAGGCTTCACTCTGGTCTCCAAATGGATCTACGGAGCTTACTTGGAATTTTTAGCCACTCAATACTCTTGACAAAACAGGCCTTCTCTCTCTGGAGGTGCTTCCTTCTTTGACTGAGTGTGACCGGAAGGGAACTTTGAGGAAGGTGACACCCACATGGCCAGCCAATCACCCATGGGGAGCACTAGGTGACAGGACTCAAGGAAAGCTGCCACTCACATCTATTACTATTTTATTGCTGAAGATCTCACTACTGAGCTGATTCATTTCACTTTAAATGTATGATGTGAACCTCACATTGGCACCTCCTGGCAGTGCTACTGTTTCTCTAGCAGGTCCACTTTCCCAGTCCCCGCTGAATATTTCATATTTTCCTCTTGTCACACCTTCTACACACTCTTTAGTTTCTTACTCTTAGCTTACAACCTCACCCCAAATTTCGTTCAGAATCAAATTCCTCATCTTCCCACCATTTATTGAAAAGTAATATACTTTATCCTATTTTATCCTTCCTGATTGTTTCGATGAAGAAAACACCCTCCAGCCTATCAAGGCCGGCTCTTCCACTTTTGCTCAGAATCTTATGCCCCCTTGCCTTCTCAAGGACTTGGCTTTTAAAATTACCCCCTCCCTCTCCCATATCATTAATCATTTCCTTCTAACTGGAGTATCCAGTCAGCACATAAACATGCTCAAGTATCACCTAAAATAAACCTGTCCTCTTCCTCCAGCTGCTACCTCATTTCCTCTCTTTTTATAGCAAAAAATTTGAAAAGCGTTGGCTATACTGTCATTCCATTCCATCCTCCACCCACTAGGTTCAGTCTTCTGCCCAGACCACTCCCTGAAACGTGTCTGGTGTCCAGTGAACACTGCCTTGCCAAATGCAATGGAAGCATTGCTGTCCTCACCTTACGTAACCTCCCAGGAACACTTGACGTGGACGACTGTGGCCTTCCTCTTGAGATGTTCTCCTCTTTTGATTTCCTCAGAACAGCCCTTTTGGCTCCTCAAGTTAACAGGCATGAGGTTGGGTTCCCCAGGGCTCTGCGCCTCAGTGTTCCTAAGAATTCCAAGGGTTGCTTTGGCCCCTTTTCATTTTGTACTCTATTTAGACGATCTCTCTGTTTCCCGTTCTAGGTACCTCATCTTTGAACTGATAATTCCCAAATCTATTTTCTTGGAGCTCCAAACTCACTTATTCTGTTGGCTGATTCACATGTTCCTATTGATGCTTTTTGGCTATCATAGAATTAATATGTCAAGCCCTGCACTATTTCTTCCCATTCGTAAGTTCATCATGTAGTAAATGGCAACCATCACACACTCAGGTATTCAAGCCAGGAGTCCTGATTCCTCCCTCTTCCTCACCCCTGCCCCCATCCCCCATATCTAATCCATCAGCCAGTTCTGTTAATCCAATCTTCAAAATAAATCTTAACTCTTTTGCTGAGACATTCCCATGTTCCCCTGTGGCTTGAACTATCAACAACAAAGCTGTTTTGTATGCCATGTTGTGTAACATTTTGTAATAAGTTTTTTTGTCATCAATGCCATTACATTCTAATTTATCCATACTTAAATCTAATTGATGCCACTTAGTATGCTTTGAGCATTTTTTGCTAAAATTCAATATAATGGTAAATTTATTACCATATAACAGGTTTAAGATAAAAATGATGCCATTTATGTACAGAGCAGCTCAAAATGTTATTAAATGCATAAAATAGTAAAAATGTCAACTTTGTATTTTTTTGTGGATTTTTGACACATTTTGAAAACAAAAACTTGAAATCAATTAAACCTGCTCTCTCCTCTCCATCTCCCCTGTTACCACGTTAGTCTGGTCTACCAGCTTTCCCATCAACATTAATAGAGTACAGAGTCTGCTAACTGGACTAAGGGCTTCCCTCACCCATGAGACTTAACACAGCAATAAAAGTGTGTTTAAAATGTAAATCTGATTGGGTCAGCCACCCCAACCTCATTAAATGGTTCCATAAGTTTCCTGGTCTGCCTCTGCCTTTTCTTCAGGCTGGTACCCTCCTCTCATCACCTCAGCCACACTGGTTTTCTTTTAGATCCTCAGATGTGCCAAGCTTTAGTCCCACTGTCCTCAGGACTTTTGCACATGCTGTTCCCGGTGTCTAGAATGGTCTTTCCCTAACCGTTCCCAGGGCTAATGTTTCTTCCTTCATTTTTAACTACCATTTTCTAAGTGATATTTTCCCTGATCACCCTCCTTCGAAAAACATCCCTTTTTAATTATTATCTTCCTCACCACTGGGGAAAAACAAATTGTGTGGGAGGGAAAACAATGATCCTCACAATGTTAGATAAGAGTATGTGGGGCTTATCCTTTTATTAAGAACTACAAACACTATTTGACTAGATAAGACTTTGTGATCTGTAATTTGATATGCATTTGCCCAAAAGCCATTATTTAAAAAATATAATTCTGATCCTCACAGCACGTATCTGACCAGACATTCCAATCCACTTGCCAGCAGCTAGGATACATTGATAAAGATCGTGTCTTATTGAAGTATTTTGTAATTGGCAATTGTCATACTCTAGACAGTTGATTTAGAGTCTGGTTCTCGGTGATTCTTTGCTTTTGAGGAACCCAGTCCGGTTGTTTGGGGAAGAGCACTAATTCTAGGCAGAAGATCACCTCCATATCAGACTTTGTGGCCGATGAACTCAAATTTTCAAATTGATGCTAACTAATGCTTTGAGGAGCATGGATATGCTTAGCCACCAGAAAATTTAGGAGAGAGGCGATTCCTAACTTCAGTCAGAAAAGATAAGGGTGGGATCATTATATATACATTTTTTGTTCATCAGAGGAAATATAGAAAAGGATTATTTATTTACTTTGGACAATATTTTCTACAGAGCTCTGTGGTTCTTTCCTAAATACTAGAAATAAATGCCATGAAAGCAGAAACCCAATTTATATTCCTAAAGCTTAGAAAGGGCCTTAGGATATAATAGATTCTCCATACATATATATGGAAGGAAAGAAAGGAGGAAGGAAGGACAGGCAAGCTGATTAATCAAGGCAACTTTAGTGACAAGAAATGCTATATCTGCTAAGCATTTAAATTTTGATAATAAAATAGGACAAAGCAACACATTCTCTGGCCTGAACTTTAAGTATGAAAATCTCTTTAAGGTCTACATTGAAATGTAGTCTTGGTCATTTAAGACATTTATTTTATAATATTAT
This sequence comes from Rhinolophus sinicus, assembly GCF_057876585.1. Classification (NCBI taxonomy): domain Eukaryota; kingdom Metazoa; phylum Chordata; class Mammalia; order Chiroptera; family Rhinolophidae; genus Rhinolophus; species Rhinolophus sinicus. Next base: position 117,962,444 of record NC_142515.1, on the reverse strand, counting down.
TTCACCTATTCCAGAAAAACAATTGGTATAAATTTACAAAATCAAATAGAAAAGAAAGTAGGCCAATTTAAAGTGAAAAATAAAACTAAGTCAACTAAAAAGAGTAGAAAAAAATGTAACCAACTCAAGAATATACAAATTACTGCTCTTGAGTGCAGAATTTAGTAAAATTTTCTTAATAAAGCATAAAAGGAAACATGTTGGATTAAGTAGGATTTTTCTTTGCTGTTGTTTGATAAAAGAATAAAGACAATTTGTCTTTAGAGATATATTTTTTCCTTAGAACTTATTTCAATATATTCACATTTATTGTGATTATTATTGTAGCATAATAATCAATGTCTCTAACTGTATTTTTACAAAAAGCACAATCATGTTCAAATGGTGTTTCTACACCGATTCTATACTATTCAAAGGAAAGCATTAAAACAGAATGCAACAGAAGCATTTCTGTGGAGCACATAAAGTGGAGATAATAAGGGTATCTATAAAACAGAAAGGCTAAAATTCACTTATGTAAAGTGCATAGGACAGTGATTTCCTTATAGCAAGCACTAAATAGATATTATCTATTACCACTCTAACTTATTACCACTTCTGCTACCGTATTTCCCCGAAAATAAGACCAGGTCTTATATTAATTTTTGCTCCAAAAGACGCATTAGGGCTTATGTTCAGGGGATGTCATCCTGAAAAATCATGCTAGGGCTTATTTATTTTCCGGTTAGGTCTATTTTAGGGGAAACACGGTATTACAACTACTTAACAAGCATTAAATGAAGACCCTAAACATGTAATGATCTGTAGTAGTAACTAGTCTTGTGATATTAAAGCAAATAGTTGTCAAGGACCTACTACTATATAGAAAACAGAAATATGTAATCATATATACATGTATACGCATGCAGGAATGTGTGTGTGTCTTTCTAGCTAGCCATAGGAGTCATTTTGGAGATTTTTAAAAATGCAATTTCAGATATAGGTTCTTTGATCATACTTAGAGAGAATGTAAAATCTGGGTACTTTTCAGATTTTGAGTCATTTTACCCTTAATTCTTAATTCTCAGCTCACATCCTCAGATTTCTTTTTTTTTCTCTTCTGCTGCTTCTTTTTTTAAATTAGTTTCAGGGATACAAAACAATGTAATAGTTAGACATTTACACCCCTCACAAAGTGACAACCCTCAGATTTATTTGTGATGATAGCTGTGGGAAAGAGAACTATCAAATCACTTCATTTGGGTCCGAATCTCAAATTTTGGAATAAATCAATATTCTCACTCCTGGCTACACATTAGAATCACCTAAGAAGGTTTCTGTTTTATTTTTAATTTTGTTTTTGCATAATACCTGCAGAGATTTGAATTCAGTTCACCTCGGGTAGAATTCTGACAATGGCGATTTTAAAAGCAACTCGGGGCTTCTGATGTGTGGCCAGGTCGAGAACCATAGATAATTTGGAAAACTGGAGGGAGAAAGTGAGGATTTAAAAAACCTAATGAATAAAAACAGTTATACCTCAATTCCCACATTAGTCAGTATTCATAATTAGCTAAATAATTTCCTGAACTTTACCCAAATTAGATGTGTTACATGAGTTTTTAATGACAAATAAAACTATAGAATTTAAATAGTTTGTGAAATATTAAGGTGAGAAAAACAGACTAAACAAAGGCCTATGAAAAAAATAAATGCAAACTGAGATAGAAATACTTTCATTTAATATGAATAAGATGAAACTGATAAAAATATGCAAAATGCAGAACACCCTGAAGCCTAGCTTAATCTGAGGCAGGCCATAAAGAAATATAAAGCTATTATGAAGACAATTTTTTTAAAAAAAGGAACTACAAAATCTATATGGCTAAAATATGCATGAATCATTTCCAATTAACAGGAGAGAGAGAGAGAGAGTGTGTGTGTGTGTGTGTGTGTGTGTGTGTGTGTGTCCGTGTGTCCACACCCACGTGTTCACCATTTATCACCGCATAATTTCTGTGGGCTAGCCAGTGAGTCATAGCCTATTTCAACTCTTGCTATATTGGTCACGGCTACACTAAATTGAATAATCTTTAAAACCAGGTGTTACAAAGAGAAAAAGGAAATCTCATTTTCTGGTGTATAGACAAAAAAGAAGACGGAAATCACATCAACTGGACAGCCCATTCATTCAGCCAAGATAGAAGTCTCCTGTGGGTTAGGGCCTCCCTCGATGACTGTATCTCAGGGAAGAGCCAATGCTCAGGTTCAAGTCCCCAACTTCCAGGAGACTTTGAGGAGTCAAGTTGTGTCTCAGGGTACCACTGTTGGGATGGATGTGACAGCAACCCCAGCTGCCTCAGTATGTGCCTGGGGTTCAGACATTTTCAGCGTCCCGCAGCCTAACGTGTACTGCTCATTGGGACACACCAGTTTCTTATTGGTCCTTTTTCCTGATACATCAGAAGGGAGAACTTTACTGGTTAAACCTTTATAGGACTCAGGAAGAAAAGATGTGATCTAACCAAAACTAGGATTTACTGCTTTATGTTTATAAGGATGCACGTTTAATGAATCAGAAACAAGGTTGGTCCTGTTGGCTAAGTTATGGTAATTTTTAAATTCACGTCACACTGTGGATCCAAATAATAGAGATTTTGGCCCTATTTTCCTGGAAAGGAAAAAAGTCTGCAGGTGCAATATTCCTTATACAGATTGAAACCTCCTTTAACTTTTTTTTAAATCCTGACTTCCACTATCATATGGTCACAAAAGAATAATTGCTTGCTAAATTTAAGAAATGTTCACTACCTCATTCATTCACAGAATTTTAATTTTACTCTCAAAAAAAAGGCAGCGTGTATGATCACATAGTATTAATCAACTATTCTTAAAGCATAGGCTAGGCCTTCTGCTCATTTGTGAAACTGGGCATCCCCTGGGAGTACTTAGGACTGATGTGCAACAACTTCTGTATTTACCAGTAATATGGCTCAAGAAAAACTTGCTGAGCGTGTAATTCAAGGGTTAAAAAAAAGTCAACATTTAGGATGAGACGATACACTGCTCCCTATACAGCGTTGCAATTAAATATTAGTCAAAATTTGGAGCATTCTTAGATATGAAACCCACCGAATAGGGTTTGGCTGGCACCCATCTGGGATGTCCTACACCCCATGCTAGGTGACTTTATCGTCTATACCATGAGAACTAGACAACCTATTGGAGCTTTAAGGAATTGATCAATAACACCCTCTTTCCACTCCCAAGTTTAGAAGAAATTGAGATATAGACGAGGATTCAGACAGATGGAGGAAATATATTTGCTTTATTACTGATAAAAGCTCTTTGGAGAATGTGACTGAATTTGTTATGATAAGCAATGCTGTTTTGCCCACAAACCAAGACTAAAATTTCAGTGGTTTAATACCACAGAAGTGTTTCTTGCACATGCAAAGTCCAATAAGCAAGGATCATCCTGCTTGGCAATTGGACTTCAGCATGGACATTCAATGACCTCCCATGATGTGGTTCCATCATTCCCTAGGGATGTAGAATATTCTGCGGAAGTCTCTACATCTGGCCAATGGGTGGGGAAGAGAGTGGGAAAGATGACACAGGAGGTGTTTATGGGCCAGTACCATACATGGTATGACTCACATTGTTTCCTAGAACTCATTCACATGATGTCATCTAACACTAAGGAAGACTGGGAAAGTTGGGACATTTAGTCTAGCTCTATGACCACAATGTGCAGAGAAAATGGATTTTGGTGAAAACATAGCAGTCTTGGCCTGCTAATAGTTCTTCTCGAATTAAGCAGACTTCCTCCTGAAAGACAACAGAGCATCCCTGCAGGATAGAACCTGCCTCACGAAGCTTATATTAATAGCACAGCTGAGGGAGAGGCACAGAGTGTACCCACTCTGTGGGCAAGGAGATTTCAGAGAGAGGGGAGGAAAGGGTTGATTGAACGCTTAGAAATATGATACTTTATTCTACCCCAGCCTCCCTGACACAGCTGCCTGAGTTATCTTGTTAAACACAAACCAGGTGGTGTCACTCCTTGGCTCAGAGTCCTCCAAGTGGCATTCTATCTCAGGGTAGAAGGTAAGTTTTTTAGAATGGCCTCTATGGCCCTTCATGAACTGGCTGCCCACTCAACATCCCTTCATCCCTGTGCCCATCATTGCCCCTTTAACAGCCACTCCACTCCAGCCACACTGGTCTTCTTGCTGTTCCCTGTGCATGCCACATGTGCTCTCACCGTAGGGGCTCTGCCCTGGCTGTTCCCTCTGGAAAGCTGTTCTCCAAAGCACCCACATGGTTCATCCCCTCACCTCCTTTAAACCTTTTTCAACACGTTGCTTCCCTGATTTCTGTTAAAAACGGACACTCCTTTTATATTACCCACTTTCTTTCCCAAGTTTTTTCCCCCAAGTCATCCCCATTTAACATAATATATAGTTGATATTTTAAAAAATTGTCTTTCTTTCTCCTCTCCTGGAATATAAATTCAGAAAGGGCAGGAATTTTCATCCACACTCTTTACTGCTGTGACTCCAGCACCTCGATTAGTTCCTGGAATATAGAACACATTCAGTAAACAATTCTGGAATGGGTGGATCAGGTTTATCAAATTGTTTTTTTAATATTATTTAATTTATAAATAAGTTTTGTTTCTTTATAGTTGTATTAGAATTTTAGGAATAAACCTAGCTTTATGTTTGAACCTATTTAAGTAATATTATTATAAAAGTAATTTAAGTCAACACCGAGAGCTAAAGACATGTTTTTCTTTACATAATTTTTACACTTTACTCTTTGAAATACACTAGGTTAGCTAGGTTGATAGTAATCTGGAAGAATCAGAAAAATTGCAAGAATATTAGAATTAAGAGGAAATTTGAATGTTATCTAATCTAACATTTTACCTTAAAATAGAACAAGTCTAGGATTGTGGGAGCTTTTTTGTTATAATTCTTCTGTGGCCCCTCGTTTGCCAAGTTTTCTGGATTTTATCAGTAAGGAAATTATGTTCTTAATTTTTATAACATTTGTATTTACAAATAACTTGAAATTCCCCAAGGAAAGCAATGTGCTCCCACGATAAAATAAGATTCTTTACAGAAAATTTCTTTAATGTACCAGCTCCAAGTTTCAGAAATGAAAAGCTGTTCTAATGGAGTTAACAAATAGATATTGTTGGGAAATATTTAATTCTTTAGAAAAATCATGATGTAAGCTTGCCATGTGTTCTTTTACAAATCTTTCATTTATGTCCAGAGAAATTATATAGTTTAGTAACAGTGATGAAATTTTCATTTACTCACTTTTAACAATGGCTTTTACACAGTCTATTAATCCCTCTCCAGCAATTTGGGAAATGTTGCTATGAATCATTAGAAATTCATGAAGGTTTGAGCTGTGAAGTTTTAGTAGGGAATTATATTATGCCACAGGGATTCTTCCGTGGATAAAACAATGCCAGGATGAAATTCACTTAGGAATTCAGTTGTGTGCCTATACCCCTGGAGGGTGGATTAAACATCCACACTGTAGACTTTTGTCCAGCCATATGAAAAGAAAACATGAGAATTCCTTTTCAAAGTTACTAGGTTTTGAGATGAACATAACTACATAATTAGTACTGGGAGGGAATATTCTACCCTCTTGAAAAAATGAACATGGAATCTCTGAATATTATTATTTCAGCCTGTGACATGACTCTGTTACTTTAATATAACACACTGCAAATCACAAAGTGCCATCCATTTATTTGCTTTTTTATTATTATTTATTTGTATAAAAATGATCAAATTTATTCACAGGAAGCACTGCCTTCAGTTTCACTGAAATGAATAATGAGCCTCACTCTAAATGATGTGATGAAGTCTGCTCAACCCTTCTATTTACCTTAGCCTCACTCTCAGGACCAACTCTTCATTTTATCCTGCCCCAGAAGATGTTTGGGATACACGAACCACTTCGGGGGATAAAAATGGGGAGCTGAATCTATTTTGTTGTTGCTGCTGCTCTTAGGATAAACTTCACTTTATGGTGCACACATATGTGATATCTTGCAATGAGAAGACTGTCAAATTGGCCTATGGAAACAATTCGAGGCAGTGTTTTTGAATAACCAAGAGCATGTCCCTAGGACTCATTTACAACATCTTAATTATATAGTTTGCTTGCAATTTCCATAATTACGTTCGTCTTTCTTTGACTCAAGCTGAGAACGGTTTTTAATTCTTCCAAGTGCTGGGGGTTCACAGTCATTAAAGATGCCAAAGCGCTCTGGAGAAGTTGATGGGAAAGGGGATTTAGTGTAATGGGCTGAGTTCTGTCCCCTCAAATCCAAATATTCATATATTGGAGTCCTAACCCCATTAGCTAAGTATGTGACTGTATTTGGAGATAGGCCCTCTAAAGAGGTAATTAAGTTAAAATGAGGTCATTAGGATGGGCTTTAATCCAATCTGACTGGTGTCCTTATAAGAAAAGGAAATCTGGGCACAGGTACAGAGGGAAGGCCATGTGAAGACAGGAAGAAGACAGCCACCTACAAGCCAAGGAGAGAGGCCTCAGACGAAAACAACCTTGTGGACCCCTTGATCATGGAGTTCTAGCCTCCAGGAATGTGGTTGTTTAAACTTTGGTTATTTGAAGTCACTCATTCTCTGTTATGGCAGCCCTGGCAAAGTAAGATACACAGCAAAGCAATCATGGTGAAAAAAAAAAAAAGAAAGAAAAAAAATCTTTAGTTGAGCGTTCACCTATTGAAATAGAAAGAAGACAGTGAATGGGTGGATGACATACTAGGTTGAGAACAGTACAGCGGGATGTGGGTCTCCGTTACCTATTTTTCCACTTGTTTTGCAACTGGATTGTGGTATCACTTAGAGCAGAGATGATGTTGAACTTGTCTTTGAACTCCCTACTCTACTCTTTGCACACGGTAGGTACTCCTGTGTGCCTTCTGAACAGATCAGTAGTTACTTAGGGGAGATGTACAGCACCTCTGTGGTTCAGAAAGCAGACTATGGAGTGAGGTTCCCTGAGGTTGAAGCCCGGACCTGCCATTCATTAGTTGTCTGCTCTCGGGCAAGTTCCTCCACCTCTCTGTGCCTCTGTTTCCTTAGGAGTAAAATGGAGATCGTCATTTTGCCTAGCTCATGTGTGCTGTGGGTATTCAGTGAGTACACACATGGAAAAGCACTTAGAATGATCCCAGGCACATAAAAGGCGCTCGGGAAGTCTTTGCCATTAGTCATCTCAAGAATGTTCAGCGTTAAGAGGAAGCTCTGCCTTCAGAGTTGACATAAAGCAGGCCTCTGGTTCTGGCTGATACTGCTATCACTTCTTTGGCCAAATTCCAACTTATTTCCTTCCCACATAAGTAGCCAAATTCTCCCGACTCAGGGAGAGGAACTGGCTTTTAGAAAGCTAAAAAGGAACCATGCAGGCTGCATAACAAAGAGCGAAGTCATTCTGACCTTCATTTAGCTCATCTGTACAGCTCAGCGCCATTATGTCAGCAGGCTTGCCAAGGCAGGCAGTGGTCACCATGTACTGGTAATGGCTATGTTTAGATCCGACAGCTAAATATTGGGGGATTAGGGAAGGGTTAAGAAGAATCAGAGGACACACATACTGTGTTTCCCAGAAAATAAGACCTAACCGGAAAATAAGCTATAGCATGATTTTTCAGGATGTTCCTAATATAAAAGAAGCCCTAATGCGTCTTTTGGAGCAAAAATTAATATAAGACCTGGTCTTATTTTCGGGGAAATACAGTGGGGCTTATTTTACATTACGAGAATCTTGAAAAATCATGCTAGGGCTTATTTTCCGGTTAGGTGTTATTTTCGGGGAAACATGGTACAAATAAGTGGACGCCAAAATCTCTCCTTGCTTGACCTTGCAATCCTCGTGTATATCTAGAGAGGTGGAATATGCCTGCGTGCAGCAGAAAACTTAAGTAACTGTACTTAAAATGCAGACCATGGTTTTGAGTGTAGAGGGGACATAAATTAACAGATGAATTTAATTTGGGGAAAGCCTGTGTGAGAAGGTGAGTTCTAGGTAAGATTTGATGGATGAAAGGACATAAATTGGTAGAGATGAGGAAGAGAGGGAAACCATTATTCAATGAGATCCCACGTTGCAGACTCAGAATCTTCATTTAACCCTATCATGAAGCCTCAAGGTAGGTAAAGATAACCTCTATGCCTGGCATGTACGGACAGGAGATAGGAACTGTGTGCCTGTTCACGAAAATGAAGGCTGGGTGATGTCATTCTTCCTCAAACAGATGTTTTACCAATATCTTCTCCTACATAAAGATTCCTCTTTTGTCAGAACTCTTGTCGTTCCACTAATATGAAAATTATGGTATACATTATATTTCACTGTAACTCTGAGCATATGCTAGAGGTGATCAAAAGAAAGGGGTCCATCAAGGTCCAGGTGTGGCCAAGCGTAGATGCAGGCCTCAGAGAAGGCAACATCTTGTGGAATGTGTAGGAATGCCTTCAGCTACACGTAACAGAATCCCCAACTAAAGATGGTTTACAAAACAACAGGCTCAGGAGCTCACAAGAAGTCCAGAGGTAGACGGTTCTAAGGTTGGCTAAGCCCATAGTGGGACATGGTCACCAAGGGCTCAGGTCATCATTGCCATCAGCTTCTCTGCTCTGTCACCTTCAGGGCGTCATCAGTGTCTCCTCTCACAGTTATCCACAGTCGCAGAAGTTTCAGGTGCCACACGCCAACATGACAACATTCCTTCAAAAATGAGGGGAGGGTCTGGGTGGGGTTATATAACCATGGCCAAATCCTGTCAGTGAGAAGAATAGAAGTATGATTGACTTCGCCACTAGTGACTCATAGTACATAGGAGAGGGAACCTCAAGACAAAATGAGGACTCTGCCAGGAGGGGAGAACAGGGAAGAAAGTGGCATCCAATGGTGTTCATCACAGTGAATTCACCATCGTCTGGGGGGACTTCACATTTCTTTTATCCAGCCCATTTGGAGCTGACCTCATATTTCTGCTTTGAGAAGGCAATCTATTTTCTCCCCTTCTTGGACCTGAGCTGCTCTGTTACCCATTCCTATACATCTCGACTTTATTGGTATGTTTATAGAACTGTAAGGAAGGAACCATATTACTATCTCTTATTTGCAGTGTGCATTATAATAGAAAGAGTGCTTCTCCATGTAGTTTCACTGTCACTCCAAACAATTCTGTGAGAAGACCAAGGCTCAGGTAGGTCAGGAGGTGTCTGGTCCAGATTCAAACAGCTTTTCGGTTACTGCATTTGTCCTCCAGTTCAGGTCTTCTGACTCTTAACCCAGTGCTCTTTCCGTTATCTCCTCCTAATGCTCAGAACAGTTCTGGTAACATCATAATCACGCAACACATATTTATTAAATAACCAGATTAATATTTAAAATCTGGAAAAATGTGCATACCGATTCTATAATTTCTCTTTAGGAGAGTTTGAGAAAATATAAAGCGTTATCCTAAGACAGCCACTGGAGGTCGCTATTATTTCACAAAAGGAGAATTTTTTTCCCCCCCCAGAAAGAACAGTCTGATCCTGTTAGAAAATCCCAAGTGAAATGGCGGTAGTTGTTGAATAACATTTACTGACTTCCCAGGCGTCAGGGATTACAACTATAGAAAGCTCATGTTTTGTGGATTTAGCGTTAACATTTACCAAACATCCTGCTGAACTGACAAACTGACATAGCCATTTTTTTTCCTGTGACATTTCCCCTTGTTTAGAATTACCATTTCTCTTTTACAATGTAAAGATGGGTTATTTTGTTCATAGAAAAGGTTCTTTCCGCAAAGCTGGTTTTCCCCCATTGTCATATTCCCAAGGAGGAGCCCTCTCTAATTTCCTGTGGGTATAATCTGAGAGACGTTTAGAACCCAAACTCTCTCTCTCTCTCTCTTTTTTTTTTTTTTTAACCTGGCCCATCCTTGCAATTCATTCACAGATGTCTGAAATTTCATCATCTCTCTATTGCTTTCTGTGACATTTGTGTCCCCACTTTGAGGGCCTCTGCTCCAGAATGGCATTTCCCAAACTGGTGTTCCTCAAAATATAGATGAAAAGGAGGGTTCCTCCATCAAGTCAGTTCAGGAACTGCTGCAAAGGGCTGCAAAGCCACATTAGCACTTTAAATGGCAAATTCAATAGCATAGAAACAGTTGGTGTTACTTTGTCTAACAGTCTGTTTCCAAATCTTTTGACCAGAGGGCAGCAGACCTCCGTAAAGGGTCAGATAAGGAAATATTTTAGGTTTTGTGGGTCAGCTGGGGTCTCTGTTGGAACTTCTCAAATCTGCGATGGTGGCATGAAAGAGGCTGTGGGCAATATGTAGATGATTGAGTGTATCTGTGTGCCAATAAGACTTTGTTTATAGACACTGAAATGTGAATTTCATGTCATTTTCATATGTCATAAAATATGCCTGGCATATCGTTCCCCCAACCATTTAAAACTCTAAAAACTCACAGCAGTATGGGTTTTGTATGGAGCTTGTAACGTGCACCACAACAGGCGGTGGACCAGGTTTGTCCGATGGCCCAGTTTGCTGACCCCTGCCTTAGACCACACTTTTTACTTTTCAGGTGACATCTATTAAGATTGAGGGGATTGTAAGAATACAATTTGGAAAAGGGTGGTATCTAACTTTTATGAATTGGGTTTTCAGCACAACAGCCTGCTTGCTGACTTCAGATAGCAATAGGGGAAAAGGAAACATGAGAGATCAAGGTCTCTTTGGGTGGGGAGATCTAAGCTACGGTCCTCTCTCTAACTGCCTGTGCCACTGTTTCACTTCGTGCTGGTCCTAGTGCAATGTATGTAGAGAAGCTTCATTGGGTCATGTCACTTCCCAGCCAACGCTGTCAAGAACTAGTGTGCCTTCTCCATCCTTATCTTCCCATTCCAGGCCACACAACACAACACTGTGAGATAGTGGAGCTTCCAGAGATGGGAGCCACTTTGATGGACACTTTCTTATTTTCAATTATTATTGTAAACAATACTGTAAGCCATTGGTTACATTCCTAGATTTCTTTTTAAATATACTGCTTCCTTACATAAAATACCCAGGACATATACGGGACAATTAAGGTACCCATACTTAATTCAAGAAAACCTATGATTTTGCCTCTATTTCTGGACAGATACCTTTCTACCCTTTATTGGCTGAGATAGTAATTAATAGCGATCTGGGTACTGGCACTAAAGGTTGGGTGGGGAAGACAAAATTATCTAGACTTGTTCGGACTGAATTTGAGTTGTTCCACGATTTGTGCCTGAGAAGCCGCAAGACTGAAGAACTCACTAGGTGGCTGAGTGTGAGACATAGGTTTATTGAGACTTACAGATGGGGGAGAGTGTCTGGTGGCGGCTTGCTGGATGGGTAGTGATCCACACACAGGAGGAGAAGAAGCAAGGTTACATAGGTACAGAAAACAAAGGTCATTCCATGGGAGAAATCATCTGGCAGGCCCACTCCCATGCACACAGAGTCCCAAGAAGCCAGGTGACTTTGGCTGCCTGCCAGCTTATGAATGTGGGCCAGGTCCCTACATTCAACCCCCAGGAATCTTGTGGACTAAAGATGAACATTGTAAAAAGAAACCGCAACAACAATACAGGCAAACGAAAAACAGAAACAGGCCCAGGAGGAAAGCAAGTACACCAGTAATTACGACTCGCCAGTGGGTGCTGAGGGAGGATAACCAACGAGATAAGGGGTCTTGTGCTAAGTCGTCTATTGACTTAATGTGATTTTGCATTTTAGCCAAAGTGTGACTTATATTGGCATGATAATCCGGCACATAGACACAACACTCGGTTCCCACCAGGGCACAGGTGCCCCCTTGGGCCGCCGTGAGGATATCTAAAGCCATCCTGTTCTGTAGTACTACCTTCCGCAGTTGGGTGGTTTCTTCATTTAACATAGCTATAGCTTGCTTGGAAGCATTAAGGGCTTGAGCAGTGTGATTAGAGAGGGCAGTGACTTGTAGCTCTAAGTCGATAACTGCCACCTCAGGTAAAAAGATGGCCAGAGGATAAAACCACCATGATGCACGGGCTACGCGATGTCTGGCCTTCACCGCCTCCCAGTTGCGCGGAGGTGAAGTGAGGGTCTTTTTAATAGTTGCCGGCAAGTAGGGCCTGCCCCAGGTGCACCTCCCGGTCCAATTGTAGGGCAGATATGGCCATCCGTGGGCGCCGCAGACCCATAACCAACCCCAAGGAGAGCTGTACGACCCAATCTTCTGAAATGGTGTCTGCCAACCCAACCAACTCTGATTAGTGATGTTTAGCGTGAGGTTGCAGAGGGGCTGTGGCGTCCACCCCATAATCCGGGCAGGGTCATCACTATGTCTTTCTACACATACAGACGCAGGGCGGGTGTATTCAATCTGTACGGCGCTCAGCCAGCCTCGTCCGTCATAGATGGCATAGCCCAGGGATGGCCGTGTCTTATTCACCTGCTCCTTAATAAGGTTGGAAATGTGGGAGTAGGTTTCACTCCTGGAAACAAAGTAGGTGGAATTGGTTATAGGGATTTGGTCCCATGATACAGTATTTCTATAGTTGGCAGCCCAATGTCGGAGAGAACCCCAGTCAGTCCAATTCCCTGCATGAAGGTGCCATGGCAAGCCTGACGCCGATGACAGGGGCAGGGCTGAGCAAATCCAGCAGTCCGTTTGATTGTAGACACTCGCCACTGTCCGCGTCCAATCCAGGAAGTAGTTACCTGTTACACTAAGGATGAAAAGTAAGGTGTTTTCTGGGGGCTAGCAGTAGGAACTCTTGCCCATCCAGAAAGACACGTGCAATTTGATCAGTGGTAGATAACACCAGGCTGGGAGAGGGTTGTTTGCCAGGCTTTGCATATCAAATCTTATCTCCTGCAGGAGAAGTGGGCTGTGGGTTTTGGTCCAGGGTCAGGACCTGCATAATAACCATCCATAAGGTCATACATAGGGAGCCCTGCTTTGTCATCGGCCCGGGGTTCTGAATAGTGATGTGGGGAGAGGTTTTAAAACAAGGTTGAGGATATTACTAGTCCCTGTTTTATACCAATACCCCATGGGGTTAGGATCCCCAACCACTGAGGCCTGGTATGCTAGTGCCACGGCCAAGAGACCATCTGTGTCCCCATGTGTAGGTCTTGTGGCAACAGCAAAAGGAGGTTGTTTGGGGGGCCTCGCTGGGGCATGAGACTGTGTGGCCCAGTTACTTGAGCTACGAGGACCTGGTAGGGCCCAGCTGTCAGGAGAGCATATGCGCAGGGCCTTTCTCTTCAAGGGGAGTCACTGATGGTCCAGAGTATCTGATGCAGCTGGATGGTGCACCCCTGGAGAGAGCTCGTCTATTTCCAATTGTTCCTTGAACAGTCCATTGCATCATTCGATTGGACTGGTAGTTGTTGGATTGTAGGGTCAGTGAAATGACTATATCATGTCATGTTGTTTGGCCCAGATTTGGGTAAGGATTCTAGAAAAGGGTGTCGCATTGTCACTGTCAATATGTGATAGGAGCCCGTAAGCCACTCTTAGATGCTCAAGTCCCAGGATAGTGCTCCATTGCATGGGCTGTTTACTTGGAAAGGCCTGGAGGAGGCCAGAAATTGTATCCACACAAGTTAGGGTGTACTTGCAGCCCTCTGACGGGAAGCGGTCCTACATAACCGACCTGCCAGCAATGAACCAATTCATGTTCTCTGCCGATGTGCCCCATGGGTTGCCCCAGTTGTTCAGGGCATCGGTGACTACACACAGGACATGGCTGACAGACAGCTCTGAGATCTTCTGCTGACACATCGAGGTTATATTATGTGGTCAGCTGGAGCAGAGTACATTGTCCTCAGTGGCTGCTCTTATTACAATATGTAGCCATTGGCCCAACGCAGGTGGATGAGGCTATTTGCCTCATGATTTCCAGGTGGGATATTCAAACCTGCATGAGATGGGACATGGTACACTGTGACAGTTTTCCACTGTACTGCCACCCGTATGGCTTGCTTTAATCCTTGCCCCATAGTGGTCGTTTTGTAACCATCCAGTCTTTTGCAGCCCAGGTGGGGAGCAATAGAATAAGGCCCTTATAGATTGCCCAGCTGTCGGTACACAGGGTGATACCAGTTGCTTCTAAGACATTTGCCATCCATACTGCAAGGTATCCCATCATATGGTGTCAGTCGGTGAGGGGCTGCACAGCGACTGTCCATTGGGGCGGCTGCCCTATGGCAGAGCCGTCCGCGCACCAGGCGTCTGGTTGGATTATTTCCCGTCTTTTCTTTATGGGAGATGGATGTCAGCAGAGAGTCCCGCAGTGAGACAGGTCCCAGGTCCCAGGACAGCATGCATGTCTTCACTGCGAGGGCTGGTTGCAAAGTGATGCACTGCTATAAATGGGAATGTCATTTAGTCAGTGTCTGTGCAGTGCCTGAATGTGGCTTCCACAGATGTCCTGAAGCCACCCAGCAATCGGGAGGGAAGTTGTAACCGTGACACGGGCCGTGCTGGTGAGTGGTTCACACTGATGAAGGGCGTGGTACACCACGGAATTGGTTTTCAATTGGGCCGTACCACTGTTCATTCGGCTCCTTTCCGTAACTGCCACCAGAAGCCAAGAGGCATCTGCCATTCATTTTGCCATTGCCACAAGCCCCAGCCAAAACTCTCTAGCCACAAACCCTCTAGGCACTAGCCACATCTAATTCACAGGGCACATCAGGTGGAATCACGTCCAACGCCTGTACCTGTTTGACTGCCTGTTTTGCTGTGATGATTGCCTCCGTGTGTTGGGTTTCCCAGCCCCAAGGCGTACCCGTCTTAACCAGTCTATATAATGGCCTACACATTTAGGCCAAGTGGGGGATGGAGGGTCACCAATAGCCCACGAGGCCCCAAACAGGCTGTAACTGGGGAACACATGCAGGGAAGGGAAAGCCTATATTCTGTCAGTAACTGCTTCTGGCATGATTTTTGTCTTACCCGCCCACATAACACCCGAGAATTTGACAGAGAACCCAGGCCCTTGCACTTTGGTATAGTCCACTGCCCATCCTCGTTGCTCCAGGTAGGGAATCAGTGTTCCAGCTGCTTGCTGTAGATCTGAAAGAGACTCATAGTTTAACATTATGTCATCTATGTAGTGAAACAGGTGCACTGAGACAGGCTTTTGCCAGAGCTACAGATCTCTTACCACGAGGCCGTGGCAGATAGTGGGGCTGTGTAGATACGTTGGGGGAGGATGCTAAAAGTCCACTGTTGCCTTTCCCATGTGAAGGCAAACTGGTCTTGACTAGCTGGATCAACAGCTACACTGAAAAAAAGCACTAACTAGATCAGTGACAAAATGGTATGTTCCCAGGGGTCGTCCAACGTCATATAGGAGGAAAGCAATACTAGGTTACAGCTGCATACAAGGGGGAGGTACTTTGTTCAATTCCTGGTAATCCACAGTCAACCTCCAAATGCCATCTGATTTTCCTTCAGGCCACGCAGGGCTGTTGAAGGCACTGTGGGTGGGTAAACAATGCCCACTTTTGCCAATTCCTGTACAATTTGGGTGATCCCCCCCAGGCAATAGTGTCAGGTATTTGTTATGCAAATGTGTTATGCGATGCGGGGATGGGAGTCTCACCAGAGACGTTTGGCACGTCCCCTAGTGATTGCCTTCACCGCCCTGAATCGCAGTCTGAATTCCCCTGCCGTTCTGCTGAATGTAAGGTCTGCCAGAATGTCCATGCCCAAGATGTATTTGGGTATGGGGGAGATGTGCCCTACATATCATTTAGGGAGGAGTCGACCAATTTGTAGGACTCAAGGGGTTTGCTTAGCCCTAATAGTGCTTCCTCCATAGCCATCTATGGCCAGAACTGGGCCCTGGAAATGGCTGGGATTGCCGTATATCAAAGTACATTCAGCTCTGGTATCAACCAGAGCTAAGACCATCTGTTTATTCTTGGAAACCAGCAGATGGTCAGTTCTACATGAGGCCTCCAGTCCCCAGCATATGCCCTGACCTGGAGTCAGGGGCCTTGGCCTCCATCCTATGGCTCCTGCCACCCACCCCTCTTCCATTGGTGGTGTCCTGGGCTGATTTCCCCCTTCTATTGCAGGGGACCATTTCTCATTGGTATTTTGCAAAAACGTTTCTCTTTGGGGAGTTTCTGCCACCATTTTACTAAAACCACATTTAGTTGTCTGTCCGTTTGTTCCAGGACAGTCCCTACTTGGAGCAGGTCATGCCATATCTGCTTAGGGTGACACAAACAGGCCCCGCTTTCTCCTTCTGTTCTGCCTTTCCGATCCCCACCCCTACCCCCACCCCTCCATTCCCCAGTGGCAGACTCTTTCAGTTTCTCCTAGGTAGGCCGCTGTTTGTGCAGCACTGGAGATTGGTTGCTCTACCAGAGAACTCAAGATTAAAACTAAGGTACCATACTGCTGGTTAGGGGAAGACTGTAAAATGCCATCCTTGATCCCTGCTGTAAAAATTACATTTTTACATGCCCTGTGATGTTCCGAGAACAGACAGCACATCTCATTCCCAGACTCGGGAGAATATCCTGCAATTCTTCCATAGTTGGCCATCTAATGGGCTGCGTGGGTATGTCCCCTTCGCCGGGCCAGACTGCCTTGCATAAAGCAATTAACCATGTGGGGAGTGAAATTGTTTCCTCCTCATAGATGGCCACATAAAGACGCTGCCTCAGCGAGGGGCAAAGGGTGGCTAGTTATCAATGCAAGTGTACTCATCCCAGTCCCATTCAGACTGACTCCTTCTGCCATGTTGTCCCATAACCAGAGCAGCCATTCTGGCAGACTTTCCCTAGCTTTCTGCCTAAAGCGATTGCCTAGCTCTATCAAGTCAGCAGCAGTATACTCCCTCATAGAGGTGCTGGCAAATGAGCAGGGTCGGCTCCTGTAGCCGGACCTGTTCTGTTTTCCTTTTTTGCTGCAGAATTGGATGAGCTTGCAGCACCGGGCTTGCTCGTTGCACCTCTGGTACATCTCTTTCTATTACATCCTCCCACATGTTCTCTTCGTAGAAGAGGTATCTAAGGGATCCCAGGCCTCGGGATCCCAGGCCGGGTGGCTAAGCGCCCTGCAGGTCCCCGGCACGGGGTAATTTACAACACAGTATGAGGACGAAGCAGCAGGTCAATGTCCTACTGATTATCTGCCTTCCTCAAGCTTTCCCACACAGCTTCTTGGGCATCAGCTTGTACCAACCAAACCTCCCTTTCTAAATACAATTCTTCTCGTAGCATGGCTGCTTGCGTTCTGGCCTGCAGCTCCACTTCGGGGGCCCATTTAACTGCCATTAACAGTGGCCATGCCACAGATGCCATCACCATGCGGTCAGCTTTCCTTTTCTCTAAGCCCAGGTCCTTGGCTATGGTGCTCAGTAACTGCTCCAGCCTGGCCTGCATTTTGGGGGCATCTCCATACTCACACAGCCACCCCCACCCATCAACCATGGATACCACAGCCCCCCACACAGAGGCTCTGTGGTATCCTGGGATTTCCCCCACAGAAAACTCCCTTTCTTTTTCCAACCATGTCCACATGGCCAAGGCTGTTTCTGGGCTCCTGGCAGGCTCACCAATTGTTCGGACTGAGTCCGAGTTGTTCCAAGATTTGTGCCCATGAAGCCGTAAGCCCAAAGAACACACCAGGTGGCTGAGTGTGAGACATAGGTTTATTGAGACTTACAGACTGGTGAGAGTCTCCGGTGGCGGCTTGCTGGATGGGTAGAGATCCGCGTGCAGGCAGAAAAGAAGCAAGGTTATATAGTTATAGAAAACAAAGGGCATTCCATGGGAGAAATCATCTGGCAGGCCCTGCAGGCCCGCTCTCATACACACAGAATCCCAGGAAGCCAGGGGACGTTGGCTGCCTGCCAGCTCATCTGCATGTGGGCCAGGTTCCTACAAGATTCCAACCTTCCCTTTGTCTTATCTATTCCAGAGGCTTCAGGTAGGGAAAAGAACGTAAGGGCAGAAAACTCACAGGATTTGATTACAAATTACTCCAGTGAATCACAGTGTACCACATTGGGGAAAACGACATCAATTTCAGGAACAGACTTCTAAGTTTTTGAACTATGTCTTGGAAATTAAAATATAAACAAGTGTAGTAAAAGCACATGACCTTTCAAGAAAGGTCCTCTAGAAATGTCAGGTCAAAGTAGATCAAGAAAATTTTGAAAAGTGAATAGAAAAAAGTAGATATCCTTTATTTGGGGGTGTCAAGGTAGCAGACACTGTGGGGGTAGCTTTGATGGCAGCTTCAGGAATTCTAAGGCCTCTCCATGTTTTCCAGTTTTCAGCCTTTGAAAATTATTTCAGCTCTGTCTTTCTTAGCTCTGATTTGTTTACCTGACATTTCAGACATAGTCAAACACCAGTTGTTGTTTTATAACTCCCAACCTACTTTTATCTGTTATAATCTGCAACAATTGTGAAAAGTTTGCAACAATCCTGGGTTGTGGAGCTCCCTTGTTTCCAAACGTTTCGCCAACGATGATTCTGGATCAGCAGCACCAGTGTCACCGGGCACCTTGTTAGAAATGCAGGTTATCAGGCCCCCACCCCAGATTTATGGAGCTGGTCTAGCAATCTGTGTTTTCATAAACCCTTCAGATTACCCGAATGTATGCTAAAATTGGAACAAACACTGTGCTACAGCCACTAGGCAGACCAGGCTAATATAAAATAAGGAAAAGAGAAAGTCTGAAAGCTACCATGGATTATTTGGCTAAGGCACACCAAGTGTTACAAGAATAAATATGGAAAGGAAGCCTACTGGAAGGAAATGACTGAAAGAATTAGAAATCTGCATTACAGGAAATATGCTGCTTGGGTTCCTGATGAATCTTAACCCATGTGTAATTGTATAAATCTAAAAGTATATAACTTTATATAAGATGTCTTTGCAAAGAAGAATGAAAAGAATAGTTGTAAAAACTTCACAAATAATGTAAAAATGTATCACATGGAAAAATCTAAGATAAAATTACTTTCTCAATAATTATGTCATAGGTAGTTTTTTAATAGTTATAATTTGGTTAAGAATCAGGTAATTCAGGAAGGAGGAACAATAAACTCATGTTGAGGAATAGGAAAATTTACAAGAACCACAATAAAAAGTTTCACGTTTAATTTTAAAGGAGAAAGTTTGTCATGGAGATTCATGACAGAGCTAGAGTGAGCATGGAGACATTTTGAAGTAAATTTCCACCTATACTTAATATTCTCAGCTTACTTTGAGTTATCTGTTCAGGTTTGGATCTACTTTATCTAAGTTACTAAATTTAAATCTCTCATTGTTTATTATTCTACTCATTTCACCTTTTAGGTCTAACCTTTTTATCACAATATTTGCAATTCATTTCTGTTTGGCATTTATAAATGTAATTATAATTCCGGTACCTTTATAAGAACTATTTAGCTTATTATACTCATGAGTCATTTGACACATTCTTCTAATCTTTGTCACCTCAAAGGTCCTCACCTTCTAAAATTCCACAATTCTACAATTTCTAATTTGTGCTGCAGTCTAGAAATCCCACAAGGAAAAGTAGAAGAGATGAATGAATTTGCTCAGAAAAGCATTTCAGAAATAAGAATCCCAACATTAATATTTATTTTGCACTAATCTAAACATGAATCTAGATTTAAGGATGGTTCACTGCTCATATAATTAAGCTAATGTTACAGAACTATGGAATCATGAGTCTGCAAATGAAAATAAATGGAGATACTGAATCAAATGTAGAGTTAATGAGCCTTTTCAGGCTTCATCATGTTAAACAATATATTCCATTATTATAAATGTTTGTAACCATTAAAAGTAAAAAAAACCCCACAATATATCGATGAACGCACTTTGGACCAAGTAGCCTGTAATTTCTCCATTATTTTGAGGAACTTTATCATATAGATGACATTTACTCCATGTCTTGGGGCACATGTAGATGATTTTTTTTCATTGTGACATGAATCATAATAGAATGCTCAAATGGCTGAAGGTTGCCTCTAGATTGTCAAAATCCGTTTCACACAACAGATTGAAAAAATAATAAAAAGTAACTCCCTTAATTCAACTTGTTATTTCTATTATTGTGGCATAGCTCCCATTCCGCTTAGGAAAGTGAAACCTACAAGGATCTCTCTTCTGTCTCTGCAAAGGAGATTCTATCATCAGCACAGTAAAAAATGACTCAGGCGGATAAAAAAGAGGTGGTACATGTATACAACGGAACATTACTCAGCCATAAAAATGAACGAAATCTTGCCATCTGCGACATGGACCTAGAGGATATTGTGCTGAGTGGAGTAAATGAGACAGAAAAGACAACACCATGTGATTTCACTTATATGTGGAATCTAAAGATCAAAATAAATGAACAAACAAAACAGAAACAAACTTATAGATACAGAGAAAATTTTGAGGGTTGCTAAAGAGGAGGGGTTTGGGTGAAGAAAAAGAGTAAGGGATTAAGAAGTGCACATTGGTAGTTACAAAATAGTCATGGGGAGGTAAAGCATAGGGAATACAGTCAATGATACGGTAATAATTATGTGTGGTGTTAGGTACTAGATTGATCGGGTGATCACCTGGTAAGTTATATCAATATCTAACTAATCACTATGTTTTACTCCATACAATATATGTAATATTGTATGTCAACTATAATTAAAAAATTATTTTAGAAAACGACTGATTATTTTTCCTAAGAGAAGGTCATAACTTTTATTTTGATTTCCAAATTTGTATATACATGATAGTGAGAGTCTTGGGTAGGCTTCCATATAGGGATATTAAATCAGTCAGTGAATAATCTCATTTTGGAAATGGCCGTAGGAAGGAAATGACAAATCACCTTATATGTCAACTGGCTTCAGACTATTCCAGAGAATAATTGAACATGCACTCTTGCAAGCACCTGATTGTTGGGTGAGGGTGTCATAAGGACAAGCAGTGCCTCCACTCTGACTCCCTCCACCCAGTTGGATAAGTTTATCCGTGTCTAAGATATGGAACATCAGAGCTGCTTTTTAGACAGAACGCTTATTAATGTATAGTATGTAGTAAGCACTGTGCTAGATGTTGAGAATACAAAAAAGCATATGATATAAACCTGGAGGAGATAAAAATGCAAGAATGTAATTTTGATAGAGTTGTGTAAACATTGTGATAAGTACATACACAATCTGTTTGAGAAGCAAGCAGAAAGAGCCTCCGACACAAGGCGGTAAAGACTGGCGTGTGGGAGGGAGGCTTACAAGAGGAAACCTCTACCTTCCCTCCAGCCCATTCAGCCTGGTCTGGCGACAGGGGCAGAACCAGGACTCAACCCTAGATCTTCTCTCATGCCCTTCAGTGCTCTTTTGACTAACAAAGATGCCTCTTGGAAGAGATGACCCTTCTGAGATGACCCTATGTAATAAACCTGACAAGCTCTGGGAGCACCACATGGCAGGCCTCACAAGCTCAGTGACTGAAAGTCACTACACAAGATGGTCTGATCACAAATTCCTAACGGGGCAGGTGATGGCAGGTAGTCACGTCCTAGGCATGTATCTTCCTTAGCAAAGGTCAGTCTTTACTTTTTAGTGAGCCCTGTCCACTGTTCCTTGTGCATCTAGAACAACATGCCTTTGAAATGTCAGAGTGGTTTTCTCTCCCAGGCCCCTCATAGACATAAGTGCTGGCACCGGAGCACCAGAAAGCTCCTCATTGTTATCTTGTTGTCTGCATACCATTTCTATTTACTGTAAATATTGAGTCTCCTGTATCCACCAACGTAAAAGAAGTCTGTGTCTGTCCACTTTGCTTTTCATCCAATCCTACAGATTGCCCTGCTTTGCTTTGTCCCGCCCTCTTAATCTACCAACAATGGATTTCATGTAACCTTCCTTGCATTTACTCCTTTGATTCTAAAAGCATGAAAAGAATTGCTGAACTGCCATTCTCAGAGCGTTTTTTTCCCAATCCATTGAGATCTTGCTTCTAGGCATGTCCTCAAACATTTGGCTCAAATAAACTCTTATAAAACTTTTGTATAGGTTGGATGTTCTTTCACTTATAGTAGAATCCCTTTATTGGCGAATTCAGTAAAACATATTTGGGGAGAGGGAGGGAGGGAGGAAGGGAGGGAGGAAAGAGGTAGGCATTCTGCCTGCCTCGCCCCGGTGCCTCTTTTCCTGTGATCATCTAGCCCTGCTTAGAGTGAGTTAAAATACCTACATTATATTTTTGCCATATGCTCTGTAGTATACACTATATAATACTGTATACAGCATTCAATGTTCATATGTAAGATGAGTGTCTTAATTAGCTAATGCCACAATAATGTTCTCTAGCAAAGAACCACAAAATCTCAGCAGCATACAACAATAGGCTTTATTCTTCTCTGATGAGTCTGCTGATCAGCTCTGTTCAACATGACTTCTCATCTTTCTCCTGGGACCACGAGCTACTTGTGTTCGTATGCACTTCTCCTGGTGAAGGCAGAGGTGTGAAAGAGCAAGTGGAAACTCCTGAGATCTCGGAAGGCCTAGACTTGGAATTGGCACAGCCACTTCTGTCTATATTTCATTAGCCAAAGCAAGTCACAAAAATCGAGGGGCAGAGAAAACACACTCTTCTGCACACCAAGACTGTGGTGAGAGTGTGGATGTGGGTAGAGGTGAAAAATTGGGGCCAATAATCGAATCTACTAAGTTATCCCCACCACATACAATGTTTGTTACACTCTGTGAGCGATTAAGGGGAATTTTAAAGATACTATGGACTGGTGAACCTGAAAACCTATCTTCTGTATGAGATGTGATCTTACTTTACCTCTGACCAGCTGGTGAGACATATGCCCAAGATGCCAAGTCACCTAGGTGAACTTCCAGGGTTGGAGCTGCCTTTCTCTGGGCCCAAGGTCACCATACTCATTGGGGCATTAATTAGACTGGGGCCAAAACTGTATTTTTGAAAATCAACATATTCATTTAACTCTGAAACAAAATATTACTGAGGGCATGGTTTCCAAGAGAAAAGCTCCCTCCACCAGCTCACTGCCTGGAGACCTCCCCATGACTCTTATCTTTGCGGTAAAAGTTAAGTGTTTTGTCTGTAATAGCCCAATTTCCCTATAAGGCTTTCCCTTATCTTCAACTAACCCTTGATACCTTGATCAGTTACCACCTGTTACTTTCAGTGATGGCTTTCATACTTGCTTTACAGTGGTTATCTTTGTGAGGTTTTGATTATGTGCGTATTCATTTTCTATGTACGTATGTGGTATTTTTACTATAACATTTTTGAATACAGATAAGCAAAGAGTCAAACACCGAGCACTTTACAAACATTTTAAACATTCCCCACCACAACCCTGCAAGATAGATATCGTTGAATCCATTTGATGCAAGAGGAGACTGAGCAACAGTGAGATCAAGGAGTTTGCCTCGGCTGACACACCTTCCAGCTCTGTGGCAAGTGCCTCACCATTACCCAGGTTATACTAAGCTCATATGCTGGCATAACTCCTCTACTCAGAGCTCCATGGTATCTTTATCTTACTTCTTTAAAATTTTAGTTAACACACAAAAAGATGCATGCTCAGTATGAAAATTTAAAGCTAAATATGAGTACATGGCCCATGGCAAAAACAGACTTTGAAACACCGAACCTCAGAATTAGGCTAACTTTCCCATCCAGTCACTGGCAGGACTGTTTTGTTTCCTTATAAACAAACTATGATTTAAACACTCAGTTTAACCATAAAGTACAAAGCGATTAAAAATCTGATGAAAAAGAACCTCCGCCACAGAAGACTATGGTTTATAGTTTAGTGTCATCAAGGAATCTAATTTATATTTCCTCATCTTTTATTTTGATAACAAGCAAAATAGCTCGTTTGGTGCCTTTCATTCTCAACATTTTATGTCACTAGCTCAAAGCTTTTAAATCTTTCAAGTGTTCTCTACTAAACAAGTTGATGTCTGCTGGTTTTATTTTAAATCAAGGATTAATAAAAAATTCAAGATATTAAAAGTCTATTTCTACAACATCATCAGTGACAAATCTATGATCACATATGGAACCAGGAATATCACAAAACGGGCAGTATTTTGGATTTATGTTGTGCACATCCCGTGAAAAGGAAAATAACAAAGCTCACTTTAAAATGTGTTTCTAATTCCCTCCAGTGAACCCACACAGTGATGGAAAAATCCAGTCTTCACTCTTTGCTGCTCCATTCGGATACATCCTAAGTCCCAGGCCATGTTTTTACTGAGGATAGAAGGGTCTGGCATCATGCCGGAATTACAGATGGGGGACACCGGTGTGGGAATTCACCTTGCATTAATCTCCCCCCATTCCCTTTCTCTCTCATGATACAGCCTCGAATGTACATTAATGCCCAGGGCGCTTCAATGTCCTGGAATGTCAGACTTTCCCAGGAAGCCAATTTTTCTTTAAGGGCAGTTATACAATCTAAATGCATGCACTAACATTCTTTTTCCTGAATGTATTATTTCTCACACTCCGTTCCTGTTTTGTTTTCTCTGACATTATAGAAGAAAATTAATGAAACAATAAATTAAGAGCCCTGGTGCTTTATCATTTTAACCGTTCAGCAAATCTAATTGATACCTTGGGGAGACCAGGAGGTGCTGGCTGATAACTCCTTTACAGCAAAGGGCTTTTTGCTTGTTTTTGTTTTCTTTCACGTTCTATTTACCATAAAGCACCTTCTCTTGTTATTGTGTGGTATAAATAATGAATGCAATAGCAAATTGATAATTAAATTTTGGGTGGAGAGATAACTTTACACTTTTGAAATCAAACTGCAATATTTTGTTCCAAAATATATATGGAACTGACAAATCTGGTCATTTGATTAGAAGGAAGTAAACTAAAAATCTCTAGGTTTCATTACAAATTCTGGAATATTTATAACGAAAAGAAGTACTTGGACAGTTTGTAGAAATTCTCTCTTCGGAGGTGTCTAAAGTAGAATTTCTTTATTTGGAGAGGATTAGGATTACAGCACATTTTATCTATGTTTATTGCAACCTCTGTGTGTATGTGTGTGTGTGTGAGAGAGAGAGAGAGAGAGAGGGAGCACACACATGCCATTTTCTCTAGAGTTGAATTAACAATGCTAATATATTGGAGGCTTTCTATCTAATCTGAGGTCCAAAGCTGTATTAAGGTTAAAAATGGTAATTTTCTAAATGAGTAGTAAAAGAGTAATCTTTGTGTTTTAAATACAATGAAGTTAATTTCTCTCTCTCTGTTTTGTTTTTTTTTTCCTTGTGAGAGATATGTCAGAAAGAACAACTTCTGGAGACATTTTAGGGCAAATAGTGGTGGCTTCTCAATTGCTCAAAATTGTCAGTTGAGAAGCCTACTTGTCACTCACTGCCTTTAGCTTAAAGAAGATGAGTTCCCTGGGGTTGATGGGGGAGGGGGAGGGTGCAGATGGCAAGAGACTAGAGGTACAGCTAAAGTTTTGAACTTGTACTGGCAAGGGCCAGGGCATATTGAATTCATGTGAATGGGAGTTTAGGTTTTCCAACTGCTTCTTAATGTCAAATTTAATATATTTCAGGTTCAATTGTTTATTTTCACGGTGTAAGTATTCCTGCAACGTTTAGTATTTCCCCTTGGAGTGCTGGCCCCGCTCTTCCTTTGACGAGCCATTTTTGACCTAGTCATTTTTCAGGTCTAAATTCAATACCACTTTCTCCAGGAAACCTGATTAGGCCTCTACATTTAGGATCCTTTTTTATTTTTCTCTCTTAGTGCCCTGTTCCTTTCTTTCAGGGGAATATACGCATAGAAATATATGTACAGGAAACTCATTATGTATTAAGATCTATCTCTGATTTGTTAAGTTTCCCTCCCACATTGGACTGTATGCTCTAGCAAGGCAGGAACTGTCTAGACAGAACAGCTCCAGATGGTAGACAAGCAGTCAGTACTTCCGAAGTGAAGTAATCATCCGTCAATATGGCCTCACTTTCTCCTATGGGAGTTTAGGAGCTTCTTTGTCTTCATTTCCAATTAACCTTCGATTGGCATGATTCCTTATCAGTTTAGGTTAAGAATTTCAACGTTCTTACTTCATTGTCCAGGGGGTTTTATATTGAAGGGAGTTCAATAGCGATTTGTTTTGTAAAGAAAGAGCCATTTGATGGTATAAATCTTCCATATTCTTTTAAAGGTTAAATTTATTGTCTCACAAATACTCTCTTGTTTATGGGTTTTCACTGCTGGGACGTGTCCTTTCACAACTGCTTAAACTCACTCATATTTCAGTAAAGGAGATTTTCACCTTCTGCCACCCCCATCACACGATTTAATAGGATTTGGGGAGATTTGTGTCCTTTTGCTTGTGGATGGCCACAGGCAGTAACTCTGTCCTCATAAGTACTAGGTACACAGTAGCTGTCAGGCCAGAGCCCTCTGGATGCTGCTGAGTCCTTATGCCATGTGAAGCCCAGGGGAAAGATGAAGCACATTAATTAGTACTAATTACTCCTGAGCCAGAAGGTCTCCTTTAAGTATGATAAAATACAATCTACCACACAGTTTGCTCAACTGGTCAGAAAGGTGGAGTTCCACAATCCAGATGCATTCACTGACACGTTTCCCCAGGAAACAAAACACAGCTGAGTAAATGAAGCCAAAACCTTGGCTCTGCTGTCACCTCTGGTGACCATCCAATTTGTCTCTTCCCTCTTACTCACAAGTATCTTCAATATGCCAGTATCCATTTAGAATGCATTGTGCTGTAAATAATAGGCTGTCTGACTAATCGTTGCTTAAACGGGAGGAGATGATTTTTCTCACATAACAAGAAACCTGGCTGTTGGTGGGCGGTGATGTTCCTTCAGCGGCTCACAATGTCTAGAGGTAGGGTTGGTGTCTCTGTGATTCTCATGGCTGTCAGAGGACTGACGCAGCTCCCAGCAGCCTCTGCTCACACATGCAGGGTTCAAGGGCACGCGTCAGGGGCAGCTAGCACCACAGTCCTATGCCTCACTTCCATCTCTCTTAGTCAGGAGAGAGAAACCTTCCTCATAAGTTTCCCAGCTTCCTTTACTTCTCCTTACTTTTCATTGGCCAGAACTAGGTTATATGGCTGCTCCAGCTGGGGGGAAAAAATGAGTAATAGGTTGTTGAACCCTTACAGAAGGTAACAGAAAATGGAGAAGGGGATTGGAAATGTTTTTTGAATTAGGTATGTAAGAGTCCTTAATAGATCTTAACTTGGGAATCTACTCAACCCTTTGCAAGCTCACCTATTACAGGAGCAGAAATGCATTCTTGGTGGTGACCATTTTCTCATTTCTTAAAATGTTCCTCCTTCTCTCTTTGGTGCCACACCTCCCGTCTGACATTCCTTAAAAAAAAAAAAAAATTCCGCACAGAACCAGCAAATCACATGGGGTAGCTTAAGCATATCAGTAGAACATGTACTATTTTATAGAGTACTGTTTTCTTTTCAAATGTTTTTCTCCCTCTCACTAGGGTGTTGTTTTCCTTTTCTCATGGGCTTTTCTCAGGTACTGCAATTCCTAGAGTAATAAACACAGAAGTTTATACCAGGTAATAGTAAATTTATTATTTCTATAACTGAAGCAAGATCAGTAATTTCATGGTTTGGAACAGTCAAGAGAAGTATGACGGTGAACTTCTCTATATTTATTATTTTTTGAGAATGTTATTTGAGATAGATACTCCCCTCACCCCCAGCCTTTCTAAAATACACAGTTTAGTCAAAATCTGTCCATGCTAGAGAGGGTGTCATATACTCGTAACTCATCAGTCAATCAGTCTCTTGGGTTGATCACCAACTCTTGTCACATAATCTGTTGCTGAATTCCTTCCTACCTGAGGTATCTTAAGTCACTGGGTGTCCCTGAAGGACAAGTGGCTTCACATTTCATTTCACCAAGAATAAAAAGAAAAAAATGGACAAATGTTCCTGGTAATCATGGGTAATTCAGTATGTAATGCTATAAAGTTGCCTAATGTGCTAACCTTTCATAGGAAAGAAAGAAAATAGAATCCGTGTAATCTTCCTATAATTGTGATTAGGTGCAGAAATTGATTGATGTGATTTAAAGATTTTTTTTCATCTGTGTATAATTAATAATAAATGAAATCTGCAACCTGAATATTTTTTTTGAAGTTCATTTATCTGATAGTCTTGATTTGACCTCCTTGACAATACCCTGCAGCTCTGCTTTTTGTTTGCTTCTTTGATTGGGCAGGGACAATCACTCATGCATAGAAATTCTTACTGACTCACTCAATGACACTTTCCCTTTTGCATACAAATGTTCCATTTTTCTTTCTTTTTTTTCTTTCTGTCATTAAATGTCCATGGGACATGATTTACCAATATGAAGACTGTGTTCATTCAAACAGAGTTCAGTGTTTAAATAAAATATATAGTGAAGTTAATTGGACACATAGTTAATGATGTGTATAATTATTATTGTGCTGCATGGTAATTGGGCATAAATGGTAAACTACTCATGTCATAGCAATGGAGAATATATACAGACAGACTCAGCATTTTTATAATCAGCAGTGAGAGGCAGAAGTGGGGGGAGTGAAAATGGAGATGCAGTGTGTGGAAAGCATCTCCTAGCATACGAAGACAGAATATGGACCTGTTTTCTCCTAGCTCTGTCAGATCAGAACTTCAGGAAAGGTACCTAACATCTCAGTGTCGTTTCTGTATTGCTTCTCCCAGGGTTTAGATGGATTAGCATGTCAGTCTGCACTGGGGCTTCTTATGTACGTAGATGTGGGTCTCTCGTGTTGATCATTTTGGAAAGAAAAGAAACTGATTAAAGAACTAAAATGTCCAACAACTCTCAATAGAACAAGTTAGGAAATATTTTCCACATACCGTGTTTCCCCGAAAATAAGACCTAGCCTGACAATCAGCTCTAATGTGTCTTTTGGAGCAAAAATTAATAAAGACCCGGTCTTATTTTATATTATATAAGACCCGGTATTATATTATATTATATTATATTATATTATATTATATTATATTATATTATATTATATTATATTATATTATATTATATCCGGTCTTATAGTAAAATAAGACTGGGTCTTATATTAATTTTTGCTCCAAAAGACGCATTAGAGCCGATTGTCTGACTAGGTCTTATTTTTGGGGAAACACAGTACAATTACCTTAGCATAAGACCTCAAGAAGCAGTGGCCCTTGTGGTCACACGCAAAGACAGAGTTTGTGTCCTTACCTTGAAAAGGCTACTTATGACCAGTTGGAGTGTGGAGAACACTTCATAAACCAAGTGATCGTGGTGGTAGGTCTCCTAATTCCTCATTTAGTAGGCATGGCAGGCAGAATTCTCAGATTACTCCAAAGATTCCTGGCCCCTGTCAGTGTATATGCCTTGTGTAATCTCCTGATCTTGAGTGAGGGCAAAACCTGTGAATTAGGTTATATGATAAGGCAAAGGTCATTTTGCAGATGTAACTAAGACCCCTAATCAGATGACTTTGAGTTAATCTAAAGAGAGAGTATCCTGGGTGGGTTTGACGTTATCAGAGAGCCCTAAAAGGGAGTCTCCTACTGGCTTTGCAGAAGGGGGCGGCCATGTTTTGAGTCAATGATGTCACTAGGACCCGAGGTTGCACAAGGAGCTAAGAGCACTTAGCACTACACTACAAGAGGCTGTCTTCTGCCAACAACTTGACTGAGCCTGGAAGAAGTCCTTGAGCTCCATCCACATGAGAGCACAGCTAGGCAGACACCTTGATTTCAACCTTGTGAGACCCTGGGAAGCTATGCTTGGATCTCTGACCTGCAGAAACTATGGGAAAATAAGTGGGTGTTGTTTTAGGTCACTAAGTTTGTTTGTTTTGCAGATATAGAAAACTAACATCATTGGCTTTATTCAGTCATACATTTAACCGATATTTATTGAACACTTCTTATATCTCCTAGTCAATGTACTATGTTGGTGCAAAAGTAATTGTGGTTTAAAAGTAAGAAATAAAAATAAAAAATTGCAAAAACCACAGTTACTTTTGCACCAACCTAATACTTTGCACTTGGTAATGCAGAAAAAAATTATATTTCCTTCTATTTTGTGTAACTGATCTGATTTTCATGAGCCTTTACCAGCTGAAGTAAGTGACAGAGAGAAAATCTTACGCTTGTCACTTAAAATCATGTCGGCCCCTTCTAATTTTAAACATTCTCATTTCATGTACATATTCAGTCAGTCGGAAGTCCAGATCCATCAGGAACATTTTAACACCCTATTCTTGTTCCCACTCCATTTTCCAAGTTGGCGTCTTTATTCCATTGAGAACATAATCCCTTCCTGCACACGCACGATGGTGGAGGCGAGGTGGGTCTTTAAATCCAGGCAGTGACCTCTGGTCCTTCACTGGTCTCTGCGGTGAGGTGATGGCCCGGGCTGCTCTCTGGGTGGGGACCACTAAGCTGGAGCTGGTCCCATCCCTGACCGTTCTGCTGGTGTCTGCTGCTGACCTTGGCTGCTCTAGGTCCTGGCTCTGTCTCCGTCACTCGGTCTGGGCTCAGTACTCCCTGGCTGATGTAGCCTCACTCAGCTCCCTCTCTGAGCCCCTTCCATTTGTTCCTTTTTTGGATGTCCCTTCTCCACCCTCTGTCCTTGTAGATCCAATGGCAGGACCTCTGGTTCTAACTCAACTTTAGTCTATATCTCTCCCCATCTCCAAATGGCATGTGGAAACTTGTGTCTCATCCTCACTGCGATAGCTCAAATCCAGGCTCCCTCTGCCAGATGACCACACGCTGGTGAGTTTCTTCTAGTGTGTCCCCCCCCATCCCACCCTATACCTCTGCAAGGATGCAAGGCACTCTCTTTCCAGAATCCTGGATGTGAAGAAGAGCCAAGCTCCCCTACCCTCAGTGTCCCCATAGATTTACACAGAAATGTGATAACATTTCCCCCAACCTATAGAAAAGCCTAAAGAAAGATTTAGACACATACACTTGATCTCCTCTCTCTCCTCCCTCAAACCCCTTCCTTCTTTTATTTCTTTACTACAACCCTTGATGCTGAAAGACGCTAATTTTTCTTTTTCTTTTCTATTCTCCAGGAGCTCCCTGAACACCCTTGGGCCGGGAAGGGAGGGCTTTGGGCTCCCTAGTTCCCTAGCTGTATTGGAAGGCGGGGAGTGGTAGTAAAAGACAGGCTGACTAGTAAGTAAGTCTGTGTTGGAAGGTATTTAAAAACTAGCACCCCTAAGTCCAACCTCCCTGTAACAAAACATCCCCAATCTCAGGGGATAGTTATTCTTAATTAGGGGCCACTCCTTCCTTTTCCCAAAAGGCAAGAGCTAAATCTTTACCTTGAGTCTACTTTCTGATTTGCCCCTGCCCAGGTCCTCTGAGGCTGGCTGCATAAACTGGGGACTGGTCACCTCCTATGTTAGGGACAGATCTTAGACCTGAGGAAGCCCCAATCCTGGCCCTGCAGGGACCCTGGCCAGATGGGCAGGTAGAGCTTCCCTTGAGCAAAGGGAAGTCTCAGGGGATCTTGTTTAGTTAGGAAGGAGGTGTTCCCATTTATAGACAACAGGCTCTGTGAGATGCCACCTCTCAACCCAAATTCACTTCCACATTCTCGTTGGCCTTGGCTCTGTGACCCAGAAGGGAAAAGGGTGACAGCGGAGTTAACATCCTTCAGACCAGAACACCTTCACTTTGTCTTTGTGGATTTCTTGAGCCAACATTTGCTTCTTAGTTATCAAAGTTGGAGACTCTTTCTGGACTAAACATAGAGTCCGATATCTTTTTTCAAAGTGTAATTTTGGAAATATGTCCTGGGCCCGAGTTGCTGGAATAAAGCTCCCCTCCTGAGTGAGGCTCAGTCCTCTCAAAGAGAGAGGACCTTACTTCCCTCCTTCCTTCTTTTCTTTAATCTGCTAATTGTCTGGAGTTGCCTGTATACATAATTTTTCTTCATTGTCCTGGCATCAAGATGCTTCAACTCTCGAGTTCTCCTCTGGGTATTTACTTGTCAGCAGAGCAAATATATGCTTCCCACCGGTTCTTAAGGATCCCATATGAGCTCCTTCTGCAGCAAACTTGCAGAGTTTTACACTCAGATATAAAAGGAAAATGTAGCTCATTTGATTTGTCAGTAAGTTGTCTGCTTTTCCTCATAAGTCTATACTTTGTACAATGCAATCATTTGAACAGCCTTTTTCAGATAGTACTCACATCTAAAATTTAAAAAAAATACATGCGTCCTCATATTTCCTCATAGCTTCTGTCCAAGAGGGCATCTCTGTGTGTTTGGAGGGGTGGTATGACTTGACAATAGAGAGGAGACGGTGTGCTTGGATCCATATAGTGCTTTATAAATAATGAATGCAATACCAATAAAAATAATGCTTACAATGCACATATATAATACTTTATGTTACATGTTGGTATGTAACATCTATCTAGCCATCCATCTACACACACAGTGCTTTATATTGTTTCTAAGGCATGTGATGGCTGTCTTGCCAAGGGATGCTCCGTGGCTCGTGCCCAGCAGGGCTGACAGCCCCGTCTCTGGGCGCTCTCGAGTGTGAGCTCCTGCAGCCCGTTTTCTTCCTCAGCTTGGTCAGGCCTCGCTATCTTTCCTGTTGCTTTGGCTTCACCTTGGCTCTCACCAGCTCTGTAGACTCTCCTGCCTCTACCTGCCCCTGTTCCCTACTGTCAGATCCCTGTGAAACAGATGAAGCATGAATTGGCTGTTTCTTCCTTTTCTAGAC
This sequence comes from Rhinolophus sinicus, assembly GCF_057876585.1. Taxonomy (NCBI): domain Eukaryota; kingdom Metazoa; phylum Chordata; class Mammalia; order Chiroptera; family Rhinolophidae; genus Rhinolophus; species Rhinolophus sinicus. Next base: position 117,929,581 of record NC_142515.1, on the reverse strand, counting down.
AAGATTTCCAACATCTTATCTGCTTCCTCTCCCAGGACAGCAACGATCTGAAATCCGAAATGCTCAGTGGTTGGTTTGCTAAAGGATTTAAAAATACTGACTTCCTTCAAGCCCACTGCCTACATCAAGAACCCTATTTCGAATATTAGAAAATGAAAATGAATTCTTTAATTCTCTTTCTGTTCCTAATGTAATAACTGTAATGTCTTCTCCCCGCTTCCAGCAGGCAGCTGGATGCCTCAGGGCAGCTAGAAAGTAAGTTGTGTACACAAAAATGCAAGAGAGAAAAACACAGGAATGATTTTAAAGATAATTACTTAAGTACACAGAGTGTTCAATAACGAATAAAATGGAACAACCTCTGCGTTATGGGGGGTTATATCATGGTGGGGGAGGCAGATATTATACAAATATACATATCATGCTAGTTTGTGGTTAGTGCTTTGAGGGAAAACAGCTGGTAGAGAGATGGGTTGCCAGTGGTGGGAAGCATAGTTTAGATGGGGGAATTGGGAAAGGCCCCTGTGAGAAAGCAACAGAGACGTGAGGATGACTAGACATTGGTCAAGCAAAGCATAGTGGGGAGAGCATTGCAGGAAGGTTCTAAAGTGAGTGGGGTGCGAGAAAGCCAGCAGTGGCTTCCTTCCCGTCTCATTCAGGACAGAAGCCAAGTTCTATCACCCACAACACTCTGCCCATTACCTTTCTGACCTAACACTATGCCGTCTTTCTGTCTCTCTGACCTCATTCCCTACTCCTTTCCTTTTGAAAATTCCCTCCGGAATAGCCACACTTGCCCCCCTTGCTGTTCCTCAAGCATGCTAGGCAAGTTTCTACCTCAGGGCCTTTGCACTTGCCGTTTTATCTAGCTGAAGGTTCTTCAGGAATCATTTCTCACATTCTTCCAGTGTTTACTCAGAATGTAACTACTCCGTAACACATGCCTTGGCCACCTTAGCTAAAACTTCAGTTCCTCCTACTATGACATTTTATGCCACCCTTCCTTGCTTTTAGTTTTCTCATTAGCACCTGTCATTATCCAATGAACCATATATTTTATTCATGTACCTCATTTATTGTCTTTCCCCCCATGTAATGTAATGGGGGCAGGGTTTTTTGTCAGTTTTATTTGCACTGTGTCTTAGCAATGAGAATAGTGCCTGGCACACAGTAAGCATTTAATAAATGTTTGTTGAATGAATACATGAATGGTTGACACATTGTTTTTTGGTGCACGTGGTTCGTTTTCTCCCCTGTCTTGTCGTGTTTGCTCTGCCTCAGTCCCCTGGATTCTCTTGCGGGCTTAACCCACTCTGCCTCATGTCAGTGTCTTTGCTTCAGATTCCCTGACTGTCTGACGCATATCCTGGGATTTTAGCTGGTGATTCAAATTGTGTTCCTTCCTTCGTGCCTTTAAGGCTTATTTGTGGGGCACGTACTGTGTACCAGGCTCTGGCCTGGGCGTTGGAGATACAGTGATGAGGAAGACAATATCCCTGGGTTCAGGGAGCTTAGATCTGAAGCAAAAAAAAATTTCCCCAGAGATTCTGTCTTGTGATAGATACGTCATCTCTGACTCTTCTGCCTCTACCCGCCGCAGGGCAGCAGACAGAGCAGCAGCCAGCCTGGGAGCCACCCCACCGTGGAAGTCACCAAATGTGGCACAAGGGAGCAGGATGTAGGAGCAAGAAATGAGAAATGAGCCTGTCTGCTGCAAATCTTCCAGAGGGATGCAGAGATGCCTCGGCAGTACCGCGGACAGGATTAGTCAGCTGGGAGGGGGCAGCGAGGGCAGTTCCCTTGTTGTAGATAAATACAGGCTGGCCGTCCAATTTCCCACTACAGTTTGACTTTCTCATTACATGAAAAGGGGGGTGACTTTATACTAAATTTGTTTTTAGATAAATTAGAATGGCCACTGAGGAAGAATGGCTACATCTGCATCGGCCGTAAAAAGCAATGAAGTGTTGTCATTCCGAGTCCCACAAGCACATGGTTTTACAAAACTTCATTGCTCACTTTTGGACATGCCATTAGAAACACACATATTATACACTCTAAACTACACATGTCCAGGTGGCAGACACCCACGGAAAGTTAACTGGACATTCTGACATGCATAATGCCTTTCTTTAGGGGGTTCTGATGTATTGCAATAATTACTGTAAATAAAATTGAAGGATATTACATACATTCAAAATAAACATACTTGAAGGTATCCTGGGGAGAATTAATTTTTGTTAGCATATTATAGGTGATTAAAAAGGATTAGAAACTATATATAAATATATATTTGGTATTTAGTTATTTAGACATTGGATTTTAATGAATGTACAGTATTTTCGCACATAACTGAATCTTAATAGCTAATATCATTTTCATATTTTGGGTTGGACCACATAGAATTCTTATCACATGAATGCCAGGTGTTTTCCATAGTCATGTCAAGTTTTAGTATAATTATAAGTGGAGAATCACTAATCTTTTTTACCTTTATTTGACACAAATGACTGCTACTCTGCTGCCTAGCACAGCATTACAGGGTAGGCGTGGGATCTTATTTACACGTGTGCTTGCTTATCCTCGTGCAACAGCAGAGCACCGAGCAGAGCCTCACACACAGCAGATACACAGTACGAGTAGAATGAATCAAAGAGCTGGCATGTCAGCTGGTTGGCCTAGAGAAGCACAGTGCAAGGCAGTGGCAGGCAGGGCCTCTGCAGCCAGACTGCTTGGGTTCTAATGCCCCTCTGCTGCTTACTCGACCCTATACCTTAGTTTCCTGCTCTATCAAATGAGGATAGTGGTAATACCTACCTCACAGGGTGGTGGTGAAGATTAAATGACTTACTTAAAACATGTAAAGCAGTTAGAATGGTACCCGGCACATGGCAAGGACACAATAATACTAGCTAGCCTAACGTAAGATAAGCACGCATACTCAAAAAGAAAATATAAAATATAGGACGAATACCCGTTTTTCTGCTCCTTCCCCCTTTCATGTCCCTTTTCCAGACACATGCGTATACAAACACACACACACACACACACACACACACACACTCACACACACGCCTGTGCACAAGCATAAACCCTTCATCAAAATGGAAAGAGAAGAAATTGCTTTACAGGCTACCAGGAAAAATACTTCATTCTTTTCTAAGGGTCCTGATATAGTGTCTGTAGTCCCTTTAAATGAACCCAGCCTGCCCTCATAAACCTGAGCTGGGATTACGTAAAAGGCCACCGGAAGACGTGCAAACTCTGACCCTGGAATAATTGCAGGTCACTTTCCATCGTGTTAATACTTGATCTTGGCGTAACTAGATAATCTTTTCAGATATTAATTTATGTGGTTTTCTTCCTGCATCTTTTCTTCTTCAATGTTATAACAACTTCTATTTCTCCCCCTCCTGTCCCCATTAAAGCTGACCCTGGACTATCAGCTTTCTGGGGCAGGGCTGGGGTGATGCAGTTAGGATGGAAAGCCCTAGTAACCTGCAAAATGTCCTGATGTTCTTTGTTCAGATTCTAAGCTGATAGGATACTGAGAAGGTTTGGATTGTTGGTAGAAAGGTTAAGTGACTTTGTGGGGGAGAATGATTTAGAAAAAACACAAGGGAAGAAAGATTTCCCGCAATTTTTTAAAAAGGTACCATTGGATTGTGACAGGGTTTGCAATCTGAGGGTTTTACCCATAATAAAGACCTGCACATTGTTCCCTGACCCAGTCCCATGCACGTGACATGACTCCAGAGAGGCCTGGCAGCACAGTATACTGGGAAGCTGGAATCACAGACACCTCATTCAAGATTTCAGTTTGGGAGTGATAAAGAGCCAGCAGTAAGAAGGCATGTGGCCCAGGATTATAGGATTGTCCTAGTAATCTATGTGGACAGTAGACCAAAATCCAGACCAAAAAGCCCCTACCCCATGCTTTGGCAATGCAGAAAGCTCGGGAACAGCAGCAAAATGCCAGTGTGTGGAGAAACCCCAAGAAATGACAGGTACTCTTTCCCACCTGTCTGGTAGGATGGGGCTCAAAATAGAAATTAATTTGTTATATATATATGTGTGTGTACATATATACACACATATATATGTATACATATATACATATATATGTATATATGTATATATATACACACTCACACATATATATACACATATATATATATATATATATATATATATATATATATATTTACATATATACATATATATAATACAGAGGTCTGACAGCTGTTTTAACTTTGCAGCAGGCCTTTCCCTTTCTCCTGCTAGCAAAGCCCTGACCTCCTTAGGGAATGTACATCTTATCCGTTTGATGGAACTATTGATCAAGTCTTCCTATAGCAAAAGGCAGAAGTCAGAAGACCCAAAGAAGACCAGCTAGACTCCCCTTTAAGGACTTTGATTCTTGAGAGGAGCGATCTACCAAAGAACTGTTGTTATCTTACTGATCTGGTTTTCCCAGTAATCCGTTTCTGCTATCTGGAACCTCAGAGCTGCCCTGGCTTCTGCCCCTTGAAAATCTGGTTCTTCGGGTTTGCCTATGATTCTGAGAACTGCTTCAAATATTTCTACTACGTTTTTCTTCAGGTAGAAATGCTTTTGGTAGAAATGCAAAGGTAGAACGAATTGACATTTTTTTGTTATGACTCCTAAAACTAACAGTTCTCGTAACTGTTATCACATCCTACTGTTCATCGCTTTAGATTGAGGAACTGGGGATGATTGGAGTTGTAATTGGCCTTGGCTCCATGCCCAGATATGCGTTCTGGCATCTCCTTTGGCTTCACACACTGACCCTTCTACGTAGTAAGAGGCGACCTATCCTTTCCCCTCTCGCAGCCCAAGTGACTTGAGTTCTAAAACTCCCCCTCTCCCAGAATCTGCTTCACAGGGAGGAGGAGCAGAGAGGTGACAACTGATCAAAAAGCTCCCAATCAATGATAGGATGATCCATTGATCTCAGTGTGTCCCAAGATAAGCTCTGTTTCATCAATATTGTTTTGAAAGCATTACCATGAACTGATCTTGTTTTGATCAGTGGCTGATACTAAGAGTTGGATTACATTTTGTCCCAAAGACGAAGTCTTTTATTAAGTTTTCTTTTATTTCTTCATGTCATTTTCTTTTTATCTGAGTTGTACAAGTACCACACTAAAAATTTAATTTTATCAAAAATTATTCATCTCAAAATATTAGTGAGTTCACAGTTGCAATCCAGTTTTTAATGTCTTCTCTTTTTTTTGTCCAAAACATACAAGGCTTGTTTTGAATCATTCATTAATAAATTAATTTTATACATATGTTAGATACACATTTTCTTGATTTTGAGCACTTCCTTTTCCTCCTTTTCTGCAATTTAATCATCTTAATATTTTAATATACAATATAAGAGAAGATAAAGACTAAGAGATAGTGCATCAATTAAAAAATTCTCAACATTTCATATTTGCAACTTATTATATTGTAAGAAAAACTATTTACAGAATAACAAAGAAAATGAAGCTAAAATTTTTTTCTCTAAATTTACTTTTATCACATCTTTGAATTTGTGTTTTCTAAAGTCAAGTGATTGACTATTAAGAAATAATCTAAGCAAGAAATGATCTAAGCAAGAAATGATCTAAGCCAAACATTTCTAAGTGCTTAATTAAATATTTATTGAATAAGTAAAGAAGCACATTTGACTTGCATTTCTTCACTACAAACTATCTTACAAGGCGTCACACTACTCTTCTTCATTTTTCCTTCTCACACATCATGAGGGATTAACTCATAGACTTTTCATTTCTCTGTTTCCATTGTGTTCACACAAAAATCTCTTAATTTGTCTGAAGTGTTCATACAAGGTAAGAGTCATTCATTATATAAAGTATTGGTGGGCATCTGTGATGTGTTCGGCATTGGGCTGACAGGGAAGTCAACACACCATCCCTGCCTCCAAGAAGTTTGAGGGAGTTAAAGAGTAAGCAGATGAAGAGAGCAAAAGTGGTAAGTGTGGTTAATGGTATGCACATATGGCCATGAACAAACAGAAGTACATCTGAAAGCCTTCTGGGATTAGGAAAGGACTCACAGAAGATGAGCTCAGAGATTTCAAATATGTATGTGTGAAAAAGTCCATGAAAGTTTTCTTGTTCTGTTTGGAGCAAGACCGTCTCAAATATACTTCTCTCTGCCTTCAAAATAAATTTTATCAGATAAGGCTAAAGCAGAGCACTTAGATAGCTTAGCAAAAAGCAGGATTGCACAACCCCCAAAGCGTAACTCATAGAAGAAAAAAATAGATAAATTAGACTTCATCAAAGGGAAAAACTTTTGTTCTGCAAAAGGGAATGAAAAACAAGTTATAGCTGGGAGAAAATATTTGCAAATCATATATCTTAAAGAATCTTATACCCAGAAGATACAAGAACTCTCAAAACAAAGTAAGGAAAAAACCCAATAAAAAAATGGGCAAAAAATTTGAACAGATATTTAACCAAAGAAAAAATATGGATAGCAAATAAATACATAGAAAGGTGCTCAATATCATTAATCATTTAGAAAAATGCAAATTGAAACACAATGAGAAACACAATGAGAAAACACACTACATATGTATTAGGATGGCTAAAATAAAAAATCTCCACAATATCAAGTTCTAGTGAGGATACAGGACAATTAGAACTTTCATACATTGCTGATGGGATTGCAAAATTGTACAACCATTTTGCAAAACAGTTTGCCTGTTTCTTTTTTTATTATTAAATTTATTGGGGTGACAATGTTAGTAAAATTACGTAGGTTTCAACAGTACATTTCTATAATACACCATCTATATATCACATTGTGTGCTCACCACGCAGAGTCAGATATCTCCTTCCATCACCATATATTTGATCCCCTTTCCCTCTTCTAGTATCCCCTTCCCCCCCTTACTCTCTGGTAACCACTAATCTGTTGTCTATGAGTTTTGTTTCTTTGTTTGTTTGTCCTGTTTTTTTTGTTGCTTTCAGTTTTATATCCCACATAGGAATGAAGTCATGGTTCTCGACTTTTTCTGTCTGGCTTAGTTCCCTTAGCATGATAATCTCAAGATCCATCCATGTTGTCGCAAATGGCAGTATTTCATCTTTTCTCACGGCAGAGTATATGTAATGTATATATAACACATCTCCTTTATCCAGTCATCTATCAAAGAACACTTTGTTGTTTTCATGTCTTGGCTACCATAAATAATGCTTCAATGAACATTGGAGTACATATATCTTTATGGATAAATGTTTTCAGATTTTTTTTGGTAGATACCCAGGAGAGGGATTGCTGGGTACACCTACCATATAACCCAGCAATCTACTTTCACCCAAGAGAACAAAAACTGATATGTACACAAAAGCCTTTACATGAATGGTTATGAAATTGATTCATAATTGTCAAAAGCTGGAGACTATCCAAATGTCCTTCAATTCATGAATGGATAAACCAATGGTAATACATCCATATAATGGAACACTACTCCACAAGAGAAACAAACACACTACCATGTACTCAATAATATGAGCAAATCTCAAATGCATTTTTCTAAGTAAAAGAAGTCAGTCCTAAAAGGATACGTAATGTATGATCTCATTTCTATGACATTCTCAAAATGGCAAAACTACAGGGACAGAGATAGATCAATGGTTGCCAGGGCGTGGAGATGGTTAGAGGGTTGACTACAGAAGGGCAGCATGAGGGAAATTTTTAGGCTGATGGAGCTGTTCTGTATCACGATTGTGGTGGTAAATATGTTTTTGTTAAAACTGTAGAACTGTACATCACAAAGAATGAGTTTTACAGTATATAAATTTGAAAAAATTAGAAAGGTGGGATTTCTACCTTTCATTCGCTTACTCAGAATTATAATGCCCTCAATATTAATAGTGGCTAAACAAGAGTATAGATTACTTAGATAGATGTATGCACTCTGAACCAGATTAACACACGAATTCTATACGTGTGTTACTCACACAGGAAGCTGTGTTACTCACAGGAAAGAATGTTGTTTGGTTATCACACATCTCTGTTTTGCACCCAAAGTTACATAGTTTACATGAGATTTTCCGAGGAGCTATGCCCCATAAATCTATAGATTCCAGATTTGTTTATTACAAGTGACCCTACATAGACCAGGAACATCCTTCTAAAGACATTACAAAGGTGAGACTCCTCCTCCTAGTAAATATTATTGATGTATTTACTAGAAGGTCAGTCATTCAAGTGTTTTCAAGGACGTTTCTCTTTTCTCTCCTGGACTTGCTACTGGCTCAGTGCCCACATGAAAGTGAGAGAATGGGTGTAGTCCTGCTGCTACTTTCTATTTAGAACCAAAGTCTTGAAGACTTCTTAAACCAGAGACACAGACTTACTAAGAGTTCTCCCCCTCTTCCCGACCACTTGGCTTCATTTTGCAGATAGGTTCTTTCCTTATAAAGAGCTTGGAAGATGCAGACCCACAGCATGATCTTAGAAACCTCAGTAGAAGGAATATTTTGTGGTTTGTTTGTTTCCCCTCAGAAAACTAGAAGAAATCTTGATTGTCCCTGTTTGGGTCATGTACCGTCTCATTGTTAGGAAACACAAGTCCTGGATCAAAAGGAATCAGGGGATCCAGGGCTGTTATTTAAGAAGAGATGGGAAAACTTCCTGGGCAGATAAAAATCATAGCTGAGACCCCACCAAAATATCTGAATCATTCTTGTCTTAAACACAACCAGAGTTTAGTCAGAATGTTAGTATTTTGTTAATAAACATATTCCTAAATAGACTTTTATCCAAGTTTTAATAGATATGAATTCAAAGTAAGACTTTTGTTTTAAAATATCACACAAGTTAATACAGAATGATTGTTTCCAAAGGAGTTTTCTTGGGGAGGCTATATTCTTCTTTAAAACATTCTGCAAATATTTAAAAATTATTGGAATTTTGTGTGGAATACTTTCAAAATTAGTCTGAATTACACTAGAACATTATTCTCATTAGTTAATAACAATATGTTAAATTTTATTGTCTGCAGTTGAATGTTTGAGCATCAGCATTTGTATTAACAAGAGAAAACTCTGAAAGTTATTAAGTATACATAGTGACAGAAAAATAATTTCAAAAGCCTTGGAGGGGGGTCGGAGCACTACCAAATTAATAAACAATAATATTTTACTATGCAACTGCAAACTATTCCATAAAATGGAAGCCTGGCTGTAGAAAATACAGTGGCAATAAATTCTTAAAACAAGAGTATGCTATTTGGCATGCATTTAAAAATAGAATTCATGTTCTTTTTGGAAATACCAAAAGATTTATTTCCAATTTTGTTTTGTAATCACATTTTGACTATATGATCACTCAGTTGGATCTATCTTTGGCAGGTTTTTTCATTTTATTTGTTTTTAATATAGAAAGGATCATGGCACAGCAAAACACGTTATTATAAGTGTGGACCCTGATTAGTCTGTGTGATTGAGAACTAATTATGTTCTAGTCAATATTCCCTCCTCCTCTAGCCTTGAGATAGACAAAAGCACCAATGGAATTTACTTGAGACTCAAAAGCACCAGATCTGGAAAGGTTGTTCTCAACCCTCTTAAAACTTACAGGGTCCTTTTTGTGTCTTTGCAAATTATCTTGGAAACACCTTCAAGAGAGACTTTTTTATTTCCTTTGCTTTGGCTGATAGCGCTGCTTGGTTTTGCGCCAATGAAGAAGAAATGGGTGACTTTGGGCAGATCAACCACCGCCTCCCCCACTTGGTTTTTATTAGGGTGGTGCAAAAATAATTGTGGTTTTTTGCAATTATTTTTAACCATTTAAACCGCAATTACTTTTGCACCAACACAATAATTATAAGAGTAATGGAAACATGCTCTCCCCAATACCCTGAAGAAAAAATAGTTCTTCTCTAGACTGGGGGGTGGGTAACAGTCCTGTTAAGAATTTTGGAAGTTTGAGTAGGGCTCAGGAGAAGAAAAGCACTCTAAGTCCAGGTGACACTGTGTTCAATTGCAAACGTCCAGGAACTGGAAGCAGTTCATGTGGACAAAGACCAGTAGCCTCAGGGCATGCATGAAACATCCTGGTTCGGGAAGGAATTTGGACTTCACTCTATAAATCATGAGGTCCATTTGAAATAGAGAAGCAATATGAGCAGGCTGAGTTTGGAAGCATCAGTCTTGTTGCAGCTAGAGGATGGATGCAGGTGGGTGTGATTAAAGCACGGGTGACAGCTCCCCAGTAATCTTTCAAGTGAGAAGAGGCGCAAGACTCAAGCTCATGCAGGAGCAATGAGAATGGAACAGGGAGGAGACGAAGGAGCGATTACTAAGACTTATGATCTATGGGATGTGAGGACTGAGAGAAATGGAGGCATTCTTCCTGATGCACCTATAAAGATTTCTGCAAAAAGTAATTAGGATAAACCAGTCACCTTGTTCAAAATGCCTTCATTGGCTTGCCATTGTTTTTAGACAAAATTTCTTACCTATTCACCTTTGAATCTGTGTACTTAATATAGAGTACACACTTAGTAAGTACAAATATTCTCCATCCCATCCCTTCTCCCCCCCTCTATGAATTTGTGCCATTTAAATTGATCTCTGAGTATTCTTTCCCCTTAAGTGTGGAGAGAGATTTTAAAGGTGATATACTGAGATTGTTATCAGTGGCAGAGCTGGAAATAGCTCTTGGGGTCACAGAGACAGCCTCGGCACACATCTTGTCCAAATAATACGATGAGGGTACAATTCTCAATAAATACAAACTGTGATACAAATATTAAAATTATGATTATGCTCTTTTGCACATTTTACACTTGCTGAGTTGGTCCTCAGTCTCTGGTAGAATATTAATAAACGTTTTTAGGGTTAGAGATATTAATGTTCTAATCTCAGCATGACTGCAAGCTAAGAGTATTTATTATTTTAAAGGACTTGTTTCATATAAGCAAAACCCAGGGGTATTTAAAGTGCAAAATTTTGGCAAGGCCATCTGATATATTACTGTAAATGTATGCCTCAGGGCCTTTTTCTGAACATAGTTAACCCATTTGGGATAAACCTCCTTAAAATAAAATGATCTTATATCAAATAAATATTGACATGCTTTTTAAGGTCATTTGAGAAGACTAAAATATTAACAGGAGGCTAGATTTGATGTATTTTTATCAATAACTGGAATGAAATTCACTACATTTATTTTATAATATAAATCTCAAATATTAAAAAATCATTTTGAGTTTCTGTAGCCCCGTCATACCCTAAGTAGCTGGTAAAGGTATATAGGCTATTCACATGCAATGCTTGTAAATGTTTTTCATACCCCACTTTTTTCTATAATGCTCAGAAACAAAAGGACCTGAGATGATTAAAAAAAAGATTCTTTCAAACTACTATTTATCTCTGCAGATTTCTTTCTTTTTGTTTTTTAAATAGACTATGCTTCATAGGTAATAAAGGAAATAATAAGGATTGGATTTGGATCTGGGAGGACAAAATTAAAAAGGAAAAACAATTTCTATTATTGAGATAGATGACAGATTAATAGAGGCAGGACAAAAGTTTCAGTCATTCTTCTAACGAATATTTTTGTTCCACATCAAGGCATAAATATGTTTCAGGGTGTGTGTATGTGTGTGTGTGTGGGGGGGGCGGGTGATGAGAAATATTTCTTCATAGGAGCCAAAGAGCAGGGACTATATCTCATCTGACTATTAAGCTAGACACATGTTTTATTTATTTGACAATAGAACTGGTGATGTCATGACACCCTGCAGAGCAACCTCTTAATTTCCAGGTCTCAGGCAGCAATCCCAAATTCCCCACCCACTTCACATGAAGCTTGTGGTGAAAATTGATTTTAAAAAATTACTGTTTTCTAATTTTGGTCAGTTTCAGGTGTGTGAGTGTGTGAGAGAGTGTATGTGTGTGTGTGTATGTGTGTGTGTGTGTGTGTGTGTCTGTGTGTGTTGGAAGAGAGGCTATTCAATTAAAAAGAATTAATGTGGAATTGCTGAAGGGAAGAAGTGGTCTTACATCTTAATTTTTAAGAATGAAATCATTACGGTGATACCTTTACAAGACGATGCACCGTTTCCATATCCATTCACGATAACTTCTGGAGTACTTGCTCTTGAAATCACCTTGGGGTCTGCTTTGTTATTGTTGCTCTCCTTGCATTGGCAGTTCCTTTTCTAGCTTTCCGTCTCTTCCTCCTACTTAGAGGCGTGTACAAAAACAAAATACCAAGTTAGAGAAGATTGCTATAGCCTAGGCAGGTCATACGGTTTCACATGACGATGGTATATAAAGAATATATGACTAATAACATTAACATTTTTAGATGGTGTGGTAGGCAGAATGGCCCACCCAGAGGTGACCATGCCCTGATCCTGGAAACTTGTGAATATGTTGTGTGACCTGACAAAAGGGACTTTGCCAGTATAATTAAAAATCAATTGAACTAAGGAGTATAGTCCTGGGTTATCTAAGTGGGCACAGCAGAGAACTTTCTCTGGCTGGAGTCACAGAGATGTAGCAGAAGTCACAGGGATGAGAAATGTGAGAGATTCAGCCTCGTGAGTCTATTGCTGGAGACGGCCACGTGAAAAGCATGAGAATGAACATGGGCTGCCTCTTAAGAGCAAATGCCAGCCCCTGGGTGATGGCTGGCACAGACATGAAGACCTCAGTCCTACAGTGGTAAGAAATTGAAGTGAATAACAAGCTGAATGAGCTTGGGAAAGGGTTTCTTCCACAGCCTGCACCAAGGAGTGCAGCCCCGCCGACACCCTCCTTTTGGCCTGTGAAACCCTAAGCAGAGTACCCAGGTAAGCCCACTCAGACTTCTGACCTACGGAAGCCGTGAGATTAGTGTTTTAAGTCAATAAATTTGTGGTAATTTGTAATGGCGGCAATAGAAAACTAAGACATATGGATGTAGATTCTAGTACAAGCTTTAGTTCTGTTTTTGCTGTTAAAGTTTTGACAATATAAAAATTTGAAACTAAAACCAATGTAGAGTAGCTTTTCCTCAACATTTACCTTCTTTTATTAGGCAGGGTGCAGCTAGGTCAAGAGAAAACCACCACAGGTATTCCAAGCAGGAAGGATTTAACACAAGGTTTTAAGTACTTTAAAAACAAACAACAACAAAACATTGAAACAAGGGTCAAGGAAGCAAAAGTGAGGAAAAACCACATCTCACAAAATACAGAAACTGAAGGAATCACAGGAAACCACCAATGTTCTCAGTTATCTGTGGCACCAAAATGAGTTATTCACAGAAGAATGACTGGAAGTGGCTGGCAAGGCTTCCTTTCTGCTGCCAGGGAGAGCGAACGCCTACTTTGTTCTGTGGGAGGGATAATGGCTTCTGCCTCTCTCCTGCTTTTCAGATCTCATGTGCCTGTCTTTCACAGGTGAAATCTAACCCAGAACCTAGGCATCAGCCCCTGCAATACTGAGACAGGCACAGGAGGAAAATGGCCCTGGGTGGGGGCACATTTCTGTATCTCATTGTTTCCGTGGCATCAATACCTGCGTGCAGGAAAATAAAGAAAACGGAAGGCAGGGAGAGGAAAGGAACTCCATCCACCAAAGCACCTAATGATATAGGATTCAGACACTTACAAGGTAAAATTATAAAAGAGCTACAATTCTTTCTTGCAAGCTCCAACTTCCCTGGACGAGTGCCTTCACTCTAGATCTCAGGATATTGTTTCCGTACTCATACAACATAGAATCATGAAATATTACAGGCTATCTACTTCAATTATCTCCTTTTACATAAAAGGAACAAAAAAATGTGTAGTGGTTGCTGAACAGTCCAAGTCAAGATCGCTAGTTAATGATTTAAAAAGGGTCAAGGTCTTTTGAAGTCTTTCTAGTTTCCCAACTTACCGTCAATGGCTATGAAGTGTCTGGGATTTTACCCAGCTTGCAGGCTAAGTTAGCCTGTTACTGTTTATGGATGCTGGCAGAGGACACAAGACTTTTGGATCAAGTACAAAGGACTTTGGTACTCACAACACAGCAGTGGCTAGAGCGTCAGCATGATCATATTGGTTTCCTTAATTCTCAGCCTCAGACGTACTGCGGAGTGGCCAGGTGGATGCAATGGACACATTAGGTTTGCATCATAGCCAAAGAACACCGAGTTTGAGGAATTTTTGTTAGCAAGTGGAAGCAGCCTGATTTTTGTCCAGCGAGACATGTTACCTCAATCCTCAAGGTTGCTCACTGCAAATATAACTATGAGCAAGGGCCTGTGAAAGGGCCTTGCATCTGTGGCACACTCACAGCTGAGGTCCATGGCAAATGGCCTCTCCCGACATCCATCAACGTGGGGAGTACTGAGAGGATACACAGGTGACCAGTCCCACATATAATTTAAAATATATAATATCTGTAACATGCAAAATAAGATATATATATGTGTGTGTGTGTGTGTGTGTATATGTATGTGTGTGTATATATATATATATATATATAATGTAAACATTCTACTCTGAAATTTATCCACAATTCTGCATATTGTTACAGTTTGTTCATTTTCACTACCGTATATCATTGCATTGGGTGACTATGTGATAATTTATTAATCCATTCTCCTGTTGAACAATTGAGCTGGTTTGCAGTATTCTGTTATTATGCCACTATTTATGCATACATTTCTTGGTACATACGTGCAGAAGTTTCTCTAGAGTATTTTGACTAGGTATGAAATTACCTGATTATTAATGAGGCTAAAAATAACTGGATATATTTATTCACAATTTGTGTTTTCTTGTCTCTGAATTGCCTGTTCACATCTCTTATCCACTTTTTCAACAGGTTGCTTGTCTTTTAGATTTATTTTTAAGAGTTCATGATTTCATCACTGATTCATGGTTAAAACAGAATCTCTCAGTAATAAAAAGGAACATTTTTAAAAAAAATTATTGGGGAATATTGGGGAACAGTGTGTTTCTCCAGGGTCCATCAGCTCCAAGTCATTGTCTTCAATTTAGTTGTGGAGGGCACAGCTCAGCTCCAAGTCAAGCCGTTATTTTCACTCTTGTGGTGGAGGGCACAGCTCACTGGCCCATGAGGGGATCCAACCAGCGACCCTGGTGTTATGAGCACTGCACTCTAACCAACTGAGCCAACCAGCTGCCCCGAAAGGAACATACTTAATCTTCCCCCTGCTGCTCCTGCAAAGGTATCTATTAAAACCTATAATTTCAAACATCATTTTAATAGCAACACAATAAAAGCATTCTCTGTAAAATCAGAAGTCAGACAAGGATGCCCTCTATTATGGCTTCCATTCAGCAGTGTACTGGACATTCTGCCCCGCTCATTAAGGCAAGAAACTAAATAAGAGATATAAGCTGGAAAGGTAGAAAGAAAAAGGTCATTAATCACAGATGGTATAATTATCTACTTAGAAAAGCCGACATTATTCACAGGAAAATTATTAGAAATAGTAAGAGAATTTGTAAGTTGTATAGGTATGGTTAGAATCATAAATGAGTGATGAATGAAATGGTTTTCGGCAACTAATGAGATGAAGTGTACTTTTTCATCTTTAAGCTATTAATATTTGTAGATTTTCTTTTCTTTTCTTTTTTTTTTTTTTAGTATTAGGCCACTTCTAGCTGTGTGTATTTGTTCATCTTCTATTGCGATTTCATGCTTGCTTGATTTTAATCTGTAGATAACCTGGAGGCCTAAATTGGAAATTCTCTCCTTCAACAAGTATCTCCATTTGCTTTTTGTTGAAGCCAGTGACACCGCTGACCCAGGCCACGTTCGCTGCCTTCAAGGACCCACGTTAGAACCTGATGAGCCTCTGAAGGAGCTCCTTGAACTGGTTACTGGCAAGAGGCTTAGTCTCACGTGCGGTGTTGATTCTGGTTTTGGCCCTCAGACAAGTACCCTTGACATGTTAGTTACTTTTTAACAGCTTGGCTGCAGGTCCAGCTTTTGTATTTTACTTTTTTCAGGGAGAGGGGGGTGGTGGTGTCAGAGATTTTCCTTATTTCCTGTGAGCTCAGCAATGCATTAAAAATGGTGTTGTATGGAGGATCTAGTTGTTTTGTCCTGGAAGGGATTTTAAAAAGAACATTCTCTTTCACTTTGACCCACTTAAAAAAAAAAAAAATCCATCCTTACAGCTTTCAAATTTCCTGTCTTCTGAAATATCAAAAATCAAGATGTGTCTGAAACTGCGAGTTTCCTACTTAATATCCATTATCCATTTCCCCCTTAATAGCAGCGCTTCAAATTTATTCAGCATTGCAATGTGTCCAGCTGAAAAACTCCATTTACCAGTCTTTCTGGCAGCAAGACATGCTCAAGTAACTTAACCCTGATAAATTATCAGAATCCAGAGTCATTTGGTTGGGTTTGCAGGAAAGCTTGTTGACAGAGGTTGACTCAGCTCTTGCGGGTCCTTTCGCCTTTTTTCCTTCCTCTGTTTTCCTGCCTAAAAGGTTGCTTCGCGGTGATTATCCTTGAGAACGTTGCCAAAAGAATCCCCAAAACTTTGGCAGTAAATTTCTTGAGTCACTGTAGCTGTCCTGGACTTCCTGTCATACAAGAGAAAAATAAACTATCTTGTTGCATCCACTATAAAGTTGGGTTTTCAGTTACATGCAGTGGAATGCGTTTCCCAACTGATATAGTTCATGTCTGATTTTGATGTAATTTTTAATTGTTGCCTTAACATCTTTAAGTAACAGGCTTTAGGAAAAAAAAGGAACAAATCACATTTATTTTACATATTTGTAATTTAAAGTGTTTTTGTTTTATCGTGGTTACTTATGGAAGCAGCTGGAGATTAGATGTACGTATCTATTCTTGTTATTTCATGAAATCCTTATTGAAGATTTAATTTGATCCTGTTCTAAGGAAAATTAAACTATAGTTTAAATCAATAATTATTTATCTGATAATAGATATTTGTCATGATTAACAACACATTTTATGCTCCTAGTTAGAAAATTATCTAATTCCGTTTTTAACAATGCCTTATTTCCTCCAAGTACAACCATTAATGTACTTCAACTTTTATCATATTGAGTCTGATTTAAAGGCCTTGAAGGTTATATTGTTCTTCTGCTCGTTCCCAAGTATGAAAGTAATAGAATTGATTACCCCTTTAACTCTTTTTACTTACTTGAACTTTTTTGGACATCTGGTAACTACTGTCATCCAGATGGCTGTATTGGATAAAAAACACATTCTATGTTCAAAATTTACAGTAAATGACTTTTCAGGTTTGGAAGATAGGGCAGTTTGACTTTGCTGTATAAACTTTATTGTCAATATTTTAATCAATTTTTAAAAACTCATTCCATCTGAAGCTCCACACTCAGGCAGAATGATAATAATGATCATTCCTAAAGGGAAGGGAAGAAAATAACAGAAGAAACATGAAAAAAGTGGATGCTTTGATGATTATGAGTTGAGTCTTCACAGTATAACCTCTAACTACCCAGTCGGATTTAAATGTGTCATGTCAGTGCTCCCAGAGTCCCAGGTGCTATGAAGACAACACCTCGCTAAATATTCTGGAGCACCCACTGCAGGCTATTGGAGACCTGTGGTCTCCAGAAGCGGGGGCTAAACAACCAGCAGGGCCCCAGGTCCTCCAGATGCACTGAGCCAGAGAGGAAGGGACTCCAGACTTACTGTTTCGAGTGTGCTGAGTTTTCCACGCAGCACATACTCATTCTTCCCAGTGAGCTGGGGGAGGAAGCAGCTTAGTAACTGTGCATCAGGGATGTCAAACTTTAGGAATGTTCTGGAGCCTCTTTAGGTTTTTCCTAATTGCTGTCTTTATTTCACTGTAGAATAAAGTGAGGGAGAGCCTTCAAATCAAACAAACAAATGCTTGAAGGTGGATTTACAGTTAGGAATTGTCTTGTGGTGTTTTTTACTTTTACTTTTTTCCAGTCCACTAAGAGACAAAGGTAACATAAGCAATTATTTCTACCATATTCCTCTGGGTCGCAAGGTATTTTTTAAATTTTGTTTCTACACTGAAGGTGTTGTCCTTTGTGGGTCCCAGCTCTATGTAAGAGTCTCCATCCTAACATCTTACCCTTTTTGGCCACAGGACCCCTGTATCCAATGCACGTTATTCACTAGAATCCAAGTTCTAGGTCACTGGGGTTTTCAGATGGATTCAGCCAAATGCCAGCTCTGGAGCTCATTTACTATATGGACTCCTACTTCCCCATTCTTCCCAGTCTCCTTGAGCTTCTATTACTTTTCAGTCAGTTTAGTCACACACTGGAAAAAGATTTTTACTTCTTTTCTTTTGTTTTGTTTTATCCAAAATTTTGTGTGCTACATTCTTAAGGAGTTTCTCCAGACATCTTGCCAGAAGTAGATATCTAGGCTTGATGCACAAAATAGATCGAGATAAAGCACAGATACTCACAGACACAGTTCAAAGCTATGGCAGTTTGATGCTAAGATGCTGAGTGTGGTTTCTGGGGAAGGAATTTGGCAGGGCCACTCTCACTGCTTGGGGTGCACGTGGCCTCTGTAAGAGCGCCCTTCAAAACAAACGCGGAAGGTTATTTTGATTTTCTCCATAAAAGTAAAATTCTTCTTTGTATTTTTTTTGTTTAGCAAAAATGGGTACTAATGCAGGTCTTTTGTAAAAGTGAAGTGGCATGATGTGAACTTTGAAAAAGTGAGGGTATACCTGTACACTAGTGGGTGAGATGTATTAGCCATTTAAAAATATGAGGAAAATAGTAATGTTGAGGGCGGGAATTGGCTGTTGCTAAGCAAAATTGATTGTTTGCAAAAGGCTGAAAATTGTTAATGGCTATTAAAAATCTTGAGTAAAATTCAGAAGGCCTCTTTTGTAGCAAATAAAGAGGCCTTTATCTCTTGCAGTGGGAGGGCAGAAAAAGCTGAGCCACAAAACAGGTCCAGCACTTAATCCTAAGTGTGGCAAACTACCAACAGAGATGAACAACCATGCAGCCTAGGTAGGTCAGCTACGCCAACGTCAGAAATGCTAGGTTGGAAAGAAACCCTGATGCAACAGACTGGGTTGTTACACCTGACAAATCTTGAATCCCCAGATTCTCCAGAACCCTCTGAATCTGAACATGGTCCAGACTCATCTTGAAAATGATGCAGAGGCCTCCTCCTTGTGCTTCTGTCCTCCTTTCAGGATCTGCCCTCAGCTTTCCTCCTGCACTGGGTCCATAACTTGGCTTTCTTTACATGTAACCTAGTGCAATTATTCTAATTAGCAGCAAGGGATGAGTGGCAGTGAATGAGAGGGCCTGATCCTCAGAAGATAGGAAGATGGAGAGCAGAATATGGTGTCCCAGGGAGCAAAATGGATGGGCAGCAAACAAGGATAGTGCTCGGTTTGTATCATCAAAAAAAATTAAGGAGGGCATGACCAGGGGTCTGAGAGCCATACTCCAATAATGAGTATTTGCCCAGCTTTTATGTCTGAGCCAGTTTCTGGATTTGGATACCATAAACAGAGAAAAGGCTAGATTCTCAGGAAGAAGGCTCTGAAATATCATAAAAGGTGTACAGCATAACAATTCATCTAGTCCTTCCCCAGAGGGTTCTTTGCAATTTTCCTGGCTAACTACCGGTATATGTTGGGAAAATGAGAACAGAATATTTCTCAATAAAATGGCAGATATAGGAATTCATCTGTCTTCTATTACGCTTTATGTTAAAGAGATTTGCAAACCTGTAAAACAGTACCAGTTTCTATGTTGTTGTTTTTTTTTTGTTTGGGAAAATATAGCTATCTTTCATATAAATATTTTATTTATACTAACATGTAATAGATTTATGAATATTATTTTTACTGAATTAATATTTAAATTTTACCTGTTTTAATATTTTTATATGGTAAATATCAATAGATGTGAGCCATATAAACAAAAGCTTGTTACCGTCTTCAATTTTACGGGGTCCTGAGGCAAAAAAGTTTAAGAACTGCTGTAAGCCAAACCATCTGTGTAATCTTGGGACAAGTTGTATAATCTTTCTGTAAAGTAATTAGAAGACCAGGAACACAAAATGATAGATATATAGCTATTGTTGATATTATTCTATTTTCTCTGTGTAATAGGAAGCAAAATCTGCAGAAATTAATGGAGGAAGTCATGGAAAGGTTGAAGAAAGAGGAGATTTGATAAAGCCATATGGAGAATGGAAATGATAGATCGGTTAGGAAAATATAGGAGGATTAAAGGACAATTTTGAGAGCCTTGTGGAAGTTGACAACTTTGGGTTTAGAGTAAAACCATAATTGTGTAATTTTTTTTTCCCTTAACAATACTCAGAAGTGCAGGAAAGAAAAAGCAAGCTGTTGAAGTGGGAATGTTCCAGTAAGTTTGGTCAGAAAGAAAATAAGGCATCTTGTGATTAATGTGATAAACTGTGTTTTATAAACTGGAGTGGGGGGAAAAAGGGAAGAAAGCAGAGAGATGATTGATAAGGACAAAATAGAAGGGTCAAAAGATTTGAAGTCTTCATTAGGAGAGAAAATTGAGTGAAAGAGTTGGATTTCAGTGGTGGACTAGATCCACCTGATGATAAAACCTGGAGTGTCATCATGAAGTGGATCACCCATTGGAGGTGATGGCAATGGGCGATGAAGAAATCAAGAACCCAAGAGAATGGGTCTTCCATTTGGATGTTAATGCAACTCTGAGTGATGGCAGAAGTTGAAAGTTAGGTTCCAAAGTTTTCCATCAATAGGAGCGGATAAAAAAAATGGCAACAATGAAGGATAAAAAGTGGCACAGCTACATAAAAAGGAGAGAGAATGATCTGAGCGAGGCACTGGGGAGCAAGGGGACTGACTCTACCTCCTAACCAAGAGATAAAAGAAATGTGGGGAAACGAGCACTTCTCTTCAGACTTTCGCTTCGGACTTTTAAAGCAGTCTTTGCAAGGGAGAGGATGTTAGGTTTCGGTTAAGGACAGGGAAGCACACACCAGAAGCCCAGAAAGTGGGAGAATTTGTTCACAAAAGAATGGCATTCCAAAGAGCACAGTGGAAACAGAAGGCAAAGGAGGCTAGGACATAACTTCAACAGGCAACTAAAATCACTGCTTGTGCAGAAAACACGAAAAGTGGGATGTCAGGATGTAGGTAGCAGAAAGTTTCCAAAAGAATTTATGCAAGACTTCTCTGAGTACCAACTGATACAGTACCAAGTTTGTGAGTTTATTGACCTCTCCCTTTCATAATTTTCTCTTCCTTTAGATTTCTCCTTTTCCGAAGAAATAAGATTGAGGGGGCCTTCGCATTTCCTTTCCTCCTGCTTTTCCATTGTTCTTCCTCTTTTCTCTAGCATCCTTCTTCCTAGGAGATCCTGTCCTAAGGGATTGAGAGCGCCCGCCCCTCGTAGGGGCGGAGCGAACAGAAGTGGGCGGATCCTTTCCTGTCGACGTGCTGCCGTAAGGACGCTGCTGTCGTAAGAGGACATCCGGTCCGGCTCCTAGCGTCGGAAACTGACTCCGTCCGCCTTCCTTGGGTGTTAGTAGCTTCCTTCCCCGAGTCGCGGTTCCCGAGCTGGATTTGCTGTCGCCGCGGGCCGGCATCACGCCATTCCCTGTCCCTCTGCCCCCGGAGAGAGCCCGACCTCCCCGCGAGGGTGAGCGACGTCGGCCCGGAGCGCGCGCGAGGGCGGGCGTTCTGCGGGCGGGTGTCGGCCGTCGGTTCCCCGAGCCGCGTGGCACCTCCGCCGAGTCTCCGGACGCCCCCTCCACCCCTCGGGGTCCCCCGACTGCAAGTTTTCCCTCCAAAGCCGCAGTGACCCTGTGCGTGTTTCCTCATTTGGTGACACGAGCCGCGTCCTGAGGAAGTCGGAGCGTTACTGGCGAAGGGCTTAAACCCATATAAGGCTGAAAAAAAGAATTTACCCTCTAAATTCCCAAGACAAAATGGAGAAAAATTGAGGCTCAACTTTCTCAGCAGATTCACCCCTGGGGACGCAGAAAATTCATCCGTATGATCACCCCGTGATTCTTTTCCGAGCCCCTTTGGCCACAGCAGTACACAGACGTTTTTCACCCTGTAGGTTATGTCCATTTAAATACCGGAAGGGGGATCTGGTGGCCTTGGACGTTACTTATAAGTGACCAACCACCTACTAAACTTCATGGCTTAATTTGCCCGTATTTTTGACTTCCAACCACTGGGTTTTTGATTGGATGGTCTAACGTAAGAGTTGAAACCCAAAGTAGGAAAACTTGGAGTGACCTTCGTATTGTTTCAAGTACAAGCTGCTGTATGATTTTGCTGTATTGCAATTGCCCTTTTGAATAAGAAATACAAATCTGTTCAAGGTGTGCTTTCTTGGAACACTCCCCACATGTCATGGGCACGCTTTGGCTTTGAATAAGAAGGTTTCTGTCTTCAGGGAGATTGTGGGTCACAGTCACCAGTGAAACTTGAGCCTATCCTTGGAGGTTTAGAATGTGTATATTTTGAGTAGGGCCTAGAAGTCTGGTGTCTTTTTAGGAATTTCAACAGTTGATTTTGAACATCACTCTTAGAAAAGACTTTAAAAATACATATTTTTGAAGAATGTTAAGAATATCCGGTTCAGCTTTCAAAGCAAGCACATGGGCTCATTTCATTAGTGTATCTCTTCATTTATTGGGCGCCTAATATATTCCAGGCAGGGCTAGGAGGCAAACTTTGTCAAGAAAGATAGAGCTGGAATCCTTTAGGAACTTGTAGTTTTCAGACTGATGAAAAGCCAAATTAAAATGAGTTATTTAGTAAAAAATCTTGTTTTACTAAATGTGGTAGTTCTTTCAACAAAGTGATAAAAGTCGGTTTTAAAGTCATTAATATATGCTGTAAATATATACTCTTAAACATATTTGAACTTGTTAAAAATTACAGCAGGTCCTGCTATAATGTTTCTTTCAAATCATTTCGTTATCATGTTGATGAGATGGCTAGGAACTTAACTCTTCTTTATATCAATTAGCCAGTAGTAAACCTGGTTTTGTTATGGGTCCTTTCGTTTCACTTAGTCGCAGAACCTACCCTTCTCGTTAAAACTTAATGTACTATATGCTCACTGCAAGTAGAGAGAAGGGCAGCTTTCAGAGTCAAATCAACTATTATACCGTTAACATCTTTCAACAGAGAATAGTTAGGCTTTGTAGTTAGTGTTGTCATTTGACTTGACTATTAGATGTTTTATTTAGATAGTAGGAAAAATATGATTTGTTATACTTCAAGTCTTGGCAGCATCAGGTCATCTGAATATATAGCTCAAAAAGTGATAGTGGGTCAATATTAATAACATACTTTTTTCATTTTTCAATGTCCTTTATTTTCTTTAAATTAAAGTTTATTGGAGTGACAGTTGTTAGTAAAGTTACATAGATTTCAGATGTACAATTCTGTAATACATCACCATATATTGCATTGTGTGTTCACCACCCACAGTCAGTTCTCTTTCCATCACCATATATTTGATCCCCTTTACCCTCATCTACTACCCCCCCTACCCCCTTAACCTCTGGTAACCACTAAACTATTGTCTGTGTCTATGAATTTTTGTTTCTTCATTTGTTTGTCTTGTTCATTTGTTTTCAGTTTTATATACCACATGTCAGTGAAATCATATGGTTCTCTACTTTTTCTGTCTGACTTATTTTGGTCAGCATAACAATTCCAAGATCCATCCATGTTGTCGCAGATGGTACTATTTCATCCTTTTTTATGGCACGGTAGTATTCCATTGTGTATATATACCACATCTTCTTTGTCCAATCTGTTGAAGAACACATTGGTTGTTTTCATGTCATGGCCACTGTAAATAAATCTGCAATGAACATTGGAGCACATATGTCTTTATGGACACATGTTTTCAGATTTTTGGGGTAAATACCCAGGAGAGGGATTGCTGTATCATATGGTAATTCTATTCTAAATTTTTTGAAGAACTTCCACACTACCTTCCATAATATACTTCTTAATGATTTCATTGTTAACGATATCTGCCTAGTAATTTTTAGAAAACTTGTTACAGAGTAATTGTTAAAGGATGCTTAATGTCAGAAAAAACTATTTTTTCCCAGTGGGAAAGAAAACGATTTGCTTTTAGAATTTTTTTTTTTTTTTTTTTTGGTGTTTACATTTGCTAGAATTGTTTGTAGTGCAAATAGTGCCTTATTTTAAAAGTCATCTATTTCATTTGGGATAATGTGTGCTTAATGTTTCATAAAGGCTTAAAATTGCTTAACCATCAAAATCACAGTGTTGAGTTTAAAATTTAATGAGAATAAATTTCTAAGTTTATTTAAAATAGCAAATGCAATCAGGCAATTATATCTTCTCTGTTCTCTTGTGTAGAAAGGGGGGAAAATGCCTAAAAAAAAGACGGGTGCTAGAAAGAAGGCAGAGAACCGCAGAGAACGTGAAAAACAGCTAAGAGCATCAAGAAGCACCATAGATTTGGCTAAACACCCATGCAACGCTTCAATGGTAACAGCTTTTTTTGGTATCAGTTGATAGTTGAAAAACTATATAATAGTTATCTGAAAAACACCTGAATAAAATTTTAGTGAAAACAGTGTTGCTGCATATATTTACTGAATTTGTAATCTGTTAGTGGCATATCCATTGTTTTTGTTAACACTAAGTAGCAATGATTTTTGTTTGATTTTGTTATTTATAAAACCTACCTACCATATTACATTGGCTACTGTTGGTGATAAATAGATATTGACCAAGAATACATACTAGGATCAGTGCGACGAATTTTCCAGCTTCCCTAACCTTCTGTGCCTTAATTCAGTTTGTCCTATTGGAGCTTTTCATCATTTAGCAATTCTTAACTCATTTCATTTCTCTTTTTTAAACTTGCCGCTTTTCTTGACGTCTCTTTTGGTTTCCTATTTTACTACCTTATTTCCCTATGCTGAGTGGGTTCGTCCTGATCATTTCTGGACTGCTTTGGTTAAAGTTGTGAAAAGCAAGAGATTATTTAGGTCATCATTACCTCTTTGTTTGACTGTGTTTCTCTGAGTGTCCCACATTTGTCTGTTTCCTCTCCTCTCTACCTTTTCTATTCCTCTTTTTTTGTCTTTTGTTTTATCAAACACATGAGATGCGTTATGAGTTAATTCCACAAACTATTGGGCATCTCCTGTGTTCCAGGTACAGTTTAGGCACTGCAGGGGGTATATAGATGGATGACACAGGTAAACACTTTATTTATAAATGACAAATCCAACAAATAACTGGGGAGAAATAGAGTTTATTGAATGAATAGTGGACTAACTTGTATAGTTGGGAAGGGCCAAGATGTAGCTGGGATACAGGGACGGCTGGAACCTGGAACACCTTATAGTTCCATCTGTGGGTTTTGCTTCTTTTTGCTTATTGGTACCATTTTTTCAAGTTATCTTACTCCTTTTTTGGGGCTCCTAGGTGCTGCTAGCTGGCATGTCTCACATCTCGTTGCCCTTAGAGAAAGAAGTCTGATACTTTAGACTTGGCGAGTACCCAGCCCAGGACTGTTGATAGCTGGGGTGGGGGTTGGGGGAGCACAGATGGGACAATAGGGTCTCCTTTCTGTGTGTCAGGGTCATTTCTAGAGAGGAGGGGTATGGGGCAGACAAAACAAGAAACGACATACATAAGTACGCATAATGAGGGCCGGACTTTGGAAGTGTTGCTGTAGATGTCCCATAGGACTGAGGTGATAGAGTGTTTGGATGGGGGAAGTTCACAGGAGGTAGGATCATCCCAACTTCCAACAGGTAAAGATTATGAGGAGGGACTTTTCAGGGAAACGTATTAGAACAAATAAGGCGTTGAAAAGAGAGTGCAGGACATATTTTGAAAATGGCTGACAAATAGTGACTTGAATCTAAAGAGAATAGGCCAGCAAGGTTTGAAAAGTGGTTAGGGACCAGATTGTTGAGAATTTTGGATGCCGTGTTTCAGATTCTGGATTTTCTGTGCGCTTCATCATATTGTATTCTCTCTTTCTTGTGTCTATAGTCTGTATTATTTCCGATTCATTATAACAAAACAAAACATACTACCACTGTGTGTAGCCTTTTTTATGATGAAAATGCCACTTCTTTCTCTAGTGTGCTATACCCAAGAGCCTACCTTTCTTATGTGTAGGTGCTTATATACATGGGTGAAGATGGGGGGTTTGGGGAAGTGTCACTTAGATTTTAACATGAAGAACAGCATACTCTTTATAATGTAAGTAAACTTAACAGTTTTCAGCCAGGAGAAAATTAATTGTGTTTTTATATTTTACAGGAATGTGACAAGTGTCAGAGGTAAATTTTTATTTTTTTTCCTATCTATGTAGAATGATATAATATAGACCCTCTGATCTTTTATCTGGTATTGACTGTATTTTAAAATTTTATTTTTCATGACAAGGCGGCAGAAGAATAGAGCGTTTTGCTATTTCTGTAATTCTGTACAGAAGTTACCAATCTGTGCACAGTGTGGTAAGTATCTGGTAACTAAGGACACCTGCCCTTTATCCAACATTTGTCTGGCGGTTAATCAATATGAAACGGGGTTTATCATTTTTGTTTATAATAATGTTACACTTTAACAGTAATAAAATAACAGAATGTTATTTGGCCTAGCAAAACACTATCAGGTCTTGATTTTTGTGTCTTTGATACAATGCTAGAAAATGGTTAAGATACAGCTTAGGTTGTTTTACATATTGAAAGATCAGATTTCAAACTAGTAACTCTTGGTGATCCTGAATTTTTAATTATACTACCTTAGTCTTGTCGATATCCATTTGTTTACTTTTCTAAATTTTGATTAATGCTGATACTACCTGCAGTATGTTAGACCATTGGGAATAATTTTATTCCACATTTACCTGGTGCTCACTTTTACAATCACTTGTTTTTCTGTTTGGCATTAGCATGTGACTCGTGAATTTCCTCACATGGATTCCCAAGAGATTAGACTAGATGAAATTAGATGGTAATTTATAAAACAACAAGATTGGTGTTTCTTAAATAGTCTTCCTCAGAATACTTGAGATACAAGTGGTGCATACATATGAGAAATACCTCACGTTTCATCCCCTCCTTCCCACCTGGGAGATTTCTATTACATATATAATGTATGTCAAAGTTTCTGAAGACCTCCAGTAAATAAAGAAACCTGATTCATTTTGTTCACTCTGGATTTATACCCCAAACTTTTATTTGAACCAATATCCCTTTTGGTTATGGGATAGTAGTTTTCAGGTGGAACACAGTTTGGGATGTATTCATTTAAATGTATTAATGTATGTTAACATTGCAGAAAGTTAGGAATGTTTAGGGCGATATCCCTGAACATTTCTAGCTTAGTTCTAGCTTTCAAAGAAGACAACGTTGAGGTTTATCATTAATGATAAAGAGAAAACTGGCTTAGCTAGATCACTCATCTGCCAATTTTTATATCCTTATTTTATAAAAGGAGTGAATATAGAGTGAGAAAATAGACTATGGAGAAGATTAAGTTCTTGCTAGGACTTTGCTATAATGTCAGTGTTTCTGGGCTTAAATTTTGTAGTGCTATCCGTAGATGTATTTCCCACTTACTGATTCTTGTACTGTTAGACATGGAACAGTTGGGTAGCTGCTACCTCTCATTTCTAGTTTCTCTTTCTTCCCATTTCCTGTTGTCTAGCTTTGTTCCTCAGGTAATCAAGATAATGGAAAATTGAGTATCTTCTGTTTCTTTCATCTTCCACTTTGTGGAGACTGAGATGGTTGAATAGTATGTCACCGTTAACCTTCACATAGTATGTGATAAGTAAACTTCCCGACAGTGTTTCGGGTTGGTAATTTGCTACGAGATCAAAGCTTTTGTGGCTGTATGGCGATTTTTAGCTCTGTCACTATATTGTTGTTTTTGTGCTCATGGGGGGACTATTTGAAAATACTGTTGGAGATGTTTACTTGGTGGCTGCGTTTGTAAATTTTTACACAGGGATAAACTAAAAAAATGAACCAGATAAGATGCATAACCATTATTTGGTTTGGTTTGGCTTGAGATGGTCTGTGGAAAGAAATAAGCAATAACTTTACACCAGTCTGTTTTTATTGTGAATTGTAAAATGTTAAATTCACTTTAAAGCATAGCTTTTGAAAATCTGTTTTAATTCATCTGAAAATTCACAAGATTTTATGCTGCTATAATGATGGTTAAGTTATGAAGTATAACTTGCAATTTCTGGTTTTACTACAGATATGAATAACTTTATTGTGCAATACATTTTTACAGACTTATTAATAAATTTCTAATCTCAAAAGATCTGACAAAGATAATGAGATCCCAGTGATACAGTTTTACTTTTTTTTTTATGTGCGCAGTAAACAATGCTGATTTCTATCCATTTGAAATCATTTCCATAAGAACTTAGGTTAGATAAAAAGAGGAATGAATGAATACGTGCATGTACTACTTTGCAAGACTAATAGTGCAAATTTGTTTCTTTACTAGGGAAAACCAAATGCATGATGAAGTCTTCAGACTGTGTCATAAAGCATGCTGGAGTATACAGTACTGGCCTTGCAATGGTGGTAAGCTTCTTGTCATCGTCTTTTAGACTAGTAGGTTTCCAAGGACAAGGGAAAGTCATTGTGATCAATGGTTTTTTTTTTATAACCGTTATATTTTATAACTATATAATAGCACTGCTTTGTCCCTTGGTTCAATCAATCTGGAGTTACCTGGATTATCTATGGCATGTTCTTTGTGTGATTTTCCTTTATTGCCCATTTGTTTTTGACTGCTTCCTTTTTCTTATTGGGAAACATACAAGGAATAGAAACTTATTTAATGTTGACTTAAACAAAAATTCTTTTGTCAATAGTACCTTTCTAATGTGTCATAATTAGACTTCATACATAGTATATCATGTACTGTGCTGAAAGCCCTGCTTAACCAAGGTTTAAGCTTTCGGTTAAATAAGTAACCTAGTTCCAAAAGAAACTAGGATTAATAGATTTTTAAAGCTTTATGTTTCAAAAAAGCATACCTACTTAACATAAAGTTATATATAATTTCTTCATTACATGTAGAATTTTCTAAGGAAATTCATCGTTTTAAATAATAAAAAGAATTGCATTGTGTGATACATTTTGCTCTCTTTTTCACTAAAAAAAATGTTATTCTTTCAACCAGTTTTACTCTGTATTCTGTATGATTGATTTTATGCTCAGGTCCAAATTTCAGTCCACAAGGAAAGTAATACTATTTTACGTCAAGCAGGCTGTCTTATTTATAGTAACTTTCCAAGAATATACTTTGCATCATGAGGCAGACCTTTTTACTATACGTTTCACGTGTGCATATCTTACAGAATCAAGGAATTAACATTATTCATAATCGTCTTGTAAATTCAAAACCATTGTAATCTGTCTTGTCTCCAGCGGCAAGAGTTGTGGGGAGCGAGGAGGGTGGCGCAGGGTTAAGAAAGACAGTAGCCAAGAATAGAGTGAAGCGGGCCAAGGGACTTCAGCCTCAAGGACTGAGCTCCTAATCACACGGCTTTTATTAGTTAGGTGGGGAAGTAAAGGAGATAAAGCTTGTCAATCTCAAGATCTGTGAATCCCATACATTATAGTAGGAAACCAATTCAAGCCAATCACCCTTGCCTGCAGGCAGCTGAACGTAAGTCTCAGGATGTATGTGTTTCCCCAAGGGACAAAACCTTTATGCATATGAATAGATGGAGAGCACATCATTGAGTCACTTCCCCTGCAGGTTGTGGGGAGGGATGCAGTCACAGAGGCAGAGGCTCTCCTTAGCCGGGGGAGGATTGGGGGCTGTGCCCACTTCTGTCAACCCCGTGGGTTCTCCTGTTGGTCTCCACGTGGGTCTGCATGGCTTGGGTTGTCCCCCGTGCCCGCCCCCCCTTCCCCCCCGGGGAATCTTACTCGTCATTGGCTGACCAACTGTCTTTCTGGGGCCAAACAGGGAGACATAAGGTATAAGCACAAAGGTAAAGCAAAGTCCCTGAAAGGATCCGTCTCACAGACTCTCCTTGCTTCAGGGGCAGGTATGAGGAGACAGGTAGGCTGCCGTGTGGCAACAGTAATCTTCCTTGGTAGCTTGTTTATGTCTAAATTTACCAGACACCTTTTTTTTTTTTAAATTTACCGAGTTGTATGAGGGTGAATGATAAAAGAAGACATGTTTTTAATAAATGTCTTTTATAAATGTCTTTATAAAAGAAGACATTTAAGTAGAACCATTAGCTATAAATTCTAGAAAAGTGATTCTCTGGACATCTGTTTTTGCCTGTCGAGATTCCCTCTCCTTCACTCTTCTCCATCCTGCTTTGCCTTGGAAGACTCTGGCAGGAGACCTGAAGGTGGGAGGAGAATGTGATCTGGTGGTTTATTCTCCCAGCTCACTCTCTAGTGGGTCATCCTGATTTGGACACAGTTCCTCCCCATATGGCCAGGTAATCCTCTCCATATGGCTCTCTCTCGGGGTTCTGGTAACTTCCTCCCCTCAGGCCCAGGGGTGGGAACTGCATCATCCCTTAATGTTTTTCCTAAGCCTTTCCCAGTCCTTTGTATTGTCTCCTTCAAACTCTCCTGGATTACCCAGTTTGGTGTGCTCTCTCTCTGTTGCTGGAACCCTGAGTGATCCAAGAGACAGGTTTGCGGGTTTGCTCTCTACACTGACAGTCTACTTGTACAAATCAAAAACCGTTTTTCCTCTTTGCTGGATACTAGTTTTAGTATTACAGAGCCTTCCACGGTAGAACACTGAATTGAGATTCAGAGGACCGGGACGTAAATCTTGGCTCCTCTGTAATGTAGCTCTGGGATTTGGACTTAGTATCAGGCCCCTGTCTCTCATCTGTGAAGGAAAGACCGTTCGGTCCATTTCCTTAAGATTCTTTCTAGCTCTTAACACTGTTGATGTTGTGTTACGGAAAAGTGTAGTCTTACCATCCTGTCTCAATATAGAATTGGAGAGTCTTATGCTGTCCTTTAGTTCTGTATGTCTTACTTTTAATTTTTTCCTCAAAGAAACATTAATTGATTTAAAGCATAAGTTGCCTTAAAAGAAAAAATATGCTGACAGAAGTTTAATATTTTCTCTCAATTATTCTAGAAAAGTTACATGAGTGATTATTTTATAAATTACAGTTAAGAAGGAATTTTATTAAGTCAGAAATATTAATACTGAAAAAATTCAATTCAGTTACTAGAATTGCCATAGACAAGAATACTTAAACTGTGGACTCTATACTTGAATTACAATTCAGTTTGAAGGCTACACTTCCAGCTTCTTGACTTACGTCAGTGATTAATATCAGGGTAAGTGTAGTTTCCCCCTTGCTCCTTTTTCTTTTGATTTCTAGCTAAGGTCTGTGTATTATAAATACCTGTAGGAAGAGTAGTTTTCAGAGAACTCTATTTAATTTTGGCTTGGAGTAAACAGTAACATTTTTTTCTTCAGTGAAGCCACCCACTGTCACTGAGGGCTGATGTTACTAAACTTACACAGTTTTGATGGTTACTAGTAAACAGTGGTTGCAGCCAGTCCAGTGACAAAGATTAATTTTCCGTGTTCGTTGGTTGCAGGGTGCAATCTGTGACTTCTGTGAAGCATGGGTTTGTCACGGTAGGAAATGTCTCAGTACACACGCCTGTGCCTGCCCTCTCACTGAGGCCGAGTGTGTGGAGTGCGAACGAGGAGTCTGGGAGCACGGTAAGTGACGAACAACATGCGGGCAGTGAGCTCGGCCACACGCGAAGGCTGACTTTGAAACACTCTGCGAGCTCTTTCTACGAGTTTTTCAGGATACCGTCAGCCCTAACTCCTGGCACTGCTTCAGTTATTGGAAAAGGGACTTACACCAGCAGTCATAGTGCTAGTACTGTTTATCAGAACAGGCGGGGACGGGCCTTAGGCGACAGCAGGGTGTGAGCAGGGGGAGTATGATGTATGGGGATCCACTTTTGTATGGTGCGTTGTGACCGTGTCCATTGTAGCCTTGACAAGAACAAAATCTGTGTCTTTTAGGTGTAAATGTGAAATAACGTGCCATCCTTTCTTGAACAGTTTGATAGATAATGAGTTTTTTAAATTGAAGTTGACCATATTTACATTTGTGGGTTTTGTTTTTAATCCAACAGGAGGCAGAATATTCAGTTGTTCTTTTTGCCATAACTTTCTCTGTGAAGATGATCAGTTCGAACATCAAGCCAGCTGCCAGGTTTTAGAGGCGGAAACATTTAAATGTAAGTCTATACATATCAGACATTCTTTATACCCACGTTTCTTACTAGTCTAATTGTTAAACTTCACGTAAGAGGAATCCAGTTTTTCGTGCAGCCTCTCATGGACTGTAATTTAACTCAATATCTATTTTCTGTGTGTAGAAAAAATGCGTAACACGTCCATTTGTTTTTTTCAACGGGGTATCAGTGGCACTTTGGTTGGGTCAGTTCTTCGTTTTCTTGGATTATCCTGAATACTAAATGTCATTTTCACCTCCAGGTTACTGTAACAAGCCTCCTACCTCACTTGTCTCTCTCTGTCTTTCTCTTGTCTGTCTGTCTGTCTGTCTGTCTGTCTGTCTCTCTCTCTCTCTCTCTCTCTCACACACACACACACACACACACACACACGTCCCCCAGGTAAGTGATACCACCCCTAATTTATTTCCAGTAATTCTTAGATAGGAGTGTGCATCAAGAACATCTGTGAGGTTTTTAAAAAATACAGGTGCTCAGGCCTAATCCCTGGAGTCTGTCTTTAAGAATGTGGTGCTGGGCATGTGTCTTTAACCTCAGACATCATTCTCATTTATCTTCCAGTTTGAGAACCAGTGTTGCTGACATTTTATTTCTACTCTTGTTTCTCAAAAGTTCAAGTCTTGGAGTTAAACATAACTTGAATTCTACTTGTATATTCTATATAAAGAAAAGCGTTAATTAGAATGACACCTGGCACTTAGAAAGCCCTTATTAAAAGGTAGATAACATCATGGGAAAGACTGAAATTCCCCAGATATTCTTTTGAAATTGGTTCTTATTTTGGTATGAAGTGCTGATCCCTATATTGAGTTATAAATTTAAAGTTGATAAGTCATATATGTGTGTATATATATATATATATATGTATATATATATGTGTATATACATAGATATAATATAATATATATATTATATGTTATATGTATAATTCTTGCAAAATTTGTATAGAAATTCTCAGATTAAAGGAACATCTCAAAGAATATAGCAGTTGTTGGTTTCCTTCCTTCTGTCAGGGTATTCAATCTCATTTTTATATATCCTCCAGGTTATAAGACAGAAAAAAAACTGTCTTATGATTGATCTAAGATAAGTACTTCAAGTACAAATCTGTGGAAAATACTATTTTCATTCAGAGTTTGAATCTGGACATTATGTGTTTCCCCCCACAGGTGTTTCATGCAATCGGCTCGGTCAGCATTCCTGTCTCCGTTGTAAGGTATATTCGCGTATTTTTTATTTTTAGATTTTGTTTTTAATCCTCATGCTCCACCGCCAGCCCTTGGATGACTGATAGCTATAATTAATGTGCAAAGATCCTTAAATATTACTGAGTTCAGTTCTTTTATTGTAGAAATTGTGGAATTGCATTGAGAAAGCTTAGTGACTTTCCAGAGGTCATCCAGTTGGCTTCTTTTAGAGTTGACACTAGTGCACATGTCTCTTAAATCTTAGCTCAGTGTTTTTATACCTTTCGTTTATGGAGAACATTCTGACCAAAATGATGGGAGTATATGTTAATTAATGTCAAAATTCACTTGCTTAGGAGAGTTGGAGTAAAGTGAAGATTTCTATGATGTTTTATTTCCTAGACCTTGTCTCCAGCATTTCTGTTTGTTAAAGATCACTAAAGAGGTACAGGTGACTCACTTCCTCTCACAAACACTTTTCTGCTTGTTGGTGATATTTCTGACTCCACCTTACATCTCCCCTAGCTCTTCTCCAATTTTGTCTATTCTGTATCCTCTGTCTTAGATCACTCTTCCATCTTTGCTTGCCTTACTGTACCCCCATTCTCCTTCAGATCTCAGCTAAGACTTCATGTCGCCCAGGCGGTCTTTCCCGAATCCCATATCTGGTTTAGTGCCTCTCCTCTGTACTCCCTTTCAATGCACAGTGTCTTGCAGTTGTCTCTCCACTGGTCTGTGTCCCCAGGTAGACTGTATGCTATGCGAGGGAAGATAGGCTGCTCACCTTTATGTCACCAGGGGCTTTGCGAATACTAGTATATGTGTGAAGGAATCACTTTGTCTACGTGCCATACTCTATGTATAGCTTCTACCTTATGTTAGGTCAGTTCAGAAGAGTCCTGACAAAGACCGTTTCCCTTAAGACCCTGAAATCAGGAATGTGACCAGTCCCAAGAAAACTCTTAATCTCTGCCCTAACAATATGTATCTTCAAATTTCCTTGAAATATTGAATGTCTTTGTGTATTTTTTGAATTATTTGTTTACTTGCTTATTTTTACTTCTCTGATATAGGCTTGTTTCTGTGATGATCATACAAGAAGCAAGGTGTTTAAACAAGAGAAAGGAAAACAGCCCCCCTGTCCTAAATGTGGACATGAAACTCAGGAAACTAAGGATCTTAGCATGTCAAGTAAGGCTCTTATTAACAGCAGTGGGGGGATTTTGCTCTCGTGCTTACACGAGATTTATCTCTTTTTTTCCTCTATTTTCGTTTTTGTCTCCTTTCTGTTTGAAAAGATGAATGTGTTCTCTTAAGGAGGTGGAATTTTACAACCTTGGGAAATATATGGGTAAAATTTCTCAATTTAACTTGAGAAATATACCATCATTCTCTCTGGTATTTGGCATTTGCCTCAGTTAATGACATAGTGACTACTGAAATTTAAGATCAAAAAATGATTTTTCTGTTTCTGCTGAGGCTTCCTTGTTCAATAATTGAGTAGCTATAAATCCTTAATATTCAAGTGCTGATAATCTTCAGTACTTGAAAGTTGGAATTCATTCTGAAGCCGTTCTTAGGTGTGTAGAATTTGAGCAGCTGTGCTTATCATGTACCACATCACTGCTATAGAAAATGGTTTCATGGTTTTTACATAACTTCTATGAAGGAATAAGACTACTACAAATACGTGAATAGTAACGCAGCTCACAATTTCGTTGAAAAGAATTTGACTTTTTAGCAAACATCAGAATGGAACCATACTTCTGAATGACTTACAGTACTTTGTTTAATCAGAGATACAGTTCTACGTTGAGGTAAGACTGATGATGTTGCTGATTTTTTGCACTAAACTGTTGCTGCTAAGGCAGAAGAAATGAAAGGCTTTGTCTTCTAGGACGTCTGAATTATAAAATTGCTCTTAAGAAAAATGTAATGGCATATGGAGTCAACTCTCTGTGATTTGAAAATAATTGATCAGACAAAGGGCATTTTAATTTTTAGTATGCCTTATTTAACTTATTTTTAGAGAGTGCTATTGTTCTTACTTTGTTTTCTAACTTCTTCCAGATTTAGTGAAGTGACACTGTCATCTTTATTATTTTGTTACATATGGTGTATTTGTAGATTCCAGGCAGGATTGAACTGATTGTTGTTTTTAAGGTTTCCTTTTTTTCCAATTAAATATTAAGTGAGGAAATTAGGAAAATGTGGCCTACTTTTTCATTTGGGAATAAGCAGCAGCCAATCAAGTCATGTAATTTTATATATTGTGGAGAAAAATGAGGATGTAGAGAATGGGAACTAGTCAAGCGCCGTATACCTGTCTGTGTCTTGTAGCACGCTCCCTGAAGTTTGGCAGGCAGACTGGAGGTGAGGAGGGAGATGGAGCGTCTGGGTATGATGCCTACTGGAAGAGCCTTTCATCTGATAAGTACGGTGATACCAGCTACCATGATGAGGAGGACGAGTATGAAGCAGAGGACGATGAAGAGGAAGAAGAGGAAGGTGGGAAGGATTCGGATGCTGAGTCATCAGATTTGTTTACTAATTTGAATTTAGGAAGGACCTATGCCAGCGGCTATGCTCACTATGAGGAACAAGAGAACTAGGGAGAGCCGCGTGCCCACCGTGACCTTGTCTGAGGACCAGGCAAGTGCCTGATGGACTGTGTGGGTGTTCAGACGTCCTGTCACTTAGCCTCGTGTGAAAGACTAGTCACAGGTACTGGCGCAAGGCGTGGAGCGTAGCATTTTTATAGGAACGGCTAATCAGGCCTATAGCATAAGAAAAATGATTGCAAATGTGAGATGTTTATGGATCCAAGCAACTGAAGGAAGGAAGCATCATGGATTGGATTTTTACTGATTTTAGAATATTTAGGATTTACTTTTAGACAGGATAAAATAATAGGATGGTAATATATTTGTTTGAAACTAAATTGCTGTTTTTATGAAAAAACACTGCTTATAAATTCATTCTGATTTTGTAAAATGTAATGGGTAAAATGAATTATTGTATTTTTGCTCGTATGTCCATAGGATACAAGTCAGATGTTATATGCTAAATTTTCATTAAATCTTTGTGTTATCTCACATAGTCATAGTATGTATATTTTAGCAATTGACTCATTTATTTCTTCACATTGTGTGTCCTAAACAGTGTCTGTTATTAATGCCTAAATGTATAGACAAAGGAGACCACAGAGCCATTTTTTAGAGACACAGAATCAGAAGCAGTATTGTTACATGGATGCTTTACCCGGGAAATTTTATTTCTTTTTGAATAAATCTAGTATTATATACTTTTGATATTTTATTCAGTTTTTTTGTTCTTAATGTTTTAAATTTACTTTGGAAAGCATTCCAACATGTTTGTATTTGCTTCATTTTTTTGTCTAATATGTGAAATAGGTAGCGCAGGTTTATATCGTGGTAGAGTGCAAGTTATGCAGCTGGATCCCATCGTTCATGGTGGAGGTGGAGAACAGACAGTTGCTGGCACAAGGTCTAATTGTAACAGCTTAGACTGGGAATGAATTGGGAGGGAGTGGTGGCAAGGAATGCGTTATCGGATTGTTTGGAATTTCAGAAGTACGGAGAAAACTTGTGCTGTGAGGATAACAGTGTTGGAAGGTTACTGCTGAGCCATTCTTACTCTACAGACACATAATGGACAGCTGAGGGCAATAACAGGCAATGGAAACCAGGTGTGAGAGCCAGAGGGCCTCTGGATACACGTGGAAAAAGCTTTCATCTCTTGCAGCAGCAGGGCTGAGAGAACTGAGGACCAAGCCCAGGACTTAATAGTCTAAATGGATAAACTTCAAAGATGGTTGCCAAAGGCAAGGCACTGTTTGGGAAAACCTGGGATCCTGACAAGTGAGATGGGCACGTTGGAATGGATGCCTCTGAAAAGTTTTACTTCCCAGACTGCTGAACTTTCTGAGCCTGCAGTCATAGCCCACCCCTCTGTTAAGGACGAGCATCCTCCACCCCAGCCAAGCTGGATGACAATGCAGAGGTCTCTTTCCCAGGCAACATGTGCCCCCTTCAGGACTTGCCCTGTCTCCAGGCTATGAGGCCTAGAATTAGGGTTAAGCAAAACTCAGCTGGAGAGGTGCTGGGCCTGAAGAGAGGAGAAACAGACCACTATGCCCCCAAGGAGCAGCAGGAATTGGCAGGTGCTGGTAGGAGCACACTTGCGACGAGAATCTGAGGGTGTTGGTCAAGATGCCAGAACATAGTCTGATGGCAGCACCCACATTGGGTCCTTGGGCTGCAGGATGAGAGGTATCTTAAATTAATAAGACTTAGCACCCCGGCTAGGATCTCTAGACATGGTGTGAACTCAGTACCAGGATGGCTTCTAGAAACATGGCAAAAGCTACGGCCAATTCTGAGCAAAGTTGAAATGCCAGCATGATTGCGGCAGATGGTGGAGAAAAGGATTAAAAGGGTGAAGGAAGTAGGTACGCTGGAAATGGAGAGTTTATCTTTGGCTGAAAGGTCCATCAGATGATTGTGTTCCACTGAAAGGTCCAGGCGCAAACCGTTTAACAAGGTCATAATGACAGTTGTTGATGAGTATGGGGAGGGCATAAGGGTCACTAAAAACTTGAGTGGTGACTCTAGGCTACTGCTGATAATAAAAACAAACTATTATAAAGCTTAGCTTGCCGATGGCAGTGGGTGGTAAGACCCTGAGACAGTGGCCAAGTGGCAGTGCCTAATTGCCCAAAGTCAGGGGGTTACAACTATAATGACTCAAGCTGGGAGTGGTTAGCCAAGGGGGCCTGACCTGCAGAGAGTTATGAAGAAGGCTAATAGAGTACAGCACCCTTCGGAGCGAAATAAAATCACCAGCAGACATTTTTCTTCCCATCTCCGTGAGTCTGGGCTCTGCATGGTCACAATTCTGTATCCTCAAAGGGGGCACCTCATGGTACCCAATAAGCACTGCATTGAATTATAATCTGTGCCTGCCAACTTGGCATTTTTGTTTTTTTAAGTCTAGGGATTGCTGCCATGAAGAAGGGAAATCACTGTCCTGGCAGAGGGAGATAAGTGACTCTTCGTCAGGAGGAGGGGGGGCTGCTCTTACATGATGGGGCAGGAAGGAGTATGTGTGGAGTCCAAGTGATTCACCTGGGTTTTCCAGCTGCTCCTTTGCTTGTGATCATAAATGGGCATGGAAAAATCACTCCAGCCGGTGAGGGGCATGGTGACTAGATCCCTGGGGGATGAGGGTTTGGGTCATGCCAGCAGGTAAGCCAGAGACCAGGTAAGCCAGAGACCAGGTAGTAGCAGTCATGCAGCTGCAGGGTCTGCCCTGGCTGGAGCAAGCCTTTCTCAAGCCTAAGCATCTGCTGACCCAGGAACTCGTTGACCTATTCTGGTTCAATATGGCTCACCTATGACTAATAGCTATTAAGCTGTTTTCCACATGCAGAATCTAGTGGCTGACAATAACAGGGCGAATATATTTTCCTCGTCTTCATTGTGGTCGTGGTTTGGTAAACTCTTGGCTGGAATTTTGTAATGATGGGGGTGAGGGTGACCTTTATATGTCACCTGCAAGCTTCTGCTCAGACAGAATGTATGAGTCCAGTTCAGAAAGTGACTAGACCATAGAGCCTGCATACCTGTGCTTTGCAGAATGATCCTGGTTACTTATTTGCCTGACTGGACCGACTCAAAGGATGAAACTTAATATAGGAAATCCTTAGTCATATTTTGTGGAATCACACATAGTGCCATGATAAGCTAGACATAGCGAAGCATTCTAAATAAGGAAGCGGAGTTAAAACACAATGTGTACAAAGGCCAGACTGCTTCTGAGAAAGAATCTTGGTGGGAAAGCAAAAGAAGATCCTCCCTACCATTTGCTGGTTTTCCCATACTGCATTGAGAGAAGTCCAGCGGCAAGTCTCCCCAGACTGAGGTCTTTCTCCTCCACTCAGGGTGCCTGCTGGGCTCCACCTAGGTCCCCCTTCCCTGTGCTGGGATTTGCATGATCTTTTAAGGCAGGCAGAGGGGGCAACTGTAAGGCTCATCTTGGTTCTCATCTCTTAGGGATCACTGTCCCCTTCATATCCGATGTCCTGTGTCTTGAGAACTAGTATTGCATATATTTTGTCTCCCTGCCCCCGCCCTTGTTTTTCAGGTGGGAAAGTAGATCGGGCCCCTGCTACTTCATTCTGGCTGAAATCCAGTCAGTCTTGATTTATTTTACTGCATAGAAACTAGTTCTTTAGAGCTGACTCTCCTTTGACATACTATTTTCCATCCACATTTATAAAGATTCTGTTAGTATTTTTAATCCAGTAGAGAAAATAATAGATAACAAAAATCTACTTGCAGTACTGTATGTATCTATTTCTGACTGTTAACTTAGTTACACATACTAAAATCGTGCCTTGAAAAAATCTCGTCAGTGGTTTTCTATTACTATGATAATAATTCTTACTACCAACTTGACATGTAGGTGATACAAGTTTTAAAAATTGTATTTATTGCAGATTTAATTAAGTAGATTTTTTTTTTAAAGGGCAAGGAGTATTGTTTTATTCACCGTTATAGCCCCAGCTCCTGGCACACAGTAAAATAAACAAAGGTCTGTTAAGTGATTGGTACTAATCAAGTACTAGTACTAATCAAGACTTTTATAAGAACTACTTAGGTGGGCATTACCCC
Organism: Rhinolophus sinicus; assembly: GCF_057876585.1. Classification (NCBI taxonomy): domain Eukaryota; kingdom Metazoa; phylum Chordata; class Mammalia; order Chiroptera; family Rhinolophidae; genus Rhinolophus; species Rhinolophus sinicus. The sequence continues at coordinate 117,889,390 of NC_142515.1, read as the reverse complement.
TTATTAAACAACTAATAACATATGTGATACACAGAGGGTGCCAACAAAATGTGTACACATTTTAAGAAAGGAAAACTGAATTAAAATTGTACTACTCAATACATACCGATAACAAAAGATGAATACAAGTCACCTTTGACTTCTGCAATTACAAGAGGTGCTCAGAGTGGTTACCATCAGCGTAATTTTAATACAGTTTTTTCCTGTTTTAAAATGCGTGTATATTTTTGGGGTACCCTCTGTATATGAGCTTACATTTAAAACATGGTAAGACAACCAATATCTTGGTATGTAAGAAGTCAAACTTTAGGAGACAAATATGTCCAACATAACTTAAAGGAGCTGGACTCTACTTATAGTTTGCTTAACTGGAAAAGGAATTAGTGTTTAAGTAATGTTTTCACTGATTGAAAAATGAATCTGAAAAAAAACAGCAGGTAAAAGTATTACTGGACACATTATGTCATTTATTTCTCCGATTGCTTTTATCATATTGTGGTATAATGTAAAACTTCCAATTCAATATTACATGGTCCTGTATTCAAGCTGATTAGTACCTTAAGAAAAATAAAGTTCTAGATATAAAGTTGGTGTTTTAAGGCTCAGTAAACAGTAACCAAACAAAGTCTTAGATCTTTCCCCATAAAGAGGCTAAGATAGACAAAGGGTTTTTTTTTCTTGCTTTTGTGAACTTGCTTCATATTACTCTGTTCTGTCCCATTTTTTTCCAGTAAAAAACCCCCCAAAGAGATAGAAGGATGGTGAATGACTTCCAGCTATCCCTAACCCCTATAGGTTTGTTTCTGTGTAAGCCAAGAACCTTTGAATGTAGGTCTTAAGCTCTGGCAGCAGATTAGAATAAATTCTCAAAAATTCACATTTTCTTCAAAACATTTCAACTGGCGAGCTTTCACACTGTAAGTCATACTTTTCAGCATCGTGCTCCTGTAAACCTACCTCTCTGTAATGTCTTCCAAAAGATCATACACCTGCTCTAAAAGCTGAATCCCCAGACCCTGGATCACACCAGGTCTCGAGACTTCAACTATTCTGACCTTTTCAGAACCTGGCATGATAACTAAACGTAGCTCTTTAAAACAGTTCCATCTCTTCTGCAATGGACCCATGAAATAGCAGCGTGTCCCGACACTGCTGATGAAGTTTAAATTCTGACGTGATCTGGCACTGGGGGGTGTTCACAGCTCTCCTTAGAGCCCGAGTTACCCGTTGTACCAAGTCATGCGTTTCCTGCGTATGACTTTCCCTTCCCCGGAATCCCCATCTGATTCACCAGTTGAACTTGTAGAAGAATTTAACTCCTCCTCAGAGAAACAATGGGTGAGTTTCCTTCCCTGAGCAAAGCGTGGTCAGAAGACAGCCGTGGGGCAGGGGTGGGCTGGCCTTGTCTGCGGTTTCCCTGGCCCCGCGGCACTCAGACAAGCTCTCCTCCCTGACGGGCCTGAGGTGAGTATCTCCTCCTGTGTCTGCTCCATCTCCTCTCTTGCTGACAATAGTCTACCCTTTGGTGATGACACTTCACTGCTCCTTGAATGGCTCCCAGACCCAGTAACCACTCTACTTTGGTTTTCAGTGTTCTTTGTGTTGATGTGACATCATTTTCCCAACAGTGGGAAGAGGAAGCAAAAGGCGAGCGGCAGCGTCTTGGGACTTGTCTCCTCCCCCCTGTGTTCAGTCTGTTTTCTTCTACCATCACTGTCCAGAAGCAAGGTTCAAACCCAGGCTGTATGGCTGCAAACGGGTGGATTCTGTCCTCTTTTTCTATAATACAACTTGATCCCGGTCCTTTGGCTTTTGGTCTGTGTTTAGGGGCTGCAGAGGCTTCAGTGGGTCATTCCTTTCTCCAGTGACATCGACAGAAGACCATGTAGGAATTAGGTTTCCAGGTCGAGTGCTGGACTTTGTGTTATCCTGCAGCCTGTCCTTTACTTGAGAAATATAGCTCATTAGAGGCACCTGAGTGTCTTGGCTCATTTTCTTGAACTAAGCCATCACTCAAGTCCCTTTCTGTAGGTCAGATGTCAATATTCACTGTACTGATTGTGGTTAGAGATTCCGTGACACTGCTCACGTCCGGTTTGCAGGTGTGGCCTTTTAGACTCTCAAGTGTCTTCAAGGGGCCGAGGACTGTTTCTCCTGGGATAAACCTTTGTCTTCACCCATCACATATGTCTGAGAGTTCTCTGAAGAGTGTGGTTGGGGGCGGGAGATGACTTCATGATGTGATTCAGCCTTTCCAGAAACCAGTGAAGCAACAGGCTTGGCTTTAAAAAGAGTCACCATTTTAAATACTATTTTTGGAGGTTTTTGCCTTGGTGGCCTCCAACTTAAAAGTGATCCATGGATTTAAAAAAAGTTTATGCTCTTATTGTGACAAGAAAACAACGTGTCACCAATTGATGTTACCGGGGCCAAATGAGCAATGAACGCCAGATTCCAGCCCTATCAACTAAGCTAGTTATCGAGCCATTCTTTTCAACGCTGACTAACATCATGGCAGTGAAGGTAATGATAACCATCCAGTTAAAGATATACCGTGTCAGATGCTACAGTTTCCATGTCAATCAACATTCTTAAGTGTTAGATGTGCTGTGTCTCTCTTAAGCAGAACTGTGAGTCCCAGGTAAACGACAGGGCTGTGTACGCAGCCTCCTAGATCCCGGGAATGATTGCAAAGCATGGAGCAGGCACTGTAGTGAGCCTGTTATCATCCTGGTTAAATCTGGAAGGACAGGGAGGAAAATGAGCATCCAATGTGGCTCGTTGCAAAGAGAGTGGGTTGTGTTGTGGCAAAAGATAAACAAAAGACATATGACAAGTTAGAGAGTAGGAGGGAGTGAGGTTTGATTTGAATCCCCCTTTGGGATATTTGTTTTAAAATATTCGCATGTTTATATAGATAACGTTGAAAGAGGTTTCTCAGAATGTAGCTAGTCCATTACCCTGCTATTCTTTTAAAACTGCTAAAAGAGAGATTTTTATTTTTTGTATGATCTCTCCCGTGAACCAAAGCCTTGAAAATTATATAATCAAGGGCAAACGATAGATTAATCAGAGCTCTCGTGGTTTATGCAGCCTTTTAAAAAATGTGGGGAATTTTCTGATGACAGTATTTAGATTTTTGATAAGCCTTCTACATTTCAGCATATGCCTCTTTATTTAAGCTTTGAAAACACATAGGAGCCAAAGCTGCCTTCATCCGTATGCTTTAGTGTCTCCACTTGTACGAAGTCCCAGGACAAAGTCTGGAGTCCTGCCACCATGAGAGGTGTGTGGCAGAGGAGACATGACCTGGGCTTTGTGATCAGAGAGCGACCTTAGTTCATGTTTAAATCTTTGATTCAGGCTCACCCTGGTTGTGTGAACTTGGCCAGTTATGCTACCTCTTTGATAGATGCAGTTTCTCATCTACAAAGCAAGTGCAACCCTTTATGCTTATGTGGGTTTCAATGTCACATATGAGAAACCTAGTTTGTCTCTTCTCCTTATGCACTTGAAACGTTAGCATAAATACGTAGAGATAGAAGGATGAAAATATCAAAACCTAAATACTTGAAACTTCCACAAAGGTTTACATGTTATGCTATATAGGAAAGGGTCCTTGCTTTTTTTAAAAAATGTAGGTTCTTGAAAATTAATATATCTGGGAAGGGTCACCTCTCTTCCATGCTGGATATAATGCTGAGAAAAATATAGGGCCTGGAGCTGCCACTATTGTCTACCATGTGAAACGAAGACAGACGCCACACGTGGGACATGTGAACCAAGTGATGGAAACTGAGTCCCAGTGACATTGCTTAGGCTCACCATGTCTGAAGCCAAACAGAAGTACTATCTGGACTTTTCAGGTTATATAAATGAAGAGATCTCATTTTTGTAAACCTGTTTGTGGAGGGTTGCCCATTACGTGCAACCCCGGGCTCCTAACTGATGCAGAGCTAGTGGGGTACAACGAGTTAAGCATGGATAAGTTGTGTTATAGCTGTTTGATTGCTTGTAGGTAGTCACTAAAACTTACATTAACGAATACTGTGTAACAACATGGAAAGAGGATGCAAAATCCAGTTGATCGTCATTGTTCATGGATTTGCCTACTCATGCTCCTTTGTGGTCCTTCATGGACATGCGCAGAGTGGGGAATAGAGTGTCCTGATGCCCACATTCCCAGGCGAGGTTGAACAAGATGATGCTCTGCCCTCTTGCCCTATAGCAGCTCTCACACTATAAACAAGTGTTCTTTTCACAGCCTACTGAGGGACATGGTTTCTGCATTTTTGTTAGTGATTTCATTGTTTCAAGGGGCCCCCAGTGTGTCGCTGAAGTGCTGTCTACTGTTCCTAAGCAAAAGAAGACTGATATGCCTCATGGAGGAAATAAATATGATAGATTCACTTGGTTCAGGCATGAGTTGCAGTACTCGTGGCTGTGAATTCGATGTTAATGAATCAACAACTTATACTAAATAAGGTCACTTTAAACAGAAACACATAAAACAAGGTTATATGATTGGTGGATCAAAAATTTTGTGACCACAGGCTGACAGGAACCTAATCCCGTACTTCCCCTAGGTGCAATGGTTTGTTATATACTAATGGTTTAGCAAATACTAATATTTGCTGTTTCAGTGTTTGCTACAACTTTATAGAACACAATTACCATCAATAACTAGGATCAACTACATGTAAACAGTAAATTCAGAACAAAAAGTTTGGGAAAAAAGATGAATCAAAATAACAGTGATTGTGCTAGAGTTATAGGAATGTGAATATTTAAATCTTTTCCCTAATTTTCAAAATAACATAATAGCACTATGGTGAAAAACATGTTGCACATTTAGAAAATATCACACAAATCAAGAAAACCAACACAACCAAAAAAATACTTTGAGCATTCTATTCAGAATCAATATATAAATATTAAAGCAATATATTAAAATTAGTTCATTAAGGTCTCATTTCATTTACACATGCACACACACACACACATTTTTGTTTTGGTATAAGCTTAATTGTTCACTTAAGTTACCAGATTTGGATCAATGATCTTTTCCCCCACCAATCAAATTTGTATCTAAGAAATGTGCCAAGGCCCTGAATATATAGATTGTAATAATCTGAGCATTGGGAAGGATGTTGGCATTTATTTCCTCTAACCTCTCATTCAATATAAATGTTCTCTACACACCTGCCCTCCCCTCCCATCAAAAGCGTTCAACTTTAAAATGGTCTCTATAAAGGAAGTTTACTATCAAATACTATCTATTTGGTGAGTTATAATTGTTATGAATAATTCTTGTATTTATCCCTATTCCTATCATAATTGGTCCTTTCCAACTACAAAGAATAAATCAAATCCTCTTTATACAATATAGCTCTTCACATTGTAAGAGAGCCATCATATTATTTCTGTGGCTTTTCTAAGTGAAATATCCCAGGAACATTATCCATTTTTCATAAGAAGAGTATATCTCTAAACCCTTCGCTGTCCTCTCCTTGAGCTCCAGCTTATCAACACTCATCTTATTATGATGAAATCAGGACTGAGGAAAAAGCAAGATTTCTAGGCCCAGTAATAACCTTGCCCTCACTGCACTTGACATTTTCAACAGAGGAAATCCAAAATGGGGCTGAGAAATTGTGACCTCTGGAATGAGTATGCTGTCTTACGATGTGACTGCTAAGAAGGGCTAAGACCCATTGTGATGGATAGAATCACTATATCTATTACAATAAGAATCAATTTATAGGCATAGCTCATTTCTTTTAGACTAAGTTTTTCATCTCGTTTTCTAGTTCTCTAATTTTCATCGATGATAGATTTAAACAAATTATTGCAAATTGTTCTCATTCAACCTTATTTTTAGGTTCTGCTCTGCCCACTTTTATGGAAGTTACAGATTTAATCATGTTGTTTACATCAGCTATAATTAAAACTTTTTCAAATTCTTAGAAGTATTTTTTGTCATTGTACATAGTGAAAAATTTTGGTTTTGGATTTGTTACCCTTTGTTTTCACACCACATTGTTATTTCACACACATATTGCCAATGTTTTCATGTCTAAACCCTGCTGATGATATAATGCAATTTTTAAATCTCCTAAGTCTACTCACTGAATAAAGAAAACAATCAGTTGCAGGGTACTGGATGATATGTAGCAATATGTAAAGATTTTGGTTTTTGTTGTTAATTGTGCTCTAAAAAATCTGCGTGCATCCAGCTAGCTCTAAAATTGTTATTTTAGGTTTTTCCTACAAATGATCTTGTTGAATAAGGCATCTGTCGTTACAAATGTGTAAAATTGAGATATATTTTATCAAAATCATAACAATTTTGAATTTAGGAATAGAAGCATAACATCGTTTTACATTTTTATTTTCATACTTTTCAACTCAATCATTCCTTAGTTCACTTTAATAAATGAGAATAATTTTGCTTAGCAAAATTCATTCAACCTATCTCTCAATTTTGTTTTTCTTATCTGCCTTAAGTATAAAATAATCCTATCTTTTATGTAAATCTTCATCCCACCATCATTTATGTATCTGTTCCCTTCATATTTCCATGACAATTTATATCCCATAATTCCACATAAATGTGTTGGTAAAGCACAGATTAGGACAGTGAACAAACTGGGCAATGTGGAGCTTGACATCTAGAAGGGAAATTGGGTTCATTTAAGCTCCACGGTGCAGAACATATTTGGGTTGTTCTCCATTGTTTCTGGTTCTGCTCTTTCCCGGCACACGAGGCTGGGGCATAGGGGCTGGGAAAGAGACTGTATTTCCACGCCCCCTCGAGGTGTGGTGTGATGACGTAACTCTCTTTAGCCAATAAGATGTGAGTACAGGTGCTGCTTTGGTGCCGAAGTACTTAATACCCAAATGAGATTGCCCTGTGTACTCCCTCCTGCTTTGTGATCTTGGATGCCCCGAGTGTTGGTTTGCAAACTGGGCCCTGTACGTGGAGGACAAAAAGAGCACAGAGAAAGAGGCAGACACTCCCGACTGGTAGTTGGTGGCTTAACAAGGAAGGGGACTTACTTACGAGGCTTGTCCTGGACATTCGCAAGACAAGTCGCTCTCCCCATGGCCGGCCAGTTTATATGGCGGCCTTAACGGGGTTCAGTCACGTAAACGGTCTAGATGGTCTCAACAGCACAATGCTTTCTCAAGGCCACGTTCTTCACACCGGTTCCCAGTATGGGAGTGGTGGGCAGAGCGTAGGTTGACGGACAGGGAACAGGTACGGTGCCTGGGATTACCTGGGTCCAGCGCACAGGTCACAGGGCAGCGATGTCCTCGCGATAACCTCTCCCAACGAGGAGATCAAGGCCGCCGCAAACCCAGATGGTGCCTCCTGCACAGACAGCAGCTCTGGGTGAGTGAGAAACGCTTTTTTTGTGCTAAGCCTTTGATATTTTGGTGTTTTTATGTTACCCAAGTATAAAACAGCCAATCCTGACCGATATACATGGATACCATTTTTATGTTTAATTAGCTTGTAACTTAACCGGCAGTCCCTCCAGTATTTCTCCCCTCGGTGTCTTTGACTGCTGTTTGGTTAGCCAGTTGCCTTTTATTTTTCTAAGGAGTGCCAAGCTTCGGAGCCTTTCTGCCTTTTTTCTTGTGCTTTCTCAAGTGAAATGCACTCGGTGTAGCATCCGGGTATAATGCGTCCTAATCCATTTTGTTTTGGCTCCAACAAGAGAGTTTTTTGAAGCATCTGTTTTTGGCTCCAACAAGCAGTTTTTTGAAGCATTTTCTCATTTGTTTGATTTTATGGACGAACACAGTACACTATAGAAACTGTGAATGGAAGACCAACCAGACAGCAGAAAAGGACTTTGTAACTGCTGAAAAAATTGAAAGCTATTAGGAAACTGCATGCTTGTCTAACTTTAATAAAAATGACTGAGGATTTGACATTCTCTCTTCTCCAGAAATCCTTGTTCTTGAATAAATAAGATGAGGGAAGAAGTACTCGTTTTGATGTGGAGACTTCCTTAAAATTTTCTTTCTTTTGGGGGCTTATTTTATGCCATTATAATCTTGTACTAAAGTGGCCTCTGGAAGGAGGAATTCAAGATACTTAATAGAGGAGGAAGGGATACAGTGGTTCATTTAACTTCAATTCTTACCCAGTCTTTGGAAATCTTAGTCTGGCATAGCCCAGCCAAGGAAAGAATTTCTGACGGAGAATCAGGGACATTTAAAGATTCTGAAAAAAAAAAAAAAAATTCAATTTATAAAATATATTTAATACACTTATAAAATACACTCATCCAGAGCACATTCATTTACAGTCTAAATGAGGCTTCGATTGAGCCAGCAAAGAATGTAGTTGCAGTGCTAGGTCTCAAATGCAGAGTCCTGGGCACTTCTTTAGTCTGCAGGTGGTATCATTGTGTATTTCAATCGCCAGGATGGCACCTGCTCATTAGGAAGTCATTGCGTGCTCATGTGGATGTAATATGCTCCCATTTGTATTCTGAAACAATGCAGCATTGGGGACTTAAAAGTCATTTGATCAATCTTGTGTGGAACTCTTGTTTTTACTCCGGGCAAATTAATGAGAAGATCATTGTAACATATTAAACAGATTTAATTGTTCAGTGATGAAGCAGTAACTCTGAAATGCATGTACTTTAAGATGTAATATTTCCTCAGATTTTGAAGGCATGAGAAAATGTTAGTTATCTATTTAGATTGAGTGACAAAGACAGAAGATGAACATTGAAATATATGTAAAACACTCCTTTTTTTGACACAAGGTATTTTTTTTTTTTGACATGATGTTATGGATGCATGGTTTGCTCATAAAAATCATAGTTTCTTATCATTAATTGAAACAATGCTGAATTTACAGATTAGTTTTTGCTTCATTTTATTTTAATGGATTTAAAATGATTCTAAATGGTACTACAAGCTGTTGAACTTGGGAATTTAGTGTCTCTTCACATTTTGCCAAGCTGTGTGAAGCCATCAAAGCTTGAGAATAGAAATCTTCAGTGTAATAGTAAGACATAGGAGATAATGCTGGGAACTGGACTTTTTGTGATCCTTACTGTGTTATGCAATAGAGAAGCACTTATTATCAGAAAAGAGGTTGCAGTTGAGAAAAAAAGGAGGAGCAATCCCTCCTCTCTCAGACTTAATGCATGCAAATGTTGCCACATGGAACTTTTCTTAACAGTCTTGTTTTATGAATGGTTGTCAATAGATTCTGCTCCATTTTTTTAGCATTTTTAATAATTCCAAAATTCAGAGGTTTTCTTACATTAAGAAAAGCCTCTCAACTCTTATTTTCTTGCTTTTGTGTTTTTATAAATATGAATTTAGAATTCATATTTTGTAGACGAACCCAGAGAAGGTGAGACGATGGATTAAAGGGAGTTGACAGAAAAACAGGCCAGTCAATACATTACGTGAAGGGTTAGGACTGACAATATTTCTGATTTTGATATTGGAACACACACTTGAAAGTTATATGTGTGGAATTGCAACCCTTTGGAAGAGATCATTACGATGACCTGGTGCCATCAATCCCTTTATCTTACAGGTGAAGAAATTGAAGCCTCCTGTGTTTCCCCGAAAATAAGACCTAGCCAGACCATCAGCTCTAATGTGGTTTTCGGAGCGAAAATTAGTATAAGACCCGGTCTTATTTTATAGTAAAATTATAGTAAAATAAGACCGGGAATATGATATGATATAATATAATGTAATATAATATAATATATAATATAGTATAATATATAAAACATAATACCGGGTCTTATATTAATTTTTGCTCCAAAAGACGCATTAGAGCTGATGGTCCGGCTAGGTCTTATTTTCGGGGAAACACGGTAGTTATAAAATTAAAAGCCATTTTTTTTTTTTACCATCAAGATCTTAGAGAAGGAAGAATGCTTAGAAATGACACAAATAGGCACCATATAACAATTTGAACATTTATTTGATAGTAAAACTCCATATACTCCAACAGAATCATTTTAAGTTCTTATAATTATTTTAGTTTTTTTTATCCTTAGTTTGCATGGTTACCTTAAAGGTAACCAGATCCCTGAATTAACGTTGAGGATTGAAACAAGCATGCTGCTTTATTTCCTAATTTATTTATTGAAAATTATCTTTTGAGAACAAATAGAGTCCTAGGCACTATTCTAGATGCTTGGGACACCCCAGTGCTTATATACACATAAAGCTCTGCCTTTGTAGGGGAGACAGACAGTAAAACAATAAACATAATATGTAAGTTGGAAGTTAGAAGGTGGTTGTGCTAAGGGAAAAAATAGAGCAGAAGAAGGGAAATTGAAAGTAGGGGTAGAGCTTCGTGTGAAAGCTGGTTGCGTCTTTAAATATGGTGGTTACCGTGGGACTTGTAGAAGGTGACATTTGAGCAAAGGTCTAAGACAGGGAAGAAGTAAGCCAGGAAGAAACCTGGTGGAAGAGCATTCCAGTCAGAGGGAACAGCTAGTACAAACGTCTAAGGTGAGACTGTGCTTGGTGTATTAGTGAAATAACGAGGAAGTCAACGTGGAGTGCGCAAGAAATGGGGATTGAAAGAGATGGGGGGCCCTGTAAAGAATGTGGTTCATTGTGAGTGAAATAAGGAGCCATTAGAGAGATTTGCATGGAGGAGTGGCCTAAGCTGATGCTATGAGAGTGGCATAAGCTGATCTTTATAAAGATCATTTTGGCTGTATTGATGAGAACCTCATCTTTATGTGGAGTTTTATCTTCATATATAGGCTCCCTCTAAATCTCTTTCTTTTGAGCTCTTTCATGATTTTGTTCCTTTACAACTGACACTTTCCCTTGATGTGAAAAACTTGAAGTATATTACGACTCTTCTCAATTCAAGGCTTCTCCTATTCCCAGGCCTGCAAAACCTTAGGTGATCTGCTCGGCCATGTGCGCTGCACCTGAGTGACTCCTGGCTTTGCTTGTGATGGGTGGGCCTCTCTAGTTTCTTTTCTCAGGTGGCACATTGTTTTTAGCCATCCAAAGCATTACCAGCTCTAAGAATAGCTATTATAGCTCTGAGATTCCCACATGTGTGCCTACGGCTTTGAGAAAATGAAAAACAATCTCCTGCCATCATCTCCTTTTCAACCTTTTTTATTGTTGTTGTTCTCAGTCACATCATTATAAGACTTATTTATTTGTTTGTTTATTTATTTATTTATTTATTTTCACTTCTGGGAGACTATACATTTTAATAGGAAAATGGCTGCTTTCACTTGTGTCTCCTCTCATATACACACAAGTTCTATTCTAGTATGTGAGGCTTTTCTAAAGATTTTTTGTGTGAACCCTCAGGAGGGAGATACACCATATATGACATAGCAAAACTTCTTGGAAGCTCCTCCTTCTCCAAAGTTCTAGTAATTGTAGCAGCTGCTTGGTACTTATCTCTACATTTCCTCTTTTCCCTTTCTTCGTCTCTGCCTGTCTTCCCCACTTTCTCCCTGTGTCTCTTTTCAGGATCATAGTTTTTTCTTGTCTGGGTGGCACTATGTAGGGTTTATGTAGAGAAATCCTACACTCTCGCACCTGACCCATTCGTTCTCAACCCTTGCCTCTGTGTAGCAAAAGGAAACATCATTCTCGGTATCTATCCTCCTTAGGAGGTGGGAGGAAAGTAGGATTATAAATATTTAGAATTTAAAAGGTTTTTCCTGGTCTCATAATTTTTGTTTTTCTTATTAGAAAAGCAGCGTAGTTTCAATGTAAAACATCAGAAAATAGAGACACACAAAAAGTAAAAAAAAATAAAAGTGAAAAAAGAAAGAAAGAAAAGAGAATGTATTCATGATCCTACTTCCCAGAGATAACTTTAACACATTTTTTTGGTATCTTTTCAGAACTTTCGTCGTGTGTGTGTGTGTGTGTGTGTGTGTAGTTTTTTAAACAAAAATGGGTTCCTCCTCTGCCTAGATGTATTTTATTTAATATATCATGACTGAATCTATGTCAATAAATATTTCGTTTTACTCTGTTTTAATGACTTAATATTAGGTTGGTGCAAAAATAATTGCAGTTTAAAAGGTTAAAAATAATTGCAAAAATCACAATTACTTCTGTACCAACCTAATAACTATTCCATTATATGAATGTACTATTGTTTATTTAATCATCACCATATACTTATATATTTAGATTGTATTGTAGATAGTGTTTTCCATATGTTTAATTGTTCCTCAGAGTAAATGCCTAGAATTGGTATTTTAGGTCAAAAAGTATACACATTTTTATATTTTTTACTGTATATTGCCACACTGTACCGAGAGTGATAATACCAATTCTTCCATTCTCACCAGTATTGTCGCAGGCTGTTTCCCCTACACTCACCCTCTCACCAAAACAGGATGTTATTTTTCTTTGAAATCATTTAAAATAATAACATATAAACACATTGTAAATTATCATTATTTTACCTTTTATTGCTTTGATCACTAATGGCAATAAATTCGTGTCAACACCCTGCGGATTTCAGCTTGGCCATCCTTCTTTCTCCTGGTAGGACTTCCTGACCCCTCCGTTCTGGATTGGCCCCCCTCCCTTATCTTCCCATAGAAACGTGTACTTTGAGTGCCCCATTCTATTCTCTAGTTTACTTCTCTTTCTGCTTCACTAGACTTTAAGATTCACGAGGACAGGGATCCTGCTGTCTTGCTTATCGTGTACCAGCAACTGACATATCGCACCTTCCAAACAAGCCGTTGTTAATAAAAATCCAGAAGCCATGATTGTTCATAATCATCAGTTAGTATCTCCTGCCCTTTGTTGATGAAATATGTTTTATTTCACCATTTTAACAGCAAAATGGTAATACTTCCCCCCTAATTTATAGAGATTAGAAACAAACATGCACATATGTAACCCTAGTGAATAAATGAATGAATGGATGGATGGATGGAAGTTCTTTTACTTGTCTGTTATATTTCTAGTCCCTTGAAATCTACTTAGCTGACTGGGAACACACCCTTGCTCTCTAGATGGGAAGTTGACTTAAAAACAAACCAAAACAAAGCAAAAGCACAGACAAAGAGGAAACTAAAAGGTGTTTGATACCTCAAAATGGATTATATTCCACTTTATAAATTAATTCAATCTTGGAGTTCTACCCATGATTGAGTTTTCAGCTAATCCTTGTTTTTTTAAGTTATCTAGAGACTGCTTCTGGTCTGAAAGTCCTGTCCTAAATGGGTAAAAAGATGTCTGTGTTGAAAACTCAAGATTGTAACCTTTTCCTGTTACATATACCAGGAATTTCCAATTGAATTCCTACCAAAATCTGTTCTAAGCCCCAAATAATTGATTGTTTTATTAATACACATTTCAAGTTAATTTTTATAAATCAGAATGTTATTTGGATTAGCTAAATTAATACAATTTATTAATGGTCAAACATTAATAAAGAGGTAAATGATGTTAGTCATTTTAATATAACTTGAGAAAACAGAGAAATGGTCTTGATAAAAGTCAAGTGGAAATGGGTTTTGCTTATTTAGCCATCTGAGGTCAACTAATACAAACATAGTACGAAGGGGATAGATTTAGGGAAAATCTCATAGTTATCGCTTAACTTCTGGTAAAGCAAGTACAAAAGGACATTTCATTACGTGAATGCAATGTAAGCAATCTTTTATTAAAATTACATTTTTTAACATAATGAAGGTATGTTGAGAACTGGGAGTTTAATGTGAAGTACTAAAGAGAAGCGCTTGAAACAACTCAAAAAGTGTTTTATTTATTTCTACTCCTAATTTTCAGGCTCGAGATTGTTAAGGGCTCTTACCTAGAAAAGGTATAAACAGCACAATGACATGGTGGGTGGATTGTTAAAAAGAGGTGGCTCTGTTTATCTTTGAATTAACAAAGAGTAAAAGGCCTTTTCTGATATTTTTGCTTCGGGGACTGGATTAAAAAGTATGCCATTTATGTTTAGTACATTTAATTAAGTGTTTGGCTTGAGTTTATAAGAAATTTCTAGTCAGTTCAGATTGCATTAGATCATTAAAAATTCCACTAGAGATTATCATTGACACGATGATGGAAAAAAAAGTTTATCTAACAGGATAAAACCTCTGTGTTCCCAAATTTTTGACTCTTCCTTGATGTATTTTTTATTTGCTGAAGTTTTAATCTCATCATCTCTTAGTAGTTTCCTGATTTTGTAGTTTATGTGTCAGATACTGCTATTTAATCAGTGGGTCAGACTAATAAACCCAGCTCAGGCTCACTAAAATTTCAGCACAAACAGATTTGAATGAATGTGTTGTCTTGTCAGTACATTGCTTTTTTTGTGCAATTGCCCATATAGTTATTGTCTATTTTATGTTGTGAGCTTTGGGAAGATGAGAAGCATGTCTGTATAACTTGATCTGAGTAGTTTTTAATAACATATGAAACTATGTTAGATTAAATAATGACAATAATAATAACAAATAATTTTAACAATTAAATTTAAAAATCCATTTATCCCACACCTACTCTACGCGTGGCACTGTGCTAAGAATTATATATGAATTATCTCTGCAAGATAGGTATTATTTCCATTTTACATGAGTTAATTGAGGTTCCTTCCAGAAGGTTAAATAATTTGCTGAAGATTCAGTTATTAGGTGTTAGAAATAAACGGTAGCCTACTTTACTCCAAAGATCATGCTATTCTATCACATACGTTGTTACTGATATTTGAGTGACATCTATCTATACCATTAGATGTGCTGTGTTTTACTGTATTCCTGTTGTGATAAAGCAGTGCTTCTCAGACTTGAATATGACAACCTAGTTAAAATACAGATTTTGATTCAGTGAGTGGGGTCCTGAGAGCCTGCATTTCCAACAAGCTCCTAGGTCATGCCAGTGCTGCTGGCCTGTGGATCACCACTTTGGGTCGCAAGCTCTAGGGCAGAGATGCCCCATGTGGTGGGGAAGGGACGTTGGGAAACATGCTCATTGGACCTTCCTTGGAAATATTTAGAAGAAATTTTCAACCTACAGTTTCCCTGTTCCTAGAAGAACTCATATGCCCTTCTCCACCTCCTCAAATCAGTGCTGAAGAGAGAGGCTTGAATACCGATTTGCATGCCTGCTACATGCACCTCTCACAAGTGCTGGGACAGAAAAGGATTGAAAATGACTGATCCAGCTAGTTCAGCTGGAATACTGAAAGCCAGTGTGAGGCCTGGGTGACAGTGTCAGTGTTAAGGCAGAGGGGAAAGGAAACAAAGAGAGGGAACTGAGTTAGGGAAAGAAGAGAGATGAGAGAAGGAGAACGATGTGAAAAGGTAGAGGGAAATAACCAATTATATATGGCAGTGAGTGACAGAATGGCACCCGTGATTGCCAGAAAGAGCCAGTCTCATATCACTGCAGAGCATAATTTAAGGAAACTCATCATCTCAAAAATACTACTTTTCTCATTTTGTTACGGGGCTTCAGATTATAGTTTTGATTCAGAGCCAATTGCTAAGATAGTATAATATGTCAGTTAGCCTCTCCTATCCACTAGCAATTTCAGGGTGAATATTTTGAGCTGGGTAGAAAAGAACCTTTCTTTTCAGTTTAATCTTTGCCATAACAGGCCTAGAGTTATCTTGTCTTTATAATTTGGCTAATGTTGGAAAGAGTGAGACGGAATGGGGGTAGTCAAATTCCATTACTTTGTTCCTGAGAAGTGTGTGTATGTGCAAGGAAAACACACACACAGGCACACACTTCTCATCTCGGATCAGTGGACTGTTGAAAACTGAAAGCTACTTTTTTAAATTTGTATTTTCAACAAATACAGGCATTACTTTTATAATTCTTTGTTTGAAAAGACAACTAGGTGAAAATACCTTGGCTGGGTTACAGAGGTAGATAGATGCCAGACGGAATATAGAGGATCTCAGGTAGCTTATGAAATACAAATGTTATTGTAAGTTTGTTATTGCTTCTTCAAACCCACCATAAAATAAAACCTTATTGGAGGTCCTGGTGATACAGTAAGGGCAAACTATGGGTCAAAGTCACCATTACTTGAACATAATAATGATATGAACCCAGGTTTTGATGTTCACTAGAGAGGGTCTTATTTCAAACTGACAAGACAACAGCAACTACCCCAAACTTTTTTGATCCAGATTTTCTCAAATTATCTCCTGGTAATGTGCTCTCATATGGAACAGCTGATTAAAACACTGAAACTCACTAACACAACCAGTGAGATTTTATGTCACTATATCTCTGATGGGAGTTTTCTAATCCTTACAAATGTGTTTACTCTCATCAACTCCTTGGTATGTGTCGTTCCATCTGGATGGAATCTGTGCAATTTATGTCAAAATTGTAAAGCACTGTTCCAGATTATTGATTCATTAATTTCTATGTTTTCAACCTACAATCTATGCCAGTTTCCTCTTTGAGAAATTTCAAGTATGTGGTTTTTAGCTTGGTAGTTTACATGAGAAGTATGTAGAATTTTAGTCACAATTTCACTATTGATCATTGCTCTGCGTCTTAAGACTTTGTGGAAAAAACTAGCAGTAGATTGTTTGCAGCATTTATGGATATTTACAGAGCCTTCAACTTTGTGGACAGTAGACATTATGGTCCAAGCTTCATGAACTTCTGATTGAACCCGAGCTTCTAATGCTTCTCTAGAAGCTTATCTTCATAGCGCTAGCTAGTTAGGATCAGGCCTGAACCTCTTGTGAAGGATCAGAGATAGATTTAAGACCCTTTTCTTCTAAAGTAGATTCTAAATGATGTGCTTTGGGATCAGTTGGATGCATGTTCCTCACTATATCAGACTAAAAATATAAGTACTTTATTGTCTTCTGTGTATATGGTGTGGTTCAATTTAACCCAAACCTTGAAGGACTTAAGATTCAACCAGTCTTTCCATTGCACTATAGTGTCTGGGAAAAAAAGCATTTGAAATGACTCTTTCAGAGTTTGAATCATAATTTTTGGTATATGTACTTAAGAACATACTTTGTTTTCATCTGTTAGCTCTACACGTATATTGCTTGTATTGCTGGTCAACCTATGAACTCCATACGTCATTTTGCTTTCTGCTAGGAGAAAATTTACTGACCAGGATTGTTATTTGATTGAAATTTTAAATTTTGTCCTCAAGGATTGAATTATTATAATTTTAAATGATCATGGTAATTTACTCTCTAATTCTATCCTAAGTGATAAAAGATAATCAATTCTGGTTTAGTAATAGTCTATTAAACACATATAAAAATTAGGGTGAAATTAGCCTACTCATTTTACTATTAGATACTAGTTTAAATTACTGACTTGGTGTTGTTATTGATTTTATTCATAGTTTACTACCTTAATAGCTATAAATAATTTTATTTAAAGTTCCCTAACTTGAAAAAATCAGTTTGGGGTGTTTTATATTCAAGTTTTACTCATTTTTCTAGAGAATATATTTGTGAAAAGAAATATAGGAGCTTATATTTCCTCACTAATATTGGGCCTGGCCAAAGTTTTCCATTTAAGTAGTGATTAATGTTTTCTTTCTACTTAATATAAAAACTGGAGAGCGGTCCTTTTTCTTTGATTAACTAAAGGCAATTAATTCTTAACACAAGCAAACAAATAAAAATTCCTATGCACATGCGGAACTTGGCTTCACTGAGTCCCATTACTGATAAGTAAAATTACATGAAATAAGAGCTACAAGTCCACGAGTCCTCATTATAAATAGCTCAATCTGAATTGGATCTTCATAAAACATTTCTGACTTTTTCTCACTTCTTACAAAAAAAATTGTCTTCTCCATGTTTTTCTCTAATTACTTTGTAGATAGTACTCACTCAAAATGAAGGCATATGGAATCAGAGAGCCATAACTTTTAAACTTTAATTGAAATAAAAATGTATTACTTTTTAAAATAAATATGATAATGTTAATGGGGGACTGTGAAGCTTCTTTTGGTTTTAAAGTAGTAAATTGGGAATGGCCCCCTAGCATCTCAAGCAAAGTACCGTGAAGGGATAAGCAATTGTCCCAAAGCCTTTACAACCCCCTAAGCCCATTTTGATCCTGGCAGGGAGTCAAGGGACAGGCCACTAGCCAGGTTCCCCCGTGAGCTCAGTTCTATCCCCGGTGCATGGGAAACAGCAAGTATACGATACAATCTCCATTCCAAAGGAGTTCCAACTTTCATGAGAAGTCAAGATGAACACACAAAGATGGTATACAACCCAGGCCCCCTTTCAGAGGAGGAAAAAACAAACAAAAAAACCTATAAACACAAAATTGGAAACAAAAGTGAATATTTACAACTGGAACAGAAAATTCTGATAAATTACTGGAACCTTGGACTTAGGGGCCTTCCTTCTGAGACCTTTCTAGGCAATTTACCAGAGTTGCTTACACAGGAAAGCTTCCTGCGTGCAGCTGGACGTCCCTTCCCCACCTGGAACATTCTGCAGCTGCCAGGAGTCCCAGGTGCAAGTGAGCAGTTCTGGGGGTAGCATCTTTACTGGCTTCCCAGTGCCTCTGCCTCTGCACACACCTAGCTTAAAGAGCCACTAGGAAAACTGTCCAAGGAATGTGTTCAACAGCCAGAAAACATCAGATTTGCAATATTTTCTCTATTCACCTATTTTAAACCTGGAGAGCGAGGGTGTAGAATGAAGAGGTTGGACAATTTTCCTTCATTTCAGTGTCCACCACGTGGGTCTCCAGCACGGTGACGTGAATCAGAGCAGCAGTAGCAGTAGGGTCATGTGAATGGTGATTTCTGCAGCCAAGACTAAATCCCTCCTCCTTCTTGAAAACGAAGATCCCGTTGGCCATGCAGGACTGTAGTGGGCCAGGCAGAGTAGACCTTCCCCATCACATATAAAGCTGGACTCTCCAAATAGACTCCAGTGGCTTCTCCCTACGTCTTATTTCCCGTGGACCCCAAATGTGAGATCCCTACATTTATTCGTTCATCTGGTATTTATTGAGCGCCTTTTATATGCCACACGCTGCTCTAACTGCTGGGACTGTGTAATGCAGGCAACAGACAAAGTCACTGCTCTTACAAAGACATACGTGCACCATGTGTCATGTGGTCAGTGTGACGGGGAAGAACAGAGGACAAAGGATGACAGAGACTAAGGGAATCAAGGAGAGCCTCTCTTTAGGTGACGGTGAAGTGAAAGCATAAGCAGGAGAGTATTTGGTGGAAGAGCATTCCAGTCAAAGGGGTCAGAAAGGGCAAAGGGCCTGTATTTTAGGAGGCTGCTGCTGCTGGAGTGGAGAGGGAGGAGGGAAGAGGTGATGGGATAGGGAGGTAGTTAGAGACAAGGTCATGAGGAACCTTTGTAGGTCGAGGTGAGAATTAGGAGGAGGCTGAGCAGAGGGGACACACAATCTGACTTGGGCTTCAAAAGGGCCCCTCTGACTGCTGTGTGTAGGAATAGAGCGACCTGTGAGAAGGCCAGTGCAAGAGTCCAGGTGAGAAACACTGGAAGCTTCGAGTAGAGTGTTAGTACTCGGGGATGTTAAGAATTGGGTGGATTTTGTGTTCTCTAACTTAGTGTCTGGAATCTCAGCTCCAAGGAGACTTACAGATTGTCAAGGAGGTGAATGCAAGGAGCCCTGCTGTCTGCTACACTAGTATTTATCCAAGTGCAATGTGGGCCAGCGGTACCAGAACCCGCTGGAGCTTTTGTTTAAACAAAGATTCCCCGGTCTTGTCCAGACCTCCATGGAATCTCTAGCAAAGGAGGCCCAGGAATGCGAGCCTCCTTTAACAACTTCTCGTGTCATTCTCACGCCAGATAAATTTTGAACCACTGCCTGTCCTTACGAGAGAGGGTGAGCCCTTGCAAAGTGTGTGTCTTGTTAGACATTTCAAGCCCACACTTGAAATGCTTGCAGGCCAGAACTGGGGACATATTGTGAGTTTAATAATGAGGCTTGTAAAAGCTCGCTGTTTGCCTGAGCTCTTAATATGGGATGCCTTAGCAACCTGTCCCATTTCAGCCTTATCGGGGGCGTCATGGAACTTTCTGTCATTTTAAATTGATTTTCATTTTACAGAACCCTCTGGGTAAACTTGATTTTTAGCCTTAAAGTAGAGATTATAAATACTGACAAACAGACCTAGAGTTTCCTTAGTCTTGTGTCTATATGAGCCAAAAATGTGTGAAGCTATATGTGTAATAAGCGATGAGAAAGGAGATCTGGCATAACTTTCTAAGACGATTTTGCTTTCTTACATATTAATTAGTGAATACTCTCTATTAACAAACTATTAATGTAATAAAATAGATTTTCTTGGCTTCCAAAACAGGAAGTGATGGTTTGAGACGAGGCAGTAAGGATTGAAGCATGAAATAATAGTTAACAGTTTGTTTTCTGTCTTGCTTTCTCTCCCTTTACTGCCTTCTTTATTGTGTCATACTTCATCATTGTTATAGATGAGTGAATACTAAATCTGTTTCTCTAAAATCTATGCCGTTCTATGCACTTGCATTGTTCTCAGACTATGACCATCATTTTGTATTCTGACGTTTCCTACTGTGTCAGACACGCAGTGCATGTATTATGTTTGTCCCTGAAATTACAGTTCTTAATGGCTTTATGGTAAAGCCCTTGTGAGACTATGCTGTATGTCATATAACCATTTCTTTACTGCTTGCCAAATGTATGTAAGTTTTTTTCCAGTTTTACATGATGAAATATGACACTGCTCTAAATATCTTCATATAAATTACTTCATTTTCTTTGGGGCTATTTTGTTAGGAAAGGTCCCTAAATGTATTATTATATGTTACTGGACTAACATATAATAAGAGATTTAAAAAAAAAAAAAAGTAACTTACTGCCAGAGTGTTTCTCAGAAATCTTGAGCTGCTATTCCATGCCATGCCATGGATAATATTTCTTCTTCATCATAGCAATATAAAATTTAAGCACTTAAAGTTTTTTTTTTGCCAGCTTAATAGATAGGACTTACCCTATTATTTAAGTCTTTTTATCATTTTTACTGTGGTTAAAATAGGATACTTGTAAAATTGGGACATGAATTTAGGGCAGAGTCAGAATGACAGCTTTCCTGCAAATGGCTCTCTGGCTCATAATCTGTTATTTTTCAGTCTCTCTGGCCCGTTTTGCAAGCCACAATCTGACCAAACGACAGTTCTAGATATTCCACCAGGCTGTTGCTCTGGGGAGAAGTTCTGCTGCTGGGCAGAAGAGGGCACTGTTTGTTTGTACCAAGTCAGGATAAACCCGTCTGACCCATTTAGGGAGAGCAATCACTGCCAGACAGCTTTTTACTTTGGGGTCCGATGCCCACGGTGGTGGTGGCAACCGAAGCTCCATCCATACCTGATGACATCTGTTAAGCATTTGATTTGCTATTATTCACTGAGCTTACAGAGTTCCAGCTGCCTGGTTGGAGACCACTGGGGTCATTTACATTTCTGACACCAAGGACTTGGTGCCCAGGAGACGCCAGCCCACCTCTGTACCTGCAAGACTCTAGGGAAACAGGAGGCTAATTAGCATCTGATGAGAAAAGAATGCCAGGAATTTAGAGAGGCTGGAATCGCAACCAGACTGGGAATGTAAGGACAGTTTTGTTAAAAGTGGGAAGTGCTACCCAAGATTTTCAGGCCAATCATGTGTTTGCATTCTTCTTTGTTTCCCCCTTTAAAAAGCCACATAGGAAATACAGAAGTGCACTATAATTGCAAAGGTTAAATCTTAACATAGAGAGCTGAGCAATCCTTAAATTACCCCTTTTGCCTTTTTGTTCCACTATACTCCCTTCCTCAAAGACCACCACTGATAATAGTTTAATAGTTTTGTGGGCATTTAGATTCATAAGTACATATGCACATGTATCTTTTCTTCTACAAAAGTGCGTGCTTACCATGCATACTATCCGGAAACTAGTTATTTTTTTCACTTATATAGGATTTATCACTGTTTCCCTAAGAGTTCAGATTGGTCTACCTTATTCGGCATAATGACCTGTAATATGAATGATCATGAATTAATTAACTATTGTACTAATGAGAGACATTTAGGTTGTTTTCAATTTTCATTATTACAAATAATTCAAGTGAATTTCCTTGCATATATAACTTTGTGCACAGACTTAGGTGTACCTGTAGGATGAATGCTAGATGTAAAATTGCAGGGTCATATTTTACGTGCATTTAGAATTTTAATAGGTATGGTCAAACTGCCCACCAAAAGGGAGAATGTAACTTTTTAAGGCCAGTAATATGAATCAGATGGCAGCTAGCTCTGCAAAATCACAGCCCACGTCATTAATACTTCTTTTTAACAGCTGGTTTTTTGTTCTCTAATTGAGGACGTCTGTCTCCCCGCCTACACACTGCAGGGCATTTCTGGTCCAGCTGTAGACTGGGGCCAGGGAGAGAGTTCATCTTGAGACCTACATGGAGGTGAGGAAACCTCCACTGCAAGAGGCTGGTGTGACTGCAGGACACAAAGTAACCGTGGAAGGAGTTCAAAACCAGGAAAACTTCGGGGGAGAGGTGTCCCACTGTGGAAATCTCTGAGAGACCAAAGTAGAGCTTCGTTTAGGGAAGAGACTGCTCAGTATCTGCCGACCTAGCAGGGACCTCACTTGCAACCATGGGCCAGAAGCCCAAAGGAGTGTCCCAGCTACATGGGACCTGTGCTGGCTCATCTCTCCCCACCCCATACCTCCTTTATTCCCCACCTTCACCTTCATGAAGGCAGAAACAAGTGTGGGGCAGGTGAGCAGAAAGAGCAGAGGACAGGGGGCTGGACCACTGCCACCCCTCCACTGCCCCCATTTATGTGAGCTGGGGAAGGGAGAAGATCAAAGCTCAGTTAAATAGAGAAATTCAGACACTTGATATTTATGAGATTGGAGAGTCGAACTACTGAGCTGAGACTGTGTTTTACATAAAAGTGAGCCAAAGGCCCTATGTCTCAGAGTTGCCAAGGAATCAGGGACTTGCCTGAACTTTCATTCAGACGCAGCGTTCCCAGTGCATTGTGTATAAAGTGTGATTCTCAGTCTTAGCTGCACTTTAGTGCCACTGAGGAAACTTGCGAAACTCCCAAGGCCCAGGCGATGCCCCAGACCATATCAGTCACAATACTTGGGGGTGAGGCCAAGGCATCAGAATCTTAAGGTTCCCCATGTGATTTCAATGTGCGTACAAAATAGGCAAAAATAAAGGTGCATTTTGATCATCATGAAGAGATTGTTCTCTCTACTGGAAACACTTTTGTTTATGTGTTAATCCCAGGGCTTTTATAATTCTTGAGCTTCTTTAAGAGCTGATGGACAAATTGCAGATTTCAAAGTAAATGTTAAACTTTTCAAATATTTATGTCTTCTGTTACCTAACTCTACAAAAGATACTCTTTTAAAAATATTTATGTATAGGGATAAGGGCTTATTATAGTAGAATCTAAATTGAGTTCAGCAGAATATTAAGAAGGCTACCTATAATCCATGTTGTTAAATTTGAAAAATACCTGAGGATTTTATAAATACAGTGGTACCTTGCTTTTTGAATGTCTCCGTTGACGAACATTTTGGTTTACGAACACCGTAAACCCAGAAGTAAATGCTTCAATTTTAGAACATGACTCAGAAGTCAAACATGTCACACGGCTCCCGCTGAGTGCAAGATCCTGAGGCCTAGCTGTCGGCTGTTTTCTAACGTTTCAGAACTCGTGGATTACGTTCCAAAACTGAGGTACTACTGTAGACTGTACTGGGAAGAGTTTTCAGTGAAGTTTATAATGGGACATACTCTAATTTACCAGTATATTCAGCTTATTAATGATGTGAATTCCACTGGGCTCCAGGAGCACTGCAGAAAGTTTTGGGTGGATTTTGCTGTCTTGCTTCAATACCAAGAAGAAGAATCTTGGAGAAAAATGGTACCTTGGCAGAAAAGGCAAGAGCCTCACTTGTGATTTTTTTTTTTCCTCATGCAAACCTTCTCCCTCATGGTGTTTATTGATTCCCAAAAGCTGAGGGTTTGGACTGACTACATCAGAATCACTCTGGGAGCCATTGCAAATATTGATTGCCTGGCCCAACCCCAGACATCCAGAGTCAGCCTTTCTGGGTGAGGCCTGGGCAGCCATATTTTAACAGGGGCTCCCCCAGGTGGTTGTGAGGCCCAGTCATGTTTGGGCAGCACTAGCAAATGCCAGCTGGTACCGAGACGTTAGACGACGTGTAAAACCTGCAGCAGGGAGAGAGAGATAAGTCCTCAATTAGGGAACAAACTACTGGCTGTTACAAAAGAAGTATTGAGGACTTCGGGCTGTGTTTTTGCTGAGCTACCTGCCTGTGGCGCCATCTGAAAGATTCCTCAGTGGGTATTTTCAGTCATTTTAGGAACCTTTGAGAAGGTTTCTTGTATTTTCAGTGGGGTGGGGTGGGGGGGTCACATGGAGAATTTTCATAGACGTTTTCTTCATGTAGTTGTATGTTGAAATAAATGATTAATTGGGGAACTAGGACAGAGGAAACATCCTGGTCTCTCATGGGCTCAGCCATTTTCATGGGGCATGAAGTCCCTTCATGTCTTTCATGAATCTTTCACCATCTTTCTCTTCAGTGTAGTACAGGGCAAGAAGACTAGGCTAGAAGCCAGGCAGTTGTAAAATACAATCCTGGTGCTCCCACCTAGCTGTGTGAATTTAGCCACATTCCATAACCTTTCTGGGCATCAGTGAATTCATCAGTCAAGAGAGGTCAGCTCCCTGCTGGTTTGTGAGGACTGAATGAGTTACCACATTTAAGCATGCATTCAACCAACACTGAGTACCTTCTGTAAATCAGGGTCCCTGGCTCCTGGGGTGTAGCTGATGCTCACTGAATGATAACCAGAGATTACAGAATGGCCCAGAAAGTACTTTTCATGGGACCTCAAATCTCTAACGTACTAAACTATTTCTGGCAATGTTCTGAAACAGGGAAAATTGTGGTTACTAGAAGCCATCTCAAGGAGTATTTTATGTGGTTGAGAGAAATTCTTTCATAAGGTGCTGGAATGGGAGTGGAGTGGAGAAGCGTGGATGACGTGGGTGAGCCCTCACATTCTTCTCTGCCTGAGACAGTCTCAGTTGCTGCCTGTTTTAATAGCATCCTATTGTACTCGCAGACGTATCCCAGGTTGGAAACTAAATCATATGGTCATCCTATTGAAGAATCGTGCCCTCGTAACATTCCGTGGTCACTGACCTACCTCTTGGGGGAGAGGGTGTACTGTGGAGCTTTGGGGGGGCCTGAGCAGTGGGTGCAAGCGGAGGGCTGGAGCGGAACTGCTGGGTCCTCCAGGAGAGGCTGAGCACTGCCCCTCGTACCTTCCTCCACTTAGTACTCAGTCCTTCTCCTAAATACACATTGGACAAAATAGTGTGAAGAAACGGTAGCAGGCCCATGACTCAGGCTAGCCAAGATGGGACTATATATACTTACTACTGAGTGATAAGGTGGGAGAGTCGTTTATCAGGAAGAGAAATGGGCCAAGCACCAGGACGGCTAGACTTAGTCTCCAGCACCATTTAACCTGTATCTGACTCATTTTTCTCGGTCTCTTCTGGCTGTTGTCATTGTGCATGCGTCTAATAGGCTCCTGCTAAGTGCTGGTCAGCCATGTGCTGGAAATGAGATCGCCAAATTTGATCATTGAGTTTAAAATAAAAGTAAGTCCCGAGTTATTACCCAGGGGACTTTCTGTGAGACATGGTGAATCTATTTTGAGACATCTTTTAGTTGCTCTACTCCTTTTCTTATTTCAAGAGTTTCCCAACTCCTCGAGGCTGCTGGGTAAGCGTGTGTAGCTATACCATTAAAGTGTGGCTGTGGTCAAGTTGCATTATATTCCGCCAGGGCTAGCGTCACGAACAAGTGGCCTCTCCTCTTTCCTGCCTATGCCCCTGCCCTTGATAATTCCCTGGTCACATGAATTTCACGTCATTTTTATGTGGATGACTCTCATATTTATACCCTCAGTGCGGGCTTCTTTCCCAAACTCTTGATTTGTATATACAGATACATATTTGACATTTCCTCTTCGGTGTCTAACAGGCCTTTCAAACTTAGTATGTCCAAAATCAAACTCTTGATTTTGCTCTAAGTCTGTTCTTCCTGAAATCTTCTCCATCTCATTACCTGGAATCCCATTCTTCCCGTTGCACAGCAAAAAATCTTCGCATCATCGTTGCCTTCTGTCTCACTCATGCTACATTCACTACATTATCAAATTCTATCTGTTCTACCTTCAAAACATGTCCACAGTTCAATGACTGTCATCTCCATGGCTGCTACTTTGGTCTAAGCAGGTTCCCGTTTTGTCTACATCATTTCAGTAGTCTCCTAATTGAGACTTTTTTCTTCCCCCTGCCCCTTTGTTTTTCCTTTTCACGCTTTGTCCTCTTAGAGTTGATTGCAGCCAGAGAAACCTTGTGAAATACAACTCAGAGGATGTCACTTTTTCCCCCCTGAAAATCCTCCAGTGGTTTCACCCTTCACTCAGAGTAAACGCCAGAGCCCTCACGATGACCTAAAAGACTCTACACGACCCCTCCTCCCACCCTCCCCACCTGCCCATTCCACCTCTGTAAAGTCATCAACCCACAGACCATCCTCCTTGGCTCTTCTCTGCTCTTCCATTGCCTCCTGGTTCTCCAGGATGCGCGAGCACGCACTTCCCCGAGCCGATGCCCGCCAGGCAGGCATTCGCCCTGGCCATTGCACTTGGCTCTTTCCCGTGTCCGGAAGGCTTTCCTGGGGGATGTCACTTGGCTCATTTCTGTCGCCTCCTTCCTGCCCTTCCTCACACGCTGCCTTCTCAGTGAGGCGCTGGCCTCATCTCAAGCTGTATCCTCTCCTGTCATTCGTCTCCCACTTCCTTGCTTTTTGTTCCTCTGAGCACTGATCATCGTTTGACATACTTTATCTTTTACTTATTTTCTCTTTAAAAAGAAATAAAGTGTCTGTGCTTCTTAACTTGAATGTAAGCTCTGAGGACAGTGCTGTCTTTCTTCTTAATCTGTTTGGATGACTGCTAACGATGATCCAATCCCGAAAAGTATTGAACACATAGGAGTTCCTCAGATGTGTTTGCTGAGGAAATGAACGAACCAATGAATGAAATGAGTGAATGAGTCCTATTGACATCAACTGAGATTTAGTGAGCAAGGCCTCAATAGCGGGACTTAATGACAAACTTCATAACTGATATATTTTTCTGTTAACCTTTTTTTTTTTTTTTCCTACTTAGAATTATAGTAAACTAAAGGATCTTCAAGGGTTTCCCTGCTGGCTAGCCCAACTTTGTTCTTTGGATGGGCTCAGGGCCCTTTCTAGAACAGTATTATTCATGTCTGTGTTATTCACGTTTTGATGTGAGACGTTGCAGGGAACAAATATGAAAAGAAACTTCTTCATTTGGGAGAAACTCTGCTCTGCTTCTCTAAGTCAGCAGAGACAGGAAGTCCCCTTGAAGCAGTGCCATGCCGTGTACTTGCGTTCTGTGGCGTGCAAGTAGAAGGTGGGGTAAGGTGGGTTGATACTGCTGCCTTGGATGAAGAGTGGAAAACTGCTTTGGCCATGTTTATGCCTCGCAAAATCTCTGCCTCTTCTAGGTTTGCAGAACTCTCGGAAGGGTGTGATGGCCTGGTTAGGGCAAGGAGCTCAGAGGCCTTTGGGAACGGAAAGCCTGCATTTCTAACCTAGAGGTCAGCAAACATGTTTTGTAAAGGGTCAGGTAGTAAATATTTACGACTTGCTGGCCAAATGTCACAATAACTCAAGCAACAACTTTGCTGTTGTAACACCAAAGCAGCTATAAATGATACATCAGGGAATAGGTTTGGCTGTACGCCAATAAGGCTTTATTTACGGACACTGAAAGTTGAAATTCATATAATTTCCCCATGTCAGGAAATATCCTTCTTTTGATGTATATATGAACCATTTAAAAATGTAAAACTCACTTTTAGCTTGTGGGTCACACGGAAGCAAACAACAGCACCTGCGGGTTTTGAATCATGGCTCTAATCCCTGATTCCCAAGACAGAAGACCGTCCAGGAGTCCACGGGTTGAGGGAGTGACTCGTTCCAGCACGCAGGAAGCAGCGTCGTGCTGTGAGAAGCATCGGCCCATGCTCACATAGGAGAGGGAACCAGAACCTGGGGTAGCTGTGGGGCGGCCTGAGGGGCTGTGCAGGGTTTGGCAGACCTGGCATGACGACAGCGTCAGGTGCCCACCCGCTGGGCTGTGCAGGGCCATGATCAGAAGGGACGGGTCTGTCTGATCGGGTATCCCAGTGTCGCTTTCTGCTGGGCTTTTGGAAGAGGGACTAAGAACCCCTTCTGAAATCAGTGGGCCCCTAGGCTCTTTGTGCAGTTTTGGACAGGGTTGAGGCTAATTCTCCAGAGAGTGACTGGGCTTCCTGCTAATGTAGTTACGTGGGGTCAAGCCAGCCCTGTTTGTAACCCGAGCTTATGAAGAGAATGACAGCTTATACCTGTCATTCTTAACTCACTCCTCTTCAGTCCCCAGAGCCCTATAGCACGGCCCCTCCTGAGAGCTCAGTAGTACCTGGTGAATTGATGTTTATAGAAACATAAACCACTGCCCTTCCCTTGGTTAATGTTTTCTCAAGAGTTTCTGAGATTAGAAGGAAAGGGACTAATGTCTATTGAACTACCATGTTCAGGCACGGTGCTATGGGCCATCATGTGTATTATCTGCTTTCGTCCTCCCCAGAAGGTACCTGTCTTTATTTATGGGGGATAAGTAATGTGTCCAGTGTCTTGCAGCTGAAAGTGGTGGAGTCCATTTTTGAAACCAGTCCTCTCTGGCTCTTTACGTTTCCATTGCATTTCAGTAGATGAATGTCAGCCATTCTTTGCATAAAGCAGGAGGAAAAGTGTATTTGATGTGCTGGCACAGACCCTTACTGTTATTAACCCTCAAATCAAAATCCATCTTGTTTATATCTGGCTATTTTTCTGCTCATACGAATTACATAATTACTTTGTACTACATTAGTTTGTAGGCTTTGATAAGATATTTTAAAATATAGTGCATATTCCTTTAGGAGGGTGAATTCTATCTTCCTAGCCAGCTTGAAATTTCTCTCAGAGCATCAAAGACTCAGGTTTGGGGGGACCCCACTCCCAGGGTCACTTACACAGCTTTGCTTTCAGTTCAAACACTTGAAAGCCTCTCACGCCTCTCATGTCCTTTTTGACAAATGAAGAGGTCTCACTCTCTCCCACTGTTGCTCCCAGACAAGACTGTCACCTTCAGGCCTCTGCTGGTTTTCTTCTCTTTCCTTCTCTCTCTCCTTCATTGTCCCATGTTACCACAGTGTTTTGGCCAAGAGAAGGCAGGACCCAGTATACTGAGGTGGCCATGCGATGGCTAGAGAGCGGCCAACGAACTAGAGAAGCAACACTTCTAGACAGAGTGGCCTGGCTCTGCCCTTGGTTTCCTGGGGCACAGCAGCATAACGCAGACCACACCTGGACAGTTTGCAAGCTGCTCACCTGCCTCAGTCCGCCCTGAGCACTTGATGTTCTGTCTTTTACTCTAATAAAACATTCAGGTAAGACCCACCAATACCAAACCTCTGTATAGAACAGTACGAGAGGGGTATTTCATAATGGACCTTACAAGGACCACTGTAGGATTTATCGAGAACATTAGAAGCACACTCTTTCAAGAGAACCATGAATATTTTTGTGTGGTTACAGATGACACACTGCAAAGGAAACACAGTGGGTTAAGATTTCAGTTTCTGATTCCTCCTCACCAAGTCTGATGATAACACCTCCTTCAACAGTATGGCTAAGGACCTACTTTTTGCTGGTGTGAATCCTTGCAGTGTTTCACACTACGTGTGTTCTCATCCCACATGATAGGGGTTTACTTTAGGGACCTTATAAGTGAACCTGGATAGTTTTAAGTTTCAGGTCGTTCCCTTCATCCTTTCTCTTGCCTCTGTTTTCACTTCCCATGGATCTTTTGAACTAGATTATCTTTTGATCTTTTGCATTCTAAGGGTAGGAGAAGTTTGACAGCCAGGAGTGGACATGGAAAATACACCCCGCATTTGCACAGCTATGTGACACTTCTTATGAGGTGCCACGACAGTTCCCCTGGCCACAATGGCCCCGAACGCTGCTGTTCAACCTCGCCTTTCCGTTTCTGGTGGGGGTGATGGCAGCCAGGGAAACACCAAGCAGAGGGCCTGACTCTGGGTTAGAGCCCAGCAAGTGCTAGTTGACTCGCACCCTCGCCAGTTCTGCGCAGCACTCGGGGAAACACAGACAGAGTGTGTGTGTGGGGCTGCATGTGCGGCTCCGCCTGTGCACATGAGAGGGGCATTGACGTGGGGCTGGAAGGGGACTTGCTGCACATATTTCCAGTGCCCTGTACGCGTTCAGGTGGCCGGCCCTCCCCACCCTCCCAGGCCATTTTAAGGAAATCGAGACAAAACTGGAATATGTTTTCAGAAATGGTCGGATTCTAATGAAAAGCCAATTAAAGCAGACAGATGGCCGACACACACTTCTAACTTTCTTTAGATTATTTGGAGGAGTTATTTTTATAGGATGAGAAGGCAATGCCTGACAGCAGATGCTACTCGCCATCATTTAGAGTGTGTCTAACGGAGCCTTAGGTAGGGAAGCAGGAATACTGACATTTTATTTTGTCATTTTCCTATTAAGATGTCAAACATACTTTTTAACAGCACTTTTAACGATTTCGGGGGACAATTTGTCAGCTCTCGTCTCCGAGCTGCTAACACGTTCACTCAGATTAGAGCGTCCTTTCCATGTCTTTATAAACCAAGTGTTTCAAGCAAAGAACATCAGGTATGTTAGTCTTTTCAAATTATAAAATTTAAGTGAAATATGGATCTTGTTTGCTGTTTATTACAAGGGATAGAATTGAGATGAAATTGCCTCATTGCAAATCAGAGCTCCAGGGATCTCATCCCAGCTGTGAAACTGAAATAGCAGCGAGAGCAAGATAACCTCACTTTAGGTTTCTTGGAGCATTATTTTCCCACTGGGATAGAGAGTTTAAACACGGAGGGAACGAACAGCTCTCAGTGGAAGAACTTTGTTAAATTTTGACAGTTTTACCCATTATTGTCTGACCTTTTGTGCTATCAAGTATTGCACTAAAGATCTGCAGAGAGAAAGTTTATACAAAGAAGAAAGAAATGAATGGAATGAAGAGTTGGAAAGGGGAACATGAAAGCAGAAACATAGTTGGAGTTGTAATTGGAGGGGTTTTAAGGGAGGATTTTCTTTTCCCCCAAATACAAACACTCAACAAGTATAAATCAACTTAAGAGAGCAGGTGGATTGGACTCACTGAGGAAAAGAGAGTGAGATCACAGAGGGTTCATTCCGTGCAAACGCCCCCAGGGTAAGTCCTCAGGGACAAATTAGCAAGTACCCACTTGAGATTTACAGGGTGTAGAGCTGAATGCAAAATGAATTGGATGACTCAAAAAATATTTTCGAGGTGCTTTTTCTACCAATTAAGGAACTTGAGGGATAGAAAGTTGTTTTGAAATAAGTATCTGGAAGGAAATACAAGTCTCTTTGGCTTAATTTTTACTAACAACCCTAAGCAATTCACTGTGTCCCTATGTGTGTAACAATTACTGAGAAATGAAATTATTGCTGGAAAAATATAATCCCTATTTAAGGAGATAATGCAAATTTCTAAGTTAAACGCTGGTGAAAAATAAAATAAGTAGGAAACTTTTCCAAGTTATATACCTAAATGCAAAGCCACATATTTCTGATTAAATAGTGTTAGTGATTTTCAATTTAATAAGTACTTATGAACACCTACTGTGAGTACTAATTTGAGTACCAAGAACAGTACTCAAAATATTTACTGAAACAAAGCACTGAAAATTATAGCAATATTTTCAGAAATATGCCCTATCTCTTATTAGTATGGTTCATCACAGCTATTCTTTTATGAGCTTAAGACAGCCTCAGTGTGCCTGATTTTGCAATCAAAGTGATTCTCCACTTTTACTATCATGCATTCGTGTCTCCACATAAATATTTTGGTCTTTCTTTTCTTTAGACATCTCACTGAGTAAGCCTTGAGCAATTCATTTATGTATTTTTATATAGAAGAGGTAACAAAATATGGAGGTAAAGCTTGGGATGTAAAACTCATCTGTGGCAATGGTGACCTCTTCGTTATGGTCAGACTACAATTATTGAACAAGATGTTAGGACAATGAACAAATGAGAAAGCAGAGAATGTCAGAGTTGGAAGGACCTGTGGAGCTCATCTATGGTAAACATATTATCTTACAGACTCAGTTCCATTCAGTAAGAACTTACTGTCAGCACTGGGTTGCCCACTGGGACCCCAACATGGAAAAATGTATGCTCGAAAAGACCCTGCCATATCCTAGGTCACGTTAGATTCCTCTTTTTTGATTCACTCTCCACGTTCTCCACTCTGCTACCATGTTTCCCTGAAAATAAGACCGGGTCTTATATTAATTTTTGCTCCAAAAGATGCATTGGGGCTTATGTGCAGGGGATGTCATCCTGAAAAATCATGCTAGGGCTTATTTTCTGATGAGGCCTTATTTTCAGGGAAACACGGTATATATCCTTGGGTGCTCATCTTAAGAAACATGAAATCAGTAAGATTTCTAGTCTTCTAGCCTCTAGTTGAGATTAGCCTATAAGGAAATCCTGCCCGGAGATCAAAGAGCAGGGAGGAGAGTGAAGTCAGGCTATTTAACCTTTGGTTCCTTCCTTTTGGGGTTGCTATGAACTGGCTGTGTCTTGGGACTGCCAGGGAGCCCTCTCCACGCAATTCTCCTTCTCTGGAGTCTGAGAAGCACTCCCACTCCTTGCTCCTCAGACTGGAAATGTAGTCGCTGCAGTTATTAACCCCTGGGTTCTGCCTCATCTCTTGTGGTTTCCCTCTCCCCTGCCCACATCTTTGTAAGTCTTTAATTAAATTCTCCTTAAATGGCCCAATTGGAGCATGCTATCTATTTTCTGTTGGGATCATGACTGATATGTAACCTAAGGAATGACTTTCAGTTTACTTGCAATGTTCCTTGAAATGTTTAAACCAATTTTGTATAAACCAATTTTTATTTAAGGTTCACAAAGTTCTGATTGTTGACAGAACTTCGCTATTTTTAAGCCATTGATAGATGAGGGGATTGCCTTAGGGACCAGATGGCAGTCAATATGGTGGCACTGGGAGTTTACATTCATTTTGCTCCAGTTGGTATTGAAATAATTGGTGGCTCAGTTGCATTCTTTGATTCTGAATTCTATCAAGTGGATTTCTATTGGTGACAGATACCTTTTCCTGTCTCTCTACTATAAAAGTTACAGGAAAGGGCACGTCATTTTGTGCTTTGACTGAATTGTTACCGAGTTTGATTGACAAAGCAGCAAAATGGAGACAGGGTTGGTCTAGACCTGTGACAGAAAGGGTGCCTTCCGAGGTCTGAGGGGACCTTGAGGCCTTCCATCCCTCCCCTCAGCCCTCCAGAATTCTAACCACTGGCTGGCTTATGGTTACAAATCCTTTAATAGTAGAGCCCCTTCTTGAGTTTAAGACTTTGATTCTTGTTCGAACTGTACTCCTCTTGAGAATAATAACCGTTTACACTATTGGTGGTTAAAAATGACCTCAGGCAAAGTGTTTTAGACCTTTCTGAGAAAGTTTTGACTTGGGAACAGAGAGAGAGAGGTCTGGGGGCTTTGAATCCTAGAAGTGGTGTGTATGTGAGAGGAAGGCAGTGGAAGCAAAGAGGAGACACTTTCATGTGTGAAAAATGTATTATAAATTTTCCAGACTTGGGAATAAGACATGGTTTAAGAAAAAAAATGCGAAAATGCTTTCTCAGTTACAGAACTGGGTGCAATGGATGCCAAGAGGGAAAACAACGAGAAACACTTAAGTGAACTGCCCCATTTGATGGGTCCCAGCCTTTGGCGTTATCCATGAATATACATTTCAGTGAATAAGGCTCAGTGAAGAGTGAATACTAGTGTTGATTCACTACTTACCATATGATGGGCATTGTTCTAAGTATTTCATATTTATTACCTCACTTGATCCTTGTAACAATTCCATGAGGAAGATACTGTTATTGGTCCCTGTGTTAGCTTCTTAGTGCTGTCATAACAAAGTATCACCAACTGAGTGACTTTAACAACAGAAATGTGTCGTCTTACAGCAGAGAAGTATAAAGGCGGGGTGTGAGCAGGGGTGGTGCCTTTGAGGGCTGTGAAGGAGAAGCTCTTCTGGTACTCTCTCCTAGCTTCTGTTAGCCTAGACATTACTTGACTTGTAGATGGCTTTCTCCTTATGTCATACTGTCTCCTTATGTCATTCCCTCTGTCGGTGTCTAACTCTATGTTCAAGTTTCCCATTTTTATAAGGACACTAATCGTTGAATCAGGACCCATCCCATCTTAACTTGATCATCTACAAAGACCCTGTTTCACAGGTACTGCA
The DNA here is from genome assembly GCF_057876585.1 of Rhinolophus sinicus. NCBI lineage: Eukaryota > Metazoa > Chordata > Mammalia > Chiroptera > Rhinolophidae > Rhinolophus > Rhinolophus sinicus. Next base: position 117,854,825 of record NC_142515.1, on the reverse strand, counting down.
GGTACTTCAACATCTATTTGGGGGCATCATTCAACCCATAACAGTACCCATTTTAAAGCTGAAGGAACTGAGGCACAGAGAAGTCAGCTAAGTTGCCCACCATCGCTGAGACAGTAAGTGGTATTGGCAGAGGGTGCTCCTAACCACCATATTATATTGTCTCTTGAAGGAAATCCAGGTGCAGAAAACCTGGATGACAGTAGAGCAAAATGATTGCTTGGGTTGTGTATGGTTGAAAGGTTTTACCATCTCCTATTCTGAAGCATAGGTAAAGACTTGGATTCTTGCCTCTTGTTGTAGGCATGATCTAAGCTTTATGAAATGATTTTAAATTGAGAATTACATTAGTACTATCTAAAGGTATGTCTGTTTGAGGAGCTTGGTAAAGTGGAACTGGAGAAGACTATTACAATTCCTTTTCCTGGGTAATCTGTTCTTTAAGTTGAAACTTCAGGTGAAGAAAAAAATGACTGAAAATTGTTTTCATGTGCCTATTGGATTTTTTAATTGACATATGCTTTTCCTATAGTAAAACGTACATGTCTTAAGTGTATAATTTGATGCGTATTGATAAATGTATATACCTGTAGGTTAACTATAGGATTGAAAGTTTTTCACATCATTTTGCATCCTAACCAGCAGCCTAAGTCCTCAATTAGAGAGAATTTTGAGCGCTTGTCTGATTGTGTTATTTTCAGAAATGATGAGATGAAGTGGTGCATAGACCAGGCCTAATTTTATTTTTCTTTGTTTCCATTATCTAAAAGTGTTTTCCTCCTTTCCCCCAGCATGTTTCGGTTCGCTTATCAATCATCTTAATCTTTTTTACTGCTTTTTATTGAGGTTTGTCCCTAATTAGAGATGGTCCCTTAGGCACCTCCCTTGGTGTATTCAATCCATAGCCCGATAAGGGTATTTGAAGGATTATCATGGCCAGTTTTTTCTACCATTCATATAAAAGCTGCAGGATTTAAAAGTGAGAGAGGAGCTTAAAGCAAGATGGGGAGAGGATGGCATAGCGGCAACTTGCGTGTGGAGCAATGTGGCCTCACCTGCTGCTTAGCAACTCTTGGCCTGGTGGCGCCTTTCTCCTCTCTCCTGTTACAGCTCGTTACAGAGGGCGAAACACATGCCACTAATCATGACAGCACACTCAGGACATCTGAAACAGTCCTTAACGGACATGGGATCGGTGCTAGTGATGGAGGTGGGGCGTGAATTTATGCACTTGGGCTTCCTTTGTCCTTGCCTGCATTCCTGCAAGAACACTAGAAATCTAGAAAACTTATAGTTGAGAGAAACCCTTGACATCATGTAGAAAACCTCTGGAAAGACAGGTTTCCTAATTACCCCTTATGATTGCTTCTAGCCCTGTGATTCTGCAATTCATTGTTCAAATACATACGTTGAGACCCTGAGAAGTAAGTGACTTGAAAAATAACAAACTAACAGTGCAGAGCTGGGACTGCATGGCCTGTGATGCAGACTTTGACACCCCCATGGTGAAAGCCCCCAGGCCAGTTCTCAGTAAGAATCTATACTCCTTCTGCCTCACTTTTAGACTTTTATTTCCTACTCAGACTCTGTGACCTCTCAAGCTCTTATTAAAAGGCTCACTCACCAACTGAGGGAGGGTTCAGTATGCCCCTGTAAAGGTGGGAGGTCGGTGTGGCAGCACACAGCATACTAGTCCTCTTCCACGGTCATGACCACTGCAATCCCCATGATGTCATGGCCCACAGGAACCACATCCCACACACAGTGTTAATTAAAAGTTCAGATTTGTTTTCGATACAAAGCTAAGAACTGTGGTATCTTAGATTTTACAAGCGCTCTGTCAATCACAGAAAGACGTGTGGAATTTGCAGTATTTTCTACTGCAGAATAGATTGTAATCCCACAGGCTAATTCCCCATCCATTTTCTGTTTCCTCCATCAGAGCTCAGCTAGCAGCATGGAGCTTTGCAGCAATGCATGTCTAGTCAGTGTGCAGACAGATCCCACGTCTGCCTTAGTTCCCCCCAATCAGAATTTATATATACCAATGGAAGAGAATACTGTGTTGTAAGTGGAAGTCTCATGAAAACTATGGCAGAGAAAGCAGAGATACACCTGAACTAAACCGGGGACAGTACAGGATATAACCGAGAGGCAGCATAATTTCCAACAGCCATTCCCTGAGGTCAAGGACCCATTTATGGCCCAGGTCTTTTCTTCCTTCCCACAGGACCTAACCTAAAGCTCTGCTCCCCCTCGTTCCTTCTAGTCCCTGTGTCAGCACTGCCACTAACTGCCCTGCCCTGTTGGCCAGCCCTGGCTGTATCACAGGATTGCATCCACAAGAGAAGGGGACAGTCGCCTCTCACTTCCCTGCCAAGCTCGCAGAGATTGTGGTCCAGGTGCTGCTACTGCAAAATCAAAGACGAGACAGGGCATTTGATCAGTTTCTGATTTTTATTCTCTAAGTACGTGTAAGTATATGGTAACTAGTAATGATTTATCCAGCACATCTTCATCTGAATTCCAGAATGTTTCCTAAGTAATGCTCCATCAATCTTCCAAGCAGCTTCTAACACGGAAAGGAAAATGAACATGTTTTCTATGACTCATAAACAATACAGATGCAGTTAATAAACCTAATTTTATACAGATTGTGATGGTGATTCCTTAGCCTCAATCAGAGAAATTAGTTCTTGCTGGGGCAAGGACGCGCTGAGTCAAAAGTTGTATACAGATGCAAGAATGTCAGTGGATCTGTCTTATACCTGGTGTCACATAAACATTAACTATTTATTGGGTAATGTATGGTTTCACAGAAAATTCTTATATTTAAAAAAAGTCTTATTTTTTAAAGGACAAAATCACTACATATAATTATAAATTTACAATGAAAGTCACTCTCATTAACACCCTCTTTCTGACTCTCTGGTGATAATAAACTGTTAGTAATTTGAGTATACTTGCAAACATTTTTCCTATATGTATAAGTACATGTATGTATATTTATAAAACATAAAGGTCTACATATTAGTTTGCATCTCATTTATGTCACTTAATAATACAGGTTGTGGTATTATAAAATATAAAAATCTGAGTCCTGCCTTTTAATTGCCACGTACTATATTTCCAGACTAAAAGATTTTTCACCTCTCTCCTATTGGTGATCATTTATGTAGTTTCCAAGTATTTTCATACGGCAAACAATGCTACAGTAAATATTCTTTTGAGCAGAAATGCTATAATAAAAATTGCCTTTGTGGCTAGTTTAAAAACCAATCACTCTCCTAGTCTCCACTGTGTATCTTAGGCATATGACACCGACCATAACACATCAGAGGAAGTGAAATCGTGTGTCATGATTGAAGCCTCTCAGGTAGTAGGATTCTCCAGAAACTTGTATCATTTCTTTTAAAAATATATTATTTTCATCTTTGACCCAAAAATATACTGAAAAGTAATTTGATAGACGATTCAGTTTGCGTCTTTCAGAATTCTTTCCATTTTAAAATCTGTTTTATTTTAAGCTGTAATAAAAAACAAGGCACCTGGCTGGAGGGGTCTAGCAAATAGTGTCCTGAGGTCTATGTATTTGTTTCCTAGGGCTGCTGTAACAAATAGCCACAAACCAAGTAGCTGCAAACAGCAGAAATGCATTCTCACAATTCTGGAGATTAGAAGTCCAAAATCAAGGTGTCAGCAGGGCCACCCTTTCTCTGAAGACTCGAGGGAAGACGCTTTCCTTGTCGCGTCTTAGCTTTGGGTAGCTGCTGCCAGCCCTTGGCTCTCCCCGGCTCGCAGCTCAGCTGCATCATTCCGTCTCCTCATCACGTCGTCTTCTCTGTGTGTCTCTGTGTCTCTGTGTGTCCTCTCCTCCTAGAAGGTCCTTGTTAGTACACCCTAACCCAGCGTAACCTCCGTTTTTCTAATTGCGTCTGCAAAGACCCTAGTTCCAAATAAGTTCTCATTCTGAGGTCCTGGGTAGGCATGAAATTGGAAGGCATGCTATTGAACTGAGTACAGTAGGGATTATACTAATTAAATAATTAATAGCAGTTCGTTCGTAGAGAATGAGTCCCTTAGAAATAAGAAGCACATAAGTATTGGTATTTGAGTACTGTCCTGGTGAAGAAAGATTATAAATTATGGTTTGTCCTCTCTGTATAATCAACTACCCAGTGTAATTTGATTCTAGGTTATCTCCAGATATGGAGGATAATTAGGGGTCAAGGAGGGAGAGATCAAGGGCAGCACTGTAAGAGAAAAGACCTTCCGTCTCACAATGAGCCCATTGGTTTCTTAGAGTATGAAAGTGAAAAGTTGGAACCTGACCCAGAAGAGGAGCTTCAAAGTGGGAGCTGCGCTGTAGCGAACATACTAGGAAACTGAAATGGTTGGATATTGGTTAGAATAATGCCTTCCCAAGGACCTCTGGTTGAACCGACTTTATCCATAGCCCCAGGTCCAGAACTGTGTGTTTCTTCTGGCAGAGGACACCTAGTCTGCAGCTCTTACAGGGGCCTGTCCTTGGGAGGAGGTAGGGTCATGAAGTAGGAGAGAACACAGAGGTGAGGAGAGTGGGGACTCTGGCACTTAATGTTCTATCTCCAGGACAGTGGACATTCGTGATTGCCACTTTAGCCACCACAATCCACTCACCCTGATCTCCTCTTATCACCCAGGCCCGAGTGGAAAAGGAGATCGAATCCTAAGACTTTTTCTTGAGCTAAGAGAGTTCTTTTCAAAGCTCCAGAGTTGCTGAGAAAACTCGACCTAGTTCGGGAAAAAGTATTTACTCTGATGTCACATGTACATAGATAAGTTGATTCCATTAGAAAAATAAAGTATATTGTTGGCTGGGTAAGAGTAAGGACTTCCTAATCACTTGAATTTCAGAAGCCTCCTGATGCTGATGAGGAAATAATAATTCAGGCATTTAAAACTACTCTTTCTATTTGAATTGCCTTTTCCTATTTACCAGAGACTTGACGATAAAGGTAATAGTATAAATCTAATAAAGCTCAGGGTTATGATCAGGCAACAAATGGATTATTTCAGTGACTTGAGGCACAGAAACTTGTTTCTGAACCAAGTCCCAGGTGGTGAGATGCCCTCCTTGTTTGCACTTTATAAGTAGAAATAAAAGTGAAAGCCCCACCAAACACTCCCCGTTGCCAAGGAAACACAGCATTTTCTGTGCAATGGAGGAGAAACGTGAACTCTCCAGTCTCGTTGACTCACTTGGAGTCGATACCAATGATCCTGAATAAATGTTTTGTCAACAGGCCCTGTTGTCCTTCGCACAGATGGGAAGTATATACAGGGTGAAAATCCAGTACCCACTGATTATGTCTTTGATGGGGTAGTCTTACCACTGTCTCCTTTTACTTAATTAGGTGGTTTTATTCTCTATACATGTATGTCCTCCACTCCCCACGGCTTAAGTGAACATCTTCAGGGTACAGAACATGTACGGGTACAGAGCTGACTCAGACTAGAGCAATTCAAAACGACACAATCCCAGTATTACCCTAGGTTCTGAGCAGCTAACAGAGACATGCTTAAAACCATGGCCCCTTGTAGAAGAGCCTTTCCTAGTTAATCGGCTTCATACCGTGTCCAAAGATAGCTCTGGTTGCTTTCTTATGCGATGAGAAGACATCCCTTGACTGTGAGAACCGTAGAAAGAAGTAAGAAGAGCTCCTTCATCCCTGAGGATCACACATTCTGCGCCTCAGGAACAGAGCTGAGTTGAGCTTGGGCATCCGATAAAGTCACACCGTCTCTCACCACTTCAAACACAGAGCAGCGTGAAGCCTTGACGAGGGAAAGATGATCACACCCTGACTATATTTTCATCGAGCTTCAATTTGGCAACAGATGACTAGACGAGAGTTGTTAGAGGACATTGCAAGTTGGTGACACATTGAGATTCTTCTTTAAATAAGGAGGGAAAAGGCCTTGAGGAGGGATTAGAAAAGCTTTCTTTAATGTTTATCTGGCCTCTGATATAGTGCTGAGTTCATTTTAGACTCTTACTAGTTATTCAGTGATTGAATGTCTCTGTGACGATTACATTGTAGAAGTTCATTAGGAATGAACGGTCGTGGAGAAAGGAGATAAAATGAGAAGGAGAGTGAAAATAATTCAAATAAAAGATGAGGTCTGTGCTTTAGCTGAATTAATGTGGACATTTTTACATCTCTGTAGAAAATACCATGATATTTTCAAATGGTCAAGTCTTCGAATTACTTTTATGGGTATGAATTGTTAGAACATTTGTCACTCTGTTGATCATCAGGGTTGATTTGCTTGATTTCCCTGGATAGTCCCTTTCTTTCCTTATTGATCTAAATACCCTCTGGAAGCTGAGTTCACAGATGAAAAATGTCTCTTTAACAGAAAAACGGGTTCTTCTCTGTTTGGATCATTTCTTGTCTCTTAAGACTTGAGGGTGCAGGTATGGAGACCGTAGAAACACGGTAACTGAGAAAATGTGGGTGCTGGGTTCGTCCAGGTCTTCATCAGTTTTATTTCACAGCTTCTTTATTATATTGTTTTATTTACCCCTTCACTGCTTTTCTAAATTTGCCACTTTACTGGATGACCCAGGCACCATATTAGTGTTGCCTAGTTCTTAGTAAGTGCTTCAAACAGATGTTTGGCTATCAATCTATCATGATATTAAATTGTAATCAAAGGCAAACCTAGAGTCTCCTGGTTTATAATGCTGTTGTTGACAGGATTCTGAACATGTAAGTTTAAGACAGATGTGACCTTGTTTGTTATATAGATGCTCATTATGGAGAACATAAAACATCTGCTTGGAAGTAGAAAGGGATACCTTTACTGAATTAAACTGGGAAATCAGTAGTAATTATAATCCTATTTGGTTTTTGTCTTACCTTCTGAAATTTCAAAATGTGTTAACATTTGAGCTAATGTGTTATAAAACACATTTAGATAATGTATTTTCCATTGTCTAAACTCTAAAAAGGGATGGAAGGAGCCATGTGGTGAAAAGAATGGCTGGTACGTGAGTGAGAGAATGTGCCGAGGTTGTAAGTCTGACACTAGGATGGTGGAGCGACCTGACATTTATCTAGCACTTCTGTGTTCTAGGCTCCAAGCAGGTGCTTTAAATGGAATATAGTATTTAATACATAGAATAACTCTTTTAAGTTTTTAAGTTTTAAGTTACCATTATTAGGAGGCTGAACCAAATGAAATTGCCATTTTTTTGTAGGTTAAAAAAATGACTGTATATTGACAATTTCAAATAGTTCAGCTTAATATTTTCTTTTTTATGGAGTGAAAAAGCTGATGTGAAGAGAGATTAAGTAATTTCCCCAAATCATGCAGTTTCAAACCCAGGTTTTATGACTCTCAAATCCATTCTTATTCCACTCTACTGGGCTGCCTTCCAAAGAGGCTGTGTCGTTAATTCTCTGTTGATGGTGGAGAAATGGTTTAATATGTCTGTACCATGGTTTTCATACCCCAGTGATCTATTAGTACCACACACCTACTTGACAGAGGTGTAATTAGGATCAGATGAACTTCTTCTATATAAACTATTTGGGGAACATGTCCTAAAAACTTATTACCATGCTTCTGTTTTTCAGTTCAGAAATGTGGCCGAAAGGTCTACCATCAACCAAAATAGAAACATCTAACTTTTCTTGATATAAACTATATTTTTATAGTCTCCCCCTAAAATCTTACATTTCTAATAAATGGGAAAATTATATTTTTCTATAGAAAAATAATTTCATAGCTTAGAAATATTTTGCATTTAGTAGCTGAGAAGATTAAAACTCTGTAAACGTTATTGACTGACTTTAGGGGTAGTTGAATGAGTTCTCTCAAAGAAAAGAGAGAAATTTACTGGAATGTTTGGGAAGTTCACTAACTTTAGGAGTCTACAGCACTTGGTATAGCTTTTATTGCACATAGTAAATACTCAATAAATATGACATGAATAACAGAATATGAAAAGTAGAGAGAGAATTAAAAAAAATCTTACTATAAATCCTGCAGAATTACTGATATCAGAATGCCTTTCTAGATCTCTGAATTTCTGAAAAGTATAGTAATAGTTAAGAACTATAAACAACCAAAGTGTCCTTCGATAGATGATTGGATAAAGCTGTGGTATATATACGCAATAGAATACTATTCTGCCATAAGAAAAGATGAAATAGTGCCATTTGCAACAACATGGATGGATCTTGAGATTATTACGCTAAGTGAAATAAGCCAGTCAGAAAAAGTTGAGATCCATATGATTTCACTGATGTGTGGTATATAAAACTGAAAACAACAAAGAAACAAGACAAACAAATGAAGATACAAAAACTCCTAGACACAGACAATAGTTTAGTGGTTACCAGAGGGATGGGGGTTGGTAGATGAGGGTAAAGGGGATCAAATATATGGTGATGGAAGGAGAACTGACTCTGGGTGGTGAACACACACCATGATACATAGATGATGTGTTACATAATTGTACATTTGAAACCTATATAACTTGACTAACAATTGTCACCTCAATAAACTTTATTTTTAAAAAACTATTAGTAGTAATGAGGTAATTTGTTTTACTTGACTGTATGTGTATAGGGTCCAAATATATATTTCTACCTCTCGTGAGTGTGCCTAGAGTACATATGTGCCATGAACTGTATTAGATGCTAATGCAACAGTGCCAACAAGGTAGATGCATTCCTGCCCTTACCCAGCTCTCAGTGTGCGCTGGTACTCCAGAGTCTCTGCTTGGTAAACTGATTTCATGGAAATTTGATTAGGTTCTTTGAACACAGCTTAAAGAGGATGAAAGGAGGACCATTGTCATTTGGGTTCTAGTCAAGGAACATATACAGGAACAGGAAATTGTTTGGATGCTTTGGACACATGCAGTCAATGTTTAGCTGATAAAAATCAGTATATCTCCTTGCTCATCTCCTTCCGCCTGGAAGTGAGCATGTCCGATGATGGAAGGAGTGTGGGAGGAAGGCACTTGCCGCACAGCAAACCTGAATAGGGATGTGAAATACTAACTTTAGGTGTGGATCACCAGCCATTGGTTCTCTGTCCCCAACTCTGTCCCAATCCTGGGAGTTTCTACAGACCTATATTTCCCCAGATTTTCAACAGAATATTTTGCAGTGAACTGAAAAGCTTATTAGGACAGGTGGTAAGTGCTACTTACAAGTTATTTCATCATAGAAATATTTTTATAAAAGGCTTCTATGGCATAAAAAACTTGTACTTATAAAGGTGGATAATTTTCTGCTCCATGTATGCACTTCTATCCACTACGACTATCATCATTGTTGTTTTTATAATGATACATTTAATATAGTGATGATTATTAACAAGTCCTGTGTCTCTAGAAGTATTTGGGTTGGAACAAAGTCTGGGAATACAAGCCTGAGTACATTACCCAATAGGTGACAGGTGCCTAAGAACATATGAATGTGACGAATCAGTGAAACGGACGGGACATTGTGTGACACTGTGCAACTAGGACCCAAGCATTCATCAAGATGAAGGCTGGCGTCTGGGACCTGAGCCAGGGTATTTCCGAGTAATGGCAGGTAGCAAGTCAGTGTGGCTCATGCTGTCTGCACATGCTCTGAATAAATCCAGGCCCTCATTGTGCCCCTTTGTAACGATACCCACTGAGCAAAGCTTGGTGAGAGTCACCATTCAAGCGACACCTGAGGGTCGGGCTTCAGCGTCACAAACATCAGTAACAGGAATTCTGTACTGGTGTGGGTGTGCACACATGTGCCTTCCTACAAAACAGGGAACAGCATAAAGCTGCATTACATTAAAATTCCAAATACCATAACTATCAATGACTTATCTCAGAGGTGTCTTCATAAGGTTTCACGTCCCTCAAACTAGCACTCACTCTTAAAAATGTGTAATTGAGGTGCATGAAATGTAAGACTAGATTCATCTAGCCTGTATTTTTGCTTTTGCCTAGGTAAAGGTTGGTAGTAGACTGATGTATACGCTAATTCTTCAGTGGAGGGTGCTGCACAGAGAGGAGGATGTCAGTGGGAACTTACTGGGCGACACCAAGGGTAGAGATGGTGGTGGAAATAGCGTGAATTTTGGGAGAGTGATTCACCCATGCAGAACTCTCAAAGTGGTACTTTCTTTCACCCCATCGTCTGACTCATCTTCCTCGTAGCAAAAGTCTGCATACAGCAATCTAGAGTCAGAGTAAAACATTTTTGTTATGAACTTGAGCTTGTTCTGGTTCTAGTCCTGCTCCTCTTTTGGGGTGCGACTTGTACCAGTAGGAATAGGTGGGATTGGGACGTGCATGGGGTGGTAGAGATATCAGTTAGTTTATATTTGGCAGATTTAGCAAATGAAAATATAGGACACCCAGTTCAATTTGAATTTCAGAGAAACAACAAATACTTTGTTTAGTATGAGTAAGTCCCAAATATTGCATTAAAAATTTTGTTAATTATCTGCCTTTCAAGTTGAACTAGGCCCCCTGTATTTTATCTGGCAACCATTATTTAATTAGCACTTTAGTGGAGGGACCTACCCCTTAAAGGCTGCTGGAATTTTGCTATTGATATTTGTTGATGCTGTTCTTGTTGCACAGGGATGTTTGGTTGCTCCCCTTTAGATAATCACCTGTAAAGGAAAAAGAGAGTATGAACTCAGCGCCCTGGGCACAGAGTTTTACAGGAATTTTTTTGTGGCTGGTCACAAACCACCTCTCTCAAGACCTCTTGTGTATGCCGAGAAGGTAGAGGGGTTGGAAGTGGCCAAGAGGAAAAGAATTAAGATTCTCCAGTGCCTGTTATTGGAAGTTTCCACGTAATTAAAAACTAATAAGGACCATCAGTTAGGATGGCCCTTACTGACACCTTCTTGCAAATAAAGATCCCCAGGGCTTCAGAAGGGAACCATCAGAAGGGAACCCTAAGGTCTGGGAGACTGAGTGAGCTGGCGGCCTACCAGTAGCTCAACGCCAGAAATGTTGCCCAGTACATGCCACAGGCTGAAAACCCCCTCCTCCAGTTTTCCTGGCAAGGGGTGTGCCATGGCAAAAACACTAAGTGTGCGATAAGTCGTCTTATGAAGAAGCCAAGGTGTTCAAATCTTTGCAGATGCCACACGATACCATTTTTGATACCAGTATTCTTGTGACAGGGGCGCACATTGGGGTCACAAGAATGGGCAGGACACAGGGTTAGCAAAACTGTGTTACGCTTTGGTGAGCTCAGGTTTCAGACAGCTCCCACTAGGCAGTAGCTCACTTCACTCTATCCTCCCACACTCTTTCCCCAGGTGGAGTCCTACTTATTCGCCTCATTCCTTTTTTCCCCCAAGGGTTAATTTTTTGAGAAACTCATTTCCTCCTGCAGTTGGGTTGCCCCTGTCTCTCTTTTGTCTCAGTTGAACAGACAAACACATTGATTGGAATGCTTGACTGCTTTTCTTTCCCGGAGGAGACTTGGCCCTAGTATATCAATACGAAACGAGGGAGAGAGGGTGTGAATGTGGGTAGGAGAGGGTGTGTGATGGTGGGGAACGTGCCCCCATCTTAGCCTCACCTCTATATATTTAAGGTGACTAGTGCCTGGTCCATCCACATAGTCAATAAGTATTAGTTTCGTTTCACTTCCCTGTTAGCAACTACCCTGGAACCAACTGGCTAGTTTTATACCCAGAGGAGAGGAGAGGTCAAGAAGAAAGGGAGTAGAGGTTTTCTCTGCTTCCGAGGGAATTGTCAGTGGAAGGGTAGATTCTGTCGGGTAAGTGTGATTGATATCAGAGTGTGAACTGCTAACTACCTGCTGACTTTGTCAGGTTTAAAAAATTCTGGGGACCTTGCTTTTTCCTTCAACAAGATAAAAAATTTGGACTAAGTCGGGGAGCTATAATCCTGGGTGCCCATGCAGGTGACCTGGCAAGTCCAGAAAAATACACCTCATGACAAGATGACCATATCATTTGTCATCCAAACTAGGACCCTTACAGCATAGAACCTGGAGCGAAAAATAATTAACAGGCACAAATTGTTCCATAAAAAGTGTCAAATGGGACTTTTCCCAAGGAATCTACAATGTATTTTCTCTGTACACATTCCTGGAAATTCTGACTTAATTGTTCTGGGGTGGGAGGTTGCTGCAAAACTCAGTGACTCTGATGAGCAACTTGCTTGTGAGTCACTGGACTTGTCCTGACGTCCTTTGTACCTTGTCGTGTCTTTTATACCCTGTAGCCAATAGTTGACTAGGGGCGAGGATCTGGATTCTGGGCATTTTATGTTTGGTCCTTAGTTGCCATTATTCACTGCTTTTTCTGAGCCCTCTTGCTACCCTTTCTCTTTCCTTCCTTTAACTATACAGACCAGAAGGGGGCAGGAGTAAGAGGAAAATTCTGGAGGCTCGTTTTACTTATTTTTCCCTTAAGAGAAACTTAATTCTAAAGCAGCCTCTCTGGAACCATGACCTACCACAGAGAAAGTAGATTAAAAAATTATTGTGCCCTCTGGGAAGAATGTGTTTACTCATTGCTGAATTTAGGTCATATTAGTGAACAAAGATTAATGGCACATCCAATTAAGTTGAGCACTAGGAATTGCATGTGAAGCATTGCTCTGACAATTACTGACCACAGCATCTCAGCCTCTCCGGCTTGTCCAGGGAAGGCACTGAACAGGCAGTTCTTTCAAATGAGAGAAAATCACATTTTTATTTAAGTAGGACTCAATCTGGTACCGCAGACATTTTATATTGCTCTGTATTGTCCTTTCATTAGAAACTGAACTAATTAAAAAACAAAACAAAACAACAAACTCTGAAAATAATGTGCCAATCAGAGCATCCATGCCATGTCTGTGGTCTTGGAAGAAGTGCTCTTTAGTTGTCCAGGTGTCATACCATGTGACGGCAATTATCCACTCAGAGGCTATTGGATTAGGGTAGGCAAGGGAGTCCAGAAGAGCCATCGTCACAGCAGGAAAGATGACATAAGCCAATATAATTTCCTTTCTCTAGAACATCAACTAAGAGAGAGAGGGCGGTTAACGTGGGGGAGGAGCAGAAAGCAAAGGCTGGAATGTAAGGAAGGGTGGGGAGGGCTTGATGGGCCACTTACAACCAGTGATACGAAGGATAAGAAATGAAGAGAAAGCAGGTGCAGCGCTGCTGAAAGTGTGGCAGGCGCGTCAGTGCTCGTCTGTGTGCTGTTCTCTACTACTCTGTGACCAGCAAAGTGAAAGAGAGGAAGCTGAGCTTTTAGACTGTGAAGCAAGTTAACATTACCTTCACATCCAAATGTGCGATTTTGTGTTTTGTAAAAGTTTGGGTCCGCGATGGATTGGGCAGTGGTGGGGGGGAAGCGTTCCTTCGCCGTAGGTAGTTTGAGAACCACTGGATTAGAAGCAGTGGTCATGGTATAGAGAGAAGGAACCTCCTGGAGAAGCATAGAGTCATATTAATGGCTGTGTTTTCATGAAGATTTGTGAGCAGCTATTGCTAAAGCCTTTGGAGACACCTTGAGTCCCAAACCCTCCCGCCATCCTACCCTATTCTTCCTGGGGTCTGGTTTCTGACGTTTGAGCAAATTTGTTTCTTGTAACTAAAGAACATAAATGAAAGCAAAGCAAGGAAACATCTACAGGATTGTGTTGGGACTTCTAATTTATTATGTCATAGAATTGAGGAATGTCTTTAGATGTTTTCATTTTGCATTCTTTGTTGTCGTACCATTTTGAATGAGAAATGCAGGACTTAACAATTTATTAATTTAATGACAGAAGTATTGTATGGACTGGTAGGCCCAAGAGGAAGCCAGCTAGACAGCACGGAAGAACTATGTGGCCCATGAGAGAAAAAAAATCATCATAACAAAGGAGCCTGGCAAGTCATTCAGGGCGCACCATGAGTCTGTACTTGATCCTACACTCATAACGACCCATGTTCCCTGGATAGGATGGTCAAATTGAACAAAATGTGTCATCCAATAATTCTGCTGGGAAGTCCTTCCTTTTTTCTTGACAGTGAAAGGGTGGGGTGCATGGAGGGCTAGTACCTTTTCTCCTGATCAGAGACGAAAATGCAGGGGGCACTGAGGAGCTCCAGGGAGCGGTAGTGGAGAGCCCTGATGCCACAGTATTACAGGTGACTGTCACCTATAGAGCAGGTCAGTCCCAAGGGTGGGGAGCCTGCACAGAAAGTGGGCCGTAGGTTTGACCGGCAACATGGTGGCCTTGTTTGGAAAGATTCACCACGGTGGAGGTGAGTGATTGTGGAATACAATCTAGAAAGATGATGAATGCAACATCTGAAGCGCAGGGATGCCAGGGATGCAGGCTGCTGCATGAATTATAGGAGAGACAATTTTACCCACCCTTGCCCCAGTGCCTTTGAACCAAAACACCTGGAACATTTGTAAGACCCAAGTAGGAAGAAGGGGTGACATTCTGTTGTTTTATAGGCAGTGCTCTCGATCTCTTGGACCCACAGAGTGTTGTGACTCGGGAAGCAATCTGTCATTTGTTTGAGGGACCGTGGAATATATAGACTCAGTCAGAAAGGAGGGCGTTAGGGAAGGGAAGTCTTAGCTGAGGGGGTGAGGACAGTGAGGAAGGTGGATTGGAGCATCAGTAATTGAGGACTGCGGATGCCAGACTCAGGAGCCTGAATAAGGAGCCACTGAAGATTATGATAAAGTGGAATAATATAAGGGAAAGACAAGTATACAATAAAGATTTGAGCTGATCCTAGAGTGGTGTACAGGGTTTATGCAAGGATGGCACAAAGTCTTGTAGAACCAATGGAACCTTGATTGGTGTGTGTAGGAGAGAATGCAAAGGAGTGGTAGTGAGGAACATGAAGAAAACAAATATTAATAAGATCGGGGATTGATTGCATATCTATTTGGGTAACTTAGACACTTTAATCTCTTGTATTCACCTTAGTTGTTATCTACAACATATATTAAGCTACAAATCGATGAGTCAATATAAAGAGCGAGTTAAAGAGATCTCAAGACATCCTTTAAAAGTCCCTAATGCAAATAGGCAATCACATAAAAATATTCACTGAACAAATGTTGTAAAATCTCATTGATTAAAAAAAATAATGATTGGGAAAAGAGTCAGATTAAAATAGCAGAGTGTAACTTTCAGAGGAAAAAAAAAGCTCCGATATTCTGAGTTACGAAATGTTTTAAAAGAAATGCAGTTTTGCTACTTTCCAGTTTATATAGAACTAAGTGCTTTAGGTTGACTTTACACAGAATGACCACAATGGAAAACTAAATGACCACAATGGAAAACTGTATGGAGATTCCTGAAAAAATTAAAAATAGAACTACCTTATGACCCAGCAATTCCATTTCTGGGTATTTACCCAAAGAAATCCAAAACACTAATTTGAAAAGATTTATGCACCCCTATGTTTATTGCAGCGCTATTTACAATAGCCAAGATATGGAAACAACCTAAGTGCCCATCAATAGACAATTGGATAAAGAGGAGGTGGTGTATACACACAATGGAATATTACTTGGCCATAAAAAATAATGAAATCTTACCATTTGCAACAACATGGATGGATCTAGAGGGTGCTATGCTAAGTGAAATAACTCAGACAGAGAAAGACAAATACCGGATGATCTGCCTTATATGTGGAATCTGAAAAACAAAATGAATGAACAAACAAAGCAGAAACAGACTCAGATACAGAGAACAAACTGATGGTTGCAAGATGGAAGGGAGGTTGAGGGGCTGGGTGAAAAAGGTGAGGAGATTAAGAAGTACAAATTGGTCGTGTCAAAATAGTCACGGGGATGTAAAATACAGCATAAGGAATATAGGCAATAATGTTGTGATAACTATATATAGTGCCAGGTGGGTCCTAGCCTAATCGGGGGGATCACTTCATAAATTATAGTGATGTCTAACCACTATGCTGTACACCTGAAACTAATATGAAGTAATATTGAACGTCACTTGTAATTGAAAAATAGAAAAAGAACATTAGTGGCTATTATTCTGGCTGAATTCAATCCATTGTATATTGACAACGTATGGGTCAGGAATTATAATGTAGTTCCTAGGCTTCCAGATCAAGAGGAGCCACATCTGTACACATGTGGAGATGTTCACAAGATTCTTGACTTTGACCTTGATATCATGTTGGTTTATCTCTTTTGAGAGAAGAGAATGTGCTTTGTGTATGGAAGGAGGGAAACACTCATTTGGGACCAAAAAACTGTGGTAGATTGTATTATTTTTCCCAAGTATTCATTGCTTCCCTGTGGCAGGGTTTTGCCTCCCTACATCATTTATATCAGATTTGGCCACATTACTTGGTTTGGAAAAGAAAATATGAGTAGACATCAGAAGCCATTCATGGTTCTGCCCTCCTCCCCCACTCCCCCGGCCACCTCAGAAAATGGTTTCATCATCAGCCTGTGTCTCAGGACAAAAAAGATCTGTAACAGCTTGGACTGCGAGCTATGAAGGATATGTAACATGATCAAGAAACAAACTTTTGTGTTTGTGCGCTCCTAAGACTACGGACTCATTTGCTATTGCCGCATAGCTGAACTGATGGATTCTCTCTCTTTAATATTTTGATTCTTTAAAGCAAAATTTTGATCATCTTGCACATACAGCTTTCTATCTTGCACTTTTCCTCCTAACTTTATTTTGAAACATTTAAAAATCTCCAGGAGTAGTCTTCAAAACACAAAGGCAAATAGCTTTTCTATTCTTAAGATCAACTGAAAAGTTAAATGTATGAGAATGGATAGAACAAGGCGCCCCAAACAAGATGTCAGTTGTTTGGGGATTTTCTCCTAACTTTTTCCAGGTGACTTTTTCCAGGCGGTAGTTGAATTTATATCATAGCTCCATGAATTAATTGAACTTAGTCTATTTTAAAAGAATAGTAAAACTGTGGCTGGTTTTCAAAGCAACTCTGACCTCTGTCTGACATGTTCTTTTTATCACTTGTGTTCTGATAATTAAGACTTTACCACCCAGAATGGTGGGCAACACAGAGAGCTTGAACATTCCTTCTGTTGTTTCTTGTTATTTCCGTATTTCCTTTTCTCTTTCTTAAATTAGAGAGAATCTACTTACTAACTGAAAAGGGAGTAAGGAAAATTGTATTCACAGAAACAGATAAAGCATATGTGCCTTAAAAAAAATCTGTTGTGTGGTTTGCAATTGCTTCTTATATTTATTTTTTAACTTTTTGTTAAAGATTAACTTGACTTTCCCATGGCCTTGGAACTAGTCCCTTGATTTACAGGAAAAGTAATTCAAATGGAGCTATTTTATGACAATTAGATGGCTTGGAGAAAAGCTTTTAACAACTCAGAGCCTGTCAAACATGAAGACATTATCTAAATGTCTTTGAAAAGAAGATTTTAATTTTATTATTCTAATCCATTTGGGAAAATAAAGCTCAAGGGAGAAATGCCATTATTGTGTGTATTAACATTTTAAATTTGCACAAACAATTCTGTCATACCTTCTCTAAGCCCCCTCAAGTCAAAGGTTGAGAACCAGAAATTATTTCTTAAAAAAGAATCAATCAGAAAAGTCTACATAGATTATATTTCTTCAGAATATTAGTCAATCAATTAATTGCTTATTCAATAATTTCGTTATTTCCTTTTGTTTTTTATGCATCTATATGATACATAGCACTATGGACAAATACAATAAAAACTAAAGTATAATATGAATAGAAATAGCTTAATGTAAGTCAATTTAATTCCTGTAATTTTAAAGTAAATAAGTGAATTTTGATATTTTTGTTGCAGCAACTCTTCCCTACAAACTGTTGGTGATGGTAACCCTCTCTTGACTTGCTCCAAAAGGCATATTATTTTGGCTTTGGATTTAATTTTACAAAGTGATGTTTCCTATAAACGAAACACTTCAATTCCAAGGGAATCATTCAAAAAGGATAGTAGATATTCATGTTTCAGTTCCTGAAAATTCCTTTAGATGTCCCTGTTTTATATCTCATCAGAATCCATACAGCAGGCCACTGGGAAAGGCACTGCCTGAAGCCGGCTTCTTGACAAGTTGAATTTGTCCTTTGAGGACAAACATGGCTCTTTGAAAACAGGATTTGACAAATTTAATGAAAGAACAATATGGATGATGGCATGCAGATATATCATTACTACATAATATTTGTAAGACAAAAAAAAATCATATTTATTGGGGAGATGCCCTTTTCTGGTTAGCTTGCAGGCACTCCTGTTGTATAATACAATTATAATACTATTTGGTTTTGTAGTACAAACTTATGTTTTCATTAGAGGATATCCATTCAAGATGAAATGGCAAAAATGAGGTCTACATATTTCTTTATTTTATGACTAGTCTTTTAAAAGTCTATACAATCCTGAAATGACTCTGCTTTATTATGTATGTGTCCGTATGTCTCTTAGAAATTTAAATGTGCTGGGACACAGTGATATGTTTGGGAAGGAAAAAAAGACATCGGAAAATGTTAATAGACTGATAATTACATGGGGTGGATTTAGCTCACACTTTACCTTCCTTCTTTACCAAATCCCCACTAAGTCAGTATGAAAATAATAATAATAACAATAATAATAATAATAATAATAATAAAAAAAGGCATGATCCAAAGGACAGGGAGAACATAGGAAGTAATTTTTTAAAAAGTTGCCAAAATTTTGGCAGATGGGAGAGCAGAGTAGAAAAAGCCCAAAGGTAACTGCCTGCAGATGGGGGACGATAGAAGTAGGCCGCAGAACTGCAGAAAGCACCCAGTACCTCTGGAGGAAAGAGGCAGGGGTGGGGATAAAATGAGTGTTGACAGAAGGTTGGGATGGAGCACTTTATTCCACATAATATTGTCCACAATGCTGGACAGCCTATCAGCGCCGCCTTTCCCAACCCCTGTAGCAGACGGTAGCTTTGTCTCCTAGAAAAATCTAACCTAAGAATGATTGGATTTGGGGACATCCAAATAGTAGAATGAAAGATGAGATGATATATTGATAAAAGAGGGCTTACGTGAACATCTAAATACTGTATATTGATAAACTTTATAAGTCTTCTCCCCATTTCAACATGTAGAAGAATATGGGCAGTGGTGGCTTAGATCCAACAGGCAATATATTGGCAGATTTCTTTCTGGACTACTTGATTGGCTGGAGAAAAATAATTTATATTTTCTGATATTTCTAGGTTCTGACCACCCTGCAGTGAAGCCCACCTTTTGGGATGTTCTTCAGACCAAACAGAGTTATCAATATGAATAGATATCCAAAGACCCCTAGATATATGAAGGAAGCATCTCATATGAAAGTCAGAGATGAGAACAAGATGACAGGAACTCAGAAGAAAAAAAGGCAATGTAGAAGCAAAAGAAAAAAAGATAATGAATCATTAATATTCATGTTCGTAGAGACTCAGAATGTATTTTAACAAGAAGTTAAAAAATTCACAGAATAAGAAAGTCATAAGAAGTAAAACTATTTTAGCAGAAGTAAAACGTTTAATACAAGTATGAAAGAGAAAGTGAGTACTCTTCCAAAAATTAGAACAAAAAGGGAAAGATAAAACAAATAGAAAAGAAAATATTTTTTAAAATCAGTGGATTAATCAAGGGCAAAACATTCAACTGTTAGGTCTTTGAGAAAGAGAAGATAATGCAAACAAAGGGAGAGAGAAGCTTTAAAGAAATAATATTAGACAACTTCCAAGTATTGAAAGCTATGAATTTCTAGGTTGAACGAGTCCTCTGAATGCTCAGACAGGATGTCTATAAAAAAATAGACAGTGATGCATAACATCATGACATTTCAGAACCCTAAGGATCCAAAGAAGGTCCTGAAAGTGGCCAGACAGAAATGACAGGCCACGTTCCAAACATGATAGTCAGACAATGGAGCAGTGTCTTCAAAATTCTGAGGAAAAATGAATTGCAACCTAGAATTCCATCCCAGCCAATGTATCCATCACCTGTGAAGGTAGAATAACATTTTCAGATATTTGGGATCTCAAAAAAAGGGATCTTCTGTGTGGTCTTTCTCATGATGCTACTAGAGGAGGTCTTCATCAAAAAGAGGGAGCGAATAGAAAGGGAGGAAAACCATGGGTCTGACAGAATCAAAGCGGCTACAAAACAGGAGTGAGATGAAGGATCTATCTAGGTGATGGTGAAGGGAGTTCCCAGCATGAAAGCTGTATTTGTATAGCAGATGTGAGAACAATCAGTCCAGATTAGAACAGTTAACCCAGAGGCCTTCGGGAGGTATGTTTCCAAAGAAAAAATGGAACTGATATATCACCTAGTGTCGCGCATACATAGCAGCTGAAAACTATGCTTCCAACAAGCTCAACTCATGGATGTAATCAAAACACAATTTTTGTCTTCCATGTCACTTTATAGCTTTTCAGTGGCTGAATTGCTCCCCCCCCCCCCTTTCTTCTGGATAAACTCTCCAGAAGTTCATGTGGCTAATTGGCTCAGTCTTAGAAAATAATAATAATTAATGATAATAAAAAACTGGTGGCAAAAACAGGTTGGTTGTTCACCAAGCCTGTGAGCAACCTTTCTTCTTCCTTTGCACAGAGATAGATTATATTTCCCAGCCTCTCTTGCAGTTACATGTCGCTGTGTGACTGGATTCTGGCTAATGAAACTTTGGGGCGTGGCTCATAAAAATTCCTGCGATAAGATGAATCATGTTTGTTCCCCTTCTGGCAGACTTAAGTAGAAATGACCCTGATGGCCCAGGATGATGGTGGAGCTATTAGTATAAAGTAGAAGGAGACTGGGTCACTCAGTTGCTAGTGCCTGGAGCATAGCCAGTCAAGACCAAGACATTTCACGTGGTCAGAAAATAAACATCATTGTCATATCCTAGCAAAACATTTAGCAAAGCTGTCCTCTGGAGACTTGCAAGGCACACCATGTTTCTACTCAGCCTGTACCTTTGGGAAAGGTTTTCAAAAAGTCACAGGGATAGGCATTACCATGTGATAGCAGCAAAGTTTTACTAGAAAGAGATGAACTCAGGGAACAATTGGTGATTTGAAAGCAGAAATGAAAACAACTAGAGGAAGACCAGCAATTTGAGGCCCTGAATTTGAGATTTTCAATCTCATATTTACTCTCAATATGTAAATTAGAATATCCAGTCTTAGACTATAGCCAAAACTTTGCATTTGGTTTAATATCCAATATCCAGCCCCCACCTGCGGCAGACCAGCTTCTTTCAGTGGGAGAGGGGCAGGTATTTTTCTTATCCTTCCTGCCCACTTATCTGCCACTTGTAAGCTGTTATTACTGATGCTATGGGTTATGGGAAGGAGCTCAGTGAGGGGAAGGAAAATGGGAGCAGATAATTTCATACTAGTCCTGATTCTGTTGTGAGATGGGCAAATGTTTGCAGCTGATTTTCCTGTTGGGGTTGCTTTGGTAATAACCTTACTCCATTGCTCGAACACTTCACCAACTGCTCCTCTTGCCTTCCATTAAACTTACCAGATCCCAATCCTCCCGTCTCTTACACTCCAGGGAACACATCTCAAACCTTCAGAGGTGTCCCAGTGAAGCCCTTTTTGCAAAGAGTAGTGCCTTTGCAAAGGAGAAACAGCCTAGCAAATCACATCTTCATCTCCAGTCTCTTGGCCCTTTTTATATCCTCCTGTGGTTTTGGACCTGCCTGACCGGTTCTGTGATATCGCCTTTACAATCTGGTTTGGTTTGAGATTTCTCTTTGGAATTTCACATTTAATATTTTGCCATGACTTAGCTGGAATTTCCAATTTAACATCCTCTTACACTGTGTAAGAAAAAGTTTTATGCCTCTATGGGAAGATTGGGGGAGAGAATTAATTATAGGCACAAAGAAACCAATTACATAACAGGAATGTTGAAAATTAAACAATTTTAAATTCCACGTAAAACAAAAAGTTGTATAAGAAAGGAAACTGCCTTCTCCCCACCCCATCTCCTACCCCATTATGGCAAGCTGCTCCTCACCATTCAGGAATGCAAGTAAGGGGGATGGGCCATCTTAGTCCTAAATATTCTTAGCAAATCAGTTTCCTTTACCATAAAGAAGCATGGAGGTAATGGATTTAAAAGGTGGTGTTTCCCACATCAGATTGCCCATTCCAAAATATTAAAAATAGTTAAACAAAATGCATTCCTTTCGGTAATTTGGCATCTTTAAAAGAAAAGTTTAGACTTGGGCTCATGTCCATTCTATTTTAAAATTAGAACCCTCCACTTTGATCCTTGTCTCTGGGCCGTCGTTCTGACATCTGATCATTGCCGTGTACCGACTGTTGGTTCCATGGTTCTGACATCTGATCATTGCCGAGTACCGACTGTTGGTTCCATGGCCGACATCCTAAAAGTTAGGGATGGTGTGGCCAGCTTATCACCTGGATCCTGAAATATATTATGAACCAAATGTGGGAAGAAATTGAGCATGTTCACAAATTACAAAGGTTCCCCACCTTTGTAATCCATAGAAAATACTCATTTTGCAAGTTGGGGTTTTTGTGTCAGTCAGAGTAAAAGGTCACTATTACTGCTTTTCTCAGCTCACACGGGCCAGGGCATTTCCCCCATTTGCTGTGACGTGGCTGCTGTTCATAGCATATCCTGTGCTGCACTGTAATTTGTATGTTAAGTGGCATCTTTCATACTGTAAGAGAACTCTTATGGTTAAAGATTTTATTCATTTTCATGTCCCCAAGTCTAAGAACAGTGCCGGGAACAAAGGACTCAATAAATGTTGAATGAATGAGTAAAAGATTGAATGAATAAATGTAAGAAAACTAGGGTGAAATTAAATGCTATTTACTTTTGTCAACATTTTGAATCTTATTGTATTTGATTGTTTATATGTGGATGTCCCTTCTTCTTGACTGTGAGTCCTAGAAGATATGAATTCTATCTTATTCCAGTAACTTCAGCATTTAGCATTGTGCCTAATGCCTAAAAGGTAGTAGTTGCTCAGTTAATGTTTGTAAAATGAAGAAATGAATGAATGCATTAATTTAAGAGATATGCAAGAACAAGCACCCTGTGTTGTTTGCATCTCATGCTTTTGTTATGCCAGCTCTTGTTCTCATCTTCAAGGACTCAAGACTGTACTTGAAATAATAATAATAAAAAAAAAGCTTTGGGAGTCACCTCTCTACTACCACCTTCTAAAACATCAATTTTTTTTTTAAGACAGTAGTGTTTGCTTTTCTCCTTTTCCTTTTCTTTTCCTTTTCCTTTTCTCCTCTTTCTTTTCTTTTCCCGCCCCTCTCCCTTCCCTCTTCCCCTTTCCCTTCCTCTTCCTCTCCCTTCCCTTTTCTCTAGATAACCCAGATCTTGAATGAAGACTGTTTACAAGTGCAGTCAGTATAAGCCTTTTACAGAGCTGACACTTTGGTTTATAAACCCCAGCTGCTTTGTCCAGTCAATTCTGTTGGTATTTAATGACTTGATGAAAACGCCTGAAGCTTACAGATAAAGGGTCTAAAGAGCAAGGTTATCCATGGGCTTCCTTCCTGAAAAACACTTACTGCAGAATGTCCCCAGCCCTAAATAAAAACAGATAACACATTAGCATTTTCAAAGCCCTAATCTTATATCCACACCAGTGCCCTGCTCTTGTTTTAACCTGGCTTAGCAGTGCTCCAGGTTAGAAGCACACCCAATCCCCATCTTGGGGCAAAAAGAACAAATAGCTCTTCCTTGTTCACAGGACAGATCTAGTTTCTGAAGATCAGCTCTCTATTATAAACTCTGAAACCACTCTCAGGCCTACGGTCTGCTTCTCTGTACAAAGACAAAAACCACCGGGAAGATGAATTTTTAAAATCAGATTGTTATGGGTAGTTGAAAATATAGTTTGCCCCCAGCTGGGAAAAAAAATTAGCCTGCAAAGCTGGAGTAAAGGAAAATTTTTGACACATCAAAACTGGCTAAATCTGTCATGCTCAATTGTGCAACAGAGCAAAATGAGATGAGCATATTTGTGGCAGTTGAGAAAAATGGCTTTTCAGATTCAGTTTTTTATGAGAGTAATTTAGGAAGTGTGGTATAGGAGTCATTAAGTACAAAATACCATAAATGTCAGTGAGAGTTGTATTCTGCTGTTGTTTGGCTCAGTGAGTGACACAGCATACCTTCAATCTGATGGAGAAGCTCTTTCAGAGGCTATAAAGGGAGAAGCAGTGATGCAGACCCTCCAAACAGCACTGGAGTCCCTGGGAAAGGGGTCCCTAAAACAACATCTACCCATTTTGTTGAGGAGACAGGGAGAGATAAGAGGAAGCCTAGGCTTGCAACCCACGAATGGAGAAACACCAAGAAAAACCATCTTGTGAGCCAGCTGCATGCTTCCCATTGGAAAAACAAGGGAAACGTGAGCTAGAGCAGTGAGCTTGTGGGAAATGATTTCAAACAGGGAGGCAGGAGCGAGAAATAAAGCTTGAATCGTCAGGCTGTGGCTGAAGGAAACGTGTGCCCAAACGGCAGCTGGGGCTGAGAGTCCCGTGTGATTACATCAGTTATTGTTTGGGGACGGACTGAAAGGAGAAAATGTCCGTCTCCCTGCCCCCTCACCTCTGTTAGCCTGAAAAGTTATGCCGTGTCACGTGTGAGCCACTGTAAATATTGAAGGTCTCACCAACTCTAGAGAGTTTGAACACCAAGAAAATGCCCTGTAAATCTAATATCTCAAGGGGATAACATTTCAGAGGCCATCTTTGACTACTTCCTGAGCCCAGGACAGCACGACCAATTTCACCTCTGTCCAGAGGGCTTAAGTTCATCGTATGCCTTGCCTTTGCCCTCAGAAGGAAGCCTCAGCCCCTCATACTTGTTATGCACTGGCATCCTCCTCTCTACCAGTATTTCTCCACCCCTGCACAGAAGTACATGGCTGTGCCATGTCATCTAATCTTATCATGATTCTCTTACGTAGTTTTCTTTTGTAGTCACTTGATCTTCTGAAAATTGCCTGTGGTTGTCTCACATCCAAGCCTTTGCTTTTTAAATTGTTTTCATCTGGACTTCCAATTGTACCTCAAGATTTAGCCATACTGAGCTGGGCTTCTAAAGTTTAGGTCCAGTCATCCATCTCTAGTCTTTCTCAGCTCTTCATCTCCCACGAATCGCCCCTTGATGTAAATCTATAGTCTTCACACTGTCCTCTGAGCAATATCTACCCTCCCCCGTTACCTAAGGTTTTCTCATGTATATTCTGGTCTCCTCGGCTGCAGATTCCATTGTATCCATCACAAAGTTTTGTTTGTTTTTATGAAATTTTTATGTGTTGTGTGGCAACATCTGTGCTGTGTGTGTGCTCTGTGTGTGTGTGTATGTGTGTATACGTGTGTACGTGTGCATGCATGCGCATCTTAGGAGGAGAAAGAGAAGCTTCCTTTTTTCCTTTCATTCCAAAGCACACTTGTTGATTCACTCTTTCCTCCACGCTTGGCAAAAACATCAGTGAAGGACCACCACTAACTACCTTGCCCCATCAGGGACGATAGTCGGCGCACACCCACTAGTCTTGCAATGTTTCTCTGTGCTGCTTCTCTGCTCGCGTAACCTCAGCTCAGAGGGCTGGATGCACCTGGCCCGGTCGTTGCACGGGGCCAGCAGAATGCCCTACATACTCAGTCAGTGTCAGGCATTCTAAGATGGGCTGGGGCAGAGGAACAGGTTCCAGTGAGAAACAGAAGATGATACTTCCCCATTCTTCTGTATTTAGTGAGGTAGAATCCATTTAAACACATATCATTCAGTTTATGGTACTAGTTTCATCTATTCATTCATTCACTCCATTATTCATTCATTACGTCATCTGTCGTGCACTGAGATCTCTTCTGTGTGAATAAATTTAGCAGGGTGGTGTAGCCATTATCTATTGCTGTAATTATGCTGCATAGCAAATAACCAGAAAACCTCAATAGCACACAACAATAAACATTTATTGAATTCATGAGTCAAATGGGTGTCTTTCTCTTGTCTGAGCTTGACTGATCTGCGTCCCTGTCTTCAGCTGCCAGTTAGGGGACTGGCAAGCGGGGCCTTGGCTAGGAGAGGTGACACCTCTTCACTCTTTGTCATGTGGTTCCTCACCTCTAGCAGGCTGGCCTGCGCTTGATCACATGATGGTGAGGACCTACGGCAACAATGGTAATGGACAAAACATCTTAAGACACAGAAATGGCACAAAGCCACTTCTGTCATATTCTCTTGGCCAAAAGTGAGTCTGAAGGGGAGCCCAGATTCAAGCTAGGGGTGGAGCAGATGAAGAATCAACTCCACCACTTTAAAGGAACAGCTACAAAGTCACATTGCAAAGGACCGGGGCTCAGGGAGGCCATTTGTGACACCCATACCATGGCCTACCACAGGGAGACAGACAAGCAAACCCCAATTACATTATAATGTGATAAGGACTATAAAAGCAGTATGTATACAGTGGTAAGGGAGAAATATATATATATTGACAATGTTGTTCTACCTTTTTAAAGGAACAAGAGGAAGAAGCATGTAGAAAAGAAGCCGAAAAGCAATTACTCCTCTTTTTTTCTCTTCCCTTTCCCTCCAGTGCACACGCAGGCACTTACTGTGGAGATCTCAGTAAGATCTGCAGAGGTAATGTGAATGCATGTGCTGTGTCTCTGGCAAAGACGCGGCTATTTGGGAACTAAACTCTTATTGACGACTTCCGATGCGTTCCTGGGTCTTCAGGGAAGGCTTTTCTGGGTTACTTTGTGTTTTTGAAATCAGTAATGGACGCTAAACTTCATTTTAGTTTCTCATTCTGCACTTGTCACTTGGCCTCATTAGACTTCTGGATCTCACTTGTCTGTGTGATTTAGACTTCTGTTAACTCCCCAGGCAGAGATGGCTGCCCGCTATATTTTACAGAACTTAGTCAATGCTAGCTATGGGTTTAAATCAATGAATCTTACACTTTCTCATCCTGCAATTCAGAACTTTCAGCATCATGCCAGTAGCCTCTCAAGAAGTCAATTGCTGTTTACCTTTGTGTGTTGTTACAGAAAAAAGAGCCAATTAGAACTTCTCAACTGCAGTCCCCTTGGACATGGCTGTAGTTAGCCCTCAGCAACAGAAAGTGAAGAAGTGAAGGGAAGTGACTGCATGTTTGAAGGGAACCAGCTTACCCTGAAGAAGTGTTCTCAACTCTCTAGTTACAATCTGCGTGTCGCTTTTTGAACTCCCAACAGTATCATAGCCTCAGAAGAAATAACTTGAATTGAAAAGGATTAAAACTTCTGGCTCTAAGGGTCTCATGTTACAGGAATGGCTTTGCAGCAGCATTTTCTTTAGAAATACTTAGGAATGAGGTAAATAAACGTAATGTTTGCTAGACTCTGTGGGTTCTGTGATAAGCATGTACCAGAAAACATTTTTTTGAGACTACTAATTTTCCTTTGTGTTTGACACACTCATCTTGATTTAAGCCCACTTTCTTAACAAAGAAACAAAGGGTGTGCATGGGTTTGTGTACAAACAAACACACACATGACACTCAGATTAAGAAATTAAGCTAAACTATATTCTGACCTCCTCTGGTTCAAACCCTTTATTTTACAGTTGAGTAAACAGAATCAGGCAGGAGGAAAAACATCTTGCACAATAGCCAGCTAGTTGCTGGTTGTGTGTGAGGGACGTCCTGACTCCCAGTGCATTCAAATGGCACAATTTATAGAAAGCTGCTTTTGCCCCCGGAATGGCTTAGCTGTGGTGATGTGTCACCCAGGAACGTGGGCTGTAGCCTGCTGGAAGTGGTGCTGAATGCTAGCCAGTGAGGCACCTGACACAGTACCTACATGACTTAATTGAGACCATAAGTAGCTCCTCCCAGTGCAAACACATTCCCTATTATTAGAGTGGCCGTATTTCCCAGGCTGCCTGGATGATCCTGTTTTATCCCTGGTGTCCTGGCTTATCATTCACTTTGAAAAGTGTCGCTGTTTAGACAATACATTATTCAGCCACCCTTGCTGTCAATAGAGTAGGAATGACACCGTTTCTTTATGTCCTGTAGGGTTTTCAGTCTCCCAAACCCCTTGCCCTTACTTAATAAAAGCATTATTTAGGAATCCAAACCTCAAAAACGCCTTATCTATGGAAAACAATCAGCCTCGCAGGATTTGATGAGTGTGAGGGAGGTAACGAAAGAGAGTCTTTGGAAGGAAAATCACAAGGCCACCAAAGGCAAAGTCCTCCCACTTTCCACTGGTGCCAGAGCCAATGTCCAGCGTGAGGAATTGTCTTGTGGCAGGTGATGTGGGGCCAACAGAATGCTTATTGTTCAACTGCTTTAATAGACAAATGCCTCCTGATTCTCTAAGCTGAAAAAGCCAGTACAAGGTTAAAAGGACTACCATGGCCTCAGGAACTTTAAAAAAAAATTTTCATCAATGTTTTAATTGATTATTTAATAATTGCCTTTAAAAAAATTTTCATATGTATTCAAAATTTTAGTCTGTTCATCAGGTTCCTTCTTCCATCCTTAGTTTTTATTTACAACTTTTGTTGCAGAACTTGTGTAGTTTGATCTGTAGAGTTTCTCACACTCAACCTGTTTAATATGCTCCTCTGTCCTGTGTATTTCTTGTAAATTGGCAGCTGGGTCTAAAAGCCAGATCAGATTACAGGTCATGTTGTGCTCTTTCATCAAGAAGCAAATAATGACTGTCATTTTGTGATGTTAGCAGCCATTTATGCTTCTTGCCTAATCCAGGGGTCAACACACCCCTGTGAACCAAATCTAGCCCGCTCCTCTTTTCTGTAACTAGTTTTATTGAACACAGCTGTGCGCTTTTGTTTCCATGTTGTCTACAGTTGGTTTTGCTATGAAAACATGATGGAGTGGCTTTCACTGTGCCATGTACCCTGCCAAGCTGGCAATATTTGCCATCTCCCTCTTTACAAACAGTTTGCTGACGCCTGGCCTAATTCATCCATTGCCATTCAAAGTAGCAACAGTCTAGTATAATCTTTTAAAATACAAAATACTCCAGAATTCATACTAATACTTCCAATTCTAATATAGGATTACAGAATTTTTCTTAAACTCTTCTATATTTTTGCATTCTTTCTTCAACATAAAGAATCCTGGTTCTCAAAAACACAAGAATGATTGAATTTTAATATTGTATAATGACTCATCTGCTTAATCCCATATCACAGAATAATGGCCTAGTAATAATAAATTAATAATTATTAATGTTATCAATTTAAAAAATTCATACATTATATAAACATTATATAAATTGTATTATATGTCTGTATATTACATATGTAATATATGTAATATGTAATATATGTAGCATATAGTATAATATACTATGTTACATATATGTAATGTATAATATATATAAATAAATGTGTATAAATTATAAAATTTTAGTATATGTGCTGCCGAAGTGAGCACTAAATTATAAAATTTAATTTGTAATTTATAAAATTTTATATAATATAAAATAATATATAATATATAAATATGATAGTAATAATAAATGATAACTAATAGTAATTTGTTAATAATAAATGTATCACCACCAAATATGATTACAAAAAAGTTAAAAATATTTTTCATATGGTATCTTCTTTCTTGTAACATACTTTATTCTCTAAGTTTTGAATTCAATTTTTTTCTTACCAATTTTCTGCCTGCTAGATCTGTCTATTTCGGAAAGCTGGATGTTGAGTCTCCAACTGTAATAGTGGATTAGCCTATTTCTCCTTGCTGTTTTATCAGTGTTTGCTTCATGTATTTGGACATTCTGTTGTTTGGTGCACACACATTAAGAATTGTTATGTCTTCTTGGAGAACTGATTCCGTTCTCATTAACTAATACCCCTCTATATCCTTGGTAACTTTGCTGTATCTGAAATTGATATAGCTACTCCCACTTTCTTTTGATGAGTGTTAGCATGGTACATCTTTTACTATCCACTTCCTTTGACCTACTAAAGTCCTGCCTCTAGCATTTGTGGAGATAGAAGTGGTGAAGACGCTTGCTATGCCCAACTGGGCAAAGGGGATAAAGGGTAGGGGCGTGTTAAGAATCTCAGCAGCGAGGCAGGAAGAAGGTGCCTGTTTGGTCCATCCACAGGCATCTCCCTCTAAGGCTCTCCTACAGTCAAGTCTGTCCCAACATCCACTAACTAAAACACATTGCAACTTGGAATGCAGAGACAAGATGTTAAGTACGAATTCTCCTAATAAGGCAGTTAGAACTGAAGAGATCGCGAAACTTTAGCTTTGGAGAATTCTGAGTTAGTGGCTTGAGGAAGGCGAACTGTAGAGAAATGTCTGCCTAAAAGTATACTTTTACTCCCATAGTCATTGTTTGGTGTGGAATCCTTTATGGAAATTGCCTGCCCCCTCCATGCCCAATGTCCAGAAGTTTGACAGAGGTGAATTGAATATTACTTGAAATGCTTTTATAAAGACAAAATTAAATCTGGTCAGCAAAAACTAAACTAAAGGCAACAGTGCTTGAGGAAAATTGTCCCTCTTCAGTAACAACCCTACAACTCATCTCTAGTCTCATTAATCACCACAAAAATAATATTTTTATTTTATTTTTGTGTTTGTATCCATTTCAAAGTCCCAACAGTGCTTAGATAATGTAAAATAATTTTACTTAATTGGAGCTAATTTTTCATAAGCCATTCAAGTGTTCACGAGAGGCTCCTTAATCAATCACTAATTTTATAAATCTTTATTGTTAAATTTGGAAATGATTGATTTATCTACACCACTAATAATAATACTTTTTGCTAAATCAAAAGTGAATGGGTTTGATTTGCTTTTGGTGTTGTGTGTAACTGTAACACGCTGGCAATGCCCACCACATACAGTGGTCTTACATTTCAGTGTCTCAGCTCAGTTCCTCCTGCCAGTATCAGCATTTATGTGTCTGTAGGTTTTTCCAGAACCATGTGCATGACAGACCAGTGATACCATTGGGGAATCAATACCTCCCAGCTCTAGGAGTAGATCTCAACCAGTGACTCGAGTGTTTCTCTGTCCCAGTTCCTGTGTCCCAAAGAAGGGATCATTTTGAAGCAGGTGTGTTACATCATTTTCCAGAGTTAAGCACTATTCACTGTGGTAGTAGATGTAATAAAGCATCCAGAGTTGCCTTCCCTACAGTTAGATGTTGAAATGTGTCACTGAGATGTCCCTTTAGGAATGAAAAACCTGTCACCACAGCTGCAAGGAATCCTGCTAGCAGATAGATAGCTGTCAGCTCCATTTGAGGATTTTCCAGCCCTTTTCAGCTGGAAAAAGAAATCTTTCCCAAGAACATTCCCTCTGTCCTAGGGCAACTTGTATCCAAACACTAATTTACTCAAGGATGGAAAGACCTGCTTCTCTTGGCCCAATTTGGGACAGTTCTGAGGAGCAATCTCAGATCCAGAGTTACCTGAAAGCTTGGCTGTGGTTTCCTCTTGAGACTGGCTCCCAGCCCAGCATCTCCTTCTGCTGCATCCTGCTCCTTTCACTTGCCTTCCGTAGGTGGAGGTCCCAAGCGCAATCCCTAAATAAACCTTCTGCGTACTACTCTCCATCTCGGCGTCTGCTTACTGAGGAGCCCAACCAGTGCCAACTTCTTTGCATCATGTTCCCTCTCTCCTATTTGTATTCCCTTTGTCTCCAAAATTGATTGCTCTCACTCAAATTCTTGTTTCAATTCTACCTCTAAAGGCGTTAGTAGTAGACATGGTCCTACAGATCAGACTCTCAGGCTAGGATTCTGGGATTGGATTTTGGATTTTGATTTTTTTCCATCCAGAAGGCAACTAGTACCCCATTGCTGGTGGTGAAGGGAATGGGGATCCCCCCTGGTATGCTGTAGCATCATGATAACCAAAGCTCTCACCCGTGTGTTGCTGGGATTGCTCCTGCAAGGTGGTACAGGTGGAATGGATGCATTTGCTCATGTGATAACATCTGAAGTTTTAAACACACGTTTGCCATGATATTAAAAAACCCCAGAATTGATATTAAGCACAATCAATGTGCTAAGAGGAAAAAAAAGACAGACTCAGGTCAGTCTACTTACTAGCAATTTAGGGCATGCTGTAAGGCCTTCCGACAGCATTGGAAGGGACTCTGACCTTTTACATTAGGAGAGTAAAAACTAGATTCATGGCCTGATTATAAGAACTGCAGAAATGCAGAGAAGGTTTACTTCTGGTTTAGAGTCAGGGCCCCTACTAGGGAAGAAGTGCGGTACTAAGAACTGGAATCAGATCATCTGAATGGATGTGCTTGATTGAGAACCTTGGTGCCCACATTCCCCTCAATGTTTTGGGCTTGGAAACGTGCTCCCCGCCCCCTGTAGGCTAACAGACTCTTCTTGACTAGAGAAGGGGCAGAGGCCTTATCTGCCTCAGATGCCTCTCAGTGATGTGTTCCTTCTTCATTATTTGCCTTCTCTCCTTTCTCCTTATGGCATGTAGGTCACTATCTAAAGTCAAGTCTTAGCATGGCCTGACTGGGGATGTACTCTTCCTTTTTCATGGAAAACAAAGCCATTAATTGCCAAGAGAACTACAAGATGTGGCTAATATGTATCCATAGAAACTTAGAAATAATTAAGATGCTGGGTGGGGGTGATGATAGTGTAGAATATAAGGCTTACAGGGAAAGTTTATTAAAATAGGTCATCTCCCTCCTCTGCCTTTGATACTTTGGCAAGGACTCTTGGATCTGGTCCTAATACAGTGTTGGAATTGCTTCTGGGAAACAAGGAAATATGATGGCCCATATCTCTTTAATGAATTGGTTCTCAGACGTATATTTACCCCATTTCCTAGAGTTTCCTTGAAGAATTAAGCTCCAGGGACCCACTGTAGTTGCTGGTTTAAAAATATACTCTTATGGCTTCCAATTCTTTGTATCTCTTTCCCATTCCTCATTGGTGTTCCTTGTATCTCCAAAATAAATACTCAAACCTTATCTGAGGATCTGTTTCTATGGAAACTCCAACAACAATATTCAAGTAAATTCTCTTAAGTTTTTCTTTTAATTTTGAGCCTAGGTAGATTGTGTGTACTTTTGTTAGTAACTTCATCTCTCTGGGCTTTAATTTTTGTCATCTAATAAATCACGTACTAATAGTATCTGCCTCATTGGTATATTATCAGTATTAAATAAGTTAATAGTTGTAAAGCATTTAGAACATTGTCTGACACAGATGTTATTTGTTAAAATAATATTGACAGTTTTCTTTTTCTTTGTCAGAAATAATGGGGAGATTTATTTATCTATAAAATTGTGTTTCGTTTTGTTTTTTTTTCCTGAACATTTTAGGGAGTGATATTTTCTGGCTCTGTTAAAGTTATTGACTTTCCTCAACCATGCAGATTTTTGTTAGAAATAACATATGTAGAAACTAAAATGAATCCAGGTACATGGTTTTTTACTGAGTAGTGAAAAAAAATATATAACATGTTGGCTTTTATTTCCTGTGCAAATTATTGAATAAATGAGTGAATTATAGAACTTAAGATTCATTATGCATTGTTGCACAGACGTTAAACTCACTATTGGGGATACAAGTAACTTAGAATTTCACAGCAAGTTTAAATATGCTGTGAACATTAGCAGGTACTTTTATTGCTTTCTCTCCACAGGTCCAAGATGGAAATGGCTGTCAAGGGATAAAAATATTTTTGCATGTTGCAGCCGTAAGAAACTTTAAAATATATTTGGGAAGGCTTTCTCTAGCAAGTGATAGGATTCTGTCTGCCAGTAGTCTTTAAGGGCTTGGGTAAGAGTCTTTAATTAAAAGTTTCCATTTGTTTAGAGCAAAAAGATACTAGATTAAATTTCATAATGCTAGATGTAGACTTATTGGAACAGTCAGGAACATTATTCTGGTAAAACTCTGTTCTCATTTATTCACAGCCCCAGAGATAAAATCTGCCAGTTGTAATCTCAGGTTTAACTCATGTGACTGATAGTTGATAAGGTGGTTGACTTTAATGTGACATGTCTGGCTCAGTTTGATTTATTGTGTGACCCAGGGAGCTGGCACAGAGGAAAGTTGATTTGACTTGTTTCCATTGCCTCCTGATAAGGTTTTCCTGACTTTCTTCATAGCCAAGCATCTGAGCCACTTTCTTCCCCCAGTTGTTTTCAGGCATGTTACACCAACAGCTTTATCAATATGTATTTTTCCTCTTTTCCAGAGCTACTGCTACTTCATTCCATGACTAAATGAAAACATCAAATTATATGAGGATTCTCCGCCATTTCCTCTGGCCTTTTCCCTCAGAACTGGATCTCGTGGGACCTCACGACTTCCATTTGCATATGGATGGTGAGACCATAATACTTCTTGCCAAACTTTAATTAATTATCTTTCTGATTTCAAAAGCAACATAGACTTTAAAAAATGCCTTAAAACACTGTGAAACATGGGATGTAAATATGGAAACTCATCCATGATTCTCTGAGAAGTTTTGTGTATATTGTAGATTTTTTTCCCCTGTGGAAATATTTTGAAAGGGATCCTATTATATATTCTGTTTTGCTACTTGAATTATCCATCATGTCCATCATGGTTCTATAGAATAGGTACAAAGTTCTAAAATTTGTAGTTCCCTGGAAGGGTGTAGGTTAGTTTAATCATTGTTTACGGGGATTAGTGTGGATTGCTCTTTCTTCTTCCAAGTATGTTCACCAATTTTCAGTATGAGAAGGCACCCAGTTTTAGTAAGGATAATTTTTCATTGAATTCTAGATTAAGACATAGTGTTAAAACACCCACCCACACAGTCAGTATTAAAATATTTAAAATTAGGTTCAGCATAAGTATAAATCAATCAAAACATATGTCAGCCATAAGAAATCTGTCTTCTACAATGACTAAAATATATTAACTGATGCACAAACATAAGAGATATAAACTTTTTACAATAAACACAACTTACATGAAAGTCAACTACCCAAAGATAATATCTAGTTTCATTAACTTTGTCAACTTTTTCCATTACAATTTATCTTAATCCTACCCTTCTCTCTTTACAGACTTTTTAGCTGGACCTGTAACTCTTGTATTTATCTTCAGTCTCATGCTTAATTTGGTTCCCAAACCCAAACTCTTTCAACTCCATTCAGCTTATTTTTCTTTTGGGGAATTTTGTCATTTTTCCTTTGGACAGTGATTCTCATCAGCTTGCTATTTTGTCTCCCAAGGGACATTGGAGATGTCTGGAGACATTGTTAGTTGTCACAACTCAGGGGGTGGACAGTGCTACTGGCATCTAGTAGCTAAAGTCTGGGTTGTTGTTAAACATCCCACAGTACACAAGGCAGCCCCCACAAAAAGCGCATTCTCACCCAAATTGCCAGTAGCACTGCTGGTGGAAAATCCAGCTTTAGAGTAAGGGTATCAGCT
Source organism: Rhinolophus sinicus (assembly GCF_057876585.1). Lineage (NCBI taxonomy): Eukaryota > Metazoa > Chordata > Mammalia > Chiroptera > Rhinolophidae > Rhinolophus > Rhinolophus sinicus. Next base: position 117,819,352 of record NC_142515.1, on the reverse strand, counting down.
CAGTGTCTCCATGTACCCACAGTCACAGAAGATAATTTGCTCCCCTCAAAGTTATTAACCTTAATCACCTCCACAGACTTCTGTTTGCCACATAAGGTAATATATTCATGGGATCTGGGGATTAGGATGCAGACATTCTTTGTGTGTGTGTGTGTGTGTGGGGGGATTATTTCTCTCCTGCGTTTCCTCCATTCTCTCTTCTTGAGATCTTAATGGTTGAATATTGTTTTTGTATATCCGTTGACTTGTCTGTCATATTTTCCTTCTCTTTGGCCCTTTGTTTTATGCCTTGTCCAATTTTTTACAAAATTATATTTTTATTTTAGGACAATTTTATATTTACATCAAAATTATGAAGATAGTATAGGAGTTCCTTAGACCCTTTACCTAGTGTCTCCTATTGGTAACAGCTTACATTTGTATGGTACATTTGTTACAATTAATGAATATTGATACATTATTATTAACCAAAGTCCATACTTTATTTGGATTTCCATGGTTTTTCTCTAATGATCGCATTAATTAATTCATTCATTCATTTCCAGGATCCCATCCAGGACACCAAATTACACTTAGTCATCATGCCTCCTTAAGCTCCTCTGGGCTGTGACAGTTTCTCAGACTTTTTTTGTTTTGGATGACCTTGAGAGTTTTAGAGACCAATAGACAAGATATTTTGTAGAATGCCCCTCAATTGGGATTTGCTAGATGTTTTTCTCATGATTAGACAAAGGTTACAGGTTTTTAGGGGGAAGGTCTATAGAGCTAAAGTGCTGTTCTCCTCACGTCATATCGAGAGTTCTTAGTATCAACACAACTTATCACGGTTGATGTAAATGTCACTCACCTGGCTAAAGTGGTTTTTGTCAGGTTTCTCCACTGTTCGGGTCTTCTTTACCCCCTCTTTCCATCATGTCCTTTTTGGAAGGAACTCATTATGTGCAGGTCACACTTAAGGAATGGGGAGCTCTGCCCCGCCTCCCTGAGGGTGAAGTAGCTACATAAATTATTCAGAACTCTTCCGCATGGGAGATCTGTGTCTTCCCCCCATTTATTGATTGACTCGTATACAATCATTTATTAAGATTTGTATGGATTCATGGATATTTATTTTATGCTTTGTGTTATCCTTCAATATTACTAGTTTTTGTGCATCATTTTTTGCCTTTGGCTATTGGGAGCTCTTTCAGTCAGCTCTGGCGTCCCTGCGACATACCCCCATCATCGTGGGGCTTTTGTTTCCTTGTCTGTTTGCTTGTTTCAGAGCACCTCTTACTTTCTGGCACTACATGATGCTACAGGGTTATGTTGTATACTTCCTGCCCTAATGCTAGTATTAACCATTCCTCCAAGGAGCCTTGGTTCCTTTCATTGGAGGGTGGTATGAGAAGCCCAGACCTTTGCATGAAGTATGCTTGTTACTACTGGTGTGTTGGTGCTTCCAGGCCCTCTCAGCTGATAGAACAAGGAGATATGATATACACTAGTGCTTAGGATCTATGTATCACTCAGCATCTAAACTTCCTTTGACTGGTAATTGTCCCCGTCTTTTCCTCTGCAAACCAGCCTTCTTGCCCTGCAGTCCATATCGTTTAGTGAAGTGCGTCCTACTCATGGGAGTAAGGTTGCACTCATTTACTTGGCCCTCGCTCATTAGCACAACCATTCTCCTTGCCTATGGGTACTGGCTCTGTGAGAGACACATGGCCCACGTTAGTCCAAATGTCTGGATTTCTGTTGGAGTAAGTGACAAGAGAAGTTTCCTTTCTACTGACCTTAAAGCTGGGATGATGCAAATCTAAGAAAGAGTCAACATAAAGGAAAGATTGACCAAAACATGAGTAGAAATACCTTCCAGGTGATACCGTCTGAGGCCTGAATCCGGTCACACCACCCCATGAACATTTCTATTGTGAACCAGAAATGTCCCTATTTTGCTGAAGCCTATTTGATTTATGCCACCTATCGCCAGAATCTCTGTGTCCTCCACGCACCTCGGTTTAACTGGCTTTTATAAAATTTATGATCGTGAGGCACTAGAATGCAGCACACATATTAAGATAATGTCCTTTAATCCCAAGGATTTCAGTAAGCTGAAGGTTACTGTTTAATCTGTTGAGAGTTATATTCTACCACTAATGTTTCTTCTGCGTGAAAATTAAGTAGAAATTTTATGCTGATAGGATGATGTTTAATTCAGGCCACTAGAAAGTAAAGCACCATATATGTCTTTAATAACAAGTTGGAGCAGACTGAAAATCATTGAACTTTTACCTCTGTCACTCCCTTGTGCATTTTGTCTTCCATTTTCTTTCCTCAAACTACTGTTTGTCTGAGAACAGGTAAGCAATAAAATGAATCATATCCTAATCATGAAATTCTTTTCCAATTGACTGTCATTATCAAATCCTACACTTACACAGAAAAATCTTGTTATTGTTTAGATCTCCGTTTAGCTGCATGTTAGCATTGAAATATTTGCTCTTAGAATTAAAAAAAAAAAAAAAAAAAAAAAACACCTTTAGGGTAGTAACAGTTTTCATAGTCCTATTGGCCTTTGTGACGTGTGTAATTTTTGCCATCATTTAAACATTTTGTTTACTTTTTTGAATGTTTGAGTTAGTTGTCATCTAGAGGCAATGCTTGAAGTAACTCTTGAACTTTAGGGTGCAACAGGTGAGAGAATTGATCAGTTATATTGGGTTCTTCTGACCAAGTAGTTTAGAAGCATCAGTGTTAAGAGGGTGCACTTATCATGTCCCTGACATTTCTCTCCAGGCAGAGGCGCTGTAACAGCCCTGGCCTCTCTTCATGCCTTCACTCACTCTGGCCCCTAAGATTCACCTAATGGCAAGTTTGGAAAGTGGCAGTGCCCATGCATTGCTCTTCCTTTTCCTCTGCTCTTCCTCCTCATCTAACTTCTGCAGGAAGCATGTACCCTGAGCTATCAGCCATACAGTTTATGAGCAGAAAAGTCTCCATTCCCTAACAGGCAGTCTTGCCTTAATATGGCGATAATTGTTATCTCTCTTTATAAGCCTCAGATGGCTATCCTCAAACTATTTAAAACTGTCTCCGATCTCACTAAGAGTATCCTTATAAACTGTGAGATCTTTTAAAAGAACTGCATACCTTTTTCTGATATTACCTATGACTCTAGGTGACACCTTAAACAGCAACAATAATAGCAAACCTCTGTGACCCTATCGAGGGCAAAAAAGTCTAGAGAAACCTAATTTTCTAACTTCTTTTCCCGTATTTACTCTGTGCGAAGGTATGTCTGGAAATACGCGGTGGCAGTGTTTACGCCAGGAGAGCTGTCTCCTGGGTGTGAGAACATTTTACAGCTCCTTCTTTATCCTATAAGAAAGGAGCCGATGAGGCTGATTGTACATGAATTAAGACATGTGAGAATTTTAGAAGGAGGTCATTTTATGGGCAGAGTCAGCTTAGACCCTGCAGAGAAGGTAGGAAGGAAACTTTGCGTTGATGAAAGAGCAGGAAGGATGGGAGTTGATTAACTCAAGGAGTCATGAGTAAATGAGGTTAATTTTTTAGAGATGATAGAAGAAGAAATGTAACGCATTTGTATTTTCTGTGTTGATACGGACTTTAAAATGCTCTTTGGGATGAAGGGGCTGACTCTTGAACTGTGCTTGAGAGTTTTAGGGAGTAATAGTTTTTTTGGAGTAATAGCTGCATAGAGACACACTCTATAAATTAAATTAGAATTAAGGCATTCAGTTGACACTGAGTTTTTTTCTATTTTTATTCTATTGCCTTTGCAATGTCATTATGTAAGGTGCTTTGGGCCAAAAATAGAATTGTGTGTATACAGCAGCCAAATGAGTCAAGTGAATATTACATTTAGATTCTAGCAGTCAATCTTAAAAAGGGTAATTATGCATTTCTATAATCACTACTCCCATTTTTAAAATGGAATCGGAGAGTATAAAATGTGAAAACACTTGAGAATCAAATCCAAACATTCTGCAGAATATCAAACAGGAGAATGTTTATCATCCATCCTCTGTGCTGCCGAGGCTGTCCCTGTAGCATTGTCTAGAGATTCTTGGCAAAGAGGAAATAGTTGGGTCTCTGGGCAGCTCTTACCCTCAGGTGAATTGGATGTACCAACCCTTAGAATTCCTGGCAAACCCATTGCCCATTTCTAAGCAAAACTCTCCTGCTTATCAACCCTGGTGGACGCGTGGCCCAGTGACTAGTTATTCTTATCCCCATCCTAAAGGGACATAGCTGGTTAGATTTAGATTACTAGATTTACGGAGAGTATCTCACCCAAGGTCAGCCTGTGGAAGACTGGCCAGAGTGCTATTATCTGTGTGGTCTACTTTAAGGAAAGAAATAAGCCAATCTTATTCTCTATTTCATGAATTTGAACTAAGTTTTAGTTGGCAGTATTGTTGGAGGTTCAGTTGGGAAATGTGGCCGTAATGGACAGCAGCTCTGAGTACACAAAGGAAGCATGTTGACAGAGATGGAATGGATATGCAAAGAGAAGCAGAGACACTAACTTTTGACACCTTGAAAAAGATGCCATTAGAGATAGAGGGGACGGAAGGAGTGTCCGGTCCCTGGCTTCACCTCCGTTGCTGATGGTGTCCTAGCGAGGTACCCATCTCTGCCCATTCATGCCCATTTCTGCCCATGGGTCTCCTGTCAATAAGTCCTCTTTTTCTTGAAGTTAATTGAGGGGATCTTTGTTCCTTGAATCCCAACACCAAATTATATTTTCAACACAGAATGAAATAACAGATGTTTATCGTTAAGTGTTCGCTCAGACTTCCCCAGCTTAGCTTTCATAGCAAAATTTGTGCTTCCGTTTTATACATAAATGACAAGGTCACAAATTATGTTATTACCCAACCATTTTGTTTTTTAGTATTTTAAAATAGAAATATCAGCTATTTCAGGCCGTTAGGGAAGTTTCTGTTGGAATATTCTGTTAGGGAATGTTACAGCAAAGCACATATATTTTCTTTGGCCACAAAATCTAGTGTGATAAGTGCATATTTTTCAAATTTTTCTATAATTGAATTTAATCTGAGCTTTCACTATACTTCATGTCAGAAAAATTGGTCAATTCTGTAAACTCACTTCTGTGTTTTCTCAGTCATTTCAGGCTCCCCACAGAGGTGGTATTTATGGCTTAGGGGGGCCCTGAGCTACTGCTGCTGTGCGGATTCCCTGCTATGTAACATGTCCTGTCTGGACTCCTGCCATTGATAATCATTCTTGTACCCATTGAGATATCCCTGGACCATTTTCGTCCCCTTATGGGTAGCATCGGCCAGTGCTTCTTAAGCTGTTTTTAGTGAAAGATGATTTTCCCCTCGAATATTTTAACCAGTCCTACTATGCAGCTTCTATGGCATGCAACTCAGCACATGAATTTGAAACTACAGATTGGTCTCTACCTTCTTCAAAAGAGGAGTCGCTGGTCACACATTTGGATGTTGTGATAATTTCAAATTGCTATAAATATTTCTAAATGCTTGCTCTCAAATTTCTGTGCGTATTTCATCACAGACTCTTAATAACCAGTTGTGAACCACACTCTGAGTAGCACTGGGTGAGGTCACTGTCTTCTGTGGGTCCCCCTTCCAGAGCCTTGAAAAGCTATGTAAGTCATCAGCTCATGGAGCTGCCGTGTGTACCTCTGTTAAGAGCATCGGAAACTTGAGCGTCTTCTCCAGTGTCATTCCTGTAAGAGACTTGGTTTCTTTCTCAGATGCTCTCTGCCTAGACACTCGTCAACCCTGTGGTGGTGGGCATGGAGACCCTCCCCTCGAGACTTGTCACTTCCCTAGGCTGTATCAGGAAGGAAGACACAGGCCAGCCCCCCCAAATTCTCTGTTCTTGGAGGGCCATCCTCACCTTGGGACTTCCCAGGCCCAAATACCCACCTGGTCCGGAGTTCTGGAGTGGGTGGGGACACCAGCCCCTTCTTGGAGATTTGCCAGCGTGTAAGCTCTCCTTATCTCCTCCTTTCTTAAATCTTCCTGTCCCAGATTAGGCAACATTTACTTAGTATTGGTGGAGCGAGGGCATACACTGCCTCTTAATCTCTTTCATTTTTAGTCTTTAATTGATAAAATAGACTTTATGCCTCTACTTCTTTAAAGCTTAATTTTGAGAAACTAAAAGACAAACAAAAAACATCTCTTATTTCACTCTCTCAAATCTCTTTGACAAAGCCTTCTCTCTGCTGTAAATTCGAGTGTCTGTTTTTAAATCCCAAAGTCAAGACTTTCCTTCTGTGTCTCTGTATTCATCTCAATCGGTCCTTGGCCAAACCAGTGGAGTCTGCTTGAATGCGGAGTGGTGAGAAACTTTAGGTAGTTTCACAAAAATAACCCTGCTGCTTGACTAACATGCAGCTTCAAAAATTTTACTCACCACTATGTAGAAATCTGCCTTTAGCAATGATTTCCTATTTCTCCCTTTTCAAATATAGATGAGCCAACCAGAATCTTCAAGAAAGTGTGGCTTTGATATAGAGAACTTGGCTCCAATCTTCCTCCTAGCACACCTTCTGCATGGGGCATAGCTGATTGACGGCCTCCACCCGCCACATCTTTGGATCCGCACATTCACGCCAGGCCACACTTCTCTGAGGCTGCTCTCAGTTAATGACTCAGCCACATGGAGGTCCTAGAATGAGGAATTTCTGCACTAGCAGGATTCCTCTCAGGTCAGCTTTGATCTGGAGGCTCAGCCACACTCCGCGTTAGCCTGGCTGAGATTTTCTTACAGCTGTGCTGCCGTCAGAGGACCTTCCTACACAATCCCTCCTTCCCTCTCTGCTTTGTCAGCATCACCCCTGAATTGGTGTCTGAATATCCTCCCTGCCTACTCCTGCTCTTCCCCGCTTAACCCTCCACTGGTGTTTCCAGATGCTTATAATCATGTCTTGATGTATGTTTCTCAGAGGACAGACACTGACACAGATTGGTAGCTTTTACAGCCCTTGAGACCACAGGTTTAAGGCACAGAACCCTGGTCTTCAAATAAAAGATCGTGGGGAAGGTCCAGATGTAAACCAAGGTGTAAGCCATGGTTTCCTGGTTGAAGTGAGTCTCGGATCTTACACTCTGGAAGAGTTGGGAATCTTGGTGCTTTCTACTACCGCGTTTCCCCGAAAATTAGACCTAGCTGGACCATCAACTCTAATGCGCCTTTTGGAGCAAAAATTAATATAAGACCCGGTCTTATTTTACTATGATATATGACCGGGTCTATAATATAATATAATATATAATATAATATAATATAATATAATATAATATAATATAATATAATATAATATAAATAATATAATATAACATAAAGTAAAAGACTGGTTCTTATACAATATAATATAAGACCCGGTCTTATGTAATATAATATATTATAAGACCAGGTCTTATATTAATTTTTGCTCTAAAAGGTGCATTAGAGCTGATGGTCCGGCTAGATCTTATTTTCGGGGAAACAGTATTGGTCCAGGTGGAACTGGTGCAGGAAGAAAGTGTGATGGGAATCCATGCACTGTTCCTAACCCGTCTTAGGCTATACATGTTGTCTTGTACTCAGAAGGAGTAAGCAGTTGAGTCCTGATTGTCCTCCTATGCCCGTCACTTGGAAATCTAGCAATGGTGGACCTTTGGTCAGAAATGTATGCCTAGGAATGAGCCTGAACTATTGCTTCCCTTCTTATGTGATGGCAAGGGAAAGAGTTTGTATGGCAGACAATCCAGGATATTGATGTATCAACTAGTTTGCTTTTGAGTTTCCTGGGCCTATTGAAAATAAATTAGAGGATAATTGGAATACCTGGTAATCTCTGTACAGTAAGAAGTAATATATTGTGGGTCACACCACCCCGTTTTTGAAGTGTTGGAGGGTCATTCCTATGACAAGTAAGTTTAGAGAACATCTATCAGTATTATGTTGCTATATATTTTTGTGAGAAAGAAGTCAATTGTGATGGTTAATTTTATATGTCAACTTGACTTGGTCACAGGGTGGCCATACATTTGGCCAAACATTATTCTAGAAATGTCTGTGAGCATGTTTCTGAATGAGATAAACATTTGAATTGATAGACTGAGTAAAGCATATTGCCCTCCCTAAGGTGAGTAGGTATTAACCCCTTATCAGATACATGATTTACAAATATATTCTCCCATTCCTTAGGTTGCATTTTCGTTTTGTTGATTGTATCCTTTGCTGTAAAGAAGATTTTTAGTTTGATATAATCCCACTTGTTTATTTTTGCTTTTGTTGTCTTTGCTTTTGTTCTGAAATCCAAACAATCATGGCCACCCAATCAATTAAAGTACTGAATAGAACAAAAAGGCTGAGTAAGAGGAATCACCTTTTGCATGGCCACTTGAACTGGGACATTGGTCTTTCCAGCTTTGACACTTTGGCTTTTCTTGGGTCTTGAGCCTGTTGGCTTTTGGACAATAATTTACATCATCAACTGTCCTGGTTCTCAGGCTTCTGAACTTAGACTAAAATTACACATTGGCTCTCCTGGGTCTCCAGCTTCCTGATTGCGGATCTTGGGATCTCTTGCCTCCACAATCATGTGAGCAAATTCTTTATAATAAATCCCTTCATACACCTAGCATAATGTTGGGCAAATAGGTGTATTGCTGGGTAATATTATATATACATATCTAATATATATTATATCTATATCTATATTTGTGGTATATCTATATCTATCTGTATCTGTCTCTCTATCTATCTGTCTATATAATTGGATTATATATGTAATTGGACCCTTGGATTGTCTTTCTTTTGTATTTTAACTTGCCAAGATCTAACAGGGATGTGATTCATTAAGGGAGGCAAGTGTTTATCTGTGAAGCAGGGAAAAGTGAAAGGGGCAAAAACACCAGAAGTAACCAGATAGAGTAAATATATAGGGGAGGAAGCTATGAGAGCTATATAATAAATTGCCAGTTTGATAAACTCTGGATTCCCAAATAACAAAAGAAAATTACGAGACTGCAGATCATCATTCAAGGTGATTTTGAGGCATTTAAAAATACGATTAATTGTCCTTAAGATGCCTACCTAGTGGGTTAGTGATTTTAAGACTCCCATTACATTATTTAGAATAAAAAAGGATGTACCTAGATCTTCATAAGGAATGGTTTCTGTTCTCTTGGGCTGGAACAGTAGATCAATAATGGAAGATTTGAAGCTCCCATTTAGGCTGCACCTTATTTTATACTGCAATTTAGCAGCATGAAAAAGACCATTGAATCATCAGTATGTTCAAACAAGTAAGCAAACATCCATTCTTTTTCATGATCGTAGAAATAAACAAGAGTGGTATTAATTATCTGGCTAAAATAAATTATAATGAATGCAAACTCATTACTGTTGAAATCAATGCATGCATAGCAGAAGGTACATTTATTGAAGTCAACATACTTAATTACATTTGGAGTAATAGAGAGAGTAGGCATGAAGTCCAATGTCTCTTGAGCCTAAACATTAATTTGGATCTAATTTTCTTTTCCTTGATGTTGAGAAAATGAAAAGGCAAATAAAATTAAGAGACCAACCTTAACTTCATTAGTTTGTTAACAGGGGATTGTAAGCTGTTTGTACCATGTGGACTCCATATTGTGATCCACGGAAAGGTCACTTGATTTTAAAGCCAGTAATGTTATAAGAATAAAAGTAGCCATCTGGCCTTTCTCATTCTATAAGAGTACAGGAGACATATATAATGCTGTAAGAGTCACAGTGACAAGCATGGAAGATATACAGAATTTTGACAGTGGAAGGAAAGTATCTTAGCTCAAACTGCTGTAACAGAATACCACTGACTCGGTGCCTTAAATAACAGACATTTATTTCTTACAGTTCTGGAGACAGGAAAGTCCAAAATCAAGGTGCCAGTACATTTGGTTCGTGGGGAGGACCCATTTCCTGCCTTGTGGACAGCTGCCTTCTTGCTCTGTGCTTATATAGCCTTTCCTTGGTGCTGCAAAAAAGGTGTCTTCCTCTTTTTATAAGGACACTAATCCCATCGTGAGAGTCCCACCCTCATGATCTAATATAAACCTATTATCTCCCAAAGCCACCCCCAAATACCACCACATTAGAGGTTAACGCTTCAATGTATGAATTTTGGGGTGACACAAATATTCAGCCCATAACAGAGTCTGTTTTTATGACACAAGGTTTTTTGTTCCAGGACTTTCCTCTTTTTTAAAGCTCTTTCTCTTATCCAAATGATGTGCACACATTATTGGTTGGTTGGTTGGTTGGTTGGTTGGTTGGTTGGTTGGTTGGTTGGTTGGTTTTACACTCGTAGGTACTGCTGCACCACTGGGCTTTTGTGGTCTTCCTTAGCCTTTCTGCTGTGGTTTATTGACTAAAATGGGAACAGTCCAGCTCAGACGTCACTGTGTACCAGCACAGTGTTGAGCAGGTAGGTGTATGGAGGCTGTCGGAGACTTTGACAGTGTCTGTAGACATTTCTGGAACCATATGAAAGCAAGTTGACTCCCTGATGTCTCATCAATCTCAAATCCTTTGACAGGTATTTCTTAAAAAGGACTTTCTCCTACTTAGCCATATTACAATGTTCAAATTCATGAAATTGACATCAACACATTACCACTCTAATTCATAGACCTCATTCAAATTTTGCCAATTGGCCAGTACTGTTTATAGCCAAAGGATCCAGGTTAGAAATACCTGTTGCATTTATTTGTCATGTCTCTTTAGTCTCCTTCAGTCTAAGACAGTTCCTTAGTCTTTCCTTGATTTTATAACTTGGCACTTTTGAGGATTACAGGCTGGTTTACTTTTTAGAATGTCTCTCAATCTAGGCTTGTTTGAGGTTTTCTCATGAGTAGATTAGATTTATTCATCTTTGGCTGGAATAGCCCAGAAATGGTGCTATATTTGCTTTCCTAGTATCCTTTCAGGTCATGTATGTTTTTTATTTGTCTCATCATGATGATGTTTGCATTGATCAGTTAATAAACGTGATGCCTCTACAGTAAGGTCACTCACCATAAAGTATTTTGTGGGGAAGTATTTTGAAACTGTGACTATCTCATGGTGTGTCCAACTTTCAATGTATTCACTTAAATATATGTGTTCTTGTGGAATCTTACTTTATTCAAGGGGTTATGATCCACTATGATCATTATTTATTTTTATGCTCAACTTTTCCCTGATTGGCCAATGGGTGCCCAGTCAAGCTGTCTTTTCAATTCTTTTGACACGTCCCTGTCCTTCTTTGAATACTCTCTTCTTTCTGATACATGATGTTCTGACTGCTGTGGACTGAGTTGTACCCGCACCCCCTCCCCTCCCACCAAAAAAAAAATAAAAAAAAAAATCACATGTTGAAGCCCTAACCACTGATGTGATGGTATTTGGAGGTAGGGCCTTTGGAAGGTAATTAGGTTTAGATGAGGTCATGGGGGTGGGATCCTCATGGTGGGATTAGTGCCCTTATAAGAAGAGACCAGAGTTTGTTTTCTCTCTCTCTCTCTCTCTCTCTCTCTCTCTCTCTCTCTCTCTCTCTCTCTCTCCCCCCCCTCTCTTTTTCTCTCTCCCCCTCCTCACCCCCATGTGAGGACACAGCAAAACAAAACAAAACAAAACAAAACAAAAAAATAGCTGTCTGAAAGCCAGGAAAAAGGCTCTCAGATTATGCGACTTCCCAGCCTCCAGAACGGTGAGAGACAAATTCTATTTTATAAACCACCCAGTCTATGGTATTTTGTGATAGGAGCCTGAATGGAGAGAGACACAGCCCCACGCGAATGATTTCCTGTCTCTACCCGAGAACCCAGTGACTCTGGACAACAGCAGTGCTCTTGTTGTTTGCCCAGCATTTGCTTCATGCTTTGGGCTTTCTGCCCCAAATTTGAAAATCTCATCCCACAGGCTTCTAATTTCTGTACTCTAAATTAATATAAACAGAAATTCACACGAACTGAATTAACGTCTTATAATGCTCTAGCAATGTGTTTTCCGTGTAAATTGTCATCCTCACAATATCTTTCCTGAGGCTCCATGAGTTTTGGCTCCAGCTCTAGGTGGTGCCCTTGCGTGGCAGCCTGACAGGTACACGGGTCTCAGGATAGACTGCTGTCCTGGCCTCACACTGACTCTGCAGCTAAACAGCCCTGCTGGGTGTGGGGCTGGCTTTGGCTTTGCCACTGAAGGAGAACAAAAGGGCAGGCTTGGGAACACAGGTACCATGCCAACTGAATTAACAAGCATCTGAGTCTAGTTTCTCCTTTGCTCACTGCTGTTTCCAATTAGATATTTCATTTGGACTCTAGTGTGAAGTACCCTTGGGATGGTGGAGGGAGGCTGGATATCGTTCTGTGCCTTGGTATTCTTCCATGCTGTTCTTCTGCATTTCCTCTTGATCGGCCTTGTCACTTGCTGTAATACAGGTCTATTAAAAATAGTAGCTCTTTTAGACAGGAAGGGGGATGTCGAAAAGTGTAAGTAACTTTACCAGTTAAGAATTTACTGCCGTTCATAGTATATATGTATATTTTCTTTATATATATAAGGTATGTTTTATATATATGTATACATATATACACATATATATGTATACATATATACATATATATGTGTGTATATACATATATACACACACACATATGTATATATATATACATATATATGTGTATATATACACACACACATATATGTATATATATATATAAAACATGCTTTAAGAAATCAAGGACAACCCCATGAAAGTTATTTTGGCTTTTGGGCTTTTAACAAAAACAATTACTGAAAGCAATCTCCAAAACCACTGGAGAATTTCCTTGCACAATGCATTTGTTATAGTTAAGTTGTTAAGTCACACCAAAACCAGCAGGCTTTCTTGTTCATTGCACAGTGCAACTGTTCTTCACATGGACTTCCTTGGTGACTTAAGTCTCAGAATTCGGAGTGACAGTGGCAAAGTGACGCTAAAACAAAATGTGAGCTAAACAAAGATAGAGTGCCCAAGACCCCCTCACCCCCCACCCCACCTCCACCCCACCCCACGCCTGCCTGAGCCTCCAGCTCCCAGCCTGAACATGTGGTTTCCTAGAAACACTTAAACGATACCACTATGTTCCCTGGGAGAGTGATTGGAGTAATCCATGTTTTATTACCAGGTTTCATAACAGGTCTGTTTTCTTAATTTCGGTGATGGGCTAGGAATCAGTGATGGGGTGAGTGGGCTAGTAATTCCCTGAACGAGGGAAGCAGAGCAGGGAATTTGTCCCACAGGGTGGTGACCTGCTTAGATGAAAATAAGTTTCCATGTCCCAGAGTAGGGGACTCTGAATAGCATGTCACTGGGTGCCTGTGGAGAAAGGAGGAAGAGGAGGTGACTTGGCCATCAAAGAAAGTGTGATGTCCTCTGTAAGAGCCTATGATGCTGGCAGTTTCCATGGAGCATGGCATAGACTTTGCGGGTGTGTTGCCTTCACACGGGGCTTACATGTTATCTCACCTGTTGGCTGCTCACTTTTGTTATGTGTGTGGGACGGTGTAGCTACAATTTAATTGCTATTTACCAGGCACTATATAAATCAATGGTATATATAATCTCATTTAATGCAGTTAACAGTCCTATGAGGCAGGTATTATCACCACACACTCCCATTTAATAGGTGGAAAATCTGATCTTAGAGGATGAAATGAAACGATTAGTTCAAATTAGTATAGCAGAGCCTAGATTTGACCCAGGTTCAGCTATTTCCAAAGCCATACTTTATTTTATAGAGGAAGTACTCCACAGTGCATCGAGGTGTGGCCCTGCCTTTTCAGTTTTAAGGTCACAGACCATGGCTGTGGAAGAGCTTGACTCTTTAGAAATTCTGGACTCTGACCCTCGCCCTATAAGTAATCTGTTCTAACTGAGACAACCAGTTACTTGCTATACCAGTTAACTTTTGCTATGTAGGAACCACTCCAAAACTGAGTGGCTTAAAAATCATTTATTCAGTTCAGGATTCTGTGTGTTGACAATTTTGGGGGGCTTGCTGGGTACTCCTTGTGATCGGGGCCAGGCTCAACTCTTCCTGGCTGGACTCTGTCACATATCCGGGACCTCAGCTTCAACTCTAGGGATCATCTGTGACATCTGTCGTCCCTCAGTAGGAGAGCCTGAGCTTGTTCACGTGGTGGCAGAAGCATTTTAAGAGCGCTAAGGGAAGAGAAGCCTGAATGTGCAGGCATTTTTTAAGTGTCTATTTGTGTCACGTTCACTAATGTCCCATTGGTTAAGGCTCGTCACGTGGCCAACCCAGATTCAAACGGTGGAGAAACAGACTTCAGCATCATTTTGCTAGGGCATCACCTCACAAAGGTGTTACTTTTCAAACTTGTGAATGCAGTGGGGGGAAGAATTTGTGATGATTTGCCTAATTCTTCCTCGTTCTTTTACAAATTTTTGGTACTTTCCATGAAGGAAAAACCAGACAAAAACGGAGGATATGTCATAGCCAACATTCATCATTACTGAATATAGACTGACAAATATGAAGCCTTATGTTTGGTTGGTCAAGTAGTGAAAAATACTCATTGACCTTAAACAAATAAAAAAAAGTTGGATTGCCACAGTCATTACTCAAGCTTCTTTACAAATTTCCTATTTTAAGTGGAAGGGGAATTCTAAAAATTGTTTATAACTCATGTATAAATTTTCACAAATGACTGTTATAAAGGCATCCAGAAAATAAAACACCCTTTGCTCCAACATGCTCTAAAACCCAGAGAAGCCTGCTTATTTGAGATTTGGATTTTCCCCATGAAGATTCGAAAGCAGGTGATCATATATTTTGGAAAAGCTTAGAGAAGCCAACTTTTAAAAGGAAATAACAATGAAATGTCCCTTCAGGAAGAAACTTACCATTAAACACCACAGGGCCAACAAATTACTGTGTCAAGAAGAGAGATGTCCTCTCTCACATGAAAAACAGGAACTTCCCTCAAGATTTGGCACCTTTGATATTTTTTGGTGGTTACATGGAAGAAATGTTTTCAATGCAATGTTCCCTTTCCTTCATAGCATACTTGATTGCTACTGAGTCTCATTCTCTCCTCTTGAAAGCACTAAATTATTTTATCTTGACTGGGGAACTGAGGACCTATTCACATTATAGGCAGCAGACTTGAAGCAGAAGCTCTCTCGTCTCCCTTCAGGGGGCCTTTGTGCTTCTGGGCCAGAACTCATTTCCTTGAGGGTAGTGAACTCCTTCACAATCAATCCTTGTCAACAGGAGACACTTTATGAAATGAAAACAAAAGCCTGTACTGGATGTATAGTTTGAGGTATGAATGTCTTCCTTCATGTATGGGTACGGAAAGCCATAAAATGGGATTACAGACTGTGAAGCAGAACTTTTTTTGACCCAAATAAGAAATGTGCCCCTACAAAATTCTAATTACATATACTATCACAGTCTCAAATTTGGCTTTTTTTTAATTGTTTAACAACGGAATATGTGTATTTTTGCCCCGGTGGCAAAAGATAGACAAATAGTTTTAGGTTAAGCTCTGGAAATTGTTCTTTTGGCAAATAATGGCTTTGAAATATAAGGCTCTTAAGTCAATTACATTTAATAATCATAGCCTTGAGATGATGATGGATAATACATTTGATAGTCTCTTGTGGCTTTTGTGAATCACTTCTTATTGGCTGTGGGTCCATTTGCTAAACACCAGTTATGAAAGGCAGGTTTCCAGAAGCTAATTTACCAAATTCTATCCTTTAAGTGACAAATTTGCAGTGTGGTTAGTTTTTGAACGGAGTGGAAGCCATTTTGCTGAGCCTACGCATAACCTCCCTTCCTGCTGTTGTGGCTGCTTTGTTCATGAACCCATTGGGCAGTAGCAGAGGGGGCTAGGGAAGGGAGCTAACTGATGCCCACAGAAAACTGTCATCCAATCCACCTGATTTTTGAAATCCTCCTCTGTCGAGACCATCCTTTGGTGAGCATCCCATGATACACAAATATCTTCACGTTCTCACATTCTGTGCCCATTCTTAGAGATCTATCCACATACCTCTTACTCAGACCTCCGTGTCACCAATTTTCTAGCTGTGTTTTTTCCAAATCCCTGACCTTCCAGCCAAACCATTAGCCACATAACTTGTGTTTTGCCTTCTTCTAAGCAAAGAATGACCAGGTTCACTGCTCAGAATTCTGCCCAATGGGGGTGGGTTTTCCTTTACCTCTATATATAGTCCTGCAGAGCTGTCCCCGAATGGGGTTGAAAGACAGCTACAGTTGTTCTCTTTCATGTGATGCCTGTATATTTTGCAGGACCATCTATCTAGAAACCAACCATGAATTTTTTTCTTCTTTAGTTAGCTGGTCATGGGGAACTTCATATGAGCCATAGATGCAGGTTGAGAGAAAGAAAGCAAAAGGTAGGAATAGGGCCTGTGTAACTTCCTATGCCTTCTGTGCCTGCTCCAGTCTAATTTTATCCATGCCACTTCCATTTTATGATGGAGTACACACTTAACTCTGTGTCTTGCTGAGTAAGACAACACCTAGTTCATGAATGGCAGTTTAGATCACATTGTAACTTGGTGGCCCCTGGTCATATGATCAGTCGCTATTAAAACCCAATTTTAAGCCAACAATCTATTTCTAAAAAAAAAAAAAAAAAAAAAAATAGTTATATGAAAAGAATAGTGTGGCTTTGCTTTAACCTCTGAAGGCCTGTGCTGTATTTCTTTATGAGTCTGCCAAAGGCTCTGTATAGCATCCTTTACCTCCACTGACACTTCAAGTGCCATCAAATCTATTGGGTCATATAACTCAAGTGGTAGAGCAGCTTTCATGGGAGCATGCACCTGTTGTAGATCCTTCTTTTATACAGGGTCCCATTCAAAAGTGGGAGTTTTCAGCCCTCTCAGTAAATGGGTCAGAATAGCTTGCAGAAATGGAATATACTCATATGTGGCCTCCAAAACCCAAAGAAGTTCACTAGGTAGTGTGCCTTTCCTTGGTTCTTCATCCTGGAAGGGATATCACTGATGTGGCCAATCCCTGAATTACTTCCCACCCTCTGGTATGCAAGTGTCTTACTACTGTGTGTAGAGTGGTCACTGTTTCCCATGAGCAGGTCCAGTCGGTACAGTTTCATCAGTGGAGTGTACTAGCAGGATTCCATTGGAATGAAAAGGCAATCCAGGTCCCTGCAGGCTAAATTATGACATAGCGCTGAGAGCTGATCTAGCCCTGAGACAGGACAGTGAAAATATACTGTTGTCCATGCCAGCGGAAGACAAACTACTTCTGATGGTCTTTATTAACAGGTATACGAAAAATGACATTTGCCAGATCCATAGTTGCAGAGCAGGTAGCAGGGAACGTGTTGAACAGCAATTGCTTGATGATGTTTATGATAATCTGCTGTCCTTGCGTAAGTTCCCTCTGCCTTCTGCACAGGCCAACTAATTGAATATGGAATCTTTGCTTAGTGAGCTTATATTAATCAGTTCAGCCTCATCCATCTTTATGTTCCTCCCACCCTGATCCCACACCCTTAGGATATATGATCATTCATATTCCTCAAGCTGCTATCAATCTAAATTGGCAAAATCATACAATTCTTCTGATGTGTCTTTCATCTCTGCATAAGTCATACTTTGAATCTCATTCTTTGGGACCCATTGAGATGTGAGTCTAGTTAAAGGTCTAGAAGCCAAGGGAGGTAGGGGGAGAATCAGCAGTCTTGTGCAAGACACCGACCTCACGAGAGGCCATTACAGCTTCTTTAGTCAATGAGAGACTGTCTTAGGTAGGGGTTGAAAGGATGCTTCTAATGGTGAAGAAGGCTCAGCAAAATTTAGCTTTAAGGTCCAAAGTATGCAACTTCATTGCAATCTTCCCATAAGTTGCCATCCCACTTTTCAGTGTGCCTGTCCTTCCCAATTAATTGCCCTAACTTTAGCACAAGAGACAGTGTGACATCAAAAATTCAGTTTGTGTTGTAAGTTAGCCATGCTTAGATTACACTTTGGGTTTGATGTTTAGAAAACCTGGCCCTAGACTAAAATTTCTATGGGATTAGGATATCGGATGTAGGAGTTCTTTTAAGACAAACTTAGATATTTTCAACTCCCTTATGTAAACTAGGAATTGAAAGCCCTGAGCTTCTCATTTTCTTTCCTTAAATTCTTAAGCTCATTTGGAGGCAACCAACCAACCCCCATTATACTCCTTATTTTTACTAAAATGTTGTTTGGCAGCAAATAATTGGTCATGCGGAATCTTGCCTTCTATGTACATAGGCTCTTGCCTACAGGTCTGCAGGTGGTACCTGCTGTTTGTGGTGATGCTGCTGTAATGAATTTACTGCACTGCCCGTTGTATAAAACTACAGCACATACAATTACTCATATGTCCAGTACATACTACTTGACAAGGATAATAAACGACTATGGTACTGTTTTATGCATTTACCATACTGTACTTTTTATCATTATTGTAGAATGTACTCTTTCTACTTATAAAAAGAAGTTTGCTATAAAACAGCATGTTGTGTTATGCTGGAAGCAGCCTCATATGTTTCATGCTTACCATGTCTCCTGATTGCATCATTTTCTCTTATGCTTGATTTAATCTCGTGTTGTTTTATATATTTAGTGTAGCCTACGTGTGGAATGTTTACAAAGTCTGCAGTGTGTACAGTCATGTCCTAGCCTCCACATTCACTCACCCTCACTCACTGACTCACCCAGAGCAGCTTCAGTGCTGCAAGCTCCATTCATGGTTAGTGCCCTATACAGCTGGATTACCTGTTATCTTTATACCATAATTTTACTCTACCTTTGCTCTGTCCCTATACACAAATTCCATGGTATCACAAGCCTACAGTATTCAGTGCAGTAGCATGCTATTTCTGCATTTCAAATTCTTCTTTATTATCTCTGTGTAACCTACTATGTTACTTATGTAAAGTACTTCGAAATCGTTCTTTGTTTGACCAAATTTGGTTAGGCATTAACTGGATGAGTGAGTGTAAGTCTCAGGCCTGGAGCCTTTGAGAAAGCCATGTAGTGTTGAGATAAGGTAAACTGGCAGGAGGATCGTATCAGTGAAAAAGTGCACTAGTCACGGGGATCTGGCCCCTTGATGGTCTCAGGTGTAACTTAACTTTGCCTCTTGGCGATTCTGAGAATAGAATGTCACATCTGTATTTTATAAGTTGATACTGAAAATTTCTGTAACAGTTTAGTTAATTACCGTTATTAGTGCAAGACACTTTTGACTCTGTGATTTATGTATAAATATCAAGCTCATTCAGTCTCATCATAGGATGTTTTGGCAGAAAATTGATATTCTAAATCTTACAAAAATAAAAGATGCACTAATTTTTTTTAAAATTTGAGCTACCTCTTCTTACTTCATTACTTCCAAACTTTAAATATTGTGGTGTACAGAATCAATTTTACAATGAACAAAAATAAAAATGAAATGAAATGAAATGAAGTTTAAAATCTGAAATGCTGTTTTAGAATTAGATCTCAAAGGATGCTTTTGTTCTATATTTTAAGAGACATCTGAACTCCAATTTGATTTCAATTTAATTCAGGCAGACAAATTTCAAAGAAAAAGAATGTGGAACTACTTGGTCTCTTCCTGTGCAGGAATGGGTAAAAATGAGGGGAGAGGGCAAACGTGAGGATTACAGCATAAGAGATCATAAAGAAAAACATAACTTGCAAAAACAAAGGCAGGAGAGACAGAGAAATATTCTGCCAATTTTTATTTTGCAGTCTCCCTTCCATCTGTCTTTTCTCTCCAGTTTCGCTGTTGTTTTCATCCAAGCTGAAATGCTTACTGCTTCTGTCTTGGATCGCAACAAGAAATTCAGAGCTTTACTATATCCAGCCCTTTCTGCAAAACCTATCTTTAGGCGTAATACCAACATGAAAAACTCCCAGTAGCTCCATTTTGTCCATTAAATAAATTCAAACTGATTATGATTACTTCTGTCCAACTTTATCTCTCACAATTCCAAATGTTAAACTATTTCTCCAGTCAGGCCTGTGCTCCTGCATTCCTTTGAATATGCTATTGTACGTATTTCAGAACTCCCAGCCTTCAGATGAATCGATTGTCCAGATCTATCCTCATCTTGATCTCCCTCCGCTCTGAACAATTTGGACATGTAACTATATATAACGTTACGTAGGCACTAGTTTGTTGTTATTTTTGTTGTTATTTTTTGTTTTGACTTTTCCGCTCGGGAGAAGGTGCCATGTTGTCCACGTGTCCTTGTCAGAGCACTGAGCACAGCATTTGCACCCTGAATCTGGGGTAGAGAACTGGACTGAGCTGTGGTGTGGCCTCTGGCAGCCTAGAAGCGTTCCAAGGAGGCCTAGCCAGGGAGGACGATTACCATGCACGGGCTCCCTGGGATTTATCCTGGAGATTTAATTACTTTCAAGAGTAGACTTCCATGAACCAGGGAAAATTAACAGATGGAGATTTCAAGAGACACCACCTCAGTCTTCACTAGTTCTGGGTTAGAGCTGCCGTAAATATTTTTGGGAGAAGCCGATAAAAATAAAGAACAAAGAAATAAAGCAAGAAAGCAAGGAAACTGGAAGGAAGACAGGTGAAAAGAAGCAAAGAAGGAAGATCCTATTTTGTATTTTGTAGGGTTGGCTAAGGAAGTCCTGAGGGTTCTGTGAAAGTTCTCTCTCTCTCTCTCTCTCTCTCTCTCTCTCTCTCTCTCTCTCTCTCTCTCTCTCTCTCTTAGCCAGGATTCCTTTAGACAGGCCTACAATGACCTCACACTCTATATCTAGTAAGGGCATCACCCCTGCTTCCTGAAAATCCCAGTAAATCATCCTGCCGTTCATATTAGATGAATTAATTGCTGTATTAATGTATGTCCCTCCCTAAAGCATTTAAGGCATCTTTAAAAGATGTTTTAAATAAAGCAAATTAACCAGTTAGAATTGATTAGAAAAGTAGGGTTAGGAGAGAAAAGGAGGTAACTGACCTCTCTGTAAAGTGCCAGCGCGGTCCTGTCTTTCACACTTAGCCTTTCACTGTTTGTGAACAGCCCTTGCTTCTCATTATCCGCCTGCAGGCAGCAACACAGCCTAGGGATCTTTCAAATGATTGAAAAGTCATGCCTGCAAGGGCATTTACCTTCAGTGGCCTGTTCTTCCAGGTTACAACCAGTGAAACATTCAGCAGTTGGCCTGCCGTCTTGTGTCAGGAGCCATCGATGGCCCAAATACTACTCCGGAGAGAGTCGTTTTTGCCAGGCCAGGCCTCAAACTCCAAAACCACCTTTATCAGGTTCATCCTCTGGGAAGCAAACACCCAAGACAGGCTTAGACATCCAAGAGATTTGTGGAGGAAATGCCTGTAAAGGATGAGGAGGCAGCAGGCATAGGCAGGGAGAACCTCCAGACTGTAATGCAGGGTTGACACCTGTGCAAACACAGCGGGGAGAAAGGAGGGTTGGGTAGGAAGAGTCTCAGACTGTGGCACCATTTTAAGCAAGTTTGTCTAAACTGAAGGGGAGGCCCGGAGCCAAAGCTAATGGTTAGAGGAGTCCCCATCTCCTGTAGCCTGGACTCTGTTAGTACCCGCACCCCACAGCCTCGGGGAGGTGTGGTCACAGCAGGACCACAATGGGGGTCCAGAGAAGTGGCAGTGCTCCCCAGCAGTGCATTTCCAAGGACCCCACGGGTGGGAAGGTCTGGCTTATGGGGTATGTAATCTCTGGCCTAAAGTCTTGTGTATTTGAATCTTTAGTGATCGTTGAACAGGATAATGAAAGCTTGTGTGTTGTTTTGTGTTCCTACAAATAGGTCAATACTACTTTTTGTAGCCTGGCTAATACATGACACTGAATGTTAATGCCAAATATGCCTGTATTTTACCAACAGATTCTCTCAGAGGTGACTTGAGACTCTAAAATGAGTTCAACATATCTCCAAGATCTTGAACTTGGTGACTAGCAGGATGGGTCCTATGCAAAATCAAGTCCTGTGGGGTGGGGCAGGCTAGGCACTGATGAGGGAAAGTAAGCAGCGAATGTCAAAGAACACTGGTAGAAATATACATTATATATGAAACAAATAAAATGATAAAGCATACTTTTAAAAGAGGAAATTATAGAAATGCAATAAACACATTAGAAACCATTAAATTTGTAAAACAATTTTTTTTTTTTCAGTTTGGTTATATAAGAAGTCAGAATCAGATTTCGGTGACATTAATAGGTAGCTTGATTTTTCTGCCTTTGAAGCTCCTTCATTATAATTGCATTAATTCTAATTTTAAATAAGTTAACTGACAAATTAAAAATGTACTAGAGGAATGTTCATGTTATAGTCTCCTCCCTTAAATAGTTACATGATATTTCTGAGTTCTGCTACGTAGAACCAGTTTTTCCCCAGAAATAGAAATTTGCTATGATTTAAGATTTTTGTGTCATACAATGGAAACTCTCACTGAATATTCAAGATCAGTAAAGAGGACACTCATGGTTCAATGTTTCCTTTATCCTTGTGTCCATATGAAGTGGCAAGGACATTTAGAGGGTTTCAAAGATGAAAGTTAGAAAAGTGAAATAATGGTAAATTCTCTAAAGCTGTGAATAAAAAGCACTCTGCATCATGTGATAGAAAAATAACAAGTCATTTTCATTTTAAAACACAACTTTGAAGCCTGGAAGTAGTTAAAGATTGGAAAATGAAAGGATAGCTTTTCCCTTTCATTTTTAAAATGAGTTAAAAAATGAATTCTAGAGAATGAAGTAAAGCAAGGTTATTATAAACTTCAGAACTAAGGAAGGTGAAATTAAAGCTGTAGGCAGGCAAATACCGCAACTGAAGAATAAGGAAGAAGGCAGACCCTTGATTGAAAGTCAGTGCTGTTTCTCTACCCAAACTGCTGAAATTAGAGAACTAGGAATGAGATGTCCTCTGGGGAAGCTGGTCCAACATAAGCAATCTGAAGGTGATTATTCAACCTGAGGTCAGAGTCATCTGAAACAATAGTTATATGTCAGAAGTGTTATGATCTCTGTTTCGCCAAGGAAGCAAAGATGTCGATTAGTGGGATACGAGCACTGCTTTTCTTTCCTGGTTAGACAGAGTGAATTATGCCCACATTCTCATTTGCTGTCAATTTATGGGATGACTGCACATGGTTAGAGAGAGTGCTGAGACTCTGGGACCCAGCTTCGTTCTTTTATGGGAAGAGGACTGAACCGTAGATGGAGCCTAGCTTCCCTGAGGATGTGCCTACCAGGTTACAAATCCTTTGGGGAAAGGCCATGGATATTTATTTATCTTTTCTCTCTCGCCCTCTTCTGTATCCTAGTTCTGTACTGTGTACAGAGTAAGTGATTGTCTCATATCTGTTTAATTCATGTGAGAAAAGTTGGGGGAATCACAGAGAAAAGTCTAGTCTGATCTTGTTTTGCAGATGAGGAACCTGAGTGGTTTGTTGTTGAGTAACTTGCACACCAGCACATGGTTGGTTCTAGAAGTGTTAGCAAAGTGGCTGCTTGCTGAATATATATCATTTCTAAAAGAAAAGAACGTGGTAGCTTTGGTCGAAATAAAAAGGAGACCTTTGATTGTTGTGTGGTATACATATTAAATATTCCCATGCCTACAGGACCGTTAATAAGCAAACGAAGCAGGAATTGGCATGAAAGTGTTTATATCTGAAGCAAAGAAGAACTTTCACTCCATTTTAGCACTCACTAGCAATATTCCTTGAAAAATTTCTTACCAAAGGGAAATAACACTGAATGAATAGTGAGAAACATAAATAGAGATGTATTTTGCTAAAAATTTATTTTATTGAAAATCAATTCAGGATGTGAAAACTTTATTAGTCCTTATATTGTCTCCTTCCACTTGCCTAGAATTGGATTTGACATCTATATGTATTAATTTATGTTTGTTAATTATTAGAACCCAATGAAATTCTTCTGAAATAGTATTAGAACTTCTCATTTTGAAGTATGGCATTTGCAGGCCTGCTTTATTTTTTATCTCTCTTTATTAAACAAGAAGTGAACTAATCCTCAAATCATTTCTTCTGTCTATGGATATATACTGGTTTGTAATAACAGTTATTTTTTTCTCTAAACAATGTATCCAAATTTATATATATACATACAATATAAAATTATAAATCCATATTAAATATTAGGTGACTATGAGTGAACATGGAAGGGAGTCATCATTTATGTCTACTAAGCACGTATATGTTCACATTTATATGTACTGTGTTCCATTCTCTGTCCTAGGTTTATTATAGGTATAATTTAATTTACTCTTTATAACAACATTTTATGTGTGCTATTATCTCCATTTTATAGATGAAGAAACATAAGTTAAATAAGTTGAATCACTTATCTAGGGTGAGAAAGAGTCTTTGTTAAAAGGTTTTTCTGCTTCCCTAGTCCATATACCTTTCACGAGGCCAAAAAATGTAGATGAGAACTGAAAAGAAACACACAAAGAGATATAATTATGAGTACTCTAAAAATCAGGTCCTGATAATCAAAAAGTAATTCCTTTAAACCATATGACTTTCAACTTCCTATGCTTCACAATAATTTCTTCTCTTTCTATTTGTTTCTCTTTCTCTCCAGTGATCTTAATTATCTTCTTCCCTGTCACCGTGGATGGGTTCATTTGAGCAGCTGACATACAAGAGAATAGCAGGATCTAAGGGTAATTAGGTCCTTATTCATGAAAGACGAGTTCAGAGAGAAATAGACCTGATGAAAATGAGTATCACACGTTATGGAGAAAACTTAGCGGCTGTCATAGTGGTAAAAGGGATGGCTAGAGTGGAGGTAGGGGGTTGGAAATTTATATTTATGTGTCTATCCACACATAGTACATAATTTACATTTTTGTTTTTATTGGATGGATCATTGGGAAAAAAATGAGATTGGTTGTGCTCTATCAGTTTTGTTGCCAAATCAGATTAGATGGTTTCACAAAAGAAGATAAAGCCCCTTCAAGGTCTA
The DNA here is from genome assembly GCF_057876585.1 of Rhinolophus sinicus. Classification (NCBI taxonomy): domain Eukaryota; kingdom Metazoa; phylum Chordata; class Mammalia; order Chiroptera; family Rhinolophidae; genus Rhinolophus; species Rhinolophus sinicus. The sequence goes on along the minus strand of NC_142515.1, from coordinate 117,794,290 downwards.
CAGCTCCCTGTCAGTAACACGCTGATTTTTAATGTTCTCTTACAAGTAAGTTCTCATGGTTCAAAAAATAGAAAAATTGAATGACATCATGTTAGAGAAAACGTGGAAGGACACATCAGTGAGTCTGAAAGGTGAAGGGTAAAGTTGAACAGAAAACATGAGACCATAGAGGATGGTATGCTATCATTTGTAGGAATGGTAATGAAATCTAAACGTAGATGGGAGGGAGAGTTGCGTAATGGCTGAGAGGTCTCTGCCGTAACCCTTGCTAGTTACACTCTGTCCATGGTGTTGGGAAAGACCTTGAGAATGTTGCTTTACCTTTCTGGCGGCAATGTCCTCATCAAAAATGGGGCAAATCATAATACTTGTGATTATCAAATGAGCTAATTAATGTTAAGTCGTAGGACAATGCCAGGCAGGTAATACATGCTTGCTAAATATTAGCCATTTTTATTAAGATGAGGAGGAAGCAGTTCAGGAAAAAACAGGCCTTTGCCGTAGCCTGAGAAATTAATAGGTAATGAGAAGCCTTTCACTAGAGTTGATGAATTTACATATTCCTGTTTTATTTTATTTTTTCCCTCTAGAGTCACTCTGTAGATTGAAAATAACAGGATCTAAACAGTTGATGGCTCAGTGTATTAAGCATATGTCCATTTCAATGCTTTATTTGAAAAAAATTAAATTACTATAATTAACTGAAGGTAAATTGCTTTTCAAAGTAATATCTACTTGTTTTTTGATAGTAAAAACAAACCTTGTCACTTTGGGAGTATTTTTAGTACTTAGGGGTTGGTTATTTAAATACACACATACCACCACCACCACCACCACCACCACTACCACATTTATTCTTTTTACAATGTCATGTAGTGGGGTAATTGGATTCAACTATATATGCAAATTCTTATAGGGGGAGATGTTGATACTGGCCAAATCTTCTAATAAAATTAAAATTTTATTTGTGTTCCTATGGTCCTTTTGGAACTATATAATTAATAAATCACTGTCCAAAGACCTACTTTGTCATTAGCAGCTATCATCCATATACACTTCTCTTGGCTGCATGCTGAGAAGGGAAAAATATATTTTAGTAAATCTTGTAAAGAAATAAAAGGAATATTACTTGGGCTTCTACAGGTAGAAATGAACCTAGGTTTGATTTTAAGAAATTGGACTGATTGATCTTTGAGGTCCACCTGTTACCTGGTTTTGCATCTGTTTACTCCAAGACAAAAATAACAGGATACTCTATGGAAAGCTTAGTTCACTTGTTCATTTTTCATTGAGTACTGCTTATGGCACATAGCTTGATATGTGATTTTTTTTTGTGTGTGAAAATATTCTGTGCATTTATCATGAAAACCTTATGCATGTGAAGAGAAGAAAGAGAATTTGACTGGAATTAAGATCCCAACCACTTCCATCATGCCTCCTGCTATCTCCCAGTTGTACCCATCACCATCCCTGGCCAGGATTATTGCAACAGTTGAGACACTGGGCCTCTCCTCGTACCCTTCTCCCTGATACTCTACTCTCAGTGCAGCTTCCTTTAAAGGTAGATCACATCATTCCTCTGCTCCAAACCTCCCATGTAACTCAGGGTAAAACTCAAAGACCATGTCATTGGACCCTTGCGGCCTCTGACCTCTTCTCTTACCCTTCCCTCTTATCCCTCCGCCCCTCTAGCCGAACTGGCTCTGTTGCAATTTCTGCTCTCTGTAGCACCATTCCCACAGATATCCATGTGGCTTACTCTCTCACATCCTTCAGGTCTTTATCCAAGTGCCACTTCATCAAAAAAGCCTTTCCTGTCCATCCTGTATACAATACCAAGCCCTGCATCCCAGAATCCTTTACCTTCTTAATCCAGGGTTATCTTTCTCCATAGCAACAGTCTGCATATATCAGAGTCTACATTCATTCACTCATTGACTCTCTTTTCCAGCTAGAATATAAATACTCTGTTGGCAAGGAATGTGTTTTATTCACTGTTCTGTCCTCAATAATTAGAGTAGTGCTTGGCCAAGAATAGGCACTAAAATATTTTTTCAATGAATGTTTGAAGCCTACTTGTTCCTAATTCTAGAAGGTGGAATGAAGCCAATTATTTCCTCCTGACTTAATTTCTTCTGGTGAGAGAGAGCTAATTGTTATATATTCTTCATCATTTAGAAGGGTAATTAGATCCAGACTAGAGGTGTGCAGTGCTTAGTCTTTAAGTGCTTTTAACTTATTGTTCCAGGAGGGGTTCTAATAGTGAAAGACCTTGGTAGTATCTACTAAAATTTTAAAAATTTAATATATTCTATGACTCAGTAGCTCTGATTCCTGGAAGCTTCTATAGAAAATGCTTGGAGGCATGCAAAAGGATTTTCACTGTAATATTGTTTATCATGCAATGACTAAAGAAATGATAGAATTATAACACTATGGAGTACTATGCAGCAGGTGAAAAATAAACGAGGACTTATATTTCTTTTTTCTTTTTTCTTTTATATTTTATGTACATATTTTACATTTATTTATATTTATATTTATATTTTTATTGATATATATTTTTAGATAACATTTATTTTTATTTATATATTTATTTTATTTACATTTTATGTTATTTTCATATTTCTATTTCTATTTCTTTTTCCTTTTATATTTCTATTTTATATTCTACATATAAGTGAAATAATAGAAATAGTTTTCTGTATGTATATGTATATAAATTTGTCTTCCTTTAATCTCATTGTTTGCTCACCTAATTTAATTATATTCCTCCTTTCCTCTCTCATTTTTTTCCCCGTTTATTTTCATCTTTTTTCCTTTCCCTTTTCTTCTATGTCCAAATTCAGACCAGGTAAAATAGTCATACAATGCACTGAATCAAATAACAAATATATTGTTTATTATATGCACTAAAATAAGTTTAAAGTTTCTGTGCTTAATTTCCTAAGCCAGAATGCAGCAATTCATATTTATATGCCTAGAACAACAACAACAACAACAAAAAACAACAAAAAGAAAGAAAAGAAAAACAACAACAATAAAATATTTTCATTTATGTGAAATTCCAATTTACTTTCTCCTGTGGTCCTTGATTGAAAGAAAATAAATCTTGTAACTTATTTATGCCCCTTTTCTCCTTCTTTCTGAACTACCTTAATACATAACCAACAAGCAAACAAAGTTCAAAAAGCGAAATTAAACAGTAGGCATGTTAACAAAGAGTATTTATGCAAAGATCTAAATCAGTTTATTCGGAGGTGATCATCCAAACTATATGTTGCTGCCAGAATTTTCAAGTGTATTTACAAATTTCTAATTTTTCAAGCTATCCTGATTCTGTTCACATAAATATTAATTTATTAAGTACTCATTTATAGAATATTTTATGTATCTTGAGGTGTTTTATATGCTAGGGGAACAAAACAGAAAAAACAAAACAAAACCCTGCCCTTTTCTACAAAAGAGTGAAAACAGTTGATATAATGAGTAACTGATATATATATTATGTTATTTGAAGGCCATTTATGCTGTGGGAAAAAATATAAAGTACAGTCATGGGGCTAGAAGCGGGGAAGGAATGTGGTTGCTGTAGCTTCTGCCATCGCATGGCCTTCAAGAAAAGGGAAGATATTGGAAGGAATAAAGGAAGAGGCAGAACATGCTCTATTCTTTTGAGAGACGGAACCCAGAAGTTACAATTATTTTCGCTCACATTTCCTTGGCCAGTACCCAGTCACATGGCTACATCTGTCACTAAGGAAGGCTAGGAGATACATTCATCCTTATTCTTCTAATTGTGCCTAATTTTGTTCTAAAGACTGGAACTACTATGCTGTCAGTGTACAAACTCAAAACAAAACAAGTCTTTAGGAACAGGTGGATTAAAATCTGTTTGACTACCTCGTTAAACCATTTGTAGGTACTGTGGCTATATTTTACTAATTTCAACTGTATGTACATACATTTGAAAAATAGATAGCTTGTACATGAGAAAGGTTATTTGTTTAGTCAAGAGATAGTGCTTCATTTGAAGAGTCCTTGTAATAAATCTATGCTCAAATCTCCCCTGTCCCACCCACCCACACAGAGTTTATGAGCCACAAATTGCAAAGCAATGATCAAGCCAGGGGCCAGCAAACTACATCTAGCAGGCCCCAGACAGCTTGTTTTCATACAGCCCACAAGATAAGAATTTTTGTTTTTTACGTTTCAAAATGGTTGAACAAAAAAATCAAAAGAATAATTTTTTTGTGACATGTGAAAATTATGTGAAATTCAAATGTCAATGTCTATAAATCAAGTTTTAGTGGAACCCAGCCACGTCCATTCATTAAAGTGGTGTCTATGGCTGCTTCCCTCCATAGCAGCAAAGTTGAATACCTGCAACAGAGAAGGTGTGGGCCACAGAGCCTAAACATTTGCTATATGGTCCTTCACAGAAAAAAGTGGACAATGCCTCATCTAGGTTTCACCGTAGGCATAAAAAACCTACAACCTCGGAAAACTGGAAGTGTTTTCCATGGATACAGAAAATTCACTTACAGGAAGTCAGAGTTAATGGCAGAATATTATGTGGGGTTTTTCAAATATATGGAAACTTCATATTAAAATGAGGAAAGAAACAAAAGCACGTGTGCATTTGTGTTGGGCATGAACTTCAGAAGCATTCACAGGAGTGCCTAAGAGGGCTTGGCCGAGCACCTTCAGCGAGAAGCTCCTCCTGGGTTCTCTGGAAGGGTCTTTGGCACAGGCCTGAGGAGCTGCGTGATAGAGTAGAAAGCTACGTCAGAGTCTCTTCCTCGCCACTGCAGGCTTTGCTACTTACAACATTGTTGCCGCATACGTTTTATTTTTCATTTTCTTTTCCTCAGTTCTCCAGTTTTCATTTCTCTAAATTGTTGTCAATTACTTCCTCATGCTTATATCCGTAGATTCTTAACATCGCCAACCATGAACATTTGGAAGTTTTCTGTTTATTTTGGTTCTCCTTCCTTTTAGTTCTTCAATGTAAAGATACTCTTTGGGTTAGGGAAATGATTAGAAATCCATTCACTGAGAGAACTTGAACTTTTGGCTGAGCTGGCGGGCATAAAAGTGGAAGCCTGATAATACACCAAAGTGTAGTTTCCTCTTTTTAGTGATATAACATGTTATTCTGAGATGCACACTACATACAGATTTTATATATATATATTCATGCCAACCATCATGGAAAGGCAGCTTACCTACATGGTAGTGGAAAGGAAAGAGATGAATTTTTATGGAAGCAACAATCGACTAACAAGTAACTACTGAATACCCACAGGGAATGAACTAATGAAATATTTAGTTGGCCAGAAGTGCTTCCAGCAAGCAGGCACAGTGACTGATTTTATGAGACTGTAAATTTCTGGAAACTGTTTGCAAAGCCAACAGTTCAGCCAGAAAGATTCCGATTAGCTGGATTTTGTTTAAGGGAAATTTTACCGAATGTAATCAGATATGAGAAGCTGAAATTAATACAGTAAAATTGCTCAGTTTTCCCTAGACCTGATCGTGGGACTTCTTTGCTCAGAAAGAAAATGATAATGTGGCCCCCATGGGAAAACTGAGGGCAGTTTGGAGCTTAGAGTAGGCTATTCCCAGCCAGATGCCGCCCTTGCAGCTACCCTGGGGGGAAAGGGGATCAATACCTACTTGGCACACTAGTTGGCGAGCTCTGGGCTAGAGAAATGACATTAATTGGAATGTATCTCATCCTGTTTATGACGCTTTCTCTGATCAATTCTGTTTATATTGAAACCACCTCTTCCCGAATAGATACAGTCTGTGTCAGACAACTGAGCAGTAAAAATGATAAATCATCTTAAAATATTCTCTAGTTGTTTAACAAGTATATTTCTCATCCCCCGATTGATAGTGAAATCTCCTGGAGAGCAGTGATTATGTTTTTTCATGTCCTCCTAATTACACAGCACATGCTAGGCAAAGAGAAGGGCTTTATTCATTTCACTTATTTATTATTTATACTCTACTTTCCAAAGAGATTTGAACTGGCTTATAATAATAGACATAATAGGGCCTTTAAAGTAATGATTTAAAAAAAAAACAAGAACCATAACGCATATTGGAATGATGACATCATCAGCCCTAGGACATTTCATCACAGAATTTAGCTCTCAGTTTCCTAGTAAAAGGGCTGGAGCCAGCAAGCAGTGTCACGAGGTGCTGGCTGTAACTCATGGGCAGAAGGGTCAGCAGGTCCCCTGTGGTCTCTGAATCCTGGACAACGGTACCCATGGGGCTTTGCTCCAGGCATGGGACCTGTCTCATTGTGGCGCTCTCTCTTTATGAGATGAACTGAAGAGCAGCTTGGTAGGTGAAGAAAAGTCAGTTTACCAGTAGCCAGTACCTGACAACTTTTGGGGCATTTAATCTGAGTTTCTGAGGGGATGAGAAGCATCAGGTCCAGATAACTCACTGCTTCCAAACCATTTGTCCTTCTGTCTCTCCATAGCCCTGAACCAAACAGGGAAGTGTGAAGAATAACATAGTGCTTATCACACTAAAAATAAAAGCACGCGCTTTTACCTGGAATAACTAAGTTGTGTCTAATATTGAACGCAAGACCACTTTATTACAAATGGAAATTCCTTCCATACTTTCTGAGGGGCTACCATGGTCTTCCTGTCATAGTGGACATAGAGTTGATTAAAATGCCTTTTAACGTAGCTTCTGCAAAGAGAATTTCATAACATAGTGGACAAGTACTTGAACGTGAGTTCTATGTAACATACAAAATTGCTCTTCATGGGACCAAGATCAACTTTTCAAATTATAGTTCTGTAAGGAATTGTCGTGATAGAATGAAGCAAAGTAATCAAGGGAGGTAGCTTTCTGATCTCGAACTTCTTAGGTAGGACCCGGAGGACCTAGAGAGTATCCCATCCTTGAGATTATTCATTTCAAATACTAATTGTGGCATCCAAGAGAATATCGGCTCTAAATTAATTCAGTAATCTTTTATTCAATTTTTAGTTCAATATTCTTGCTAAGATTAAGTTGAAAGCAATTCAGAATTTTAGGTGCTGGGTGAATCTCTGAAATGCACTTACTTAGTATTATTGATTTAGATTGGGGTCAACAAACTTTTTTCTGTAAAGGGCCAGAAGTAAATATTTTAGGCTTTGTGGGCCGTGTGTCTCTGTTGCAACTATTCAATTCTGCCTCTTTAGCAGAAGGGAAGTGTTGTGGGACAACAGAGTCTGCTGTTTACACATTATTTGTTTTGACTCTGATGGCAATCTTAGGAGATGTATATGAGGATATGCCATTTTATATGTGAGGAAACCGAGCAACAGAAAGCTCCAGAGCAATCAAAGAATTTGAACACTCTTATAGAACTCACTATAGTTGGACCTGATGCAATCAACTGTTGTCTCTGGTAAATATTTTTTCACATTTATTTTGAGATTAAGAATTGTACCCCTCACTCTCATAGGAGTCTGGCCAACAATGAGTCTCCTCATAGAAAGCACTATGATATCTTAAAGAAAGCTAATTGCTTGATTTTATTTTTTATTATGAATTATTTAAGATTTGCCTAACATATTTGAGATTTTATACAGGACTTTCTCATTATTAGCTCACTTAATTTCATGTATGAGATTAAGGACCATTTATCAGCTTAATAGCTTAATTCCGTAAATGTTTTTGCCTTTGCAGGGAGAGATATTGTACGTGCTTCACCTTTCCACCCCTGTTCCTGTCCTGCCTGGAATGCACACGTATTCATTCATCCGACAGCTATGATTATAGTGTCATGGTAAATCATCTGTGAATTTTTAACCCATGATCAGTCCCTTTACTTCCAGCCTGTCTTGACCACAGCCATCTCTAGAATACTCTGGCAGCCCTCTCTAAGACTGCTTCCATGATCAAGGCCCCCTGACTACTTCCTTCTCTCTTGTTTAGCAGACTCTGTCTCTTTCTCTATACAGCTGCAAACAGGTTTGGTCAAGGGTCTGTGCATCCGCATTCTACCACAGCAACTTCCTCATTGTAATGAATGTAAGCCATAAAAATAATTGCTAAAGAAAAGCCTATTAATTCATGAAGCAGAAAGAAAATAGAGTGTTTTCCCAACACACTCTAGGACAAAAACTCAGCATGTAGTAGTGATAATAAAAGCAGATCTGCCATGTTGGAAAAAGGGAGGAACAGGCTTCCCACATGCAGTGCTTTTCAGAGCCAACCGTCAAGTCTCTGATGGAAAGTCTTCCCGCCATAGTTATGTGGTTGACGTCTTAGAAATAGAGAGAAAGACCTCAGATACTTGATCTCTAAAATGAGATATAGGCTTAACAATCTCCAAGGTTATTCTGATACTCTATTATTCAAAAATTGTATTTTATATCCTTAGGTTTTAGAAATATGATTAATGGGGGCACTAAATAAAATGCATTTTTATTAGATGTGTTATAGTTATAAATTAATAATGTGCTTGCATTTGATTTTGTTTTTTACCTGTTTGAATTACATAATCTTAGAAATTTTTTTAAAAGTCTCCTAAAAATTGGTTAAGAAATTAGACAAGTAGATGAGGCAATAATTTGCAATAGAACATTTCTAGCTTTGCAAGAACAATGATCTTTGGCCATTTCTACAATCCTTAATTGAACCGAATTCTCTAACATTATCTACCAGTGAACAATTAGTTTGCTTGTTATTGTTTTATACTTTAGTATTATTAACTCATGGATTTAGCGTATTTGGTGTTTTTCAATTTATTACAGTTGTTGTCCTTAGAAAATAAGCCACCTTTGGCCACTGCAAGCCTCTTTAAGTTGGCACCTAGTGATGTTTAGTAACTGCCTTGCTATCTGCTAGGACAGGACGTTTCAGGCTCATCTTGTGTATTTCTTGTCATACACTTAGAATCAGCCATAACTTTAAGGAGTGCTGGTTTCTTTTAATGGAAAATAGTATTTTCAAAACACTCAGAGCACTTTGTCATTGGACTGTCATAATTTCTAGGTCTTTTCAACGGACAGACATAGATCATGTTTTTAAAAAATGTTTTATGAAAGTGTCTCGTGAAGATGAGTTTCCAATCAAAATTTAGATATAAAGAGTTTGTTTGTTTTCAAATCTCTACTACCTTACATCTGTATTTACTTGCCTTACCTCAAGTATCTCCTTTCTAATGACACTGGGAATGATTCGAATACCATAAAATTATTCACTCTGGCTCCATCTCACTACCTATACAACTACACACATACATGGATGCATAGAAACACAACAGACTCATAGGAGTAATACCAAGACCCCTGCAAATAGAATGATTTGAGGTTGGGTTTCTGAGGTGGGGAGTTTTTTTTTTTTTGCAAGTGATTGAGGATTTTATTAAGAAAAATGTCAAGAGAATGAGGAAAGCAGAACAGTGTAGGGGAGGAAACCAGGAAAGCTGCAGTTTCATGGGAAGTTATGCCTTAGCCTGATTCTGTGGAGTACTTTGGAGTGTGAATTGCACCATAGAAAGGTTGTCTCACCTAGATGGAGAAAGGGGGCTAAGCTATTATACTGTAGTCATGGGCAATAGACCCACCCTAATGGAGTGGTGCAGAAATTCCAAGGCATTTCTGGGCAAGGTGGCTCCCATAAGCCTTGGGCAATCCTGGGTCGAAAGCCAGAGGTATGAGCCATGAAAAGCCAACACTCAGCACCTGGCAGATGGTTCCACTGCCTAGTAAGTGGGATCTTAGCAGCACGCCAACAGTATGTGTGGAGTGCATCTCTCAACATCTACTCCCGTTGTTTTCTCTGTTCACTGATGGCTTCTCAATTATTTTGGCTAGTTCCAATTTCTGGGGAACTTTGCAGGAGGAAAGTTAGTATGACAATACAATGTCCACTGGTTGGTTTACAACCTTGGGAGTTCCCTGGGTGAAATTTAAAAGTGGTCTTGTACACAGAGGGCAAGGAGAGACCCAAGAAAGAGGCAGACCACTCCAGAGAGATAGGTGGTAGTTGCAAGCAAGGGAACTTGCATATGAGGCTCCTCCTGGGCAATTACGAAATGAGCATATCTCTGCACCCACTAGAATTTTAAGAGTTTATATAGAGGTCTTAATGGGGTTCAGTCACAGGTACAGTCCAGATGGTCTCAACAACACATTGCTCTTTCAAGGCTGCATTTTTGAAATGGCTCCTGTGCAGGAACAGTGAATAGATCGTACATTCAGATCGAACAGGGGAGGGGCTTAGGAGCCTCTGATTGCCTCAGTCCAGCTCTAGAGTCAACTAGTAGTCACATCCTCTGCTGCAGTTGTTTCCAAGGAAATTGTTGACATTTATCATCTCTTTTCTCTACCACTTATTCTAGATTCCCATCATTCTCATCCAGCACCTTGGATAGTGTAAGGTGGCGGGCCCGATAGGATAACCCGGACACTCATACTTGAGCTTCTGGTGATCACGCCCTTAGCAGCCTGTGGTTACCGTACTTGTCCATTTACAATTAAAACTCTGCATACAAATATAAAGAAATGCCCAGTATTTCGCCTGAGTGCCAAATAAATTCCTCTCTTCACCCCTTCGTTTTTATTCAGTAGTAGCCCAGTATTCTCCCGGTCACTCAACCCTGCTAGTATGGAAACACACTGAGTATGATTTTGCGTTTCCAAACCCTTTATTTGATCGTTGGTCTCCTGGCAGGAGGAATCCAATTTGGTCAGGCAATAGTTGGGACTCTAGACTCACAGTACCAAGAAGTGTGGGGATGTGAAGCACAAAATCCTCAAGTGAATCAGCATGAATGATAGTGAGCGTAGTCACTGCTATTTCCACCATCTTGATTCCTGAACTTAAGTATTCCAACTATTGCAGACATAGTGTCGTATAATGACCATTAATTTAAGATGAACCTCATCCTGAAGGGTTGTTCTCTATTCTTACAGGGTATCGTCTCCATGTTGGTGCCTCAGCTATGCCTTCAGAAAGTCATTCCACTGGTTTATCAGGCAGCAGCTTCTGGATGGTGTAATATGAGGTAGGCCATATTGGAACGCATCGTTGTCCACAGTTGCCTATCTTTGGATGGAAATCAGGTCTTTTGGTCCAAGGATTGTTTAGCAGGGGGCCATGTCAATACCTCAGACACTCTGTGAGTCTTTCAGTGTCTGAGAAACCATGGGAAGGAAACACAAAACCACATCCAGAGCACCTGTCAATCTTGGCCAGAATAAATTTTGTATTTCTAGGGAGTAAGGGGTTGAATCCAACCAACTTGCCATCAAGTGGCTGAAATTGATTGCTTGATCGCTTCAAGGGATGATACCGTATCAGAGGTCTTCAGCATTAGTGTTTGTTTTGGCAAGTTGGTCATTCTGTAGCCACAGTAGCTAGATTAGATTTGGTGAGACAAGTAAGACTGAGAAAATGGATTTTTAATTTTATTGAAATTTAATTGGTCATAGTGTTCGATGGCTGTTGTTTTGGACAGCACAACTCTCTATAGTATTCTGGACTAGGCTCCAGTATAAGTGAAAAGAGCAAAGTGGGTAAAGGTATGTTTTCATATATATGCTACTATTAAATAGGATGGTAAGTCATAATATTACAATGAAAGTTTTTCTGCAAGAGGAGGGAGAAATTAGGTTAGAAGGGATAAGGGATAGAAGTGATACTTTTTTTAATACACTTTATAAGTTTGACTTTGTAGATATATAAAAGTTTGAAATAATTAAAATTAAATTTTAACAAGAGATTCTTAAGAAGTGAATGTAATATAAGACAAATGAACATACATATATATCCAGATGATAGAATAACCAAAAGATAGGAACTATTCTAAATGACTATAGATCACAGTAATTTGATTGTACAATTATGCTTTCAGTAATCACATTTTTGGTGGTAGCATTGGCATTGCTATTCTCAAACTATTCGTGTGTGGTATATGATAACGCAAACTTGATAAGACTTAGATTTAGTGTGTTTGTTATGGAAAAAAAAAAGCCAGGTATATAAGATTGATGAGGATGAGCCCAAACCATGTATTCTGGAATTTGAATAAGTCTCAGTATGATCTCATGATAATTTTTGTCATTAAAAAGATTACATATATATATGTGTGTGTGTGTGTGTGTGTGTGTGTGTGTGTGTATATGTATATATATATATGTATATATACATATATAATCTCTTTAAGGACATATATTATTAATATATATGTATATATGTATATATAAAAAAGCTTATATATTATAAGCTTTTGTTTTATATTGTATATCTTTTTGTACTTATATTTATTACATAAGTACTTTATAGGTAAGTATACTTATAACGTACTTTACGCTTATAAAATATTTATATTTATAGTGTATATGATATTACATGATAATAAATTCACAATATGTGATTATATATTTATAATATATATAATATAAACAAAGTGTGTGTGTGTGTGTGTGTGTTGTCTCACTGAAGAAATGGATCCTTCTAGGTCTGGGGGTAGGAATATACAAGATATGTCTAGAATATCTTATGCTGGAAAGAAAGATGCTATCAAACAGTAGAATTCTTTCAAAAGGGTGCAAAAGCCAACTTCAACAAAGTTGAGACAATAAGGATAATACTAGAATAGCTTGAAATACTTTAACTATATTTAAATCCATGAGTTCGTAATGATACTTTAAAAATCTCTTTGATCATCATTGGATATAATTGGGAAATGATTGTTTTATTTAGAAAATGGACAAGTAAATGGAAGGAATTGACTGTTTATCTAATCTTTGCTAATAAAACTGTTCATATAGGTGATGAGGGGAAATTTCTGTTTCTAAAAATATTCCAACCAACAAGTAGAGGATGATAAAATTAAGAAATCCTCATTTTCCAACCCTTAAGGAATTAATTGATCCAAGTCAGTGTCCATCAGTGGCTGTAACATTACAAAAAAGAGCCAAACAGTAAGTCAGAAAGCAGCCACTTTTGGAAGTGAAAACACCACCTATGAAGCAGTTTTGCAAAAAGAAAAAAAAACAGTTTGAAAGATTTAAGTGCCTAGATCTGTTAAATTAGAGGAAATAACATGAGAACATGTTATATGATACCATAAGGAATGAAATCAGTAAAATGCACTTTGCATGGTGGGAAAGTTTATAGGATACCTGTAAGTTATTGCAAGGAAACAATATGAAGGAAAAAAACACACAAGAATATGAAATGGAGGTAGGAACCTATACATTAATACAAGTGACATATTAATCAATTCAGTGTCTTAATGCAAAGATACAAGTGTTAAAAATCATAACCCAATTTGGAAAATGTGAATATTGGCTATTTAATGGTATTAAGGAAATGCTTTGTGTGTGCATATGTGTGTGTTTAATGAAAATATTGCAATTTTTTGGTAAGGGAAGTGTTTGCTGTTTAGAAATACATACTGAAATATTTATTTAAAATTATAAGATATCAAGATTTTCTTAGAAATGATCTGAGTGGAGAGGTAAGAGGCCAAGATAATACAAGAATGACTATGAGTTGGCAGCCTGAGTGAGGGGTACATGTAGTTTGTTTTAATAACCTCCTTTTTTGGTATATGTTTGAAATTTTTCATAACAACAGGTTACAAATACAGAAGAAATATGAGTTTTGAAACAAAAGATCTCATTTTATCTTTTGACTTCTCCTTAAGAGATAATTAGTAGAGATGGATAGAAAAATTGTAAGGAGTTTTGTGTTTGCTTTCAGCTTTCCTTTCAACAATCTGCCCACCTACCATTCAGTGTTTTACACATTTAATAAGGACCTAGGTTGTCTTTTTTTCTTCAGTTTAAGGTGCTCTCCGTGGCATTTCATATCTTTAGAAATCACGGTTAGGTGGTTTCACTTCACATATCATCTGACCTCCCTAGAGAAAAATAAAGACCTGGCTGACTTCTTAGTTGAAATATGTTTTGAGGAAGTGGGCATAAAAATCATCTTTTTCTGTATTTTTTTCTTTATCATTCTCTAAATTTCACTTTCTCCTTATACCATAGTCTACCATCTTGTCATTTTCTTAATCATTTATTTTTACCATGACTCCTAAACCATGAGACATGCTTTCTTCTAAAAAAGTGACCAGGTTCAGCTTTGGGTTGATGCTATGTGGTGTTTGAATTAGTCCATCAACACATATTATTTAAAGCACTGAAGGAATACCACAAAGTGTATTATATTCTTCTGCCTATCAAGAAATTTATAATTTAATTGAAGATAGAGAAACAATATGCTCACATACACAGAGAAAAGAAAAAGGAAACAGTATTATCCTAAACTGACTGGCAGTGACTTTTAAACACGGCATGATGACAAAAATGGAGAAAACAGTGCAAATTAATGTAATCATGGGACTTAAGCTGAATGTTTTTCAATGGATAGATTTCATATAGTTGGAATGGGAAAAGAAAGGGGGAAGAATGTGCATAAAGATACCTAGATTGAATGACCATGTAAGAGGTGGTTAAAACTTGTTTCATTGGGAATGATATGAATTGAAGAACAGAAAATTGGGCTGTAGAGATCGTGGAGGTCAGGTTATGCTGGTCAGAGAAAACAGGCAGGACGATATAATGGTAGTGATACGTGGAAGTCATATGTGCAGTCAAGTCTGCCAGTGGTCCATTCTTGTGTGGATAGACATTTGAGTTGTTTCCACGTTTTAGCTATTGTGAATAATACTGCAGTAAACCTGGGAGTGCAAGATATCTTTGAGATCCTATTTTCAATTCTTTTGGATATACACATACCCAGAAGTGGGATTTCTGGATCATAAGGTAGTTTAATTTTTAATTTTTTGAGGAACCTCCATACTGTTTTCCATAATGGCCGCATCATTTTACATTGCTACCAACTGTTGCAAGGGTTCCAATTTCTCCACGTGTTTGCCAGTACTGGTTGTCTTTATGTTTTTGATAATACTCATTCTGACAGGTGTGAGGTGATATCTCATTGTGGTTTTGATTTGTATTTCCCTGATGATTAGTGATATTGGGCATCTTTTCATATACTTGGCCATTTGTATATCTTCTTTGGATGGAAGAAAAAGAAGAAGCTACAAATAAGTGGGAAGACAACCCATGTTTATAGATTGGAAGACAATGGTGTTAAAATGCCAATTTTAAAGAAAAATAAACAGCATTCGATAAGAGATTGGAAAAGATGAAACAGAGGCTAAGAGCCAAGGAGTATTTCATGGTGTCTGTGCTTAAGACGAAAAATGTATTAAGGTAGAAATAACTACTCGTAGTAGAGAAGAACGACCATCTCTACAGATATGGGATACAGACATGTGTTGGGATATGTGGTAAGTTCCCAATTAAAAGAATGCTTCTATGGAATAAACGTCAGTTATGAAAATCTCTGGATAGCCAAGAAAAATATTTGTGTCTTCCTTCACATGTGACAAGACATTGAAATCTACCTTATGGCAACATTTTTATACATGACATTAGAAGTTGTAAGTTTAAATTCCAACTCTTCAACCTGGGCAAATTATTTAACATTTCTGAACCTTGTCTTTCTTCCATAAGACGGGGATGATGTCTCCTTCACAGTGCCATGCTGGTACTGCAAAATGATAACATATGTGAAAGAGCCTAGCAGAGAGTCAGCGCAGTCAGACTCAATAAATGTTTGTTCCAGTGAAATTAAATGAAATCTACGAAGGTCCAATTGCTTTGTAGTTCTACCATTCAGATAACCCCTTCCTCTTTTCACATTGTGACAGCAGCTCATCTATCACAGTGCTCCTTAGGGCCTGGGACTCAGGTCTGTGACCATTATCTTTAGGAGGGTAGGATGACACTTTTTTCTAACTGGAAAGTGAAAAATTGAAAGTGTCAACACTTCCCGGACAAATGCCTTATTCCACTATAATGGACGCACCTGTGTTTTCGAAGTCTGCTTCTAAAACTGCCTGAGATGCAGTCACCAGGAAGACCACATTTGTACTGTATGGTGAGGTAATGTCCTCCTGAAAATATAAATTAAGACAGCATTCAGTGAGCTTTTGAAAAAGGGAGATGGGAGCCAAGACAGAGAGAATTTAAAATAGAATGATACCTCAATGATTTATTTGGGTGACAACGTTCTTGGCAGCATGCTAGAGGAGGATGGGAGCAAAATCACTTGCTCTCTGACTGCCGCTTTTTATGGCCTTCGTTTAAAATGATTAAGTCCCTGGTCTGAGTGTGGAGGCACCTACCGGCCTTCATTTCTCCCCTGTGCTCAAGTCTCTCTCTGGCTGTAGTTAGGATTTTGAGGAAAGGCCTATTGACTCGTTGGCCCTTGCAGAAGTAGTGGTGGCTGTGTGGCAGTTCAGTACTCCATGATCCTATGAGTGAGGGGACAGTGAGGGGACAGTGACCCTAGGCTGTCCTAGGGTCAGCCATTGTAGGAATGACTCTGTGTGTTTAATGGGAAAGAGATTTTACTCACTCTGTCTCTGAGGTAGATTGGAAATGTTCCATTTACCCAGCATGAGAAAAACATGCCTGTGGTGACTTACTAAGCTGTGACATAGTTCTCCCACGAAACGATAAAAGTTAGATAACTTATGAAATGTAAAACTTGATTGGGAAAGGATCTTGGAGAATTTGCTTCTAGTAACCTGAAGTTTCCTTGAAGTTCAAAAGAAGGGGGCACATTTTCTCATGATGGTGGGGAAAGACAGACTGCAGTTATCACAGAGACTGGTGAGGGTGATGCTCAGGCCAGCTCAGGGCCAGCAGCAGGGACCCAGCCCTGTGCTTGACAGAGCAGGCCTGCATTCTGATTTGATAATGGTCACCCGAGTGGGAGCGGGTAACCATTCCAGAAAAGTATGTGTGAACTGACTCAATGACTTTCTCTGCGTCTTTCACCAGACTCAGAAGAAGATACTCCTAGAATTCTGGGGTCTGCACCTTATAAGATTTAGTGTATGTCTTTGTTGTTGTTGTGTTGCTGTATTTTCCTGTAATGTTGAGGCCAGTAGAGACTCATATTTACCCATTTACCTCACAGTCTCCCTTTAGTTTTCTTTTTCACTTTCTCTCAATAAAACTGAATCCATTGTTGCAACAGTCTATGTGCACAGGAATTTTTAAACTAATCATACGTTCTTGCTTCTTCAATGTGAACACTTCCCTTTGCATGACCCACACTTATCCCAAAGGCAATATGTGCAGTCATTTCAATCCACAGACTCACATAGATTCAAATTCTAGCCCTTCCATTTAGTACCTGTGAGCCACAGCCTCTCCAGTCCTTTGAGTTGCTTTAAGGATTAAATGAGATTTATTTGTTCAATCAACAATACTTACTGAAAAACTTTGATGTGACATGACAAATAGTGGCCAGTTCTTGGGGAGTTGTTGGCTAAAATAAGAGCGATGACATCAAAAGCTTGTCTCTCCTGATGGAGCTTACACATTATCTAGGGAGACAGGCAATAACCAAATAAATAAACACAACAAAAGATTTGGAGTAGCATTTGGTGCTATCTAGAAAAATGAATCAGGGCCAGGAGATAAAGATGGGGGCATGGGATGCTGGCTAGATTGGATGATATGAAATTCTCTTAGGGAAGCAGAGGTCTGAATCATGTGCTGGAATGATCTCTGTAAATATCTGAAAAGAGCATTTTAGGAACAGAAAAGAAAAAGTGCAAAGACTCAGGGGTAAAACTGCTGGTCTCTCATGTCTGAGAAACAGTAGGAAATGGTTGTCTGGTGGAACTTTGCTAGGGGCCCGATACACAACAATCGATGAGTAAACTGCAAAGATGCTAGATTTTGTCTATTAATGGAAATGGCTCTGCACACAGCTTTTCTTCTTCTAAGCTCATTTTAGCTTGTCCTATTTTGCCTGGCTCTTGTGATATCTGAGTTTCCCTTTCTGATTTTCGATTATCTTCTGTATAATGGTGAATATAAGCCTGAACCCTGGGCTCCACTTTCACTTCATACATTGTCCCACCTACGAAGCTCCTGCCCTCCCCCGTGGACTGAGGGAGGATGGCCTTCACTGCGCTACCAGGGAACCTGGGCATGTTCCTCTAGGACCACTTAATATACTCCAATGTAAGGGTTTTTGTACCTCATATTCGTCTATCCTTTCTGTTTGCTATTCTTCATTTATCACAAGCCATAAACTTCTTGAAAGGAGGGACTGTTTGGTGTTTCCACTGAATTGCCATCGCGGAGCCCAATGCTGTGCACGCAGCACACACCCAATATACATTTGTGGAGAGGTGGGGACTCAGGTGTTTAAGACACTGGGGAGAAAACACCGGCTTTCGTGCCGGGCAGAGAGATTTGCGCTCTGGTAGGTGAGAAATTGATGTCTGTTGACTTACTGAGTGAATGTGTGGCCTGCAGCCATGCAGTATATAGATGATGGCGGTGGTTGCAGTCCAGAGGAGGGGACTGTGCATGAGTGCATGTGCATGTGTATGTGGATTTTCTCTTTGAATAAGCTCAACGTTCCATTTGCATTGATTGTGTAAATTCAGATGATAGCAACGTTATCCCAAAGGGTGACGCCCACTCCAAGAATTATGTTTTTCTTTTTAGGGTCCTGTCCTATAATTTCTGGCAAGTGATACTGGTTTTCATGTATAGTAATGATCTATTTCTATCTTTAATAAATGTACTTATGAATGTAAATGAGATAGTTTAACATAAAAAATAAGAATATAAATGACACGTAGAAATACCCAATATTTTAAGGGAGCTGAAAAAAATGACAAGTTTGGGAAATAAAACCTCAAGTATTTTTTTCAGAAAACCAAAATATTTTTATTCTTTAAAATTTACCCCCACTTCTTAAATGTCTTCTATGAAAAACAAGCTATGGCCAATATTTTTTTCTAATTGTTATTTGATTCTAGGAAGGAGGAAAATAAACAGCAAAGAAAACTATTTATTTATTTATTTATTTTGTAAAAAGGCCTTTATATCCTGTGATTCTATTAGTGCTGATAAAAAATACTGTTACTTTGGAAAATTTATAGAGTCAAAGAGACAGAGATGTAGAAAGACAGAAATCCAGTCATGCTTATTATGATGGCCCAGCTTTGTACCCATGGTTTGCACAGTTCTGTCCTACAAATCTTGAATTTCAAAGAAACTTTGGTCAGTCCTGATGACCAAATAAATAAAAAGCACCAGAAGCTGAACTTGGACTAAAGAAACTGAAGCTCCCTTTCCCTTGTCAGTCTGAACTACCCAGAGAAAAAGAAAATAATTTCTTGTTTTGATTAGTTTCTGAATGATTCATGCCAGTCAATTCTTATTTATGTTTTTAATTGAACACTTCATCTTTGGTTAATGCTCTAAGTAAAATTTGCATTTGGCCTTCGGGATGTCTGATTTGTGGTATTATCAGAGTCTTAGATGATAAACTCCTTGAATTGTTTTCATCGCATCGTCTTCCAAGAGAGGCAGTGCAGATAATAGAGTATCCCCATTCCGTAGCAGAGGATGGGGGAGGGGAGCTAGTCGTAATTCCACGTCCGTGATTTAATTTAGAATGCCTACACAAAGTATCTAGATTGCTCCTTTCTTAATACCACATGCCAAAGATGCAGCCATGTTTCTAGAGTGCAGTCCTTTTTATACGGGTGATTTTATACCCTCTTTATTTGGTTAAGACTTTGAAGACATGACATGTTTTAGAAATTATCATAATAATTATTACGATAATTCAAATGAGTTATTTCCATTATGGAGTTGTGTATACAGTACCTTTCTAAGACCAATTTATCATTCTTTGGCATCCAATTACACTATAAACAAGGAAGAGAAGCTTCTAGTCAATTAAGCAAACAAGCTCAGTGTGTAGTTCTTTATGGCACCTTTTTTTCTGACTATGATTACAAAATTACAGTGCAAGGAAGTTCAAATCTAGTCAGAATAAATCAAAAGCTTTACCAGGGAGGTCAGAGAAGAATGCTCATCTCCTTTAGTTAAATTATTTTTAAAAATTTGTTCAGTTTAAAATATTGAACACATATGTATTTTTAATCATCACCACTATTATTTGTATTATTGATGGCCTATAAATGAGAGATTGAATTAGAATTAATATGACTGGGCCAGTTCAAAACTCAGCGAACTCCACATTGGAACAACTTTACCAAATACAGAACACAGCATTGACCACCTAGTATGAAGTGATTTTGTGACATGCTGCCTCTTACCTGCAACAAAATGTTTGAGATAAGAGACATGTGTCAAGTAGTGTGGTAAAAGCACAGGATAAGGGAGAGAGCAATTATAAATTCATGCATATGAACTTTCATGCCACCCTGTACTATTTGGTAAATATACATGTCCAACTGGTTTATGTGAAACATGTCCAGTATCTAGAACAGTTGGCTCTCCTTGGTGAATCTCAATTTCCACATTTGCTTTGCATCCTCGGCAAGGACCTCAGACATGTTTGTTTGTCTTGGGCAGGTCTTTGCAGCTTTTTTACTGAGTGGGATGGCAGGATCTGCAAAGTGTTTAGACGCTAGCCAGGATTTCTTGGCCTGTGATTATGGCACTATTTCAGTACATCTCAGTAAGACCCATTTCATCAAGGATCACCCTCACAGCACTATGCTAATTCGTCTATCAATCAACTCAGAACAGCAAATTGCCTGTTTGTGGCTTCAGCTACATATTTTTGCCTCTTGGTTAAATGAACAGCAGTCAAAGAGATAAACACTATAATTGTCTGCCAAAAGGATGCTCTAGACTTCCAAATTGTTTTCCTAGGTACACTGTATTATATAAATGTGTCCTTAGGCAAGTTTTCCTTTAACAGTTACATAAAATAAGGGTTGCAGCAATAGCTTGCTTTGCTATATCTAGAGCTATACAAGATTGTCTACATTGTCTTAGAGAGATGTTTCATGCAATTTGTAGAAGACTTTTTAGACAGATTACCCACTTAAGTCTCTTTCAGATCTTTCTTAAAGTAACTATAATAAAAGCATACCCATTTCTAGGGATTGGCTTGTAAAGGCTGAATTTGGGGAAGAAATTTTTGCCTTTTTAAATTATTGCAAAATAAAAATTGATGGTCTTTACTGTTAGATTTCTACCTTCTTTATACAGTGCATTATACAGTTTGTTAATTTACAAGTTTATGCAACAAAATTATTTCAAGTGATACATATAATATTTTGAATTATGTAGCTAAAACTCATGTTTAAAGGTATAACAGTATTATAGGTTCTACTGAGTACCTAAACAAATTCAAATGATCATGATAGAATCATAATGGGGTATCATAATGAAGTCAACAATTAGCTATTTGGCCCTTACGATTCTGGCTTGCACTGAATTTTTTTCCAAGTAGAAATTCTCTAGATAGCAGGAACCTGCAAAATCATCTACTCTAAAACATCAGTTTTACACAGGGGTGTACTGAGATCTAGATAGATTCAGCAAATTATTCAAGGTCACCCAGCTTGGTAGGCGTAGAATCAGATCCCAAACTGTGGCTCTGGTTAACAGGATTCATGGGCTCTTGGGTTAGCCAGTCCCAGATTTGATTTTTGATTTTGACAGGTAGCTTAGAATTACTTCATTTCTTTAGCAATAAAATGGGGATTAATGACCTACCATCCAGGTACTGTGCAGATTGAAGGTAATACAAGTGAGTGCCCAATGCATTGCCTAGAATGCTTAGCAAACCTGACCTTCCCTCCAAGGTTCCTTGTGAGATAGCACCGAGGAGCAAATGTTCCCCTCAGCTCTTCTTTCACTACCCACTGGTTAGTCCTTAGTAAGATAAGATTTCTAGCTATATTTATAGGTTTCTTTAAGCACCGGAACTATAAGAATTTGATCTTTACCGAGCAATGTAAATCATTCTTTTACCATTTGTGTTGACTTGGACTTATGTATTCCAAACTCTAAAATACAACCTCACAGAGATTTTTCAAGAGCTCATGAAGCTTAATTCTAGATTTGGTACTGCAGTTTAAATTATGTGAAGTAATAACATACTCCTCACAGTCTAGTTAAAAAAGTCCTGATCGGTGTTATTTATTCTTTGGCTGTACGTTCAGGGGTCACCAAAATGAAACAAACTAAAAGGTTTTCTAAGTACCCTGGTTGTAATTGTTGTTATTAAGTAAGTAGAGATTGTTTTCAGATCAGTTAAAAGTAATTTTTTTTTTTTTTTTTTTTTTTTGTCAACAGTTGGCAGGGTGGGCATGGGTATAGCAAGGCGCTGCTAGATATAGGTGCCTTAGTAACCAAGACAAGGAATGCTTTATTCACTAACAGTCAAACTTTAAGGAGCTCTGCTTATGTGCCAAGTACTCTGTGAGAGAACCCCGACTCTTCAGAGGGTTACATTTATGACTAAACTCATATCAAGTATAAGGCTGAGCTAAGGTTAAAAAAGAATTACCATGTGATTCACAAACCAATGCTCATTTCTCTTTACCTGTTAAGTTTCCAAACCAACCCTTTTGTGACTCCCTTTGCTAAATATAAATTCATAATTCAATCTGAAATACTCTAGAATCAGAACTAAGAAGCCATTGTATCTTTAGAATTAAAAAAGCAATCTTGATTTCTTTTCATTACCCTTGGCTTTTGAGTTTGTGAGCTGTGAATTTGTTGCTCTTGCTCTAAAAAAAAATTAGGTTTTTAAATACATGTGTTTGAGCTACTAGTTGCTCAACTGTTGGCACAATAAAGCAGTTGGACTGCGGCTTTGTCAGAAAGGGCTCAGGAAATTCCAGTCATTCATGGGTTGAGCTATAAACATTGATGTCCTGGATAAGGAAGTGTGACGATAGGAATACATCTTTCAAAAATAAAATAAAATAAAATAAAATTATAGTCCAGGTGTATATGTGCAAGGATTGTGGTCCCAAAGTGCCACAAACTTTGTGGGTGGCTAAGAACAGAAGCAATGTATTGCTTTGCAGTTCTGGAGGCGTGAAGTTGGAAAGGAGGGGTCGACACGGTTGGTTTCTTTGAGGACTGTGAGAGAGAAGCTGCTTCATGGCTCTGCCTCACTTTCTGGTAGTTGCCTGGCAGTCGTTGACTTTCCTCGATTTGTGGCAACGTAAGTCCAGTCTCTGCCTTCATCTTCACATGGTATTTCCCCTGTGACTCCACATGTCTTCCTCTGTGCCTGTCCATGCCTCTTCTTCCCATGGCATTCTTGTTTTAACTAATTATATCTACAGTGACCCTGTTCCCCAATTCTGTCATATTATGGGGTCCTGGGGATTGGGACGTCAACAAGTTGATTTTTTTTTTTTTTTTTAGGGGACGCAATTCAACCCATAGGAAAGTCTAACAGAAAGCAAAAGTGAAATAGTGTGGCAAAATTAACTGATGAGTTTAGATCAGATTAAGAAGTACTGACAATTTAGAACAAAACAAATAGCACGCTTGTCTGCATACTTGGGATGGCAAGAGGCTGGATGATCAATTTGGGTATTACAGGGCAAGAAAGAGAAGGGAATTAAGGAAGGGAAAGGAGGCAAGAAGGAGAAGGAGGAGAAAGAGGTTGAATTAGGGAAAGGAAGGAAAGGGAGGCAAACGGGGGGTGGGCAGGAAAAAGCACATTAACCAATGCTCTCATGTGAAGACTGGCTCAAATATTGCCTGTGCTAACTGGAGGTCTGGGCTGAGCGTCAGTACAGAGCTCTCATCTATTGAACTATCTTCCCAATTATAGCTAGTTTATGAGTTTCATAATTACTCACATCTTATGTCCACTCACTGAAGAGAAATGCGTCTTCAGAGCCCTTTTAAAATTAGATTGCTTCTGCAGTTTTAAACCTACAGGCGCTTTTAATTTGGACCATTTGTTTCCTCATAAAGACAATTAGTTTTCTGTTCATATGTAGAACCCACAGGAGAAGTCACAGCGTGCCTACTCCTGATGTGAATTAGCTCAGTAGGACGTTCAGAGTATAAGATAGATGGGTGCTGGGAGGCTATAAACGTGAAAAATTCCTGTTCATTCATCCAGCACATCTTTCTGCCAATGCCAAATTAATGTTAGCACTTTTCTTTCCAGGACTTTGGCTTGTTCATGCTTTAAATCAGCAGGATCATATGATTTCTAGAAAACCTGGTCTATCAGTGTACTTGATGGTGCTATGGTTAGAGGACAGGTGCGTTACAACTCATCAAGGAACATTGTATGTGAGGAACAGCATACACTACTTATTTTGTGTACTCTGTTAAGATTACTGCATTTTGTATTGGGTTTTGTTTGCCAAGGTTTTTTTTCTTCCTCATATGTTAGTTAATTTTTGCTACATCATTGTAAGACAAGCAAAGCAGTTGTTTTTATGTCCCTTTCACAGATAAAGAAATTGAGAATTATAAGTGGTGGAGCCAAGATTAAAAATAGTATCCTCTATCTCCTCATCTATGTCTTTTCCCATTTACGTCATCAACTTAGCAGAGTAGGAAGTATTCCAGTTTTATTCCTGAAGGCACAATAGTTGACTATAAATGCCATAAAAATTATATGAGCGACAGTAATTAAACAAAGTCATGGGATGTGAGAACAAGCGATTGGTCTGTGATGATAAAGAGAAGAAATCATGAAAGGGATTCTAAAGTAGAAGGGTCACCGAAGCACATTGCTGGGGAGGGATAAAAGACCTGTGCCAGCAAGATGTCCCAGGAAGATGGAGTACAAGTTTAGAAGCTGAGAGTGTTTCCGACAACAAGCCTTCTTTCTTTCTACCCCGTTCCCATTTTATTTCCTGTATATTTGTCACATTACAATATTTCCATGGTGATGAACTATAATGTTGAAAACACTGACCAAATCAGTCTGTAGGAAGATGACACCCAGGGAACAAAGGACTTCCTGGTTACACAAAAATAACTTGTTAATCACCAGTTCTGAGACAGTTTAGAGGAAAACGAAAGGATGCCATAGAATATTTGGTGATGGAAGGAGAACTGACTCTGGGTGATGAGCACACAACGTGATATATAGATGATGTATTATAGAATTGTACACCTGAAACCTATGTAATTTTACTAACCATTGTCATCCCAATAAATTTAATTTTAAAAAGGGGGGAGTTTAAGGACCACACCTAATTTAAACAAAAGGAAATCATTCAACTTATCAAAGTCTTAGATGCAGCAAATAGGTCAGCTCTCAAATTCAGTAAATTTAACAATTGATTCTCAACACAGTGAAACATCTTTTAAATTCATTTGTATAATTGGAGAGATAATAAATTCAGTGTTATTTTTAAGTGGCTAAAAAGTAGAAAAATTTTTAATGATGTTATAAGCCATGTAAGAAAAAAATGCAAATCATCAGCCACTGCCACCAAACATCGCCAAAGTCTCTGTCTTTTTAGAGGCCCCATTCCTTTAATGGGGCGAGCATAATTTAGGCACTAGTTCATTTGTTCACAATGCAGATAACTGCCTATGTTTGGATCTTTCAGAAGATTGATGCAGTTCTTTGCATCAGAAAATCTCATGTGGAAAAAAAATCAAATGTTATTTACTACATGTCAGGTGATGTGTGCCCCTTACGAGTATTTCTTTTCTCTTTGAAGAATGGAATGGTGTTTTGGATCAGGGTTGCCATGAAAGGAGTAGGGCTGTCCAACCACATGTACCACTGAATTTCCAAAACAATGAAGAGCTTCAACGTTCATCCGTGCATCCATTCATACATTTATTCCCTTGTTCACTCGTAGTTGACAAATAGTTGACAAATATTTACTCAGTGCCTATCATATGTCAGGCCCTGGGCTGGCTGTTGAGATCTTAAATATTATAAAAGCCAACAAGGACAGATCGTAATGACAGTCCTGTGTTTAACTTTCCAAAGACAATTCAATGCAAATGTGCTAGCACTTCACAGACACAGGCACGCTTACACACCAACACACGGACACGTTCATTGTCCCATTTCACTTTGTACCCATTCCTCAGGCACGACACCAGTCTATAAACCACAATTTTGGAAACACTGGCAGATAATGCAAGAGCTGCAGCTCTGTGATAAGCCAAGAGGCCCATATCTACACCTACTCTCAGGCACTTATTAATGTCAGATCGTGGACACATTGCTTTCCTGTTGCTCAGCTGTAAAATGGGAATTCTAACGGAATTTGTAAGGATTAAATTATATAACCCTTATAAAAATTTTACAGTGCCTCACAAGTGACAGCAAGCTGACAGCTACTGTTGTGGCAACACATCTAAAGTAGCCTTAGGTCAGGGGTGTCCAAACTTTTTTCAGTGGTTTTCACCAAGGGCCATATGCGGTAAAATACACAAACAGCCGGGCCACTCACTTGAGGTGAAGTATGTATTGCCTCACCTGGTTTATTTAAGTAAACTAAATATATTTTTGGAATTTGCTGAGGGCCAATTAACAATGGATTGCGAGCCGTAGTTGGCCCGTGGGCTGCAATTTTGACACCCCTGCCTTAGATGATCCAAAGGCCTGTGTTCTGCATTCTCTGCCCTTCTAATCAAAAACTGTGAAGAGTCTGAGAGTTTTGCCTGTTTCCGAGCTGACAGACTAGTCTGTTGCCTTTTCATGGAAGCTGGCAGAAGATATAAGACTCTTGGATCAGTCACAAAAGAGTTAATTTCTCACTGCAAGAGCAGTAGCCAGAGTGTCAATGTTTGTGCCTATTTCTGAGCCCTAATCCCCATAGAGACACTAGGAAGGCCAGGAGACTCTGAAAACATACAGTGGGCAATGTTCAAAAGAGAGCAATGCTCCCTGGGCTTAGGGAACCATAATCTTACATGATGGGTAGTAAGCCCGCCTGACATTTGCCCTGGAGGGAAATAGTATGTTTAGTACATTGGGTAGTAAACAGACTCACCCTTTGTCACAGAGGGTGACACGATCTCGATCTCTTCCTTTCAAGGCCGTTTCCTATACAAACATCTTTGAAAAGATAGTCCAGAGCAAAGGTGGTCAGGGCCTCTGTCCCAAGTCAGGTCCATGGACGTGGTCTCTGAACACTCCCTACTTTTTAAGCACAGTTAAAATTTCTTTTAAGACTATATTAATTTTTAGATCAGTTTTCGATTGAGGAAAATTGAGAGGATGGTATAGAGATTTCCCATAAGTCCCTGATCCCAAACGTGAATAGCCTCTCCCATTTATCAACAAACATCCCCAACCAGAGTGGTACATTTGTTACAATTAATGAACCTATACTAACACATCATAATCACCCAAAGTCTATATTTTATATCAGTGTTCTCTCTTGCTATTGTACGTTCTATGGGTTTGAACAAATATAAAATGACATGTGTTCATAATTATAGTATCATACCAAGGAATGCTCCCTACTTTTTAGAAACTGAACTCAATTGATTATTCCTCTTCTCCCCTGTACATTTGAATTCTTCTCCTCTTCACTGGATATTTCCTGTAAACATTTAGAAATTCTTGAATATCTACTTTCCTAAAAAGGAATAAAGCATGTAAATATCCACTTTTTTAACACTATTCCCCATTGAGTATTCTTGGTTCCCACATAAACGTGGGTATATTTCTGGGCTCTTGATTATGTTCCATTGGTCTATGTATCTGTTTTTTATGTTGGTGCCATACTGTTTTGATTATTATAGCCTTGAAATATAGCTTGAAATCAGGAAGTGTGATACCTCCAGCTCTGTTCTTCCTCAGGATTTCTTTAGCTATATGGGATCTTTTGTGGTTCCGCATATGTTTTAGGAGTATGTTTTCCATTTCTGTGAAAAATGCCATTTGGAATTTCAATAGGGATTATATTGAGTTTATAGATGAATTGGGGTAGTTTGGACATTTTCACAATATTAATTCTTTCAATTCATATACACAGGATATCTGTCCATTTATTTTGTCTTCTTTAATTTCTGTCCTCAATGTTTTATAGATTTCAGTGTATGTGTCTTTTACTTCCTTGGTTAAATTTACTTCTAAGTATTTTACTGTTTTTGATGCTATTGTAAACAGGGTTTTAAAAATTTCTTTTTCCGACAGTTTATTGGTAGTGTATAATTTTTCTTTAAATGTTTAGTAGAATTTACCAGTAAAGCCATGTGTCCTGTGCTTTTCTTTTTGGGAAGGTTTTTGATCACTGATTCAATCTTTTTACTCATGGATCTGTTCAGATTTTGTATATTTCTAGGAAATTCATCCATTTCTTCTCAGTTCTGCAATTTATTGATCTATAATCATTGATGGTAGTCTCTTTTGATCCTTTGTATGCCTATGGTATCAGTAGTAATGTTTCCTCTTTTGTTTATTTCTTACCCCACTCAAAAATTAACTCGAATGGATTTAAGACTTAAACGTGAGACCTGAAACCATAAAACTAGAAGGAAACATAGGAAAAAGGCTCCTTGACATTGGTCTTAGCAATGAGTTTTGGATATGACACCAAAAACATGAGCTTGTTGCTCACGTTCCATTTTGTTAAATGGAAATAAACAAGTGGGACTACAACAAACTAAAAAGCTTCTGTACTACAAAAGAAGCAATCAACAAAATTAAAAGGTAGCCTACAGAGTGGGGGAAGATATTTGGAAACTGCACATATGATAAGAGGTTAATATCCAAAATATACAAAGAACTCCTACAACATGAAAGCAAGAAAAACAAATAACCCTATTAAAAAATGGGCAAAGAACCTGAATAGGCATTTTTGCAAAGAAGACATAAGTAGTCAACAGGGACATTAAAAGGTGCTGAACATCACTAATCATCAGGAAATACAAATCAAAACCACAGTGGGAGATCACCTCACACTTGTTATAATGGTTATTATGATAAAAAAGAGGCATAACAAGTGTAGTGTGGATGTGGAAAAAAGGGAACCCTTGTGCCCTGTTGGTGGGAATGTATATTGGTGCAGCCACTATGGAAAACACTATAGAGGGTCCTCAAAAAATTGAAAATAGAACTACCATATGATCCAGCAATCCCACTTCTGGATATTTATCCAAAGGAAATGAAATTGCTATCTTGAAGAGATATTTGAAGCCCCATGTTCATTGCAGCAATAGCCAAGACATGGAAACCATCAACAGATACGAGGATAAAGAAAATGTGGTGAGTGTGTGTATATAATTCAGCTATAAAAAAGGAAGGCAATCCTGCAATTTGTGAGAATGTGGATAAAATTTGAGGGCATTGTGCTAAGTGAAATAAGTCAAAGAAAGACAAATACAGTATCATGTCACTTATATGTGGAATCTGAAAAGCCAAACTCATAGAAACAGAGAATAGATTGCTGGTTGCCTGACACTAGGGGGTGGAGGAAGTAGGGAGATGTAGGTCAAAGGGCACAAACTTCCAGTAATAAGATGAATAAATTCTGGGAATCTAATGTACAGCATGATGATTTTGATTAACAACACTGTATTGTATACTTGACAGTTGATAAAAGAGTAGATTTTAAATGTTCTCACCCCCAGTCAAAAAAATCAACAAAGGAAAACCCCTAGTAACTCTGTGAGGTGATGGATGTGTTAACTGACCGTATCATGGTAATCATGCATACCACATGTATACATATATCAAGTGATTACATTGTATACCTTAAACTTATCCTACGTTATATGTCATATCTCAGTAAAGCTGAGGGGAAAAAAGGAAAAAAGAAAACTAACCAATCTCTCCCTTTTTCTTTCTTCCCTTAGTAACTCATTAACTCTCTTCTTTACAAACCAATTTCTCAAGAGGTTTTACGCTTAGTTCCCCATTTGATCACAATCCATTTGCTCTTTTGTTTTAAAATTATGAAACAGGATATAAATACCAAAGAAGTGCATAAGTCACATGTGTGCAGTTTAATAAGTATCTGTGTAACTTCCACCCAGGTGACACAAATAGCCCTCTGACCCAGTAATTTTAGTCCTAGGTATGTAATCTAGGACACATGTACAAGAATGTTTACAGCAGCATTATTCAATTTTGTGGGAGTGAAATAACCATCTGCAGAAAGTGTATACTAGTTATAATCTCCCCCTTATTATACCTTTATAATCCTCCCAGCAAAACTTACTCCAATATCCAAAACTTATATCCTTGCTGACATGATAATAATGTTGTTACTACTCTCTAAATTCTACCAATATACTTTAGTCTTTCCTTGTTTGGGAATTTTAAGAAAATGGAATAATAATTTGTATCCTTTTGTGTCTGCTTCTTTCACTTAACATAATGTGTATGAGATTTATCTATATTCTTGGGTGTAACTGAAGTTTACTGCTGTAGTTTATTCCTTTTCATTCTGTATAGTGTTTTACTGTATGTGTCTTCTACAATTTATTTACCTATTCTTTTGTAGATGAGTCTTTCCATTTCTGTAATATTAAGCAATGTTGCTATAAACATTCTTATGAATGTGTCCTACTGTATGTACTTTAGGTTATATATCTAGAAGCAGAATTGATGTATTACAGGGTCTATGCATCTTTAATGATAATAGATCATTTCCAATTGTTTCCCCAGACTTTACTCCTACCAGGAGAGTATTAGGGTTTGTTTTACCACATTTTATTTTATTAAAAAGTAAACACTTGATAATATTTACTATATGTCAGACAATATTCTTAGCACATTGATTGAAGCTTTATAATATAATTAAGGTAAGGTAGTATTGCTATTCCCACTTCCAGGTAATGAAATTGAGGCACAGAAAGGAGAAGTGACTGGCCTCAACTCACACATTTGAAGGAGAGAGTTCAGTTCAAGAGATTAGATTCTTAATCTGTCTGCTATGTGCCTCTCGTCTACTCTTGTATGTATTTTCATACTTTAAAATTTTTGTTAACCTTGTACATCTGTAATGGTAACTTCAATTGTGATTTCAATGTGCACTTTCCTCAACATAAATGAGATTGAACAGTGTTTCACATATTAATTAAGCATTTGGATACTCTCTTTTGAGGGTTTTAGGTACATCTCTGTTGCTTAAGTTTTTGTTGGATATTTTACTTTTTCTTAATGATTTGTAGGAGTTCTTTCCATAGTCTGGATATAAACCCTGGATAGTCTTGATATATGTGTACACACACACACACACACACACCACACACACACTGTAAAAATTTTTTCTACTCAGAGGCTTTCATTTTCTTAATTGGTACCTCTTAGAAAACAGAAGTCATTCATTTTAACGTAGTTAAATATATAAATTATTTCCTCTATTGTTACTCTTTTTGTGTCCTGTATTACAAACTATACCCACTAATGGTTATATATATATATATATATATATATATATATATATATATATATATATTCTATATTATTGCCCATCTTATTCTCTATAAATTTTATTTTTTGTTGAGAGCTCTAATATATCACAAATTCATATTGTATATGGTGTTGGGATAGTTAATTTTATGTGTTAACTTGGCTAGGCTATGGTGCGCTAGTCTAGATGTTGCTATGAAGGTGTTTTGTAGATGTGATTAGCATTTCTACTCAGTTGATTTTAAGTAAAGGATATTATTACCCTCAGTAATATAGATTGACCTCATTCAATCAGTTGAAGGCCTTAAGAACAAAAACTGAGCTTACCCACACAAGAAGGAATTTTGCCTCAAGTTTGTACCATAGAAATCCTGCCTGAGTTTCAGCCTTCAGCATATCCTATGGATTTCAGACTCAAGACAGCCGCTATTATCTGTGTGTCCAGACTTCTGGCCTGCCGTACAGATTCCAGATTTGCCAGACCGCTTGGTCACATGAGCCAATTCCTTAAAATAAGCCTCTTTGTATCTCCATATATTCCTTTGGTTCTGTTTATCTAAACTCCCCTGAATGATGTAGATTTTGGTACCCAGAATGGTCCTAGAGGAACAGAATCTTGGGAGCGAGTTTTCTGCGTTGGTTCTGCAGTTTCTGGGCTTGGTTCTCTCATGGGATTAGATTTAAAAGCACTAGTGACTCTATTGTCAATAGTAAAGAGGGCACTGATAGTTCATGGCATGACGTGGCAGTAGAGATGTGCAAACTATCATTGGATTGGCTGGGTGTTCCCAAGTGTACTCAGCAAAGTGGGGAAACAAAAGGATGAGCTCAAATACTCATAAATTCCCAGCTCAAGCGCTGCATAAATGAGCTTAAAGTTTCACAAGCCGTCCTGAGAGGAAGCCTTATCTCCTACAGCTGCAGAGCTGATATTTCTGAATGACAAACCCAGTCTCATCTTGTGAGTGGCTGAATTACAACATAAATTGAATTTGCAAGCTGATGAGATGTCTACTGTTAAAGTGAGGGTTTTGATTATGAAGGAATGGGATCCTGAAAATTGGAATGGGAACATATGGGCAGTTCCTGATGAAGTTGGGGGCACTAAACTCTTAAATGTTGATGCATCTTCTTTGCCAATGGAAGCAGCCACTCTGTCTCTACCTGAGGTTAACTGTGCTTTGCCTGAGGATCCTGTACTGGCCTCTCCTGAAGTAGTTGCCTTGCAAGAAAGACACTGTTGATTCTCTTCAGGAGCCCCCTTCCACCATCCGTCTTTGCTTCTTGACCTGTAAGTAGGTGCAACCCCCAGCAGATTTCTGCCCTCTTGTTCCACAAGTTCACCGAAATCATAGCTCAGTTTTATAGTTCATTTTATCCTAGATGGATAAAGGGCCTCTGGGCCAAAGCAGGCTTTGAGTGCCTTGTTTACCTGGTTCTCTGGGTTCTTGTTTTCTCATGTTTTGAGCTGATAATTCTTTACTGTTCTGTAAATTCTTCAACATTGAGAAACTATTTTATCCAGCATTTTTTGGTTAGTTTTGAGGGTGGTCTGTCTGTGCATAAGTTTGTGTGTGTGTGTGTGTGTGTGTGTGTGTGTGTGTGTGTGTGTAAATAGTTTAGCCTGCCATGACTAAACAATGGGAAACTTCTTTTAAGCCTGTTAAATTTTGGTTTAGGAAAAGAGGAAACCTTTCATGCAGCAATGAGGGTTGGTAATTATATGTTCCTAAGCTATTATTCTATATTATATATTGATGAAGCACTTCTGGCTATTGTCCTTTAAGATGATTTTTTTTTGGGGGGGTGAGGGGATATGTTTTTAAGGATAATCACAGTGAAGAAGAAGAATCTGAAAAATTTGAGATAAGACTAGAAATAAAATAAGATCAATCATTTTAAAATATATTCTAGTATGGCAATGAATTAATAAGAAAGAGTATAAATATGTGAATAGCTCTTTAGAACCAGAATCCATTGTCCACTTTAACACTGAACACACAGGTTGAAATCCAAGTGATTAGTGAGTTCTGCCATTTTGGTCGAAGGGTGATTGCCATGACCTCATAGTAGGAAGAGTCTGCTTTAAATGGTGGTTGCATGGAAATCTGTATCATTCTGTCATTTTTCTGTGGGTTGGGTAATACAATTTAGAACATAGTCATTTCAGATATCTCTATCTCTATATCTAAATCTATCTATCTATATACTATTACTTATAACTGTCAGAAATAACTTTTTAGTTGTATGTGCAACATGTCTGACACTTATGATTTGTTCTTGATTCTTTCTTACATATAATGGAGGATTTGGCAAACATCTACAAAAGAGGTAATAAAGTCAAAATTTACAACTCAGGGGAAAAGGGTGAGGATGCCAGGGGTTGTCTGGGGGAAGAGGTGGCTGAGGGAAAGACAACATTCATCTGAGAAGGAACATTAGCAGTGGATTGTTTCTTCTAATACAGTAGTTCTCCAATTTGGCCTCACACTGTAATCACCAGGGAAACTTTAAAAATATACTGATGCCTCAGGATTTCAAACTTAATTGGTCTGGGATATGACTTGGGCATCAGGATTAAAACAAGCAAACAAACAACTCTCCATGTGCTTCTATGGTGCAGGGAATTATTCACAATAAAATTACTTTAGGAAGCAAATTCCTGTAGTGCAATGGGTCAATATGTAAAATTTAAGTTTAAGTGCAATTGTTCTGGCAGTCAGATATACTATGAAGTAGACAATACTAGAAGATGGGGGATTTCCGTATTTCCACTATAAACAGAACCAAAGATATAGTGCTTCAGCTGTGGCATGAGGAATTTTGATTGGAGCAAAAAAGAAGATACTTCCTTAGAGTTTGGTATGCGATATGCTGGAATGGCTAACAAAGGCGTGTTATGGCATCTTGTTATTTGTGCACATTAATTCGAGGCAGTTTTGCTTCAGGCTCTAAACTCAGACAGAGCTGGGCTTGAATTCCTGTTCCTGGACTAACTAAATTCATAAGCCTTGGCAAAATTAACCTCTCCATGCCTTAGTTCCACCGTTCATTCAATCGTGGAACAAATATTTATCAAATAACACCAGGCAGGTATTGGAGATATATCAGTGAACAATACAAAGTGTGCCAAGTGAGATGACATACCTATCTTACAGGCTATTTGCAAAGATTACATGAGAAGTATATGTAAAGTGGATAGTAGAGTGTTTGGTTGTTATTATTATCATTATTATTATTATTAAAATTATGTATAGCATTTTCTCAAAGGGATAAAAAGCATTAGATTGGAGTTAAAATCAGCGGGAATTTTTATTAATGGTCTTTAACAATGGTTATGTTTTGCTACCCTCTGTATTTCAAGTAGAGCTTAAAGCAAAAAGCAAAGTAAAGGCACACACTCCCTAAAATAATCAACCACCACCACTACCAGCAACAACAGCAAGAACAACAACAACAAACCCCAAAGCATATATGACATGTCCTGGGACACTGAGCAATCCCAATGGCTCAGAACCACATTTTGGAAACCCATCCACAGTATATTCCACACAGGACATAGTGAATGACGGCTCTCCTCAATCTCCTTTCACTTCTTAGAAAAGAGGCTATTACTGATAAAAAAAGAAATAAAATCCATTCATGTGAACTGTACATCCCCAGAGCATTAGCACAGAGATGTAGAGTTGAATAAATGATTTAGGAACAGTTTGTCTACCTCATTAAAATATAGAGCACTCCCCTTTAAAAAGGATGTTCTGGGAATAGAGTAAAAAATGAAAGCCGAAGAATATTCAGGAATGCCTGTGTTGCTCCTTACGACGTGGGCAATATACTTATAAGTGAATGGAATTGGAGTAGAAATCTGTTATGTAAAGCCAACAGCTATCTCTAGAGGTCTTCATTAGCCACCATCACTGGGGACCTGGGAAACAGAAACTATTTGCCGATAAGGACATTGATCGCATAGTTAGCCATTACATTTTCATGTAAAATTTGTTCTGGAACTACTAATAAAGCGAAAACATTTGAATCTTCAGATTTTTATAGCTCCCAGCATACAATAAATTCTTGACAGTGTTATTTTCTTGTTCTCTGTTCCTTCACTGTCTTTACATACTCTCTTCTGTGCAGTAAAAGATCTCAGAAACGACAGGGGTAAATGAATACTGCACTTAACTTGGAATCAATCTCAAGGGCTCCCATGCCAGTAGGCTGTGCAGCAAAAAGGTCCAACAGATGTCATACCTACACTCCTGTTTCTTAAAGGCTTACTTGTGTACTGTCAACCAAGCCAGTCGTTTAGTTAATCTATTTTGGTTGTTAAGGTGTTGCAAATCTTCAGTCTGAACACTTTTAGGCCCATTTTCTTACCTTGCAGAAATGTGAGCTGAGTTTCTACCCTGTGCTGATCAGGTAATAAAGATGACCTACATTAGGAAATCATAACTCTGGGGGTGGCTGGTTAGCTCAGTTGGTTGGAGCATGGTGCTGATAACACCAAGGTTGCCGGTTTGATCCCTGTATGGGCCACTGTGAGCTGTGCCCTCCTTAAAAAAAAAAAAAAAAAGAAAAGAAATCATAACTCCTCCTTGAACTGCTTATTTTAAAACTGCTTATTTTACTCATTGGTGGTAGAAATTAATTTTTTCAAAGACTGTTTACATAAGTGACAATTTTTGCTGAGTTCACGCTAATGGAGTGGAATTGTACAAAATAATAATAATAAAGGAGGGGAGACTAACATATTAATTGAGTGAAATTACATTCAGACCAGCTTTTTCTAATACGATAATATGTATTATTAGTCCATATATGTATATGTATTCTATAGTACTATTTTAAATACTACACAATGATATTTAACAATGAGAAACAAACAACTGACTATGCTTGGAATTACCCAAATGTTGTTGAGATGAGGCCAAATTTAGATAGTTTGGCAGCTGCACAACCCTCTGTCTTCCCACACTCATTGGCATTGAACTTGCTTGCTTTGTTCTCCCAGCGGCCTCCTTCTTAGTGTTTCTCCTTCATAAACTGTTGGGCTCACTCTCCTCTTCAAGAAGCCAGCTTCCCTTTCCTTCCTATTTCTCACTCGTGACCTCTTGACCCCTGACTCATTTATTCTTTTTCTGTTTGTATAAACAAATGAGAATCAGACAAAAAGAAAAGATATTATAGTTTTTAAATTAAAAGATGTTGATTTCTTTTTCCTCATTTTTTCAACTTCCTTAAAAGTTAATGAGATAAACTTTTAAGGGTATAATGTGTTTTACGATTATGCATTTACACAATCAAGTAATAAGTATTTACTGGAAACCTACTTTATGTAAGACATTATAATATATGATGAATTTAACTCTAGGAATTTTATTGTTATTTGGATTTTAACATTATGTCACTAACAGATAGGACTTTAGTGAGAAATGCAGAATTGTGATAGAAAGCAACACACAGAAACACACACAGTCTCTCTATTCTATTTTCTTTAAACAAAACATAAATAAATGGAAACATATTGACCCTAAAGGGCTATAAATAAAAATCTGTGCCTCTTCATGACTTATTGATACTGAAAGTGGGAAAAAAAAGAAGAAAAAATGAATTGTTTGGGACTTGGGCCTTCTCCCTTCATTTCCCATAACAATCACCTATGCGGCCAAAACCCATCCTCCTTGACAGTAGCACAGCTGTGACAGGGAGTGAGAAAAAGTGGAAATGTTGGGAATTGATCCAATTAAAAATATAGAAAAAATGTACTTCATATTAAATGACTGATTGTCCTCTTACCCCCTTTGACCTAAAACTTTGAGAACTATATCCTGATACAGTTGCAACAGCTAATGTTTCAATATTTGTTTAGTAATTAAGACCGACTTGCAGAGATTTCATTCTTGAATAGGATAGAAACTGCAATAGCTTAGCTGATTTAAGGAAGATAGAACTTTCAGCAAAGATTGGGAAAAAAAAAGTCAAGCGTAGCATAGTAATGATCTACCATCTAATTAGGTTATATTGTGCCTATCACAGCTCTCATTCCAGTGGTGACTGCTAATAATATGTACAAACATAAATCAGATTACATTGTCTTAAATCTTCAGAGCATGAATTGGTCTTCTGCAGAGCCCTCGAATTTAGCACACTGATGACAATGCATCATCCCACAGTTTCTCTTTGCTTCATTGTTTAGTCCATGTTCAAAGCAAGTAGCATCCTTCAGCAGTTTAGGTTTATTCAAGGGGCTACTCCTCATTCTATATTGACTACATTCAATGTTGTGCAGTTACAGACATTAGGCATCAAGAGACTTATAGCCTAGTCTGTCACCTTTGAAATGAAACTCAAAATTCATTTAGGCCAACACTTTCCAGTAGACAAAAGGTGACTTAGCCTAGGGCACCCAGCTGGGTGACCTCCGAGAAAGCTCTCCTACCCTCCACGCCACTGCTTTTCACTCCCCCAGGGAGCTTCTCTTCCTTCTGTCAGCAATTTTGGTGACTCAACCTGTCACAGAATTGAAGACTCAGTTTCTCCACTGTGAAATGGAAATGATAAGATAGGTATTTTGCAACATTGTTGTAAATAAAAAATAGTTTCGAATGTGCATTGAGTAGTATAATGCTTCAGATATTCAATGCAATAGGAGGGGATATGTTCCAAGACCCCCAGTGGGTGCCTAAAACCACAGATAGTCCCAAACCCTATGTATACTATGTTTTGATAGCTTAATTTATAAATTAGGCACAGTAAGAGATTAACCACAATAATAATAAAGTAAAACAATTATAACAACATACTGAAAATGTGGCATTATTGAGTAAAATAAGGATTACTTGAACGTAAGCACTGTGATACCTTGACAGTTGATGTGATAACTCAGATGGCTACTGAGTGACTGAGTGATTCATGAGCCTGGTGGGACCGGATAGGATGGCACTAGATTTCATTATGTTACTCAGAACAGCGCGCAATTTAAAAGTTGTGAATTGCTTATTTCTGGAAGTGGCCATTTAACATTTTCAGACCACAGCTGACCCCAGGTAACTGAAACTGCAGGTACGGTGGGGACTGCTGTATAATCATTTCATCATCCTGAAGAAGGGCTCAGCCATGTTCAGAGCAGCCGAAGCAGGGGGCCTGTATCACAGTAGGCCTTTCGGGACTTCTCACATTTTCCTATTGTGAACAGTTTTTGCTGATGAATCTGATTGATCCAAATAGAGTTGAGTTTATTTTACAGTACATGGTAATGAATTGTCAGATTTTTCAGGTCTTTCCCCTACTTTAAAATTAAATATATATATATATATATATAGTGTGTGAATATGACTGAATTTTATCGCTAAGTTCATTAACGTGGTATTGACGGTTTCTCTAATGCGGTCAGTTTAGCAGCATAAGGGATATGATCCGTTGGTCTACTGGTCTGTAGACACAATTCCTGAGTATTTGTCCCGGTTACTGTAGTGTAACCTTGGCCACATTGTTTAACTGCTCTAATACTCCATTTCTTTTCATGTAAATGAGAACAGAGATGAATGATTTCTAAATTCCTTTCTAATTCTAAGATACCGTCAGATCTCAGCTTTGCGAAACATAGATAACTGTTTATGGAATAGTGTGGCATTTTCTGTGAAAATAGATTGTCTAACACATTTTTTCTTTGAATTAAAGTTACTAAAAAATCAAAGCAAAAAGGACAGAAAGCCTTCAGTTAGTTGCAGTGGGCCTTCTTTGACAATAAAAGGTACTTGCTGGAGATCGACAGTAGCTGTGGAATGAAAACAACTCTGAACTCCAAATTGACTTAGTACATTCAGAGACACAAGAATAAAATCTATTAACAGCTTAACAGAATTTAAATGAATAGTCTGAGTAATAAAGGAGAGTTCCACAGGTGAATGCTGAGAACACTTCTGGATGATTCTGAATTGTAATATTTGATTTTCTCTGAGTGAAGAGCTGAGTTCCTACTGTGTATGTACTGAGTTGATTAAAGAAACTGTGTTTCCATGGATGTGGAAGTGCAAATGTATCACTGTTTTTTTGTGTGTGTTTTTCTCCCAGAATACAGGCCTACCTCAGAGATATTTTAGGTTCGGTTCTATACCACCACAATGAAGTGAATATCTCAATAAAGCAAATCCCAGGAACCAGTGCACATAAAAATTATGTTTACATTATACTGTAGCCTATTAAATGTCTAAAAACAAAATGTGCATACCTTAGTTAAAATACACTTCATTGCTAAAAAATGCTAACCACATCTGAGCCTGCGGGAAAAATGGCACCAATAGAATTGCTCAATGTAGGGTTGCCACAAACCTTCAATTAGTAAGAAAGCAGTATCTGAGAACGCAATAAAGCAGAGCACAGTAAAATGAGGTGTGCCTGTGTCCCACGCAGTTTGGAGGAAGACTATCCAACACTTGCTCTCAGAGGCCCCGCTCTCCCCAGAAGTGGTGAGCCTGTTGGTTCGACACTCCCGCCTCCGTCTGGCTCTGTGCTATCTAGAGCATGGAAGACAGGAGGGAGAGCAGAAAGCACATTTGCTGTCAGGTTTTGAATTCTGGCTCTAGCTACATACTAGTTGTGTGAACTGGAGAGAAGTCACTTAACCTAGTTGAGCCTTTTTCTTCACCTTCAACCTGAAGGTGAAGTAAATGTGTACAAATAACACTATTATACACCTTCTATTCCTTACTGTTAATAAATGGTAACTATTATATTGTCCTGTCTTATCTTTTGGGCTTAGTCTTTGCTTGGATATGTATCCCAATCTGGGTTTCTGGTCTAGTTTATACCAGGTTTTCATGCTCCCAAATGTTGTTTGTGCAGTAGATATCCCTGCCTTCTACCTAAATAATGTCCCCTATTCCTTTACTGTAGCTCTCTACCCAGTTCCGTTTATTATTTCTTGATATCTAAGTGTATACCCACACACACCGTGGTCAGGCAAGACAGAGCAAGCTTTTAAATGAATGCCAGGTATTTCCAAATAAAGTCTGAGTAGGATAGAATCAATGACACATTCAGTAACTAATCAAATCCAAATATTCAGATCAAGCAAAAGACTTAATTCTGTTTAATTCTTCAATATAACTACGTATGCCTAGCCTAAGTCCTAATCTTGCAACAACCGCCCTCTCCAAACTTCTGAAAAGAAATCACACCTCTTAATATTTTATCTATCATTCAGATAAGCAAGTTCTTGATTGTGTTCATAAGTCATTAAATGTTCATCTTAGCTTCTTGTTCATCCATTTGTGTTGCTTTCTTTTGCCATTTGTGGGAGCCTCAGGGAAATCACCCCATAATGGAACACTGCTCACTTGTATGTCGTTTTCTTCTTCTTATGGGATCATACAAGAATAATAGATTATGATGATTATTCTTAAAGGATGAACTAAATCCACTGAATATTTTTCTTAAAGACAGGTTGTTTACACTGAGGTAAAATGAGCAGATAGACTGATTCCTTGTCTGATGACCCTTTTGTTTAGGAAACCCACATGCTTGCTCTGAAAAGCAGTTAGGCAGAAATTTTCACTTTTGTATGCCAATAAAACAAAATGAAATTACAATTGGACTTCTCTGTGAACCCACAAGTTCTGCCCAAGAGAGAGTAATGAAAAGCATGAGAGCATTCTCTCATATTTCTAGAACTAGTCCGTACCACAGAATCTGGGCTGTAAGGTGAGGGCAACTCCTCTCTCACTAAGGGAATGAAATTAGCTTAGGGACCCTGTGAGAGTCAGACACCCAAAGATTCCCATCTTAGGAAGAGGGTTGAGAAACAGGTGAGGACTGTGGAAGCTGGTGAGACCCTTTATCTGGTGTGTGTGTCTTGGTGTCCAGAAATGCCAATCTTATTGCTATAAGAAAGGATACTAGTAGGGCCCTGCTCAGAGATAGAGAAAACACAAAATGTTGTAGACTAAATGTTATGCTAAAATCCCAGGGACATGCCTTTTCATGTTAGATAGAAAACATTTTGTTTTTAAATTTGTGCTCACTGGTACACCTGAAATAGTCTCTTACTGAGCAGGATCTCACATATCTATTTTTAGAAGAAGAGGTTTCTTTACAATTCTTCAACCCAGAATATATTCAAGAAGTATTTTGAAAAGAAACACCCCTCATGGAACGCCAAGCAAATCAATATTTACGACAATTCCCTTTGGCCTTTCCTCTGCCTCCTTGACTCTGGTGCACATAGCTATTGAAAATCTTGCTTGCCATGATGGATAATCTTTTAAAACCTGGAGTTGAAAAACACTATCGCGAAAGACCTATTAACATCTCTAAAATTTCACTCTCCATTGACTTAAAGGAGCAATATATTTTGCTCAAATAATTTGTTACGAATTCATGGTAGTGACTGCTTGGTTTCCGTTCTCAGCTGAACAATCAACATTTCTTCAGTAACTCTCTTGTGTTTAGCTAACTCACAACTATGCAGAACTGGACAGCTCCGTCCACAGTGACACACCACTCTCCTTCCATTGCATTTTCATGTGATGTATACGACAAGAAATGGAAAAGGCACGAGCCTTATCCTCCTGGCCTTCCTCCTACTCCCTTCTGAACAGTTGCTCTGTGGTTCCACCATCACCTCTCCATTGAATCAGCTCTGGGAAAAGTCATCAATTCGTTTTTACTATGCAAAGGCTTTGATGTCTGAAGTGTACTGTTCATACACTAAAGTTTCTCTTTGTATCTGAAAATGCCTTTCTATTCCTTACTTCTGATCGGCGGTTTACTTAAATTAGAATTCTAGGTTGACAGATATTACTTTATTATTTTGAAGATCTTATTTTATTTCTTCTGGTTCCTAATGTTACTGAAAAGAAGTTGGTTATTTGTCAATTTGTCGTACCTTTGAGGGTCTTTTTCCTTTGGTTTCTTTTTGCTCTTGGTATTTGTCGTTCTGTAGTTTCATCATGCCACTGTTGGGAATTTGTTTCTCTTTATCCTTTTCAGTGTTTATTGCTTTTCTTCAAGCTGAAAACATGTTTTTCTTTTATTCTGAAAAATGCTTGTTATAAACTGAATGTTTATGTTGCCCCAACACCC
The DNA here is from genome assembly GCF_057876585.1 of Rhinolophus sinicus. Taxonomy (NCBI): domain Eukaryota; kingdom Metazoa; phylum Chordata; class Mammalia; order Chiroptera; family Rhinolophidae; genus Rhinolophus; species Rhinolophus sinicus. The sequence continues at coordinate 117,751,972 of NC_142515.1, read as the reverse complement.
CAAATTCTTATGTTGAAACCTAACCCCCAATGTGAGGGTCTTTGGGAGGTGATTAGTTCATGAGGGGGGATTAGTGCCCTTAGGAAAGAGCGCTCTCTTGCCCCTTTGGCCCTGTGAGGGTAGAGCAAAAATTCTGTGACCCAAAAGGGACCCTCCCCCAACCATGCTGGCACCTTGATCTTGGACTTCCAGCCTCCAGAATTATGCAAAATAAGGTTCTCTTGCATATAAGCTACCCAATCTTTGGTATTTGTTATAGCAGCCCAAGTGGACTAAGTACCTGATCTAAGTGTACGTTTCCATGAGCTTTGTAATTTTATATACACTAACATCTACCACAACCAAGATATGGAATATTTTACCACCCTAGAAAGTTCCTTTATACTCACCTCAGTCAGTCCTCTCCAACCCTTGACCACAAGCAACCATTGATTGCCTTACTATCACTTATATACATTATTCTTTTCTGAAGTGTTGTCTTCTCATAAATTTCAAAATTCAATAACTATTGGAGGCAATGGACGTGTTCTAAAGCAGGATTGCAGTAACGGTTGTACAGCTGCACATTTACTAAAAATTATTGATCTAAGTCCTTCTGATGGATGAATTTTCTGGTAAATTATACCTCAATAACACTATTAAAATAATTATAAACATTTAAAGGCTATTTTCTTGCTATAAATTTTATTTAGCTCTATATTAAATATTTCATACTTTTCTATTCTTTCATTGTAGCTTCTTTTCCTTTCCTTTAATCTCTTTATGCATTTTCAGTATACTTCCTTCAGGTCTCTTTTCAATTATTTTATTTGTCCTGTTTCTTAGAGTGAAAATTCCAGTGATTGTTAATTGTAGGTTCTCCATTCTTATAGTTTGCTTCATTTTAAAATGTGCAATTTTTCATTGTCAGCTCTTCTTCTGAAGTTGTTTTAGCTGTGAGAATATAGCTGTTGTGCCCTGGGTTGTAAACGTATCCTACTGAGAGATTTTGATATTTTTAGATCTAGTTTTTTTTGTTGTTGTTGGTTAATTCTCAACCATGTAGGTGGTATGTGTCCAGATACCTCAGGAGGGACCATTTGTCTTTTCCTCATTGCTTTCTTTAGAAAGAGCAGACTTCCTTATTGCTTTTGCATCCAATGTATGCAGCTATTTTGTTTCCATTTTAAAAGATGGGGCAGCTCTTTGAGGCCCTGCCTGCCTGAGGCTGTCTCCATGCCTGCGTGGGTATTAAAAACCCAGCCTCCAATCCCAGAGCCAAACACTCAACACAATATTAATTCTACCTCGCACTAAGTATTTGAGTGTAATCTTCTTTTTAGCATTTGTGGGATTTGTTTTCTCCGCTTTCTTTCTTTTGAGTTCAGTTTTGTGGTTAAAATATTTTTCACTACACTTCTCCATCATTTCTATTTATTTCTAATGTGGGAGGGAGTTAACTGCATTAGCCTAGTTCACCACGTTGCTAGAATTCCTTACTCTTCAAATCATGTGATCCCTTTCCAGTTCTTCCTTCACTTGATTCCTTGAAACATTTGCTGTTTAACGTTGAGCTCTAGGTGTGGGGGTCCTCATAGGGTTCATATGCTCACAGGTGCCCCGTGATTAAATCAGTGCACAGCCCACCACCTACAGGGCTCCCCCTGCCCTCAAGCACCAGCCCACAGCACCATGTCCCAGCTGGTGGAAGGGAAAGAAATCTCTCCTTCCCACGACCTGCCACCCCCACTCATGGTGCACTGAGAGTGCCAAAGATAACAACCTCAGCACCTGGCTGAGTCCATCATCAGGATGGAACAGGCACGAAGCTCATCTCCCTTAATGACCCACGGAATGTACAGAGACACTGCCTGCCCATGGAGGGGACAGCCATGCTGTGTCTGTGCGGAGATGCTGCAGGGGGCCTGCCACATCGGGACCCTCCCTCCATCCACACCCGGGCCCCAGAAGGAGGCACAGGGCAGCAGCAATTGCTGGGCAGAGGCAGGGAATAAGAGATATGGTGAGGTGGGGTGGCCCCAGGCAAGGACAGGCTGTGGAGAACCTCCCCAGGGCAGGCGGAAGGCCATGGGGATCAGGGCTGCGGATGAGCCGGACTGCTTGCGAGCTCAGCCTCCAAGCCCCCAATACGTGCTCCTTGCCCTATTAACTTCAATTACAACATGCAAATTCAAAAATAAAATGATTACGAATTTTAAGATTGTGACCAGAGAGCATTGAACTCCAAGGTAGGGCCCTTTTTTTTTAGTTTCGTTTTTAGTTTCAGGTGTACAAAACAATGTAATAGACATTTATACCTCTCACAGAGTGATAACCCCCTCCCCCAATCTGCTATCTCTTTGACATTATATACAGCTGTTACGGTTCCACTGACTCTATTCCTTATGCTGTACTCCACATCCTGTGACTATATATATATACATACATATATGTATGTATATATATATAGTTACATATATAGTTACATATATATAGTTACATATATATAGTTACATATATATAGTTATATATATATTTATTTATTTATTTATAGTTGACATTCATTATTATTCAGCTTTAGCTTCTTTAGCTCAGGGTCCTGTGGGACTGTACTGGTCCAACCTGCATGAAGCCCATCCCGTCTATAAACTAATAGTCTTTCTGTTAACCAGGCCAATGAGAGCCCAGCAGAATTGTAATTTAGAGCATGTTTCTCAAGTGCTTTTGCCAATGGATATCTAACTCAGATACCCCATGTGTAAACCACATAGGACAGCTCTACCTAATCAGAGGCAGGAGATCCAGCTGCATGTCCCTCCCATCTTCCTCTCCTGCCTTGTCCCTCCAGCCTTTCCTGTGGCCCAGGAAGCACCAAGTACTGTGTGAAATACAATTTGAAAATTAAAAAAAAAAAAAAAAAAAAAAGTTTATTTGTGCTCCCAGTCTAGGAAAACTCGGCATTTCATGTTTACTTTGCTTTAATTTTCAATCAAGATTTAGAAGGAAGGCAGCCTGTATTTGATAACAGAAATACTTATTTTAATATTTCAAAAAGAAAACCCAGTTCACCTTATGTGTAACTATCAAAGGAAAGGGTAAAACAATAACTTTTGGAGTTTTAAAATCAGGAATTTAACATATGTTTATTTCCCTTACTACACACCCATGTCCTGGCTCCATTTCCTATTCTTTCGTTACTTTTCTTTGAGATTATAGACCCTGATTATGAATTCTCACCAACATCATCAAGTTTAACTATAGGAATATTTTTGCATTTTTGCTTTGATTTTGAAAGTTTTATGAAGACACTTAAAAAAAAATCTTCGCACATTTGTAACTTGTTTCATTGCTCGACATTAAGAACTTCTTTCAGTCAATTTATTGGATCTCTTCTCTCTGTTCTTCACATATTATCACACATGGTTTTGATCATTTCTCTCCCTTTTCTGGGAGGAATTTTGAAGTTTTTGCTTATACCACTGATGTGATTTGTTTGGCAGCAATTCTGTTCTGCATTGACTCCAATAAAGATTTTAATCCTGTTAATACAAGTTTTTAAATTTCTTCAAAGATTTTTTTTTTTTTTTTTTAATCTCATCCTGTTTGTACCTTAATATTTGCAGTTTTTTCATTCAGGGATGATGTGAGCACTAGCAAGGCCTCGGGTTTGCAGATACACCCTTGCACAGATAGCCCTTGCCATCTTCTCTGTCAGTTGTGTAATGGTAAAAGCCATCTTCTCGACTCCACAGCTTTAGCTCAGTTCCTAATACTTCAGAAACATTCCTCTGGCTCTGAAATGGAACAGTCTGTGTGCTCTTACTTTCAGTTTCTTTACTACAAGAGGGATGACATATATAGCCTTTCATTGTTTAATCAGGTGCAATCCATGAAAAACAGCACAACCCAGCAAGTACCATTGCCAGGGCGCTTCCTGTCTCTGCTGCTATTTATTCGGTTTCTGCTTCCTGCTTCTGCTACAGCTTTATCTGAAGAGTCATCATCCTAGGATGTGAATACCATTCTTTATTGCTTTCTCCCCCTTACATTGTTGGATAAGAGGCACTGTGTTGGATAAGGGCAATTGAGAAGGAAGGAACAAGACCTTGACTGTCTCAAAAAACAGTAGAGAATGGTTGGCTGCTCAGTTTTCTAATTACCATGATATTTTTTAACTTTAAAAACAAGCAGTAAAAATGAGTCAATGCCTCATTTCAATCAGTGTCATTCTAGTTCAGAGGGTGGATTGCATGCAGCCTACTGATAATGCTTCTTCATCCAATTGCTACAAGATTAAAGTTGATGGAAATACCTGTCATTGTCGGGCATTGATTTTTGTCCTTATTTTTAAAGCTATTTTTAATTATTGCCTTTTTTTATGATTCTGCCTGTAATTTATTTGCAAGTTGGAAGATGACTATCATGATCTTATCCCAAAAGTCAGGAACTTCTAAATTAAGGTGTAATTAATAGGCTAGAGAATGTTGTAGTCATTTTACTGTGAACGTGGAAATAATGAACAAATCCAAGTTGAGGCGGTGTTACTGAGTGGAAAGAATGCCAATGTCAGAAACCTTACAGTCAAGTTTTGACCCCCATTTATTAATGATGTTATCTTAAACAAGTCACTTAACCTTTTTGTATGTCTATTTGTGTTCATAAAGCAACAATAATCATACTTGTTCTAAGGACCTCACCTGGGTGTAATGAGGACCAGATGAGTTAATACTTGTAAAAGTTCTTTGTGATCACTAACGCTCCAGACCCAATTATATCCCATGACCTTGGCATCAACAGTGCTACAGTTAAACAGCTCCTTTGCTAATTAAGCAACCAGGTCACAGAAGTGATACTTACTAATATTTATTTCTGATTATTTTAGCCATTTACTTAATGTAGGTTTCGGACATAAAAAGTATGTCCATTACCACCATTAAAAGGGGTAATATTGATTGTTCTAGCCTCTTGTCATCAAAAAAAAAGAAAAAGAAAAAGACTTTTTTTTTTTTTTTTACCAAATTGTTAAATTTATGTGAATTTTACCTGCCACCTTTTAGAGTTCTACAAATAGAGTCTTTCTTTCAGAATTTTATTTCCTTTATATCCATAAGAATATGTGAATTTTCAACTCTAGCTGCCTCTTAACAGCATAAGAGAGGGACCAAACGAGACCAAAGAGTCACCAGCTTCTTCGGCTATTAAATTTGATTAGAACAGAAGAGTAGGCAGTTAAAATTGGAAAGTATTGTGTAGAAAAGCAAGCAATGAAAAGTGGATCTTTAATCATCTTTAAGGCTAATTGAAAGCAGGGACTTCTATATAGTGTTATAATTTACAGTCTAATAAATGCCACAGACGTCTTGTTATTAACATGGAAATTAGCAAACATACAAGGAGAGACTAGTTTGGAGCACAGCAAATCTAAGGGCATGGAAATAAAACACACATCAATTATATATTTTCCTTTGAATTGGTATATAATGCTCTCCTCTAAGTGGAGAGAATAATAAAACTTCAAGGCTTTTTACCCTAGTTGCAAGTGCTGTTGAATGAAGTAACCTGCCTTCATGGCATAGCACATGACTTTTTTTAGAAGCAAGGTCTGTTTTAAAAAATTTATTTACTTAAATTTATTGGGGTGACATTGGTTAGTAAAATTATATAGGTTTCAAGTGAACTTCTTTCTAAGTATTTGGGGACCCACATTTATATCTCCTTTAGCTGCGTCTAGAATAAAAAGTGCACAGATCTTAAAGAAAAAAGCAAGAATATGACCAAAGCCTTCTCTCTCATTTTTTTCTTTAGCCCTCAGCTACTGAAAGAATTCTCTAAACCTATCTTCATTTTCTATGCGTATATGACTTTCTCCTTCATTGTATTCAAAATAAATAAGAATAGCTTGAAGTTGCTAGTATGTACCTCACTGTCAAGAGTCTACGTCAGACAATTTTAGCTGCTACTGATGAGCTACAGCTGCACTGGAGCCAGACAGCAAAGCTCAAGAGATCCCAGAGCTGATGGCTTCTCCAAGCTGAAGTGGCCCATGTCTAGTCAGCCTCTTCTCTTGTGACCACAGGGCCCCACCTGAGGAGTATGTTGAGGATATTTGGAAATTGTATCTCGCCTGTGCTTTTTCCAGTCAAGCTGCAGGTTTTTTTATTTTTTAATCCTATATCCTTTATTCTAGCTAAGTAAACTTGGTACTATGGATAGTCTACTGTATCTCATGGATTTTATTATCAATCCAAACCCAAGACATCTGCTGATGGTTGACTAGAGTGGATATTGGATTATATAACTAATATTATTTGTGATGCCTGCAATATGATTGACCTTGTTAATTTTTCCAATTAATTGCTTTGGCTCCTACGAAACTTCGTTAGCAGTAAACCCATTATCTCTCTTTTGAGATCTTTCTCACTACTTTTCCCATCTCTGACCTACTGAATTGCGCAAGAAATCTGGAGACATACCCAGTCAGTGCCACTGTGGTCCATACTAATGCACTGTAAACTTGGGGAGATTTAGGTCATGGAGATCTTGGGCTTTTTATACAAATTGGTCTATCATGAGGAGAGAAGGCAGAATTATGATAAAATGATTTTTGACAAGCGTGCCAAGACCATTCAATGGGGAAAGGACAGGCTTTGCAACAAATGTGCTGTGAAAATTGGATACCCACACGTAAAATATGAAGTTGGACCCTCAACTAACACCATCTACAAAAGTTAACTCTACATGGATCAAAGCCTTAAATGTAAGAGATGAAAGTACAAAACTTTTAGGTGACAACATAGGGTAAAGCCTCATGACATTGGATTTTGCAGTGATTTCTTGGATATGGCACCAAAGGTACAGGCACCAAGGAACACATAGCCAAATTGGACTTCATGAAAAATTAAAAAAATTGTTCATTAAAAGACAATATCAACAGAGTAAAAAGGCAACTCACAGAATGGGGGACATATTTGCAAATTATACATCTGACCAGGGATTAACATCCAGAATATATAAAGAACTCCTAAAAATCAACACAAAAAGAAAAAAGCCAATTTAAAAACAGGCAAAGGACTTGAATAGACATACAAATATACAAAGATATACAAATGACCAATAAGTACATGAAAAGGTGCTCAACATCGATAATCATTAGGGAAATGCAAATCAAAACTACAGTGAGGTACCACTTCACACCCACACCCATTAGGATGGGTACTATTAAAAAAAAATCCAAACAACAACAATAGAGAATAACGAGTGTCCAGGATGTAAAGAAAATGGAACCTTGTTCTTTGTTGATGATAAAGTGAAATGGTAGAGCCACTATGAAAAATAGTATGGCAGTTCCTCAAAAAATTGAAAATAGAATTGCCATGTGACTCAACAATTCCACTTTGGGATATATACCCCAAATCAGGGTCTTGAAGAGATAAACAATTTGTATATCTGTGTTCATGGCTGAATTAATACGGTGCTAAAATATGAAGCAATTCAAGTGTCCATCAATAGTGAATAAGTAAGATGTGATACACACACACACACACACACACACACACACACACACACACACACAGAGGGTACCAAAAAAATGTATACCATTTTAAGAAAGGAAAAAACTGTATTAAAATTGTAATACTCAATATATACGGATAAAAAAGATGAATACAAGTCATGTGTATACATTTTTTGACACACACACACCTGATATATACACACACACACACACACACACACACACCTGATAAGGGATTAACATCCAGAACATATAAAGAACTCCATATATATACACACACACACACACACACATATAAATATATAGATATGCAGTTGTACATACGTATATATAGAAACACACTTGTATATATCTAGGTATATATATAGATATGGATATATAGATACATAGATATATACAAAGGATATAACTCAGCCTTAAAAAGGAAGAAGATTCTGGCATATGCTACAGTGTAGATGAACCTTGAGGACATTATGCTAAGTGAAATAAGCCAGTTACAAAAAAATACTATGTGACCCACTTATATGAGACACATAGCCTACTCAAAATCATAGAGACAGAGAGTAGAATGGTGGTTGCCCGGGCCTGGGGAAGGGAGGATGGAAAGTTATTGTTTAATGAGTATAATTTCAGTTTTACAAGATGAAAAAAGTTACGGTGATGAATGATAGTGACATTTGTATGTTATGAATATATTTAATACTAGTGAACTGTACAATTAAAATGGTTAAGATGGTAAATTTTATGTATATTTTACCACAATAGAAAAAAATTGGGGAAAAATCCTACTATGATAAGTCGAGTGATACCATAAAAGAAAAGACAAAAAATGTTATATTTTAGTATTTATAATGGCCCTTTATTAATAATTTTTATCAAGTGGCCCTGCATTTACATTTTGCACTGGATCTTGCAAATTATGTAGCCAGTCCTGCAATGAAAATCTCACTCATGCATTAAAAAAATGTTCTCTGACCGGACCAGCTAAAATATTGTTGAATGAGCTGACAGAAATCTTCAACAAGTGCAGAAAAATAGAAGCAAGATTATAAACATGAACTCAGTTGGGCTTGCCAGAGTCTTAAACCTGAAGCAGATAAGTTTGGTGGGATCTGGAAAGTCTTTCTCACCTATGGTGTATCTTAAGTGCCACACTCATGTAGGTTTACTCACATCATGTATATTTTAGGCTAATTTTAAAACCCTCTGGCATTGATTTTGAAAACAGTATTTTAAAAGCAACAGCATCTGGAGTGTGAACTTCTGATTAGGTCATTTTGAAAGTTAACCAACCAGTGCCAGAATAGATTAAAATTCACTTGCATGCACATGCATTCAGCCACTTCAACTGAAGTGTTGCTCTGACAACGTAACACTCAGGCCAGTTCCTCCGTGGAGTTCCAGAACTCCTCCCTTCCTGCCAAACAGGGACTGATCTCTCCCATTAGATTTTAAATATATTTAAGTCTAACCCATCTTTAAAAGAAAAATAATCCTTCATCCCTATTTCACTTCTCCCCAACACACACACACAACACAGAAAAGCTGCCTTGACTCCAAGGTATCATTCTTATTGCCACCGAACCATTTAGCCTCTCCGTGCTTTAGTTTTCTTATCTATAAAATGGGCACACTATTATTTACTCAGAGAATTTTACGTTCATCCTTCCCTTTTCAGTTTAAATATTTCTTCGCCTGGGAAGCCCTCCCTGGTTTAGTTGTCCTTCCTATTTCCCTTATAATACTCTATTTCCCTTTTAATCACACATCCTGCTCTATTCTTCCTTTACTTGTTTATGTACCTAACATGTCATAAGCTTTGAGACCAGAAAATTAACATGTAACTACAACTATCTCTCTAGTGTCTGGCAGAATGGCTGCCTACTATTAATTGAATCCAGTTAATGCATTTTGCATTCATTTAGAGATGTCTATCTGGTTTTCAGCTGAATCTTCTGCTAAGTGAAGGAAAAGTTTCTTATTTAGGCTGCCAGTGATCTTTTTTGAAAGATGCAGAACTTTCTTACAGCAATTCACCTCTTTAAATGTTAAATGCTTATAAGGTTCAGAGATGCCTTCTAGCTAACTTTGGAAAGGACGTTTGCAATATTATATCTATATATCTTCTTCCCATCTATATTCTACCCACCACTTCCCCCTCCCAAAGAAATACATCAATTTGTTTTCTCTGGCTGTCTGATTGATAGCCACAGCCAGAGACTCTCTGAAGGCTTGGGCATGGCAGCCAGTCTCATTCCACCAGGATTGATGAAAGCAAGACTGAGTATCACCGTTTATGGAGTTCGTTGTCTCTGCAAAACCTTCCAATGTTCCCTATAGAAAGATATAATTACAGGAGTTTAAAGTTCCTGTTTTCTCAGAGTTTGAGTTTTTTTCCCTTTTGTAAACTGAAATATAGGTTATAATCGGTAGTAATCTAAAAATTCTGTACTGTTCAATAACAGGTAGAGATTGTCACCATTTCTATCACCAAGCATGAAAAACACATAAAAGAAAAGCTAAGAAAAAGTGAAACACTGTGGAAAGTAGTATGGAGATGCTTCAAAAAATTAAAAATCGAACTATCATATGATCCAGCAATTCCACTTCTGGGTATTTATCCAAAGAAAATGAAAACACTAACAAGAAAACATGTATGCAACCCCATATTCATTACAGCATTATTTACAATGGCCAGGATATGGAAACAATCCAAGTGTCCATTGAAGAATGAATGGGTAAAGAACATGTGGTATATACGCATGAAGGGATATTATTCCACCATAAAAAGAAGGACATCTTGCCATTTTGGACAACATGGATGGATCTTGAGGGTATTATGCTAAGTGAAATAAGTCAGACAGTGAAAGACAGATACCATATGATCTCTCTTATATGTGGAATCTAAAAAAAAAAAAAAAGCAAAACTTATAGGTATAGAGAACAGAAGCAGGGGGTTGTGAGGGGTGGGCATAACATGTGAAAGTGGTCAGAAGGTACAAACTTGTAGCTATAAAGTAAGTCCTGGGGATGTAATCTACAGCATAGTAACTATAGTTAATAATACTATATTGCACATTTGAAATTTTTTCAGATAGTAGATCTTAGAAGTCCTCATCACAAGAAAAGAAGAATTTTTTTATAACTGTATAGGGAGACTAACATACTTACTGTGATCATTTTGTAATATATACAAATATTAAGTCATTATATTGTCTAGCTGAAACTAATACAATGTTACATGTCAGTTATACCCCAGAAAATACATAACGACCAAAGATATTCCAAAAAAATAAAATTATGCCCATGGACAAAAATGAAGTCATACAATGTCATATAGAATCATGTTATTCAGGGAATAGTAAGCACATAAAATCTCAAATAATCCCCTAAAACTGGTACTTTTTCTTTCACAGGGAGATAAATTGTGTAGATGAAATAATATAACACTTTAATATTGAGTTATACTGAATGGGAAGCATGTTTACAGAGTTAATTTATCTAATCATAATTTCTCCATTGGAATAATTTTTTTACACTTTATTTTTTATGTGAAAGATGTGTTCCTTCAAATCTTTAATCAAGCTTCATAATTCATTTCCTAACATACTGTAACGTATACCATCAAAATATAATATGCCATAGATCATTCCACTGACAGAGTTCCATAAACCAAGGAGTCGGTGAAAATAAATCACATTGTCTTCCATTTTGCCTTGAAAGTAAACGTGAATACTCATAGAAAGGAAATACAAAAGGAAAACCACAATCTGTGGATAAAATATCAAATGTCATTAAAGCCTTTAATTAACACTTATGCACTTCAGGTGAAAATAGAGTTCATCACAGTTATTTTTATTCCCCTTTGAAGACTTACAGGATAAATTTGTGATTATTTCTCAGTTCAATTCTGCAACAATAATCTTAACTGTCTTGATTTAATACTGAAGATAGCGAAAGGAGGATAATGCAGTATAACTGTACTCCAGGCAATCCAGACACTGCTGCAAAATTAACCTTCTTCTAGAAGCCAGCGCTGGTCACATCATATCCCTGCTCAACAATCTCAATGATTTTCCATTTGCCTAAAGAATAAAGCCTCAGTGTGCAGTTGTTCTCTCTTACTTTGTGCTCTAGCTAAACTTCATGATTCCCTTAACTTCCCCTTCTGTTCCTTTGTCCACAATAATTTCTTTCCCATCTTTTCAAATGCCAACTTTGTTATGAGTCTCTCTCTCCATACAGAATTCTTCTTCCAAATCCCTGCCTATGATAAATATTTCTATCTTAAATTATCATTATTTTCATACATGCCTCAACTCCTTTACAAAATCGTAAGCTCCGTGAAAGCGGAGCCATAAGAGATTAATTTTAGAACGAGTTGATGGAATGTATTTACTGACTGAAATTACTTTATGTATCTTCAGGCTTAAAAGAAGGAATTGATTCTCATTTGAGTAATTCTCTCCTTTCATGCTTGCTTTTATCTGGGGCTCTTATGAGATAGGGATGGGGCAAAGAAGGAATTACTCAAAAACATTGAGTTCCCTCTCGTTTTTGTTTTGTTTTGTTTTAGGGAAAAAATGGCCCCGCTTACTGCCTTTGACCCAGCAATTACTTGACTACCAATCCACACTTCAAATTTTCACTTAAACCTCAGAAATAAGTGAGTGCAGGAGAGCAAAATGTCAAATAATTGTCAGTTAGAAACAATACGAAATTATTCCTTTAAGTGCAAGGGAAATCTAAAATAGAGTATATCCATTTATGTTCCCAGTATGTGAGCATACAGTTAAAACATAAGGCTTGCAGAGTTGAACAAATTCTCACAATTCCCCGAAAAGCCCTATCTTCATCAATGATGAAAAATAGAGGTACATTTAAAAATATTACAAACGTATAAAAATGAAGACAACTTGATATTTAGCTCAGACAGTAAAATTCACAAAATTAAATAGAAACAGTAATTATATAGGTCCACATTTTGGAAGGAGATCACATTTTAGAGTTCAGAATAAAGGTAAATCCCACACTCCCCAAGCAGAAATTTTTTTTTTTTCTAATTTCCAAAACCATTTGTCAACCTGTTTCAAACATCAGCTACAATGAATTACAACACAGAAAAATTACACTTAGATTGGAAGCTAAGTGAGATTAACCTTGTAGGTCATATCTTATTTTCAAGCACTTACCTCCAGCATCAGATTAAAAAAAAAAAGACTTTTATTACCGTGACATTGATGAAAGCAGAATTTGTTCTGGTGGTTTTCCTTCTCTTTCAATCTTTTGGGAGAAATTTTTCAATTATTTTAAGCCAGCAGGATAACAAAATCCCCAACATTTTACTATCTAACTCTCCTCAGAGCACTGTTAAATTAATATGTGGAAGCCTAGAAAATTTGAGGGTTCTGTTTTAGAATTGAATGATTATGAAATTTGGGTCCTCTCTGGCACATCAAATGTCCAAGGATATCTGTTTGACTCTCATTTTAATAGTAACTTTCACTTGATCTAAACTCCTAAATTCATGCCCTATATTATATACAATATCTTGGGAAGAACTTTTAGTCAATTTCACTCATAAAAGTGGTAATAGTATGTTCTAAATTTTCAAAGTTTGGTTGATTCAGATTTTATTCTTTCTTTGTACTTCAGCCTACATGATACGAGTAGTATTAATCCAACCAAACGTTTCTTTTGACTCTGTTCTGTCATCTTATCACACATTGCTTGTATCTTCTGTTAATAATATTTGCATTAATGTATCCACTCTACATTAACCTTCCATTGCCTCTGAACCCACTTTAACTTAGCACCCATCTGCCAGCACTCAAATGAAATTCCTCCCTCAAGGGGCACTGATGATGTCCTAAATCTAAAACTCTCTTCTTGGCCATTCTCCTTGACATCTCGAAAATACATGGAACTGTTTGTTGGCCACCTTCTATTTCTTGAAAAAAATTTTTTTCTTCTTCTATGAATCTGATTGCTCTTGTGTATGTTCCATGGTTCTTCTCCTATTAACCTGATCACTTGTTCTCATTTCACTTTACTAGCCTTATTGCTCCCTAAATGTTGGCATTTCTCGGGGTTTATTCTTGGTCCTTTTGATTTGATGCCTTATCTCCTTGAGCCATGTTAAAGAAAAACCAGAGCTGAACAGTAGTTCAAATAGTAAAAACAGATTTTATTAAGGAACTACAGATATGTACCACATAATGACATTTCGGTTAACATCGGGCCACATAGATCATGATGTGCCTATAGATTATAATGGAGCTGAAAAATTCTTATCACTGCGTGATATCATAGCCTACATCGTGTAATGATGCAATGCATTACTCACAGGTTTGTGGCGATGCTGGTGTAAACAAAGTGTTTTTCTCAAATACACTTGTAGTGAGTCCATTTCTACAACATTACAATGCGAGATAGCTATCCACTTTATGAAAGAGTAATTTAAAATAAGACTTTTAGTAATGGAGAAATAAACAATGCTTACACAAAATTATAGGCATTCAATTTCTTGTTAAAAATGATTTAATGTCTTTTAAAAATTATGTTATGTAACTTACATGTCTCTAGAATTTGGCATTCTGCAAGTAAGTTTTAAAGGAGTATGAACACGTGGGTAGAAATAGACCCATACAAATATAGTCAACTGATCTTCGACAAAGGAGCAAAAACAGTACAATGGAGAAAATTACCTTGAGTTTGGTAATGACCATGTGGACACAACACCAGAGGCACAACCCATGAAATAACTGATAAGTTGAACTTCATTAAAATTAAAAACTTCTGTTGTGAAAAAGACGTCAAGAGATGAGAAGACAAACCACAGACTGGAGAAAATATTTGCAAAAGACATATCCGATAAAGTATTGCTATCTACAATATACAAAAACTCTTAAAACTCAACAATAAGAAAACAACCAACCCAGTTAAGTAATGGGCGAAGACCTTAACAGACACCATGGTGAAGAGATACAGATGGCAAATAAGCACATGACAGAATGCTCCACATCATATGTCATCAGGGAAATGCAAATTAAAACAAGATACCCATACACACCTAATAGAATGGCTGAAACCTGAATGCAAGCAAGGATGTGGCGTGACAGAAGCTCTCATTCATTGCTGGTGGGAATGCAAAATGATATAGCCATTTGGAATAGAGTTCGGTGGTTTCTTACAAAACTAAACTTACCATGTGATCCCTTAACCATGTGCCTTGGTATTGGCCCAGTTGAAAACTTAAAATCACACAAAAATCTGCTCAGATGTTTATAGCAGCATTTTACATAATGGCCAAAACTTGGTAGCAACCAAAATGCCCTTCAGTAGGTGAATGGTTAAATAAACTGTGCAACATACAAATAATGGAATATTATTTTGCGCTGAAGCGAAATGAGCTATCAAGCCATGAAAAAACATGAGGGCACCTTACATGCATATTATTAGTATGCGAAAGCAGCCAACCTGAAAAAAGCTACATACTCTAGGATACTAACTATATAACATTCTGGAAAAGACGAAACTATTGAGATGGTAAAAAGATCAGTGGTTGCCAAGGGTTAGGAAACTGTTGCATTAACATCATAAAAATACCTTCCTTGATCCTGCATTTCTCTCCAGGTGCCATCCTATTTCCCTGTTACCCCTTCACGACCAAATATTTTGACTTCAATTTTTTTTCTAAACATAAACTGTGTTTTGGTCGTTCCCACTGTAAAAAACCTTTTATGAGTAACTTTGATACATGTGCATGGACTAAGACAAACAAATACTTCAAAGACCAGGTCATAAATCTCTAGTGTTCGCATCTAATCCAAGCTCTGGCGTTGTATCCTCAAACTTGATTCTGCCTTGAGCCTTAGCTGAGCTCCAGCTAGACTTGAACGTTTAATAAATGATTCTCAAAATACTCAAATTCTCTCTTTTGCCTTCGAAATCATAGTTTACAAATTGTTGAATTTTACTTAGTTTCTCTAAATGCTACATAATCTAATCACAGTACAAGTTATTTTGGAACTGAAGAAACACAATCATGTTGATGCTAGAGCAGCTTTTGAAAAATAAACTATTCTTAGCATAAAATCTATAAACCCAAATCCTGTTATTCCACCACATTGAATAAAATCCCTAATAAAGTCACCTTTTAAATGTGCTTACATGTAGAGAGAAGATACCTCAAAATTATAGCAGGATATTTAGATTTTTATGGGAAAATGCAAGGAGGCCCAGAGACTCCTGACAAGCATGTTAAAATTTCTTAGAATTTTTAAGAGCTGATTTCCTAAGTGAGATGAGTGAGTTGGCTTTAAACAGTGTCAGTTTCCTTTAACTCCTTTACTCCCTGACACCAGCACTAATTAGGCAGGTTGGAGCAGCAAGTCTCCCTGTACCCTGGCTATGACACGTGCGTGGTGGCCACCCTCACCCCTATTATAGAATTGCTTCTAGAGCTTTTTAAAATACACATTTCTGTACATATTGTGTTCAAGTTTCATGGAGAGGTGTTCAGGCCTCTCTCCTTAAAAGCTTCCTGTGATTCTGATGTAGATTGGGGAAAGCGATGGAGGCACCAAAGCTTGAAGAGAAGTATAAAGAAGTTGATGTAGGTTCCTTGAGAAACTACTGTGAGCTGGGCCCTATACTTGGCATGTTCTACTTCTCGGTTAGAACTGGGTTATGATACAACAGGCATTAAAATGTGTTTTTCTTAATTCTTTTAAAATGTATAGAATTGCCTACATTGCTAATTCATGTAGTTTGCTTTGTCCGGCCTTTTCAAAATTTATTTGTGAAATCAGTTTGGATCTTGGGTTTGTTTAAATATATATGTTTTCCTAATGATGTTTCCCCATTTTATTCAGAAATGAGGCATCTGAGTAGATAGAGTTTTATTAGTGAGCGCTGATGAGTGCATTGTTGAAGGTGAAGTGGAGAACTTTTCAGTTTATCAAATGGAAGTTTTGTATGTAATTATTAAGTGCTGGGACTTTAAGACAATACCCTGAGCCTGCATTCTGATTTTTCCAAGCCTCAGGAGCCCCTTCTGTAAAGGGGGGATGTCTTTGAATTTTCCCAGAAGCTGACCTTGAGACAGGAGTTTAAGTGTAAGTACTTTATTGGAAAAGTAGAGAAAAAAAACAGTAGGAATGAGTAAAAGTGAAACAGGGAGGGGAAAGTAGCCAACAAAATGTGTGTTCTGGGGAAGTTAACACGTGAACCTTGGAGCTGAAACCCACTGGGGAAAATTGGGGAGTCAGTGTAGTTATCCCACTGGGGTGTGGGGGCAAGATACCAACTCTTGTCAGTCTTTGGAAGAAGGCTGCTCCAAGGGGAGTTAATTCATTGCTAGCCTACTAGCTGACCATATGAGCTAGCACGGTAGGCTTTGACAGCCAGAGAAAGCCCGTGGGTAAAGGATGAAAACATGCATTTGCTGCGTATTGAAAGGCGGACAGTGTGCACTGAAGCACTAAGAGGAAGAGAGTATGGGTGGGACAGCAACAGCCCTCATTTCTTAGGGTGCTTGGGAAAATTGAATGAAACAATGCATATCATATAACACTTAAAGCGTACTGAATACTCAGTGTGTTTGTCCTTCACCCTCAGACTGCTTATAAAACTTCATCTACTCATTTTCAATATTTAGTGGCCACGTTCTTATAATCATTAACCTTAAATATTTTTTGTAACAATGCAATAAATGAATGATTATGTACAATATAATCGTTAAGACTCAAGCAATAAAACTCTTTCCATAATTATAATCTATTCCTGGTTATATATTAAAGTGACGATATAGTCAGGAAAATTACGTTTTTCCTCTCTTGTGTACTTTCCTCGACCTGGCTGTTTAAGAAAATAAAAAAAATAAGAAATGTGGTGTTCTTGCTACTGTCATAGAGCAAAGTCAATATAGCAGAAAAAGAATAAGGCTGTGTTCCATTCGGTCTCATATATCAAAAAAATTACCCCCTGAGTTCAGACATGTTGTTATTTTAGATAGTTGATGATATATGAGCAGATAGAATATAGCTGGATTCCCAAGTTACAGTGTAGTTTATGGCAAAACGTAGTTTGATTTGTAAGGAGAGGTAATATGATAGGAAAGGTATTGATAGGAAATACATAATAGCTGGACACTATTTTAACTCTCCACCTTAAGCTATCCAAAGTTTTGAAACACATTATTTGATCTGTTACTGTTTGACAAAGCTCTAAAAGCAAAGAATATCAGTCTTTTCTCCAGTCCATTGATAAGGCATATATGTACCTGAAGGCCAAGCTATTAAGAGAGAGAGTGTGGAATTTGGGGCATGGCTATCTCCATTATTGGCAAGAATATTGCAAATACAAATACAAAATATGGAAGAAGTTTATCTGGTCCACATACAAGATAAGTGAGGGTTTCAACAGAGCTTTAAGTTAAGAAAGCTTCTACTGTCATCATCTGTTCCCTGGATCTAAATAAGCAGTGGCAATGACTTTGAAAGCTTTCAGATCTCTGCTTCATCTTGCCCTCAGAGCAAGGTTTTCTAATGCTCATTGGTAGGAATGGAACTAAATTTCTCTGGTCCTGGTGAGAAGTTCCACTGTTTCTATTCCTATCTTCCTTGACTCCTCATTAAGTCTTTTCAAAAGAAAATTGTTAATAGTATTAGATATCTATCTGGTATCAGTGGATATCAGTCCACATTTTCAGAAACAAGGAAGAACAGAATATATGGAATTAGGCATTTTGGGTCCTACGGTTCTTTTAGGGAAGTCAAATAAATGCACCAATGTGGAAGAAGGCTGGTGTTTGTCCCCAACTAGCCAAATCCATGTAACGTTCTGGAAAAAATTTCAACATGAAGGCAGATAGCCATTGGTATAAAGTTTGGTTTAAAATGCTTGGAAGATCTTTGTAAAGCTAATAGATGTTAACGTTTAGTTTCATTAATCCTGAGTGGGATTAAAATATTTAAGGAAGCCCAGGAAAGTTGGAGAATTATCTTCTGTGTTCCTGAGATGAGTATAGGGAAACAAAAAGTATTTTATTAACAAAGGTGACATGTATGTATAAATACGATGATAATATGAGGAAAATTCCTCTTGATTACATATCATTAAGCAGATGTTATATAGAAGATGTTTTGCCATTTAAAAGAGACATAAATGTAAATACGTAAACATGAAGATTATTTTTGTATGAAAATCACTACCCACTAAGACCAAATTTGAACATCCAAAGACAAATCTCCTGAGTGTAGCTCTGGCTAATGTACCGTGTCTACCTGTCCTCATCCATACTAACCTGAGAGCGTCAGCTCTTTCTCCTCACCCCATTTACTTGTACAATCAATACCTAGAGTGCTTCTCCGATGTGTGGTATGTTAGGGGCTGTATGATAAAGAGCATCAACAAACACAGTTATGCTCTTTAATCTGTAGATTTTTAAATAAGGAGGTAATATAATCAAATCTGTTTCCCAGCTAGAATTCGTATGTAGACCATGTCGACTACGGATGGTGGCTGGGAGTGAAAGGGTGAGAGGCGGGACTCCTGAAGTCCAGGGGTGAGATTATCAGCTCAACTTTGGGTAATGTAGGAGAAAACAGAGGAACATGCCCGATTTGAATATTACTTTTGTGCTATATCAATAGATCTTGGTGTGAGTGATTGTACATGATTAATGAGAAAGAGAAGTCACTTGAGCTTCCGTTTCTCGAGCATGAGCAGGAGCTCATACATAACAAAGATGATAACATTTCCCTTTTGTAGAAACTTCACAGGAAGAAAATTACAGGACCTCATATTCGTATCTTAGTGCTTCTTGAGTCATGCTGGGGATTAAGTCACATTATCTATGAAATCAATACATGAGTTACAGAGCACCATACAAATACATGGTTATCACTGCTATCCTAGTGAATAGTTTTGCCAAGAATTATTAACATAACTTAGTGCTTTATGGTTTACACAGTGCTTTAGCACATACTATCTCATCTGATGCCCCCTTTGTAGCCACATACATATTCCAACTTCTTTCCCACACAGCGTGTGTGTTCCAGCCGTTTCTCTCCCTGAGAATACCTCAACTGTACTCTTTCTCTGCTTGCACCTTGAAGTCTTGGCTGAATTGTCACTCGCTCACGGACACCTGTCACGCTCCTCTGATCTCAGTGTATACCTACCCTAATCTACATGGAAGAATACTTTTTCTTCAACACACCTACCGTAACTCCGTGTAGCTGTGCATTTATTTGTGATTCTATTGTTAATAGCCTTCTCCATGCACTCCATAAGATTCATGAGGGGAATGGTTTGTTCCCTATTGTATCACCCGCCTGACCACAACACCGGGCTCATAGTAAAAAGTAAATAAATACTTTTCTTTAAAGAATGAAGGAAAATAATTTTTTAAATTCCCTTCTGCCTATGGGAGACATATTGCACTTCTTTTACTGTTGGACTTTAGGCACGCCCACGGTTGTGTTTGCCTCATTATTGTTAACACCATACTGTGTTGTAATTTTTCTGGGTCCACTAGAGCATGAGTCTCTGGACAAAATGTATTCCTATCCTATTCATCTCTGCACTCCATCCTTTAGTTCAGGGCATGAAGGAGAGTAGGTATACAATTTGCTGACTGAATGAGTCATTGAGACCCATAGGGATATTTTCCAATAATTCAAGTGAGAGGTTATGATAGCTTGAGCTAGGGTTGTAAATTGTACAAACTGAGATCAAATAGAAACAGATTCTGTAGAAGTAGAAGCAATAGGGCTGGGCAACTTATTAACTGATCATACGTGGCAAATGAAAGAATTAAAGAATGAAATTTCAAATGGAAGGACTGAAGTTTTGGGAGAAAGATGCTATATTTTATTAGGTTGAACCATGTGAGATTCCCGATTTTGTAAAGCAAAAGAAGTCAGTCAATATTGTGTTTCACATGGTTCAGCAGAGACATTTGATTTTGGAAATACTTAGAATATAGGCTGCATTTAGCAGTTTGGAAGTCATCTGAAATACAGTTATGGGGGTAGAAGAAGAAAAAAGCAAATAATTAAGAGAAAAATCTTTAAGAACATATATAGTGATGGACACTTAAGACATTTCTACATTTTTTCTGTTTATGAATAATGTCTTAAATACATATGTATGTTTGAACAAATATCTTACTTTTTCAGTTTACCAAAATGTCAATAGTGCCAAGATTTTAAGTTAGTTCAAGCTAATTCAATTTTATAAGTATGCATTTGCTTACTACCCTGAGCAAGATACTGAGAATACAGCAGTGAACAAAAGAGAGATGGCTGCTGTCCTTAAGGAATAATGATATTTGAAATACCTGAATCTTATGTAATGAGTCTTTTATTAATTAGGAAAAATTATAGTTATAATAATTAAAGAGAAGAGAGGAGTGAGCCTTAAAAATACACTCTGTCTTCGACCTTTTAATTCCACTCCTAGGAATTTTTTAATGGAATAATAAGAAATTTGCACAAAGATTTATGTACAGTATTATTTAGTGAGTTATTATTTTTAATAGTGGGAATTTGGAAACATGTGCAAAAGAAAGTATCAACATTCAGCTGATAGATTACTATGAAACTTTTAAAATTCCTATTTTTGAAAAATACTGATGTGAGAAATGTTAATTATATAAAGTTAAAATGAAAAAATAAAGACCACAAATCTCTAAATACTGCATGATCTTAATTTTTAAAAACACACATGGGGGAAAAGACTAGCAGGAAGTATGCCAAAATGGGTTATGAGTGGTTCTCTCAGTGGTGTTGTATTATGAGCAATTTTAATTGTTTTCTTGCCAGTGTAGGTACTTTCTTAATCATCTAAAATGACCATATATTATTTTCATAATTAGGAAAAAAGACACACCATATTGACTACTACATATAATGCCTTATATTAGTATCGAAGAAAAAGGAGATATAATTGTTCTACTCTTGAGGAGCTTGCATACAAATTTAGAGAGATGAGTCATACATTCGTGGGAAGTTTATAATTAATAAATATAACAGTGAAAAAAAAAAAAGATTGAAAGACACTTAATTTGAATACCTGCTAATCTGGTACTGTGCTAGGTGCGTTCACCAATGTTATCACATTTTATGGTGTCAACAAGTCCTGTGAGGATTATCTTAGTGATGAGGAAATTGACGCTCATTGAAATTAAGTATCTTGCCCCAGGTCACCCAGAGATATGAAGTGATAATGGGAGGATTCAACCCCAGGCCTGAGTCGTTTTTGTAAAAAATGGTCCTTTCCACCTTGTGTGCTCTTCATTAGGGAGGCTCAAGAAGAGATGCCCGTAATCATTAACCTAAGCATTTTGGTGGGAATCATGAAAACTCACTCATTAAACTGAAAAGTATTTTTTAATTCCTTCAAGGACTAGTTCAGTGACTACCTTACATACTCAGTGTTATGAGTACAGAATTTTTATGTTTCTGATATTTGATTGCTTTAAAAGGCATAACATGAATTTCTGTATAGTCATCAATTGCTTCAGCAAAAGGGGAGTTCTTAAACACCAAAGGTAAAGCAGTGATATGTGATTTATGGCTGCAAGCTGGATTACTTTTCAGGCCATGCTCTTTATCTACAAGTGATATAAGTTGGCAGAAAGTCAGAAAATGGATGTTTTAATCAATCATGCTTTCATCTGTGACAGATCTCTGCCAGAAAAGGACTGGGCAGTCCCATGTCCTTCCTTTCCTTTGTCTATATTACAGGATCTTGGGCTGCATTTTCTCTGACACTAGAGAGGAATTTATTCAAAATAATGGTTCTCATTTAGATAGGGGAGTTAGATCTATCACGATGCCCAGACGGCACAACCAGACCTAATTCTCTCTCCCTATTAAACAAATAAAACCTCACCCTCGTGCCTGCCAGTAGCTCAAGATTGATTAGTTTGTCCAATCTCCTATTACAGGAACGGTAGAATTTCTTCTGTTGTTTAGCTCAGAACGTTAACCTTGCAAAAGAGTTCAGGAGTAGAGAAGAGGGAAAAAATGTGGGATGTGTTTTATTTCATGAAAAAGACATTAAAATATTTTATTTCACTTCAACTTTTACATATTAAAATGCAAGTTTACGATCATTAGTCTTATTATTTTAAGAACTATTATTTTTATTTCTGCCTGAATGTGATGTTAATTGACTTGGGAAATAGCGAGTTTCTTCACTATCAGAAAAACTGGAATCTCATTTGGAATTTTGCCAATATATCTAGTATCCAGGAATAAAACAATTTATTTTCTTATGTTACAATATTATTAATAATAATGACGATTATTTGTGTGTACCTTAAATTCTGAAAAATAAGTATTTTTTCCCCTCACTTTTTAAATGTGGACGAGGCCCAAAGCGTTAAATACTCTATTCTAGGTAGTAATTATTTGACTTGGCATTCTAACCTAGTCTTTCCAGATAGATTCCAAACACCATGCTCTTTTCCATACACAATGCTCACTTTTATGTCAAATATAATTGTTGAGGCACATGAAAATATGTTCATTACTAGTAATTATGGAAATGCAAATTAGCGCCACAATGAGATACCACTTCACACCCATTAGGATGGCTATTATAAAAACAAACAAACAAATAACAAATGTTGGCAAAGATGTGAAAATGTTGGAATTCTTATACATTGCTGGTGGAAATATAAAATGGCACAGCCACTATGGAAGACAGTATGGCAGTTCTCAAAAAGTTAAACACGGAATTACTATGTGACCCAGTAATTCCACTTCTGGCTATATACCCCAAAGATTTCAAAGTGGGCACTCAAACAGATACTTGTGCACCGATGTTCGAAGCAGCATCATTCACAACAGCCAACAGGTAGAAACCACCCAAATGTCCATCAACAGATAAATGGATAGATGGAATGTGCTATATACATACATTGGAATATTATTCAGCCTTAAAATTAATGAAATTGTGATACATGCTACAACATGGATGAACATTGGAGACATTATACTAAGTGAAATAAGCCAGACACAAAATGATAAATATTGTATGATTCCACTTATATGAAGTACCTAGAAAAGATAAACTCGTGGAGACAGGAAATAGAATTTGAGTAATCAGGTGC
The DNA here is from genome assembly GCF_057876585.1 of Rhinolophus sinicus. Classification (NCBI taxonomy): domain Eukaryota; kingdom Metazoa; phylum Chordata; class Mammalia; order Chiroptera; family Rhinolophidae; genus Rhinolophus; species Rhinolophus sinicus. The sequence continues at coordinate 117,728,351 of NC_142515.1, read as the reverse complement.
TGGGGAGAAGGGAAAATAGGGAGTGATTGTTTAAGGAATATGAGTTCTGGAAATGGATTCTAGTGATAATTGCACAGTATTATTAATGTACTTAATACCACTGAATTGCACAATTAAAATCATTAAAATGGTCAATTTTATGTGATATATATTTTACCAAAATAAGAAATATAATTGTTGAAACATGATAAAATTAGGATTTATGAAGCCATCTCTCTGATATATATTAGAAGTTGGACGTCAGTATTTGCATGACAATAAGGTGATATTCAAAATATCAGACCTGAGTTGTTAGAGATACTAATGACTCTATGGAATAAGAAGAAAATGTCTGACAGAGAAAGACAAGTTAAACACATCAATGTAACTATACATTTCTTGTCACACACATCTCTCAAAATTGAAAGATTGTAGAATTCAATACAGCAATAATCAGATTAGTTGAAGAAAGTTACATAAAGCTTCATTGAGGGTACAAATTTTAGTCTATGCAAATGGAGTGAAGGAATTGGATGTGAGTGTGGATTTAATCATATCGTGACTGATCATATAGTGACTCTAAAGAAGGACCAAGCATGTCAGTTTGAGGTTCAGATGATTACTTTGTATATGTGTGGCCCTTGTGTTTTGTTCCTGAGCTCTAACCCTTACGTAATCAGAATACTGTCATGAATTGTCAACCTCACTTCTCTGAAATGGTAAATATGCTTCTCTTGATGATTATGTAGTTTATCAACCACAAAAAGTTTTAAATTAAACACAGAGATGAATTGACCCAAGATAATTTATATTTTGAGTTCAGGGTCTGGAATAAACTTTGTAACTATTGGGGCAGTTTTATATATTTGGTGTCTAAATAATTTATAATGTGTAATAGAATCTGGTAAGTGAAAGAATCTGAGTATAAATTAAAATATGTAAAAGGTTTTGGAATTGTGCTTTTAAGTGAAAACTTACCTGAGGATTTGACTAGGTTTGTAAAAATACAAAAGCTGGAGATGCACTCTATTTACAATCATACTTTATTATATTTACAAGACTTAAAAAAATGTATTAGGCAGGTTTTGTTGGGATTTTGATTGTGAGCTGTCAGGAAGTTTTAAAAATGCTATAAAAATAAAATATATTAAATTTCTAAGTACAGTCTATATTTGTCAATGGGATTAATTATTTAAAGTTATTTGGTCTATTCAAATTGAATTAATTGGGCATTCATCAAAGAAAATGTGAAAATAATCACTGTTTGCTTATTAGCTTTATAAAGAGTAGAACAAGATTTGTTAGTTAAATTAAAAGCTTAAGAGAAGCTAGTTTCTTTTATAATTATAACTTTAATAAAATTATATTAATTTAAAAACTAAATAATTAGGCTAGTTTTTGCCATGCACACAGACTCTTTCAAGAGATTTGAGAACTCCCACTGATGATCTTGACGTGAAAACTATACTAAAATTTCTATAGCTCTCTATTCCCCCTTCCCTCCTCCACATACATTAGCCAGATACAGCCTGTGATCTTCATAGGAGGGCTGGTCATTATGGAAGGGAAGCAGAAACTGTTGCTGCAGGAGTTCCTAGGATACAGAATAAGTCAATGTTTCAGACCAGAAACATACAGGGTCTTCTCCTCTTTCACTTCTCCTTTTCCTCCTCCTCCTCCTCCTCCTCTCCCACAAAGATCATTTCCTTACCATAAAAGATTTACACCATTCCTGGACTCTTTGCTTGTCTGATTTTCCATATGGCAACTCCATAAAGCAGTGCACACATGTTGAATTGATATAAGTGTAAAGACAGGCCATTCTGGAAAGTCTATGATTTTCTTTGTTAGTTTGATCATTTCTTTAAAAGTCAGAAATAATTTGAATGGTGGAAATAATGCCAGGAATCTTGGCATAAGAAAACAAAGTTGTTTTGAAAAAGCAGAGTTAAACAATAATTTAAATTTTGGCATACTCTTATAATCTTGTTTTCCTTTCTCATTGACCAACAGAGTTATATTTAATAAACTATCCCAATGATCTTGAGTTAAAAGATATAGACGCCATTATATCAAATGACTCCATTTCCCCCAGTGGGCAAATATGGTGGAAGCTTTCTAGTAAAGCAGGCAGCATGTAGGCCGTGCTTTCCGCACAGTATGGATCCATCCAGAGCAGAATTCCAAAAACAGGCTCCACGGACTTTTTCTTTTTAATTAAATTTATTAGGGTGACATTGGTAATAAAATTACATAGGTTTCAAGTATACAATTCTATAATACATCATCTGTATATTGCATTGTGTGTTCACCACGTAAAGTCAAATCTCTTTCTGACACCATATATTTGACCCCCTTTTCCCTCTTCTACCTCCCTTCCACCCCCTTTTCCTCCATGGACTTTTAATGGATATTTCATAAAAAGGCAATTCTGGGTTGAAATAAACTAGTTAAAATTAAACAAAATAAGAGAAAATTAACAGCAACACATCTTATAGCCTTTAAAATGTAAATTCTAAGACACATTATTTCCCACCTTATCTTATCATGGTTGCCTTCCATATTGTTTTGCTATGGGGAGTTCTGTTTACGGATTCACTGGCTTTGTGTCACCTCAGGAGGCCCTGGTGTTCCAGAGGAACACAATTTGGGAAAAGGTAATCTAAGTATAAGAGGCACAATTGTGAACAAGTTAAAGTTTGCTATACTTCCATTTCCTTTTTCTGCCTATTTTATGTCTTTGTGTGACTGGAATCATGCTTTCAGGAGTATTTTATTTGTTTTCTTATTCTAATTATGGGACAAAAGTTTTTCTCTAGTGATGGATCTTAAAGGAAGTGGTGATTGAGGTGGAGAGCATAGGGAAGCCCACATCAGGACCACAAACATCCCATGGGGAGAGCTTGAAAAAGTTTAGCCAGCTGTGTGGGCTAAGGCTACTTCTGGCAACTGAAATTGTAGATGAGAAAATAAACAGCCGTTTTCATGAACAACCTGATAGTCGCTTTCTGCTGCTTTAAGGTGAAGACCCTGGAAATTCCAAGCATTTTGAAAGACTGCCCACTGATATCTGCTGAGCTCCCTAGACTGGTACCTCAACTATACCTGCATGGGTCTGGCTTGCTGACGCACCTGATGGTTTGCAACTGCCAGACTTAAAGACTCTTCTGGTTCACTGGCCTTCTCAGCGCCTCTGCTTTCCCTTTACTAGGTCACTTGGGCACACCTCGGTCTTTGCACATCACATAGAGACAACAAGGAACCAGGAGGACTGAATCAGTCTGGTCTGTGTCACTGTGTCCAGCAGCTGCCATTGTCCCAAACCATGTTGGATGACTTCCTGGGTGACAGCCTCTCCCTGTTATTCCTGAGGAAGCATACCATGACCTCCGTCATGTCTATTTTAATGTTTTAAAACCCTGTATCAGTTAGCTTTTGCTAAAATAAAGCTGTGTAACAAATCACCAAGAAATCGTAGAAGCATACATAGTTATATGTCTATTGCTCACACGTTTGAAGTCAGCTGGGGATCAGGTAGTCAGCTTGCTGATCTTGGCTGGGCTCACTCATACACGTGGGAGTGAGCTGGGTATTCACAGATCTTAGCTGCTTTCACAGGTGCGAGGCAACTCAATCGTGCTCCATGCGTTTCTCATTCGCCAGCAGGCTGGCCTGGGCATGTTCTCATGGTAATGACAGAGGCACAAGATAACAAGCGGGGACAGGAAGATTTCTTGAAGTTTAGGCTCGGAAGTGGCTCCCTGCCACTTTTGCCTCAGTCTGTTGGCCAAAGCAAGTCAGTGGTTGAAACCACAAGGGGCAGGGCAGGCACTGCAAAGCTACGTGGCCAAAGGGTGTAGATACGGGAGAGATGAAGTAATAGTCAAATGATGTAATTTCCCACAGCTAGGTTCCATTTGGAGTTGAGTGAGGGCAAACCAGAGCCTTGGTGTTTGACTTTCTTCTTTTGTACCATTCACCAGGATCCTAAGGGGCTGGCTCCCACCCCTTCCTCTTATCATCTGCATGGGACCTCCCTTATACGCTACTGTATAGTCAAACCCACGCAGCAGGCCTCTTTAGTTATGAAAGGGTGAAATAAAATAACTTAGGGAATTTCTTTTTTTCCCCCACATCTGACTTGCATGACTAAATTGTTGCTAGGGAGAGTTCAGAAATTTAGGTTTGAATCTCAAAGTTGACTGTTGGCCTATTTGCTTTAGAAAGTAACTTTGCTCTTCTTTTCTTGAGAGCTCAGCTTTGGAAATTTAAGGCTGCCACTGAACATGATTTAATGGAGAAATAAAAATGCATCCGTTTAATATTTACAAAATACATTCCCATTACTATTTATTTCTAACTTCAGGTACAGATTTTACTTCAGGCAGTGGACTTTATTGCTTAATTTCATAGTTTATTCCAAGGCTATTTACATTTTGATACAAGACCTAAGCTATTTCACCACTCTGGATTTCCATTTCCTTATCTATAAAAGTAAAGGTATTGGAATTGAAATGTTTGAGCTTGAGAAAGTCACTTAACTTTTCTGGGGTTTAGTTTCCTCATCTGTAGAATAAAGGCTATTGGAAAGCCCTGCAACCCAATACCCTGTTATTCTTAAAATCCCAAACACCCTCAAGACCTAAACTCAATATTCAAATTGTAACAGGAGAATGATTTTAATATGGGGAAAAGGGGAAGCTGGATATTTGGAGACAAAAGGGTCTATTCAATACAGTTCAAAGCTGACAAAGAAGCCATAATACAGTTTCTAAGGTCAGTTCTGCTGGAGACTGGAATGCTGCCCGTATAAAGAGAAAAGATCTGGAGAATGTTGACTTTCTAAGGAAGCAAGTCAGGATACCTAGCCTATTTGCACCAAAGCAGCTAAGTGATTAAAAGATGATTGAAAGTTCATTTAAGGTAGAGGGGAAGGTCAGCTGAGAGCATATAGAATAACAATAAAGGGAGCAAATGCAAAATGTATTTATCAATAATTGCTGTAATTTATTGCACTTCAGCGTTTCAGATACCAGACCTTCATTTCTCCTCTAATATTCACAAATACTCTGGGTATTTTCTCACTTGTAGGTAAGAGCATCCTATCACACACTGGCCTCACCCAGAGATATTAAGAGAATTAATAATAACTTGATAAAATATTTATGATGTAAATAAAATTACTAACATGAGCAATTTGGGGGTATTTTGAGGAGAGGCATGACTCCCGTAAGTATTAATAGATATAAATGTATGTGCTTTCACCAAAGTTAGTTTCTTTTAAAAGGGTAATACTAACCATAGTAAAGGGTTTTTTATATTTTAAGATTGTATATGGATAAAGAAAAGACCAATCATAATAAAGAAAGGACTTTTTCATCTATATGGGTCTAAACAGGCACAGACATAATTAAGGTGATTCTATGGGCACCTAGAAATGAGATGGTTGATTAAAAACAAAGGAGACACTTTCTGCCCACACTGCTTCTCCCTAGAGGTTTAAAAACAAAACTTCTGTGACCAGGAGCGTTTCCTTCTGGGGCAGCAGCCAACGGGAGAGGTCAAGAGGAGTTTGAGTTCTTTGGTGCATGTGGTATGATTCCCCTCTGACCTGAGAATCATGCACTTGCGCTCTCTCTCTCTCTCTCTCTCTCTCTCTCTCTCTCTCTCACACACACACACACACACACACACACACACACAATGTGAGATCAAAGGCTAAAACAACTAGATACTTGACAAGTACAACTATTTTAAAAGGAAGTTGTGTGAAAACGAAATATTGGAATAGATTGACTGACATAATAACATTGATCATGTGCCATAGGATATAAGGGAAGATCTTCATAACACAAAACAACAATTCAAAATTGCCTTTAAAAATAGAAAAAATAGGAAATACAAGCTATGAAAAATAAAATGGTTGAAACAAAAATTACAATATATTGGGTAAAGTGTCAGATGACTGACAGCTGGCAAAGAAATTAGTGTATGAGCAGCACATCAAGGAATTTTCCTAGAAAGCACCAGGTAATAATAAATAGAAAATTGAAAAATATGGATAATAGAACTAGAAGTCTAAGCATAGAAGTAATAGTAATCCCAGAATCAGAAAAAAAAAAAAAAAATGGAAATGAGAAAGTAACTGAAGAACAAAAATCTTCATAAAATTAAAAATGAGAAACTCTGATTGAGGTTCATAGAGAAACAGAAATGTCAAACAGGAAAGGAAAGGAAAACTCCAGACCTATGCACAGTAGAATGACACTGAAGAAAATTAAAGATAATTCTAATGGCTCAAGAGAACAGATAAAACACAAAGAAAGCAATCAGAGATACATCAAATTTATCAGCTGTTGCACTGGAAATAAAGAGATAATGGAATAATATTTTCAAAATATTGAATAAAGTTGTTGGGGAGATTGGAGGAAGGTGGTCAAAGCACAAACTTCCAGTTATAAGATAAATACACACTAGGGATGTAATGTATAACGTGATGACGGTAGTTAACACCGCTATAGGAGCTATAGGAAAGTTAAGTACATCCTAAGAGTTCTCATCACAAGGAGAAATGTTTTTCTTTTATACTTTTTATTGTGTCTATATGAGAAGATGCATATTAGCTGAATCTATGGTGGTGATCCTTTCATCAAACCATCGTACTGTATGCCTCAGATTTACACAGTGATGTTTATCAGTTATTTCTCAGAAAAGTTGGAAACAAAAAGATAGCAAATGAAAATAATTTTGTACATAGAATTTTATACCTAGCCAAACTGTCATTCAAATGTGAGGACATAATAGCCTTAGAAGTTGTGTTGGGCATCATTCTAAATGCCCCCCCACAATATCCCTGGCCCTGGGTATACACATCCACATAATCCCCTGGACTGATGAATTTTACTCCTGTCATGAAGTTCTGTTGGATGGCACAGTTGACTTGAAGAAAGAGAGATTATCTTTGTCTAATCACATGAGCCCTTTAAGATTAGATCTAGAGGTCAGAGACATGGAGAGTCAGAGATTTGAAATAGCAGAGACATTCTCCTGCTGGTCTTGAAGAAGTGACAACCAAGTTTTGGAGAGGGTGACATGGCAGGAAATGGCAGGTAATGTCTAGGAGCTGAGAATGACTCCTTAGACAACAGCCAGCAAGAACTAGATTATGCCAACAACCTGGAAGTGGATTTCTCTTCATAGTGTCCAGACCAGAACTCAGCCCAGCCAACACCTTGTGTTCAGCCATGGGAGACCCTAAGCAGAGGACCTAGGTTTTGGTGCAGAGCCCTAACCCACTGAAACTCTGAGATAATAACTTTGTATTGTTTTAAGCTGCTTACTTTACAGTAAGTTGTTACACAGTGATAAAAACATATGCGGGAGTCTTGCTACATAAACACTTTGTTGAAAACTAGAGTTTTCAAATAAGAAGAAAAATCCAGCAAATACTTCAAGATTAGGACAAATCAAGAACAGAAAAGCATTTTTATTTCACTAACAAATATAGTTGGAAAACTCCTAAATAAAACATTAGTTAATTAATTCCAACTGTGCATTTTTTAAGTCATGATTAAGTGCAGTTACTTTTAAGTCATGATAAATTACCCCAAAACTTACCAGTGGGGGAAAAAAACACCACCAACCATTTTATTTTGCTCTGGGAATTCGGGGGTCAGGAATTTGGAAAAGACTTGAGTGCAGCATTCCTCAGGGTCTCTTTCTGCTGTAGGTAGATGTTGGCTGGGACTGCAGTTTTCTACTTTGCCTCATAGTTATAGGCTGTGATCTTCAACTTGGCAATGTGATAAGAATTGGAGGAATTTAAAATGGCTTTTTGTGGTCTGACCATGGTATTCTTTAAAGGCCTGCTTGGGTCTCAAAAATCCTATTTACCAGTCAAAGTTGAGAAATGGCTTCATTGTTCTAGCTGCTATCAGCCTTTCCCTCACAGAAAGGTTGGGAGCCACAGAACAACACTGTTTGCCATTTAACCTAATATGAAAATGTTAAAATCAAAAGCAAATGGAGACCTATGCTATTTTATTAACCATTGTCACCACAATAAATTTTAATTAAAAAAAAAAAAAAATGGAGACCAGCTCAGAAAATCCCCTGAACACATAAAAATAGCTTAGTTATATAAGCAAAGCTTGTTAGGCTACTTTGCAAGAGTAACTTGAACTGGGTTATTTCTTGCTTATGCCTCTGAAAACAATAAGCAAAACTTGAACTACTTCCCAGGTTGATATGAGGTAACCACCAAAAAAATGCAACCAATCACTGTAAAAAATAAAAAGTCATTGCCTTCTCACTATAATAAGCTGTTTTATCGCAATATATCCCTGAGCCTCATTCCATGTTTTGGTTTGAGTGTACACATCAAAAACTGCCTTTTTAATGTGTGTACAATGCGTTTTTACTAATACTTCAGTGATTCATTGGTTACTTTGGCTATTTATGGATGTTTGACAAAAATTTCACACGTATTTTTTATTTACTAATGATTGCACCAACTACTACACGAGGTCTGACAATTATGTTTGCGAACTTGTTGAAATGATGTTGCTAACCTTTTTTGATATCAGAGATTATTCATTATTAATTTGTACCAGTTGGACAAACCGTTAGCCAAGTTTACTATTTGAAAAGGCTGAGTGAAAAAGTTAGACGACCTGAACTTTTTGCCAACAATTCATGGCTCTTGCATCACAACAATGCACCAGCTCACATGGCACTGTACGTGAGGGAGTATTTAGCCAGTAAACAAATAACTGTATTGGAACACCCTCCCTATTCACATGATCTGGCCCCCAATGACTTCTTTCTTTACTCAAAGATAAAGAAAATATTGAAAGGAAGACATATTGATGACATTCAGGACATCAAGGGTAATACGACGACAGCTCTGATGGCCATTCAAGAAAAAAAGTTCCAAGTTGCTTTGAAGGGTGGACTAAGTGCTGGCATTGCTGCATAGCTTCCCAAGGGGAGTTCTTCGAAGGTGACAGTAGTGATATTCAGCAATGAGGTATGTATGTAGCACTTTTTGTAGGATGAGTTTGCGAGCTTAATTGTCAGACCTTGTATGTTAAATGCTGTGTTTCAATTTTAGCTATGAAGATAAATAATATTTGTGCCAACGAGAAGTTCCTAGTCTCAGGGCAGAGACAGATGTGTAAAAAGCTGATTACAATTTTACATAACTAGTCCTGTAATACTGGCATGAGCAAAGCATTGTGGGAACATGGAGAAAGCTCTACTAACAGTACTCAGGAAATAGCTGTGTCTTAGGCCACAGGATTATACTCCTGCTAAAGAACAGGACTGTTTCATTAGCAAAAGATAACATAATTTAGACAAAGTATGGTGCTGCTTTGTAACCACAGGACAGAAAATGTCAGCAACCTTTACCTGAAAGGAAAATAGTTTCTTGCCAATTCTAGATGTTTGACCTAGTGTCACATGAGGAAAACCAACCAATTTTTGGTCTCTCTTGTTTCTTGTTTGCTTGTTACTTTTTTGTTGTTGTTATGGTTTAGATTTTTTAATTCAAAGATTGCTTTCTGAAACTCTATTTTCCTAAGAATATGTAGTTAAAGATACAATTTTGTCTTCAAAAATTAAATGTTTTTCTTTTTTAAAATTCTCTTTGATTGTTATTTCTGATTGCCTACTATTTGTGAGACATTGATGAAATGCTGTGGAGCATAAGATGGAAAAAAAAATCAGCGTCTGGCCTTATGAGGCTTCTATTCTAGTACAAGCGACTGTGGAGCAAAAATATTTGGTAAAATAAAATAAGTGCCATCAAAATGTTACAAGAAATGAGGTGAAGGTGCTTTGGGTTTTGATCTTCATGCTTTTTGTTGTTGGTTGTTGCCGGTCACCTCAACAACACAATGTACCTTCAGGTTTCTGTGTTTAGTATTTTTATAGCTTCATCCTTAGAATAGAATTTTACAGCTGGAAGCAACTCTAGATGAGAACACTAAGTGTCAGAGAAGTTTAGTTATCTGCCCATGGTCGTATGGTTGAATCACAAGATTGTGATGCAACCTTTTACATACTGCCTGAATTAGGAACTGCAGCTCCATAGCCTGTTGCTAAATTTGGCTCACAACTATGTCTTCATGTTATTAATTTTAGGTACTTCAGTATTTCAAAATAATTTATTTGAATTACTTCTGGCAGGAAATGCCTTCTTAAGTTGATATATATATGAATACATATCTATGAATGATTTGACCATCTTCCAATGGTGAGCCTCCGAGGGCAGCCTGAGTCTGGAATTGCTTCTGATTCTGTGCTCCACAGCACATGTGTATACCACATGAAATGCTGTGCTTGCAGTTCCCAGAAACTGCTGGGTTCCCCTTAGCTTCTGTGTCTTTGAATCGACAGCACTCATTTCTTAGGACAAACATTCCCATCTTTTCTTTCCTTAAACTGGGTATTATTTATGTCAAGACTCTGCTAAGGAGCCGCCTCCCTAGAAAGTTGGGCCTGTCTAGCTTTGATATATCTTCTAATTATGAGCATCCTGAATTTATCTGTAACAAAACACCTTGACTCTATGTTGTAATCATCTGTTTACTTCCAAACAAATTAAGGGCAGGAATTATCTGTTCGTCTTGGAATCTAGAGTGCTGTGCAACATCTCTTGCACATTGAAAGATTTCAATAAATGTTTACTGACAAATGTTATTTTGTTAAATAATGTAAAGATGGTAAAAATGGCATGACAGTTCAATACTCACTTGTAGTCTCTTAGAAAAGTACCCTAGCATACGTACTTTCTTTGGATTTGTGATTTAGCATGTATGCTTTTCAGTCTTTAGTAACATGTTAAAATCCTCCAGGGAAAATAATTATAAATCTTAAGTTATACAAATAGTCAAAATGATATTGAAAAAAGGGGAGTAGGCAAAGAACTTTTACTACCTAAAAAAATATTTTTGAAACTATGTCTTCATAATGTTGGATCTAGGCCAAAGGGAAATGAAAATATACAAGAGAGTAGAACAAGAAAATCAGTAAAATGTAAAGGGAAGCCTCCTGTAGCGAGGGCTCCTTTGAGCTGTAAGTCTCTATGACTGATGATTTTGCCAACGGAAGACTGGCAAAGGGAAACAGCTTCTACTGGGCAGTGCACCTGGGTTTTGGATTCACCACGTCTCAATCACGTCTGTCTATTAGTTTATTTTAGAAATCTTTTTAAAAATGGACTCCCTTGTGTCTCTCTGGCCTGCTGTTTCCATTTTGAGGAGGTTCAACTCAGACAGACTCCATAACTGAAAGGTGGGAAGAGCACATAAAGCCTGACTTGTCAAATGGACATGATATATTCAAGAATGCAACTGGCCTGGTTCCAGTGGCTTCTTGACATTACAAGAAAAAGTTGCAGCTTTCTCATTGGGAAAAACTTCATCTGCTGCTTGAAGCAAAGCAAATTTATTTTCTTGATAAAAAGATTCCCCTAAATGCCTAGGCCTAGTTCACCTATAACTTGGCCAATTTGAAACCTGATGGTGTCTACTGGACTGCAGCTACAGTTCAGCCTCATTTCTAGCTATGCAGGATAAAAAATGGACAGGGTTACTTTGCTCAGTTGCAGGACTCAGGCATTTCTCATGGCTCTGTCTAGTAATTCTCTCAGCAAACCCTGTTATACTTTTATTCACTCTTGACTTTTGTCAATGGTCTGGCTAGTTGGTCTGGTACTTGCAAAACTACAGACTGGCAGGTTAAAGATAGCTCTCTTTGAGGCCATGTTCTTTAGAAATAAAATCACAATTAACAATGATAGTGTCTGAGTCACACATGTAGATGCCCATGGTAAGGGCTTGTTTTCTGATGAGACTGCCTGGAATGAAGGTACTAATGGAGGCTTCTCCACCCAGATGCCACCATTGCTGCTTGATTCACCATTGCACGCACCAGACACAGCAACACATTCAACCTCAGAGACTTGGCACAATGTAAAGGACTCTTGGTTTTTGAGGTTTCAGAGGGTACCACTACCAGACTTGTGACTTCTACCAAAAGTTGACCCATGAGTCTTGCAGTGGGGGAGACTGTATCACACAGGGCATTGCCCCTGCTATTCCTACAAGACTGATTATATTCGTTAGACCTCTGAATCTTTCAGAGCTGTCCGTAGTGCCTCACTGCTGTTGATGTGTTTTTAGGGTGCAGTGTTAGTTTTCCAGCCCAATCACACAACTTGAGCCATATTATTGTATCCCTTGAAAATAATCTATATCATGTTTTTGACTTTCTGGACCATTTGTTTTTGGAATATAATGCACCTTTTATCATACAGGCCACTCAACATTTGGTAATGGTCATGGTATTCAATGGACTTTCCACACTTCCTACCACCCACAGACACCTGGTGTTTTTTTGGAGTGTTGGAATAGCTCCCCAAAAATATCTCTAAAAGATTTTTGACTCTCATATCTTCTCCTTGTCCACAAACCTTAGTAGGTAGCTTGGTCACTAGATGTAACTGGCCCCTCTCAGTCACTTCCTGAGTATTGATCAGGATGAAATGGATGGGAGAGTATATGGACTTATTTTGAATATAGAAAATATGGGTGAAAGCAAGGTATCCCTAGACCACAAGATTACCTTGCAGTTCCTTTTGTAAGTTGTTAGGTCCAAAAACTACCCTCAAAACTTAGTATTCATTGGCAAAAAGTAATACAGATCATTTGAAACCATTTTTTAAATTTCCATTCTTAAGCACATACCGTCATTAATGGGATGTGTGCACTCGTGAGGCACTGCCCAACTTCTCAGACCCTGAAACAGATTGGGTACTGCCACCCTCGTCTGTTTCACACTGATGACCCTGCAGAGTGCCACTTTCTTCTTATCCCCTCAACCTAGGAAACTCAATAGTTTCAGAAGGTACAATGTCCCTCAAAGGAATTTAATAATCTCAAGTCGAAACTGAACTGCCTTGAGCTAGTAATTCAAACAATGTCTGACAGATATCAGAAGTTAGTGTGTTTACACTGCAAAATCTAAACATCCTCCATCCACCCCTGTGACTTTACTGCAGGAGGCCAGTCCACGACGTAGGAACCACAGGGTCTCCTGGTTTGCGGGACTTTGGGAACTCTAACATATATACTTTTTATGTTGAGAGAAGATTTTTCCCATCAGAAGACATTCTGTCTTTACAGCAAGCAGATTTAAGGACTGCATTACGTTCTGAGTTCTGCACTCTTCATAATGAAAAATCCTGAAAGGAAGCACATAGAGGAGTAAAAGATTTGAAGCTGGGCTCCTGTGGATTTGTATCTTGCATCCACTACTTAATATCTGGGGACCAGCAAGTCATTGAAATTCTTTAAGCCTCGGTTCAAGTGTAAAATTAAGATCATGTTATATATACCTCACTGCAGCACTGTGATGATTAAATGAGATAACGTAAAGCTCTCAGTCAAATACCTAGTACATTAGAAGTGCTCAATTAATGTTAACTATTAAAATGAGAATTTTAACCATTAGTTGAGTCTGAAGAAAAATTTTTTAAGATATTGAGTTTTTCATAAACAATTCAAGTAGCCATAATGTCAAGAATATCACTAAATTAAATTAGGAGATTGAGAGTGAAAAATAGAGATTTATGAGCCAATTTAAATAAATGTGAATCATTTTCCGAGGACATTCTATCTTGTTTAAGAGCATACTGACTCTTAAAAAATAAGTATGCATCAATTTTTATTTATTTCATGAAAGTATAACCCCCCCCAAAATTCTATTTTCCAAATTATCCGGAAAATTAAGATGGCATAGTCCTAGGAAATTATTAACAGTGTTGGTAAGTTGTTTTTTTGAATACTTTTTAAAACCCATGTAATCAAATTAATTACATGATTTATACGTGAACTTTTATTTAATAAAATTTATATGTAATACAGCATTCTATTCATCAATATAAAGGGTAAATGTTAGAATCTCCTGAATCTTTTTCCCCCCATTTAAGCTTATTGCCAGTTTCTGAAGTTTTCCACCCTGTTCCTATCAAACGTTTTCTCAATATGAGCAACACAGATCTTGAAAACTATGGCATTTCTCATTTTCCTTCTGAATGCAGAGCAGAACTTGGGGAGGGAAGGAGGAAGAGAAAGAGGAAGGGGTGTGTGGCGGGGGCAGAAAAATCACCCTACACCAATATGACAGCTGCATACTCCAGGGTAAAAGGAAAAACTTGTTGTACTGGCTTTCCTCATTCTTACCAGTTTGCAAATCATTTGCGATACCTGTGCTTGGGTTAGTTGTGCTTGGTTGAAGAGTTGATTTAAATAGTTACTTTTTAAAAGTCCTTGCATGAAATTGTAATTTCTAGATAAGCTTCAGATGTAACTGAAAGAGAGAACAGTTAATAGCACGTTTAACTATCTTTGCATCTGTGAGACATGAGTTTACCACAAGCCTCAAGCATGTGCTATTTATTGAGCAGTATTGTTCCTATGAACTCGGACTTCATGGAATAGTAAAGGGTAACAATGAGGTACTGGAACAGAGCGAGTGCAGTAGTGAGCCTGAGGCTCTGGTAGGGCAGGGATGGCACAGCTGTAATGAAATGATCATCTCAGATACGGCAGGCAGAAGGTGCTCGGCTCTGTAGGACTGAGTGAAATGAATCTGTACACTTAAGCATAGGAAACACAAAAACAATAGTAGTGGATCAGAATGAACTAATGTTCTTGGCATGAAATCATTGGCATGAGATCCAAGGAAAAGAAAACTACCTACTCACCCTCAGCATCCCAAAAGGAATCTAAGAACCTCTCTCTAAAATCTTGAAAAATGTATCTACGTTTTCTGTGCATATTTCTCTACCTCTGTTCTCTCAGTGGTACTCTAAAGGGAGATTTTTCCCTCTCTGTCTCCCACCAACACAATGGGACAAAACAGAAGCAAAAATAATGACCCACATGAGCCACTGGCACAGAAAGATTACCATGTACCTTTGCAGAATATTTTTATTCTTTCTTGTAGAAACTTAATTTGATTAGGGGTGGGGAGAGGAGAAGACAGAACTGAAAAGAAGGACCTGGCCAAGAGTTAAGGGGTAGACAAAAAAATATCATCAGATGAAGTCTCAACATTGAGTAGTCTGTCTTTGTAGACCCTCCCTGGAATCCAATATCTGTGTCCAACTTCCTTTGTGAAATCCTAAACTTTTGTATGCCCTTCTGAGTGGAAGTATCTTAGGCAGGGGTTAAGTCATGAAGGGAAATCTCTACTCTTGACCAAGGTGGAAATAAACAGAACCAGTTGGGCCAATGTTAAAATCTTCATATGAGGTCATTGGTTTTGAGCAACATTCTGAGTTCTAGGAAATTCTGCAAAAATAAAAAAGTCAAACAAATCTTTAAAATGCTCAATCATTTAAAAAAATAGAAATCACACAAATAAATGGGATCAAAAGAAATTGATGGAAATTCTCTGAGGCCAGGAATGAAACAAGAACACAAGTCCAAGAGGTAACTTAATCCTGAAGTTGCCCACTGACTCAGGGAAATATGACCTCTGGTGGCTTAGAGCTTTGGTTTTAATGACTGTTTTTAGAAGACAGTCAAGACAAAGACTAGAACCATTGTAATGAGGAACTAGATTGGAGACGCTTGTGTAAAGTCCAGAATTATAAATACCTAAATCAGGGAAGGGATGAAATAGGAGGCTTCTCTGACTAGGACTGGCTTTGGCTAAAGGGAGAAGCAATAATTTTCCCAAAATAATTTTGTCCATAGGCCTGCTCTTCAATGGACTTGTAGCTTTCTGGGATGTAGAGGAAGTAGGCAAATTCTTCCTTGGTGAACACGTTCTCACATCAAACCTTAACAAATTTGCAAAGAATTTTAACAAACATATGCTTGGAATCAAAGAGCATGAAACACATAAGTAAAACAAGGAATTGTGAGTGACAACAGGACCAACAGATAGCAGAAACAGACAAATATTGGAAGTACTATATATATAAAATTAGTATGACTAATAAATGTATATAAATAAAATATGGAATGAAAAACATGAGTAGGGAACAAGCATCTATCAAAGATGAGGAGGCATAGTTAAAAAAAAGCAAAATTGAATTTTTAGAAATGAAAAATGTAGTCAATGAAGTTAAAGCTAAATTTACAAAATAAGAGTTTAAGGGAGAATTGTTGAGCCAAAAGATATAAATTAAGAAATGATACAATTGGTACTCACAGAGACAAAATTATAGAAAAGGACAAAAGAGAGTTTGAGAAACATGGAAGATAGAATGAGCTAGTCTAACACATATCTAATCAAAGTTATAAAAAAAAATAATAGACTCAAGAGGCAATATTTAAATGGATAATGGCTGAGAATTTCATGAGAACTAATGAACTCATTCTGATGAACACCAACAAATCCCAAATAAGATAAATTATCATACATAGGTACAATTTTTAAAAAAAAAACACTGCAGAGCACCAAATAAAATAGCAGGTGTTTAGAAAAAGCAGAGAGAAAAGATGGATATGAACAAAGGAATGGCAACTAGACTAACATTTGACTTCTCAACAGACTTCTCAGTGGAAGCCAGAAGATACTAGAATTACATCTTCAACCTGTAGAAAGTTTCTTTCAACCTAAAATCACACCCAACAAAGGCATCTTTCAAAAAAGCCAAATTAAAGACATTTGCATGTAATCAGTGGCCTACGGCAACAGATTCTCCCTGAAGAAACATCTGAAAAATATACTTCAGGAAGAAGGAAAATGTTGCTAGAAAGAAGGTCTGAGATGTGTAGGAACATGGGGCACAGAGGGAGATACTGGAGAGGGCTTACAGGAAGCTTCAATAGTCTGCGCAATGCTCTATTTCATTGTACTTTAGTTATATATTATGTATGTTACATGTGTTCTTTTATGTACCAAGTGCATCATAATTTTAAAAATAGATGACAAGCATTATATGGTCCCTCTAGAAAAAAAAATACTGTAGCATAAGAGAAAGAAGAGCATATTATTCTGAAAATCTTGTGAAAATCAAATTTCTGGCAAAACAATTTATAAGAGGAGGGGAAAAAAACAACTTTTAGACAGCTGTCTGAAAAAAGGATTCATGGACTTCCTGTTCCTAGAAATATGAGTATCAGTCATATGTAAAGAACAGGCAGAAACAGAGACAATGGATATTATGCAAAAATAAGACGCTAGGAAGTAAAGGGAGGCAGCTGGAAGGACAACTGGTCAACACAACAGCAATAACACAATAGGCCCTCTGAGAAACTGGGGCAGAACATTACATCTGTGCATTGAAGGAATATTTCAGAGGTCTCTTAGAATAAGGAACAAAATAACCAGGTGAAGGAGATGAAAAAGGACAATAAACATGAAAAACAGAACTATTAATAGATACAATTTTCAAAGTATAGATAGTGCTGAGGAAAGAAGCAGACAGTAGGAACATTTCACAACTTATTTATTGAACACCTCTTGTTTGTAGGCCCTAAGCTGATATACGCATGATTAGTCACTTACTAGTTTAGTATACTGTTGGGTGAGGCCCGCATTATTTCCCCATTACAGAAGAGGAGATTAAGCCTCGAAGAAGTGGCTTGCTAAAGATCATATAGTTGGAATTTGAACCCAGGTTTTTCTGATTCAAATGTTTGCACTGTTTATCTTTTCCAACAAAGTTAAAATACAAGTTAACTTACTTTAGATAAGAGTCATTTTGTATTCATAATAGACAAAATATCAGAGAGGAAAAAAACAATATTAAAACTTTGTACTCCAAATAAGGGAAATATTATATATATATCATACATATATATAATATATATATAATAAATATAAATATTATTATATAATATATGTAAGTATAATACATAAATATAACATACATATGATATTATATTCATATATATGACATTACTATATATTATACGTATAATTATATATATATAGATCACATAGATCACAGGAGCAAATAAAGACACCGTTATATATAATCTATGAGTGTGAATGCAGATCTAAAATCAAATCAACAACTATTGAATTCAATAATTGAATTGCAAAAGAATAAAAACCACATTCATAGTTTAAACTTAGAATTCATATAATGTTTGATTTAAATATGTCAAAGGAGAAAGTATATTGTAACATATTTATATAAACCAAAGAAGTTCAATTAGAAGGTAATCTGAGTTGTACCCAAAGGCATTTAACAATCTTACAACTCCTCTTTAATAAAATGACATCAAATGAGAATATACTTACTTCTTTCATAGGATAAAGAATATTTTGTAATCAACATCCAAAATTGCATTTCAAGTGAAAATGCTAGAATAATATAATTCCCGATAAAATCAAGAAGCAAGGTGGTGATGCCCCTTCATGCACTCTCCAGGGAAAAGTGACTCTTAATAAAAGAACATAGTTACGAGATTGGGCTATTGAGAAGCAGGACACATGATATTATAGAATCCTAATACTATTAAACACTCAAATCATATAACAGAAGCCTGAACCATATTAAATTTGCTCAATTCAATATGGTGAGGCCTCCTGACAACCAGACAGCTAGCCTTTGCTGGTAACAATCTGATCTCAACCTGTTCACACCAATGAAAACTTTAGCTTGTATATTACCTTAAATTAATTCTTACAATACTTGGAAAGTATGGTATGCTTGTCAACATTTTAATGTAGAACCTGGGGCTCAAAAATGGACTTCTCCAGGATCACACAGGAATTAAATGATTAAATTACTCTGTCTCTCTCTCCAAAACCCCATATTCCTAGTATATTTTATTGCCTACTGTGTGCCAGGTACTCAACTCTAATCCTAAAACTAGCACCACAAGGAAGGGATTATAAAACAAACAAATAAGCACACTGTTTTCTCTTCAATCTCTCCCAGCTCTAAGCCATTTATTCATTTGGTTTCTGAGAGGCTAAGCATCGCCAAGCCTGTACCAGGCTCTCAGTGAGGAAACAGATACACACCTAAAATAGATTGAGAACAAGCACATGTCAATACACAAATAAGGACAAAGGAATGATTCTAAAAAAAGGACGTGAATTGAAGGCAACATGGAAGCGCTCCTTGAAGGACTAATCTCAAGATGACCTTTGAAAGAAGATATGGCTTACTGTGTCAAACCTTAGTCAGAAAAAGAGCTAGACTGGCACATTTGAAGAGACAGGAGTAGGAGACAGCAAAATGATGTGCTTGTATAATGATACAAGTTAATAAAGAGAGCTGGAACTCAGTGGATCAGCTAATGTAAAGCATTTTAAGTAACGGCCTCAGGAGTTATATTTGATTTTCTAGGCAACCTTAGGGTTCAGCGTGACTGCCATCAAGTATGTAAAGTTGGTGTTTGATCTTTCCTTTTCCTTTGCAAGTCAAAATAGCAATTTATCATCTGTTTCTCTCTATGTTAATTTAAAAAGCTACCCAGTAAAGTCTGTTTTACTGCTTATTTGGAGGCATTTTTCATTGAAACTTTAGGTGCAGACGTAATTTTTTTCTCCACATATTAAAGACTATTAAATTCTGGCTACACACAAAAAAAATCAGATGGCTCAATTATAAAGTTGAATGCTTTACAGGTTTCCAGAAGAAAAAAAATATTCATTTCACAATTACTTTGAAGTAATATCACAAGGTCATTTTAATTGGCTTTTTTTTTTTCTTTTTGTCTTATGATTGTTTATTGGTTCAGGCTCCAAGAAAGTATATGTAAATCTGTGTGTGTTTTATTAAAACACAAGTGGAATTATGAAAATGGCACTTTGTTCTTTCTCTAGCTATATGTCTTTTGGCATATTACTTATTGAGCCCCAGTTTTGCCATATGTAAATTGGACATATAAGTCAGACCTTTTTGAGTTTAGTTTTAGGTTTAAGATGATGCATACGCGTATTAAGCCACAAGTATACCTGCCATAGGGTAGGCAGTGAGCAATATAACAGCTGTTAATTATATATGGGTCAGTCCTCAGTGAGCTTGCAAAATATTAGGGAAGAGGAGGCTTTGCTAATAGAGACGGGTTCAAATGTTGGATTCACCACTTAATTTCTGCATGATCCTGGACAAGTTTATCTTGAATCTTCAGTTTCCAAATGAATAAAGTGCCCACTAAAGCCAGATAGATTTAAAACTAGACATAACATTAGAGTATTTCAGTTTTGTATTTTCCAATCATATCATACTGACATCACAAAACAGTATGTTCCCTATCTCAGTGGATCGACCTCTATGAGATAAGTTTTGTATAACGAATGGTACTTGCTTAAATAGATCGTAGTGTTTGAGCCTTTAATTCCAGTATTCCTGTCCTCTCAGTTTTTGAGTACAGAAGAATTAGCATACATCTGGCATGAAAATTCCCACTAAACAATCATAGAAAACAAGCTAGCCAATTAAGATAATACTGTGATATTACCTGAAAGCAATTATGGTAGAAAATTCTAATAAAGTTTTTTGTATAGGGTTATCTGCAAACCACTATTTGCAGTTATATTAAACTACAAAAATCAACCACAACACATTGTAAGCTTCTTAATGATGGCAACTAAGTCATATATTTTCCCTTTGGAAAGGAGGTACTATAATTTATACTGTTCTACATCGATGTAATCTGTGGCACATAATGAATTCTGATTGCAGAGTTAGCAATCAATAAATGCTAATGAAAAGGATGATTTGATAACATTAGTTACAGACCTGTCAAAGCCTATTTTTAATCCACAAATCTTAGATTTCCTAAACTAACCTTATGTATAAATGCAAACAATGGTAGATTTTAAAGGGAAGATCTGTGTTTTGGGAAAAAGACAAGCAAATGAAGCAGCAAGTCTTCTTCCACAATTCACATACTCATAATTAGTTCAGGTATGGATGAAAGTACCGTCAAATGCCATGTATAACGATTTCCAACACTTCCTCTATTTTCACTGTTTGAAAATAACTTTACAAAAATCAGATATTAAAATTTTATTAAACTATAATTTTATTGTTAATTCTTTAAATTCAAATATCATTATGGTCACTTCTGTGAGTTAATTTTTACTTCTTTCTCCATTGTAATTTTATTGCTCACTGCCTGCCCTATGACAGGTATACCCTTGTGGCTTAATACGAGTATGCATCATCTTAAACCTAAAACTAAATTCAAAAATGTCTGACTTATATGTCCAATTTACATATGGCAAAACTGGTGTTCAATAAGTAATATGCCAAAAGACATATAACTAGAGAAAGAACAAAGTACTATTATCAATGTTAATTATTTGGCTCTATTCCGTCAATTAACATTGATAATGGAGTTTATTCCAGAAGAAAGTAATGTGCCTTCAATAGCACTTCGCATGTGTGTTTTCTGGGATATAAATTCTGTAAGAGATTAATTGATGTTTTATTTCAAATGGTTCTTAGACCAATAAATTTGAGAAATAAGTCAAACGATATAAAATGGACTTTTCAATTGCAGGATTCTCTGGAACTTTTAGTATGTTGGTAGTCATTTTTGACCTTAAAGAGAGAAAAACAGTTTATATGTTGATGAAACCCAATTATATCATTTTTTTCCTTTCATAATTAATACTTTTTGTATTCTGTCCAAGAAATCATTACCTACCTCAAGACTGCAAAGATGTACGTCTATGCTGTCTTCTAGAAGGTTTAGATTTTTAACTTTTACATATATTCTGAAACATTTCTGTTCATTTTTATGAGCAATACGATTTTGGGAATTGAAAATATTTTTTTCAACTAAAAAACCCAGTTGTTCCTTTATCATTTGTTGAAAAGATTATCTTTTCACTCTCTTGGCACAGTTGCCAAAAGCAGTTGGCCATGTTTCTGGATTTTTTCTGAACTCTTTATTCTGTTCCATTGATTTTTGTTTGCATTTTTATGCCATTACCATATTGCTTTGGCCTTTTATAGCTTCATATTAAGTCTTGATTCATGGTAGTACGTATAGATCCTCCAATATTGTTCTATTTCAAAAGTCTCTCCTCTTTTAGGTTCTCTGTATTTGCATATCAAGTTTAGAAGCAACTCATCAAGTTGTACCTGCTGGAAAGCCTGCTGGAGCTGTATTGAATATATAGATATGCTTGTGGGAGGAGACATCTTAACGTTGAATCTTCCAATTAATAAATATAGTATCTCTCCAAACATTTAGATGAAGGGTTGAGAAACATTTTCTGTAAATGGAAATGTAGTAAATATTGTAAGCTTTCCTAAATAATATGGTCTCTGTTGCAATTTCTCAACTGCAAAAGCAGCCATACCCAAATAAACAAATGGGTGTGGCTGTAAAAGCTGCAGGCCATAATTTGTCAACCCTTGATTTAGATCATCTTCAGTTTCTTGTAGCAGTATTTTGTAGTTTCCAGAGTACATGTTGTTAAATTTATGCTTAGGTATTTTATGTTGGATAATTTGGAAATTATATTAATTTTTAAAAATTTCTAATTCTTGCTGTATACAAAAATATATTTTTATATATTTATCTTGTATCCTATAACCCTGCTCAATTCACTTACAGTTCTAGAAATGTTTCTGGTAGGTTCCTCAGGAGCCTATTATTTACAAATAAAGACAGTTTACCTTTTTCTTCCCATTCTTTATGACTTTTTTCTTTTTCTACTGTCTAAAATATCCAATACCAGTTGAATAGGAGTGACAAGAGCAGACATCTTTCCTTGTAGCTGATTTTAGGGGTAAAACATTTATGTTTCACTATAAAGTAAAATATTAACTGTAGATTTTTTTTTTTTGTACTTGTCCTTTATCAGGTTGAGAAGGTTATCTTCCATTTCTAGTTTGCTGAGAGGTTTCATCATGGCTGAACATTTAATTTTGTCGAATGCTTTTCCTCCTTCATTCAGTTAATACTGAGCATTACATTGATTGGCTTTCAAATGTTAAAGCAGCTTTGCATTCATTACATGGATAGTCTTCATTTGTTTCTGATGTATTATCCTTTTTATACATTAGGTTAAATTAATATTTTGTTCAGAGTTTTTGTGCTATGTTCAGAAAAACACTATTCTGCTGTAGATTTTTTATGTAATACCTTTGTTGGTTTTGACAGAGTAAAGTAATTCTGGCCTCATAAAATAAGTTGGCAAGTGTTTCTTCCTCCTATATATTTTTAAAGCATTTGTGTAAGATTGTATTATTTTTCCTTAATTGTTTAATATAATTTGCCGATGAATCCATTTGGGTCTAGATTTTCTCTATGGGAAGGATTTTAATTATGAATTAAATTTCTTTAATAGATATACATTAATTTAAACATTCTATTTTTTTGTGGGTTTGTGTGTGTGTGTGTGTGTATCAGTCTTTGTAACTTCTGGCTTTCAAGGAATTTGTCCCTTTCTTTTAAGTTGTCAAATTATTGCCATTAAGTTGTTTTTAATATTCTTTATTTTCCTTCTATGTCTGTAATGTATGTAGTGATGTCTCTTCTTTCAGTGTTAATATTGGTAATTTTATATTTTACCTCTTTTTGCTTGATCAATTTAGCTAGAGATTTACAAATTTTATTGATCTTTTCAAATACATAACTTGTTCTCATTGATTTTCTCTTCCATTTTAGCTTTTATCTATTGTTGCCTTCCTCCTCTCTGTGTGTATTTCCTCTTTTTTCCTAGTTTCTTAAGGTGAAAGCTTATTCTAGTGATTGTAACCTCTTTTATTTGTAATACAAATATGGATAACTATACGTTTTTCTCTAAGAACTATATTTGCTGTATCCCTTAAATTTTGATATATTTTGTTTTCATTATCATTCAGTTCAAAGTATTTCATGATTTCCTCTGTGATGTCTTCTTTGATTCATGGTTCACTTAGAAGCTTGTTGTTTAATTTCGAAAATTGTCAGAACATACTTGGGAACCTGTTAAATACTATTCTTGTTTAAATCGAGGACATAAGGCATGCTTGAAATATAAAGCTTGGGAAGAAGATAGTCTCAGGAATGGATTAATAAAACACTTCATATTATATATGTGTGTGTGCATATATATATATATATATATATTAGATATAGAGGTATATATACTATCGTATTATAAATCTAAGTAAGGTAATTAGAACTAGATTTTGATTGGTAAGTTCAGCCATAAAAGCCTGTTCAGAATAGTATTGTTAGCACATTACATCATCTCTTGGTTTTATTTAACCCCTTCGCCCCCTACTATGTAACACAAACATTTAAGATTCCATATACTTTTAAATATATTAAGAAATAGGTGATGGAAGGAGATTTGACTTTGGGTTATGAACACAATGCAATATACAGATGATGTACAAGGTCTGACAATTAAGTTTGCAAACTTGTTGCAGCGATGTTGCTAACCTTTTTTGATATCAGAGGGATTATTCATTATGGATTTGTACCAACTGGGCAAACAGTTAACCAAGTTTACTATTTGTAAGTGCTAAAAATGCTGTGTGAAAAAGTTAGATGACCTGAACTTTTCACCAACAATTTATGGCTCTTGCATCACGACAATGCCCCAGCTCACACAGCACTGTCTGTGAGGGAGTTTTTAGCCGGTAAACAAATAACTGTATGGGAAAACCCTCCTTACTCACCTGATCTGGCCCCCAATGACTTCTTTTTTTACCTGAAGATAGAGGAAATATTGAAAGAAAGACATTTTGACGACATTCAGGACATCAAGGGTAATACACTAGTTCTGATGGCCATTCCAGAAAGAGTTCTAAAATTGTTTTGAAGGGTGGACTAGGCACTGGTGTCGGTGCCTAGCTTCCCAAGGGGAGTACTTTGAAGGTGACTGTAGTGAAATTCAGCAATGAGGTATGTAGCACTTTTTCTAGGATGAGTTCACAATTGTAATTGTCAAACCTCCTATTATAGAATTGTACATTCGGAAACTATGTAATTTTATTAGCCAGTGTCACCCCTATAAATTTAACTTAAAAATAAAAAGGAAACATTTATTATTTAATTTTTTATTTCCAGCTTGAAACTAGGTGTCCTTTCCCCTGGTTTCCCGTGGGGTCACTTAACACTTCAGTTCAAACAGAATCATCCATCTCTAATAGGAACCAGCCAGAATCTGTCAGCTTGTCAGCTACTAGCTCTGCTGTTTTTAACTCTGCCAGCCTTTTGTCAGTCACTTTATTCAAATAATCTATGTTTATATTGGAGCTGTAATACCCACTGCAGTTTTATTATGGAAACACAATGAGGTCAGGAAACATAAATTCAAAGGAACTGATGAGTTTCCTTCCTGGTGGTGGCTAAAATTACTCTGGGGCAAATAAAATCAGACTGAGAGATACAGGCTGAGGGGCGATGGCTTTTTTCCTCACGGATTTTTTGTTTTAGAAGCGGTGGTGGGTGGTTGTCAATTTAGTAGCAGCAGAGGGTAGGTGATGTATGCTCAAGTCAGACCACCTGCGTTCCAATCCTTGCTGGGCCACTCACTTGCATGTGACCTGAGACACGTCGTGTAGTTTCTCTGGACCTGGTTTCTCCCTCTGTAAAATGGGGATAATAACAGTTCATATCTCATAACGTTGCTGAGGGTTTTTTTGAGTTAATATGTGTACGTAGCAAGCACCTGTGGGCCCACTGTAGCAACTACAGAAGTGTTAACTCGTACTGCTACAACTATGAAAAAGCACCACTTGAAAACTTAAGCGATCTTCAAGACAAAGAATATTTATTCCTCTATTGTCAGGACCACCAAAAAATCAGAGATGGGGAGCAACCTTGAGGTAAGGCTGCATTTCACTTTAACCAATATGGAAAATTGTGGCATCCTGGGTCATGTTTTTCAAAGCCCAGAAGATTAACTTGTTCTTGGCCTCTGGTTTGTTGTTAGAAGAACCATAAATAAGATCATAGTTATGGACTTTGAACACTAAGTCAGATGAGCTAACTTTTAACTTCTTCCACGTAGTCTCAAAAGCTTTTATTAGTAATTTGTTTTAAAGACAACTGCCCAATTGCCAAACATTGTATTTGGAATGAAAAATCAAATATTAAAACTTTATTATACTGTAATTTTATTGTTAATTCTTTAAATTCAAAGAAATATTATGGTCACTTCTGTGAGTTAATTTTTACTTCTTTCTGCATTGTAATTTTATTAGTTATCTTAAGGCAGATTTAAATGATTTCCTCAATCTTGGTCTTTGCTTTTAACTTGTACAGTGGAATTTACTTGTTCATTGGTGTAATTTTCAATATCTTACCAAACAGCCTGCTGCAACTGAAATACAAGTTGCATATATTAGACTTTTCTGTTCGTGTGCAGTGCAACAAAAACAAGTTATTCAGAAAACCCAATTTCCTTGAATTTCAAGCACTTAAATAACTACTAACTCAAAAATACTTTTTTTCTGTAATTAAGAAAACAAATGTGACCTGTATATTTGACAGGCAAGTAGTAGAGCAAAGCGTATCTTATGGATGTAATCGTTTTCCAATTCACTTAATGATAGTTTATCTTCCCAGTCTGACGAATGTTTTATATATCATCAGTTCATCTTGTTCCAGAGCTTACATGTATTAGAAGCTTGATCAATATTTGTTGACCAATTTTATTATTCTATGTACACAGATTGTACTTTAATGCTCAGCTCGTTAAAGAAAAGTCCCATCAGTTTCAGAGTGTTGTGAGACCTCTCCAGTAGCTTAGAACATTCAGGGTGGCCACATATGTTATTAGTGTGCTGTCAGCCATTGGTTCCCCTCTGCCCTCGGGACAGCTAACAAGATTCTGGAGCCCACAGGCTAGTGATCCCCAGCTAAGAGCAGATCTCCCTAGTTATCCTGGACAGCCCAAGTGCAGCAGGAGCTAGGATGTGATGATATGTCCTCTCTGGCTCTGCTAGTTGGCGTTGAGTGGCCAGTGAGGTGCCTTAGCATCTGGACAGCCACTTCTGCCACGAGCTGCAGAGCACACACAGCGCTGAAGGAGGTTTGGGAGGAGTACACTTTGCAGGAACCCAAGAAGCTCTGCAGCAGTCCAAATTGAGGCTGGGGACATAGATCTACTTTTCCATCCCTAATCTCTGTCTTCACATGGACACATACTTTAGTCCTTTTGTAGCTGCTGTATTGTTTGCAACCGACTCCAATCCAGCTGCAGGCCTGACCTCACAACTCATGCCCATTCTGCACAACAGAACTTCAACATACTGCTGTGAAAAAGTCTAATTTGAAATCATTGGCATTATCACAAGAAAATTCAACATTACATTGTCTTGGACAGAAAAGGATGATTGCTTCATTTCTTTAAATATAATTTCCACCAATGGTAAAATTTTGAATGGTCGTAAAAAACGCTTTTTACATTTTTATATCTCACCTATTTTGTTGACAGTGCCTATCTAGAGCTCAACTTTTTCACAAAAATGCGAAATGATTTTATGTGGAACTTTATGCACATTTAGTATTTAAATCACTTCCAATATTTTTCTATTTCACTTTTTAACATATATGTGATGCAAAAAGGATGTAGTTAATGTTTTACTAAGCTCCAGGGAGGCTTATCATTTTTTTCTATGACATAATTGAAAAATTTGGGGAAGCACCTTCCATTAGTGATTTTCAGTAATTCACATGTGTGCAAGGTTTTCAAAGTGCTTTCGAAACCGGCAGGAGGCCTTTTCTGCTGATTCTGTGTGGCACGCAGATCAGTCAGCCTCAAAGACATCAATCCCTTCCTTCAACTATTAAATAGTACATTAAATGGGACCAGGTGTACTGTTTACACCTGGCTATGCCCTAGATCAGCAGACAGGCTTATTCCTTCAAGTTCACCCTCCGTGCCAATTACCTTGGACAAAGTAGTTACCCAGGTGACTTTTTCCAACGTTTTCTCTATTAAGACTTCAGAGCCTTGTTTCTTACAGCCGGCGCGACGAGCCAAGGGACTGGTCTGGACGGAGTAGCCGTCCATCGTGATCCAACACAGTTTTCCCTTTCCTCTGGGCGACTTGGACGTGCTCGGCGCTCGGGTCTCCAGGCTTCATTGGGGAAGCTTCCCGCACCGTGTCCAGCCCGTGAAAGTGGTGGGTGGGCACCGAGCCGTCTCTTTGCAGGTGCCCAAGGGCGTACAGGTCCAGGCCTTGAGCTTCCACTCCCCAACCACCTCCTGTTGGTTGCCCCTGGGCTTGGCAGTGGTGGAAACCTGCCAGGCGTCCCAGTCGAGGGGGCGGAGAGCCGCGACACCTGGGGTAGTCCTTCAGGAGCCACTGCCGTCCCGCCCTTCCCCCAGCCGCCAACCACCGCTGTTTATCTTCGCCTCTGGTACTCAACTATTTTCTTTCACTTTTCTTTTCGCTGGGGGTTGGTACTCCCTGGGTTCAGGGCGCTCCGGGGAACCCCAGCAGACTCGCGAGCTGCCGTGGTAGCCCAATAGTGAAGCGATCTGGGGGGCCGCCCCCGCCCGCTGCACTGCCCGCGGCCCCCCACTCTGCAGCTGGGACTTACTTGATGGAGGTACAGAGCTGTTTCTCCACTCTGGGAGGGGGACGTGGTGGTGGCTGAAAGAACGACAGAGTTTTCCCCTAAGGCCTCGCCTTGGGCCCCTCCCGGCCCCAACTGGACCCACCCTTCTCCCCCCCCCAACTGCTCCTCGCCAGCTGCCCCGCCCTCTTATGGGGAACACTTGACCGTGACTTCAGTTTTCTTTTGCGCTTAGTGCAGAGGTTTTTCCCCCCACCCCTTCTGACCCTTTATTTCAATCGTGGGCTCTCCTTACCCTCCTCGGCTTCCAGAGGAAGGCAGATTGCTCGTCCACTTGCAGGTCCCGCGGGCTCTCCAGGGCTCTTCCCTTTTTGCGTGTTGTCTGCTGCGGGCGAGATTCCCGCGCGGGCTGGCTGAGAGCAGGGACGTGCGCCTGGCTATCCCCACCAAGCTTCGGGTTTGGAGAAGACGAGGTCTGGCAGCTTAGAGCGCTGAGTTCCACATCTAAACAAGCTCAGAAAGTTCAAGAAAGGTACCGCAACTCCTTGCTTCTTCCCTGCCCACTCCCAGACTCCCTACCTGCCAGTGCAAATGTGTGTGTGAGCGAGCTCGTGAACGGACGAACGTCTCTACCTTTGCAAAATCAAATTACCTTCCTCTCCTTTGATCAGGACACTTGCCTTCGTAGGGAGAGGAATTTGCAGGAATGGTCACTGTAATTCTATGCACTTAAGATTTTGTTAACTTCAACATAGGTACCGGGGATGCAAAAAAAAAAAAAGTATAGACATTTTAAGAGATGGTCAGCGTCGCTCAAGCAGTAGCTCACGGTAATCAGAAATGTCTGGACGCTGATGGTGACCACTTTGAGCACCTCTCGTAATTGCAGAAGTCAAACGTGACTTGTATTCATCTGTTGTTATCTGTATATATTACAATTTTAATAGTTTTTTCCTTTCTTAAAATGTTTATACATTATTTTGGCACCCTCTGTATAAAGCAACGTTATTCTTAAAAGATGCTTATCACAGATTCTTAAGTTGAGTTAGAACATTTGAAACTGGAAGTGAAGTGGTTGTCACTAGCTGTTTTCCATTGTTTTTTAAAGCTACTCTCTAATGTTACAACAATGGTAATGGCATCCACCTGTGACAGCTAGAATCTGCATCTTGTCAGTGTGCCTAAGGAGACTTTATTGACTGGATTGAACAAACATATCAGATCTGGATGGTGACAGCATCCTGCTGTGCAGAGGCTGCAAGGTGAACTGTCCTACCTTGTATCAAGGCACAATATAGATTAAAATTTATAGTCCTGTCCTTTTATTAAAAAGCAGTGTGGTGGGCATGGTGGAGGGAGATGGTACAAAGAAAGATCATAAAGATTTATAAAGGAAAGGACTGAAGACAAAGCATTAGCCATTTTAGATGTAAAAAGTGATGAACAATTTTAAATTTTACTTCATAAAGTCTCAGAAAGTTCTGAAGGTTTGTGATTGGGTTTTACTATCATATCATGTTTTTCCCTCTGTTTTCTCAAAGTTTTAGTCACACTCAGAATGACCTTTCTTGCAGTACCATCTGCTCTGTGACAGAGTGACAGAGAGGGGTTTAGGTGGCCACTGGTCAGGAACCTCTGCTAGGCAGAGGGATTCCATACTGTTGGACTCACTGTTCTCTGCTGCTTTGGAGTGGAAACTCCAAAAATTGATTTGAAGCTATAGTTTTGGAATTTGGAATATTCCTGCAGATTACTATTGGGTTTCAGAAAAACGATTTGATGCTTTTTGTTTTAATCCATGACATTAATATATAAATGTCAACAGCTGTGTCACAAAACATAATGTTTGTCAATGAGAAGCATGTTTATAAACTTCGTTGGAGGATGGGGAAAAATAGTGGTTTAAAGTTTATTGAAATAGAGTTTGATGATTGAAAGATTTTAAACCCTAGAAAGTGCTCCATCTCAGGTTTGCTGGCTCTCAGCAGACCTCAGAAATGCTGTGAATGAAGCCCTGAAATTTGTGTATAACTGGATTTTTCTAAGGAAAATATCCTAATATCCTAAATATCCTAAAATAATTCTAATCAGTATTTTAAATTGGTCTTGGAACCATAACAGTTTTTGAAACATTTTGAAGCATAGAAGACTGTCCTTTTCTTCCTCTCCTTACTGTTAAGTTTCATTCATTATGCAAGTATTCTTTTGAGGGTTAGTTAATGATAATACAGACAGTACTGTCTTTAGGACCACAACTTGAATTATGGGAAATAATACGAATCCTACCCAATTTGTTGAGTTCTTATTATTTACCAGAGATTGTTGCAGGAAGGTATGTATTTTTTTAAATTGTCATAATAAATGAATATGGTGGCAGAGACTGTATTTTATAGCTGAGGAAATGGAAGCATAGAGTAATTATATAACTTTCCCAAAGTTACAGCTAAAAAGTGATAGAGCTGGAATTTGAACCCAGACAGATTTAACGTCAGTGGTCTATATGAATTATGATACTATTTCCATAGAAATACTTCCCACAATTTGACAGTGACTATCAACCACCATTTCATTTTGATGCAGAGTTTTATGATAGAACGTTGGTTTTAAAGTGATTGACGTTGCTAATTATATATTTAAAGTTTACCTTTATGATCAAATAATATTTACATGAGTGTCTATATGTGTTTGACTCTATGGAGTAATTTGTTTTATGGGTCTGGAATGAAAACAGTGGCATAATTTGCATCAGTTTTTGATGCTAGAGCTTGACAGTAGGCAAATGTGGACTGATCTGTATTTCTGTATCTTTCGATGTACCTGTCTGGTCATCCACCCTAGGAGAAGCCTGGGATTTACGGGGAGATCAGGACAGAGGACTTTTCCCTTATATCACAGCTGAGGTGGTGTAGTATCACGTTGGTGCAAAAGTAATTATGGTTTAAAAGGTTAAAAATACTTGCAAAAACCACAATTACTTTTGCACCAACCTAAAAACTATTTGGGAAGTCTCCTTTCAGAAGGCTTTATGGCATGAAGGTTGGCAAGAAGCCAGCTTTTTTTTTGGCTTAATATTGACTCTTGGGTTTATTTATTTACCCAGCGATTACAGACAACTGCATGAGGCTGTTGAGAGTGAACGTTGTTTAATTGCTTGCTGCTACCCCATTTGATGGATTGGATGGAAAAATGCCGTAAGAGAGTTGAGAGAACATTTGGGATTTTAACTGGTACTGGAATGTGTTCTCTACTATTTAATGGTGAATTTTACTAATTAACTATTATAACTCTATAACTATTAGATTTATTGCTATTGATTATTTTGCTTTATGTCAAGGAATGGTATCCTTTTACAAAAAAAAAGTTATTCAGTGCTGGAATCAGAAATAGGAAATAAGAGGCTTTTTGATATCAGTTTAATTCGACAATATAATTTGTATACATTTTGTATCGGGAGGCAGGGTATTTGTATGAATATATTTTCCAGTCTTTTATACCACTTCGCATCTACCAGTGTCTTATCATAATTTTCAGAAGGGCAGAAGACTGTACAGACCACATAGAAATGGACAAAAACTCTGAATGCCTACTAGCTGATGATGTTCTAATGAGACATAGTTGTTTCTTCTCCACATGTTCAGGTTCCTCCAAGTGCTGACAGGATGCAGAGACGATCAGGAGAATGACAGAAAGTATTTTGTCAGATAAAGGAATTGAAAGTGAAAATGATCCTAGGAGAGGAGACGATAATGGTTGTAAAGCTGGTGGGAAGGGGAAGCTGTACTTATGACAGTGACATGAGAGGAACCAGTGACACATTCAGTGATCCCTTGTATCATATCATTCTCCTCACTGGGCAGGTAGACATTGGAGAAACAAAGTATCCCTTGCACACTGTTAGCACCTGACCTCTAAAATTTTCAAATAATTATTCTCTAATTGAACATCTTACAGTTAGCAATTTTACAATATACTTTTCCAATTTCTTCGCTCTCCTTACTCCTCAGCAACAAAAATAAGTACATAAATTTAACTTTAATTTTTTAAATACTTTATTATTAAAAACTATTGTTTATGTTACTTTAAAGGAGTATGCAATTAACCAAAATAACTCATTAACTTTCGATAAGTCATTATTAGGCATAAAACTAACCTACATTGGAAATGTATGTCATAGATGTGTGGGTACTGTTGGTATCAATGCTTTCATTAAAGAAGGTATTTCTAATATCAGTTTTTCAAATTACCCCTTTATTTGGCACCCCATAGAGGGAAGGCACAGTGTAAGATTCTGGATGGGGAGAAATACGCCTTTTTTTTTTTTCCTTTCCCTGTAAGATGGAAGAAGGGTAATTATGAAAGGGGAAGAGGGAAAGGAGAACTTACTAGAAATCTGCTTTCCTCAGGCACATTTCAGACATATCACTCATAAAAAGGGGTTCCTATAAAAATAGTGGATCTGGAAATTGTTTCTTTAGAATTCTCCGTGCCCATACAGACCTTGAAAGTCCTGGGCCTCCCCAGGGATGCCTTCACTTTGAAGATCTCTGATCTAGTTGGGCCTTATCACCCACTCACTTCCCTTGGTTTCTGGATTCCCCTGACTCCTTATGCTTAAAATGAAGTGTTGGGGGTGGGGGGGACCAGTCAAGAACAGAGTCCGGCTGCTGTAGAGGCTTCCAGCTTGAGGAGACATCAGTTCCACCGGGCTTGGGGGCCTGGACAGCCTTTGTAGCCTGGTCTCTTCCAGCCTCAGCTCCAGACACCCTTCCTCTGTGCTCAATGCACGCTGCATCCTGCTTCAAATGCCCACCTTCCATAACCGCTCCCCCCTTCTACTGCGCAGGCAGCATAATTTTCTCCCTGATATGAATTTATTTATCTCTGTAAGTCCATTTTATTATGTGTTTGTCTCTACAGTTATGTTTTGAGTAAAGGTGAGACAATATGTCCTGTTGTTGACCTGTGTTGACTTCAACAGGAGTCCATCAGGTGATACAACAGCTTGACAGCTACGCAAAGCAATGTAAAACAGGTAGAAAATATAAGTTAGATAGCAAAAACTATTTTAGAATACTACAATAAAAGCAGTAGTTTAAGAAAATTAGTCTGGGGTAGGATTTATTGAAGGAAAAAACAAATTGGAGATAAGGAAATTAGCCCTAAA
This sequence comes from Rhinolophus sinicus, assembly GCF_057876585.1. Taxonomy (NCBI): domain Eukaryota; kingdom Metazoa; phylum Chordata; class Mammalia; order Chiroptera; family Rhinolophidae; genus Rhinolophus; species Rhinolophus sinicus. The sequence goes on along the minus strand of NC_142515.1, from coordinate 117,694,739 downwards.
TTCCGGGCAGTCTCTCAGGTAGGTAGTCTCATTCCTAATCCTTGCTCAAGAGCATAACCTCTAGTCATTCTCTCTCTCTGTGTGTCTCTCCCATCACTATGCAGCCATGCTATAATTTTTCCCATTAAAAAAAATAAAAGCCAACTCTCTTGACCTCATGTTTCTCTCCAGCCACCACCTGGTTTTTCCGACCCTGTTTTATGGAAACTTTCCAAGTCAACTCTGTTCCCTGTCTCCAATTTCTCTCTTTTCATTCTCTCTTGAACTAGTCAGGCTGTCATCCCCACTGTTCCGCTAAAAATGTACTTGTTAGAGGTACCAAGAACCCCCACGTTAAATGCAGTGGGTAGCGCTTCATTCTCCTGTGTGCCAGACCTGAGAGTTCTTGATTGAACTTGCAGACTGCCCACCTCTCCTCATTTCCTTTTACCTCACCAGCACCTATTTGTCTCCTTTCCTGGTTCTTTATTTCCCTAACCTTTTATGTAGGAGTTCGAGGGTCCAGTCCTTAGGCCTTTTCTCTGCCTCTTCTCACTCCCTTAGTGACGTCATTCAGTCTCTTGGCTTTTAATGCCTTTGTAGACAAATGATTCCTAAATTTATGTCTCCTATCATGACCTCTCTCTGAACTCCAGAAACAATCTTTACAACTTCCCTGGGTGAATGTCTAGTCCTTATTGGATTCCTGACTTAACCCCCCGAACTGGTTCTTCCACTGACTTCCTTATTTCACTTGATGGCAGTTCCATTCTTTTCATTGCACAGATAATCAATCGATCGTGGAGTTGTTCTTTACTTCTCTTTTTCTCACACTTCACATTAATCTGCCACTAACTCATGTAGCTGTGCCTTCAAACTACATCCCACATCTGGCCTTCTTACCACGTTCACTGCTGTTGCCTGGGTCCAAGCCACTACCATGTCTCATGGTATTATTGCAAGAGTTGGTCTCCCTGCTGCTACACTGCACCCCGTGCCCCTTCTCAACACAACACGGCAGCCAGAATGTTTCAGTTACCTGTTTTCAGTCACCTGCCCTGCCGGCATTAAAAAAAACAAACCAACCCACAAAACAAAATAAGACAGCACTCCAGAACCCAGTGGTTCAAACAACAACAAAAACAACAAAAACCAATACTGTTTTACTTCTCGTGATTCTGCCACCTGGACTGCTTTCAGCTGGCCGGTTCCCCTGAGGCTGCTGGGAATGAACGATCCAAGAAGGTTTCTTCATTCATATGTCTGGCACCTCAGTGGAGCTGGCTGGAAAGTTATGGGCTCCTCCTCTGATTCTTTCTTCTTTTACTATGAGACATAGCTCTTGTTAGCAGTTGAGAAGGCTGCTTCTTGCTCCTAGAGAGTTAGAGACTTTTGTGTTCTCTGCTTTGTTTAACGAGTGGTACTTTTTCTAGTACAAGTTTCTTATCAACCTTGGGGGCGTCTACATTTTATCGAGGCTCAGTCCCTTAGAAAAAGACATACCCGCAAAACTCATGTGACAGGCTCCTCTTTACTTTGGCTACAAGTCAGAATACTGTAGGAAAAGCCCTTGGGGTTTTCAGAAGCACTTTTGTCTTGCTGACTGAATCTATGAGGTGTTATGTTAAGTCTTTCCCAGGACTTTCTTGAGGGATCTTCCAGTCACACGCTTGGTTTGATCTTTCACCTGAGAGCATATGGTACTAAAAGACTCTGCATTTGATCTTTGCCCTGAGAAATTCTGCTCGAACACTTCAGTTCATCTTTCTCTTCCTGTGATTAATCCAAGGCAATTAAATGACGCCAATTTAGAAATCTTCTTAGCCAAGTCCCCACATTTATTAGATACATTTTCTTTTTTTCCATATTATTGCCGGCAGCAGTGCTCCCCAAATCTTGCTCCTGCAGAACACAAGTTCTCCTCTCCCGAGCCCCCAATATAATGTCCTCAGTGCCTTCACTAACAATATCCTGGTCATTCTTCAGGTCTCTCCCTCCCGCCTGGTCTCCTATCAATTTCAATATCAGTTATTAATGGCTATGTAATAAACTTCCCTAAAATGTACCAGTGTAAAATAAGAATCATTTTATTTATCCAAGGTTCCAAGTTTAGAAATTCGGACAGAAATCAGTGTCATGACTTGTCCCCACTTCATTGTCTGTGGTCTCAGCTGGTATGACTCCAAAGTTCAATGACTGAGATGACTCAAGACATTGGGTAATAATATAGTATATGGGCCACAGTTCTGGCTGTTGGCTGCATTCCTTCTTTCTTCTTCACTTGGCCTTTCCACAAGCCTAGGTCAGGCTTTCGCACAGTGTGATGGTCTCACCGTTGCCAGACTCCTTACTTGGTAACCAGCTTCTATAAAAGAGAGAGTGGAAGCTTCTAATGCTCTTAAGGCCTGGATATGGAATTCCCAGACAGTCTCATTTGTCTTATTCTACTGGGAAAAGCAAGTCAGAAGACGGTCCCAGATTCCAGAGGGGAGGACATTGACCCCACCTTTCGATGGGCAGTGTGTCATACTTGTTTATGGAAGGAAGGTGTTGATGGAAGGTCGCTATCTTTTGGAGACCTGCCATACATTATGATCCTGTTAGAACAGTAATTAGATCATGCGACTCCTCTGTTCAAAACACCACTGCCTTCTCATTGCATTTCATTAAAAGCCAAATTGCATTACAATGGTGAGGCCCTAAGTGATTTGTACCTCTATTAACTCATCTGCTACTTTTCCCTTAGCTCACCAGTTCAGTCACGTTGACCACCTTTCTGTTCATCAACCATCCTGCTATGTTCTTATCTAAGGGTCTTTGAACTTGCCATTTCCCCTGCTTAGAATGCTGTTTTCTCAGATATGACCCACTCCCTTACTGCTTTAGGGCTTGGCTCAAATATCCGCTTTGCAGAGAAGCTTTCCCTACACTTCAAATTGTGCACCCACCAGCACTCTGCTTAAACTCTTCTCCCTGCACCTAGAACTGTCTGACATACTACCAGTTTTATAGTAAGTACCCTATCCAGTCAGATGTGCTTGGAATTCAGATTTTTGGAAGGTAATTGTCATGGACTTAATTGTGTTCTCCCCCCACCCCCACATGCATATGTTGAAGGCCTGACCCCTAGTGGGATTGTGAAGAAAGAGCTTTCAGGAGGTAATTAAGGTTAAAGGAGGCTATATGGGTGGGTCTCTAATCTGATAAGTCCGTTGTCCTTATTAGAAGACCAAGAGATACCAAAATTAGGCATGCACTGAGGAAAGGCTATGTACAGACATACTGAGAGGGTGGTCATCTGTAAGCCAAGAAGAGAGAACTCACCAGAAACCAACCCTTCCATCACCTTGATCTTGGACTTCTGGCCTCCAGAAATGTGAGAAAATAAGTTTGTGTTGTTTAAGCCCCTCAGCCTGTGGTATTCTGTTATGGCAGCCTTAACAGAGAAGCCTAATGTAGTGATATAACCATGTAACAACCAAGCTGATTTACATACCTCCCCAGAAGTGAAATAAATAGTCTTATGTAAGGTTAACCAATTAATTAAGCAAAAACTTTTCAGTTTTTAGAGACTTTTTGATTTAAAATTTTCAAATAAGGGACTATGGACCAATGTATGTTTTATTTCATTGTTTGTTTATTGATTCCTGCTTCTCTCTATTGGAACATGAGCTAGAGGAGAGCATGTTATTTTGTTCATTGCTTTATTCCCATCATCGGTTAGCACCTGGCATATGGTAATCTCTAATAAATATTTACGGAGTGGATGTTACAGAGGAGGGTATGTTAAAAGTAATGGGGAATAGAAAGAAGGGCTATTTCAAGGAAGATTTAATTCATTTATACTTTTATTTATTCATTGAATTTACTTATTTCCCTTAGCAAGAAATAATTTCGCGTGCTTAGTATGCGCCAAACACTTTCCTAAGTGCTTCACTGATTCTGTGGGAGGGGTAAAGTGCAGGAAGAGCCCAGATGACTTCGAGATTTTAATCTTGGGAGGCAGGAAAAATAAGCTTCAGGAACAGATATGGGTTACAGCTAAGATTGGGGGCTGTGCAGGAAAATGGATGAACTTGATTTTGCAAAGATCAAGATTGAGATAAAATTGGAACATACAGCTGAATATGTCCTGTACTTCATTAGACATACTGAACTGAAGCTTGGGTCAGCTCTTTGTACAAGAGATTTTGGTTTGTGAGTTAATAGTAAAGAATTATTGATTGAAACAGCTGTCCGAATATTTTCCCAGGAGGTAAATGCATTTATAAAGGTTTGGGGTCACATAAGAAGACCAGAGAGACTGTTTGGTTACTGAGCTGGGCTCCGTGAAAGAAGGCATGTTCAGGGAATATCTTCAAGCAAAGGGTGGCCTGTTTCCATGTCTTCAAAAGAGGATGTTAGACTTTTTACACCTTCCAGCTCCTGCTTGCCTGTCATACCCAGCTACTCTCATGATGGATTTTTATATCTTCCATATATTCCTATTCTTACATATCCATCTTTTCTTGTTTTTCAATTTCAGTATAACTGATACCAAATATTATATCAGTTTCAGATACAACATAATGACTCACTGTGTGTATAAATGGCAAAATGATCACTGCAATAAGTTTAGTTAGTATTCATCACCACACATGGTTACTAAATTGTTTTTCTTGTAGTGAGAACGTTTAAGGTTTACTGTCTTAACCAACTTTCAAATACACAATACAGTATTATTGTAAATCATATTGTCACCATGCTGTGTATTATATCCCCATGACTTATTTATTTTATAATTGGAAGTTTGTACCTTTGAACCCCTTCACCCATTTCACCCACCTCTACCTCCTCCCTATGGCAACGACCAATATGTTCTCTGTATCTATTCGCTCATTTTTATTTTATTTTTTTTAACATAGCCCTCTTTAAGAATCACTTCCTCAGAAAGTTCTCCTGGCAAAACCCCAACCTCACCCCCTCTGTGGCCCTCTGGAAATACTGACCACATCCTTTTTTGCTGTCTTTCCCTGATAGAGACTTTTAAATAGTATCTGCAGTATTTTACTGTATTGACTTGTGTTTACATTGCCTCTCTCGGGTAAATGATAAATGTGGTGTAAAGGATGACAAGAGTTGTGATGGAGGGGTTGGGGTTGGGAGGGCTGCAGCTTGGGAAACACTGTGTCCTTGTGTGCCTAGCACCTTGCACAGCACACAGTGGGCCTTTAATATTGCCCTTTTTGTCATCAGTAACTGTCACATATTGCAGAGGGGGTCACGTCATACAAAGTTCTGAGATGAGGAATTTGACTGGAAGTACATCATCAGTAACCACATAACTTTTGGAAAACTACTCCCAGCGTATTCAGAAACAATTTCCTGAGGGCCTAATTTGGGCGAGGCTGTAGATAGAATCCTTCCATTCATGATTAAGAGATGCTTCTGAGCCTTTTAGATTAGCATGAGCTTTTTAGAACTAAAGAAGAAGTAGGACTGTTTAAAATTTTGGGCCAGTTCTTTATTATTGAAGGCATAATTTTATAAACTGCAAAATAAATTCTTCAGTAAATGAAAGGAAATAGAAACAAGGCACACACCCTATTCTCTAAATTCCTTCAAATAGAAATCCTTTCATTTTCTAAATTCTATTTACTAAGTATTTTGGGGGTGGGGGTGGGGGAAACACTTCAATAGAACAAAAAAAAGAGAAATTTTATAAAAATAGCAGTATACTTAATTTAATATTCAATTTAATTAGTACCTCTTCTAAGAATTCAACAGAACAAATATACACTCCTAACAACATTACTTTGTCACTTTAAAATTTTCAGTAACCCCAAATATCACATTGAAAAATCTAGTTTATATCTTTAGACTCTACTCCAGTAAACAAGATTGTAGTTCTCATTCTTTTGTGAAGGTCCTCTAAAACTTCAGACATGTGGCCTGGACCTTTCTTCATTCAAGGCACATTACTCTCAGCTTCTGCAGTTTATAAAGTGTTGGCTGCTAGGCTATGGTTTTCAATCCAGGTAGGCTAACAACAGACCAGACGCTCTCCTAAAGAAGAGCAGGTTGCAGAGCCTATACTGTTGCATTCTGGATTCAACAATTCCATGACTCTCTGCTCTTCCAATACCTTGTTCCTCAGGGATCCCTCTCAGTCTCTTGCTCTAGGTACCCCTCTGTCTGGTGGCATGAGCAATTACTTGCCTCTAAGGTATGACCTTATGCAATTCTGTTGTCAATTTTGCAGGTTCTGTGTGCCCTGCAATCCACGTGCAGACAGCAAATACCAGTCAAGGTTAATGTGCAGTGAAGCAGGCTTCTCCCAGTCCTACCTTTCAGGGAAAATGGGGGAGGAAACAGGATGCAACAACTAGAAACCCCCTTCTCCACCTCATTCCCCCTGCCCCACCTCATCCTCCACGTCTGGTCTGGACTCCGTCCAGCTTTGGGCCGCCAAACTGAGATACAATTCCCTTCTCTCTATCTTGGGATTGTCACAGATTGGGCATCAGTTGGCATTCCACAACCCACCTTATTTCTCTGGACCTTACAGGATGGATTTCCAAAGAGGGAGCCAGCTGCCCTCGCTGGTTCTTCATCTAACTGGGAACTGCCTGAGATTAATTGCTTTCCCTCTGCCCAACTGATTCATACAAAAATCAGTAGCTATGTAAATATATGATGATATTTGCTGTTATTATCATCAAGCCATGTTGGGCAAAAATTCCAAAGATCTGAGTGGAAAAGCAAGACTGTTATGACTCAGCCGCAGTGAGAAGGAGATTGTGAAACTTCCATCTTCCCATTTCTCCCAGATAGAAAGGTGATAACTAGGCTGCAGTGAGTTAGCATGACACAGAGTTGTTTCAGAGCAGTTGTGGGTGGCATGTTAACGTTAGTTGTTCTGTCCCAGGAAGTTGCTAAATGGAAATAAGTGGAGTGAAGTAAATTGCACTGTAGCAGCATTTTGCGGGTGGTGCTGGTGCAGGATAGTTAGATCTTAGGTATGAAATTAGAACAATTTAAAATCTACTAACACAGCCCTGTAGTTATTGTCAATACGTATGGGGTTGCAAGGCCCCTTCCCCAGCATATTGTAAACTCAAGAGTTTGGGGATAAGGAGACCTCTTTGGAAACTGAAGCTAATATGGGGAAGCAGCACAATGCAGGGCCCGTGACCGGTGCTCCCTGCCTCACTGAACTGGGAACCCAAGACACATGGTCAACCCCTATTTTACCTCTCTGGGTAAAATTGCACAACACATTTAGTTTCTCTGCACTTTTGTTCTCTTCTGGAAAATTAGGATGATTAGATTAGAGGAATTCCCTCGGGTATCACATCCCATGGTTCTGAGGCTTCACACAAGTTGGATGAATTCGATCATATGCTGATAACCAAACTGTGACCTTCATAGATGTCCTTAGGCACTGGAAGGGACTTCAGACATGGTCCAACCTACCCTCCTTATTTTAAAGATAAAGAAACTGGGGCTGAGAGATGTGAAGCACCTTGCTAAGGTCACATAGCTGTGTAAAGACAGAACCAGGACCAGGGCCCAAGTCTCAAGGCTTCCAGTCCACTCCATGGTTTTGGTAAGATTAGGGAGGCTCCTGGTTTCATCAAAGAGCTTTCAATCGCAATATTCCATGAACTACGGTTTTGGAAATTATAACGTGCTCATGGTGAATAGGATGGAACGATGGTAGCCTGCGTGGAGTCTAGTAAGACAAGACGGTGAACACCTCCGCCATTGTTTACACAACAAGTCCAAAGGCAGAAGTTCTGTGTCTATAGAAATGAATGTTTGTGGTCCCAGCACATGATAGTGACGGCTTTAATGTTAGTTGCCTAGAAGGCTTTGTTTTGTAACTGAATGGAGATCATTTCCTATGTTGTATTCTAACCTAGATGATATATTCTACAAGACTTTGCAGTTTCCTTTATTACCGTTCCACATTTGTCAAAGAATCTTCTTATTAGTCATTTAGTCATTTAAGTTAATAGTGAAGTCTCAGTTACTTATAAGGGTGGCTCTGGTGTAAGAAGCAGCCACCCACTTTTACCCACTAAACCTCTCCAGGCCCCTTTCAAAAAAAAAAAAGAAAAAAAAAAAGTCCTCACAAGTATACCCAGGAGACAGGGTCAAAATCTTAAAGACTATAACAAATGTGTAGCCTTGTAAAACGAATGAAGCTGGTTGGGTGTTTGATGATGTCAATATAAACCCATTTTCTTTGCACAAAAGCTGAGGAACATGAAAAAGAAAAAGGAAAAGCAAAGATTTGAAAGAAGAAAGGAATGATAATCTAGTCATTGTCACTCTGATAGTTTTGGAAACTGCTATTTAGATAAGAATATTTCCTGAGACCAGTGAAAGAGGAAGGAAGGAACTAAAACTGATCCATCTCCTCATCTGGAGGCAGGCATTTTATTAGCTGTGTCCCAGGTCATCACCCACAGCCCCGGGGGAGAAGAAAAGAAGCAGCAGTGCATCACAGATGGATAGGTCCTGCTGTCCCATCCAAAGGAAAGAAGGTCCGCAGCCACACAGACTGCTCTGGAACGCAAGAGTCCAAGCACTCTGCCAGCTGCCAAATAAACTACATGAATAGGAGCCGTCTGCCACTTGGCAGTGTTATAAGCACTGTGGCTTTGTTGTATAGACTTGAGAAGTTTAGTTTAGTTGTGGGAAGTAGCCCAGCAAGCAATGCTTTAGAAACAAGACCTATGGGGCTTCTACAGCAAATTTGTGGCCACTGTGTTGATTCTGAGAGCCAGTGTTCAGGGTAAATCACTTGATACATTTCCTAAAAAGCCAAGTATTTGGAATGGGTGATTCCAGAGGCCTTGGCAGGAGGAATTCATAAAACATTGAAACAAGGACAACCAGCTGTAGTGAAACTGTCTGAAGATGGTGAACTAAGGGATTATGTGGTCTAAAGTGCATCTGGGTTTAATAAAAGATCAGCCTTGCCTTCGACTTTTTAACTCAATTGTAAGTGTAGTTTCTGAGGATTTTGGTAATCCTTTGCTTCTGTAAGGGATGGGCGAGAAGTGATAGAAGAAATGTTCGAATCCAGTTATTTGGCAGCGGGGGATGTGCTGTATAATTAAGCTGTCGTTTGCACTGATCGGTTATTATCAGCAGGTAATAAGAAATGTGCGTCATTATAAATTGTCATCCAGCATCTCCTGCTACAGCAGATGAGGTACGTCTTCTGTGGCAGCACCGTGTAATCATATGGAGATTGGTGCCATTATGTCTGTTATAAATCATAACATACACTTTAATAGTTAAACAATTAGCTATAGTGGCAGTACTGGAAAATTGTTTGGTAATGATTGGCTGATTTTTATGATGAAGAATAATTTTTTGTGTGGATCTTTTTATATAAATACCAGAAGAATTCAAAAGAGGAAAATTAACTTTAAACCTATACTTGAGAACTTTTTATTTGTTTGGTTCATGTATCTTTAAGTGGAAATGTTTGAAGGGCCCACAAGTCATCAAAATAGCTTTCCATATATATATTCTTAGAGTGAAAAATTATGTATACTTAGTATTCCTATTATATGAAGATGGGTACGTAGTAGGACTAAAAAGCCCAAAATTCAGACCTATCTAGTTTTCTGTTGTTGAAAGCCAAGTTAACAAGGGATAAAAGGAAACTATTTCTTTTTTCTTGAAGGGCCAAAGTTACAATACTTCCCTCTTTCCATTCTCTTAGTATTATTTCTTGGTCACTATTCTCCACTTATCTCTCTTCCCCCATCACGATTTTTATGTTCTTTGAAACTTAACTCAAATTTACCTGCCATAAGACCTTGACCTTGACTGACCTGGCTGTCTCTTCTTCTGTCCTGCACTGTGTTCTTTTCATGGCAATTTGACAACCTTTTTCTTTGTGAGCATTTTAAACTTATATCAAAGGGTATGTCTTGCTACACCTTTGTGATTCAAAGTATAAAAATGTTTGTTCCCAGTATTTGACCCAAGAAAGAGCTTGTATCAGAATGTAAGTCAATCCATTCCTAAGGCACACGTTTATTTCACCCGACCTTTTATTCCAAGACTTTCCTGAAGAAGGAATTAGCGCAGGTTTTATTCACTGTAAACCGACACTTCAGTAACACTGAGCTAGACAGTGTGGATGTCGATGGCCACCTCTCCTCTTGCCAGTCCTAGGAGAGGGTGGGACACCCTGATTGTGAGGGATGAGATGACTGGTTCATGGGGAAGTGTTCCCTTCCTAGGGCTGAGGATCGCTAATGAGAGGTGATACTTGTGAGTGTTCACTGTGTGTCAAGGCCTGTGCTACACAGTTTGCATGAATGAGCTCACTTGAACGCAAAGTGACTCAGTGAGGAGGGTACTCACATTTTCCCCATTCTGCAGATGAAGAAACTGAGGCCCTGAGAGATTAATTAACTTCCCCTAAACCTTAATGTTTCGAAGTGGCTGTGTCAGAATTCAAACCCAGATCTGTCTGAAACCAAAGTCTGTGCTGTACTTAGATCAGTGCTCTCCAATAGAAGCTTTTGTGGCGATGAAAATGGTCTGTCTTCTGTGTCCAATGTGGTAGCCCATAACCACAGGTGGCTTTAGAGCCCTTGAAATGTGGCTGGCTCAGCGGAGGAAGTGAATTTCTAGTTTCATTTTATTTTAATGGTATGGTAATTTATTTAATCGTTCCCCTATTAATGAACATTTCAGTTATTTCCATTCTTTGCTATTACAGGAACTGTTGACGTGAGTAACTTCAGCCACTTACAATTATCCATTTGCAGAAGTGTCTGATTCTATAACTTTCTGGTCCCTTCCAATTATTTAATTGTCTAGTCCATTTAAATTCCCAGTCTCATCTCCTTATGTTCCTCCAGTTCAAGTTAGACCTGTGAGACCAGGAGGGGGGAGGATGTGGTCCACTTTCTCATGCCTTCTAGCCTCCTTCTTCTGGTTCTAACTTCTGGAGGTTAGGGACTGAGAGGGTGGCACAGGGCAAAAAGGCCAGATGTTTCCTGACTTAACTAGGCCATCCACTGTTGGTTGTGGCATCTTTTCCTGGCTAACACGTACTAACCATTGATACCTTCTGCGTGGGAGTGTTCCAAAGTTGGGCTCTCCTAAGGGACATGTGTGTGTCCCTCAGAAGACCCTTAGGAGTCCACACACTTATAGTGGCCTCCCTACTGGCCCTCTGTGGGTAATTAGGCCTAATCTCTTCCTACCCCCTCAGCTCCCTACTGGGTAGTACAGCTCAACAGGTACGATGATCTGAGTCTGCTTGCAAGGCCAGTCTTGATCCATAGCTTTTCTGGATCAAACACTGGAAACAACATTTGATGCTATTCTCCATTATTTTTTCCTTTTGTCAGGTAGATTTAAGAGCAAGTCAACAATCCCATAAACTGATATGATGTGCAGCCACGGGATAAGACGCCAGTCTGTGTTAGTCAGCTCAGGGTGCCGTAACGAAATATCATACTTGAACTTTTGGAGGCTGGGAAATCCGAGATCAAGGTGCCCAGTAATTCAGTTCTCTGGCGAGAACTCTCTTCCTCACTTACAGGTGGATGCCTCCTCACTGTGTTCTCACATGGTAGAGAGAGAGGGAGGGAAGCAAGCTCTCTGTGGCTTCCTTTACAATGGCACTAATGTCGTCATGAGGGATCCACCCTGATGACCTCATTCAACCCTAATTACCTCTCAAACACCCCGTCTCCAAATACCATCACATTGGGTGGGTAGGGCTTCAATGTAAGAATTGTGAGGAGACATAATTCAGTCCATAACAGTCTCTCTTGTGTATAGCCCCATAGCAGTTCCCATCATGCCCCGGCTGATGATTTCAATCATTGCCTTTCCTTTTTCTTCCTGGTATTTTCGTCTCCTGTATATGGAATGGGGATGGGGTCTCGGGGTGGAGTTGGTGGTTTGGAGGTCATAGGTATGCTATGGGTTTGCCTACCTCCGAGCTAGCCCTGGAGCAGGTGTCTGGACTTAGGTATGAAACTCTTTTTAGAATGTGGACCAACTTAATGCTACCTTATGCCCAACACTGGGTTCCAGTCACCAGTAATGGGGCAAGAATAAAGCCACATTCAAAATCCTAGTAAAACACCATTCCTCCCTCACCCTCTTGAATTCTGAGCCTCTGCAAGGAGCATTATTTTGCTAGAGTAACACTAGTCATTCTTCAAAGCTAGCTCAAATGTTACCTGCTCACTGAAGTCTTCCCAAGTTCCTTATCTTCCCCGTTTCTATAGAATTAATTACCTCATTCGGTTTTTACATGGGACTTTCTTTATTCTTCTATTAAAACACTAACAGCATATGTTAGTTGTTTTCAGTTTTCCCCCCCTTGGTTGCTTTGTGCTGTTTTATGGGAAAAACATTTTGCTAGAGAACTGCATGAAACGTAATAGTTTATTTAAAACGATGTATAATTATTTGCCTCCCAAAATGAAGTAGCAATAGTCCAAATGGATTTGAGTGAAATTATAGGGAGGTCTGAAGATTTTAGGAAAGATTAATAACCCTCCCCAAATAAAAAATATCCTATTGACTTTTGAAACTGTTTCCACAGGAGTCTTCCTGTCTTTTCAGGTGTGGAGAGAACCATAAATCTGAGGAAGGGAGGATCATTCAATACATAATTTTAAATCTTTTTACCCCTCTGTTTGATTCCAACAGAATCCATTTCTGCACATGGCCATCTGGCTCTTTGAAGCAATGTCCCATCACGTGCCATGCTGGTGATGTCACAGGACGCAAAGAAGTTAATGTTAGCCGATAGCCAGCCTACAAGAAGTCATGTAAGTAAGGTTTTAAGAATTATATCAGGCAGTATAGGCCCTTTAATGTAATAATGTGATCAATAATAATGAAGGTGTGACAAACTGGGTAAAGTTATATACATATATATAAAATATATATATATATAAAATTTATATATATAATATATATAAATATTATATATATATATATATATATATATATTTTTTTTTTTTTAATGAGCAGCTTGGTTAAAAAAGAAAATGTCATTTGTCCCAGAATGTTTATGGCATTTTCTAAGGACAGAGCATTGCACACATCAGAGTTAGGCAGGTTGTATTTATTTATTTATTTATTTATTTATCTTCCTGAAAAGAGCCAGGTAGTAAATATTTTAGGCTTTGTGAGCCAAATGATCTCTGTCACAACTCCTCAACTCTGCTTTATTGCTGGAAAGCAGCCATAGATGTGGGTGGGTGCAGTTCTGTTCCAACAAAATTTTATTCACAAAAACAGGTGGCAAGTGAGGTTTGGCCTGTGTGTGATAGTTTGCCAACCCTCGGTGTATAAAATGCAGAAATTCTCTATCTCACTTTTTGAGATTAACCTAGTTCTAAAATTAACCTATTAAAGGAAACGGGGGTGCTTCAAATTAAATAAATGTAAATCCAACTATCCAATTTCTGAATGATTTTGCCAATGTTAGGAATTAGAGAATAACGTAATTAGATTGTTTTGAAAGACTCCTTGAAACTTTTGAAAAATATTTGCAAATAATGTAAAAGCAAGTTCAGTCTCAAGAACTAAACAAAATAAAGCCACAGAAATGGAAACCCAAGGAACTGGCTTTTTCTTGATTAAGTGGGCACACACATTTCATATTTACTTTCAGTTATAAGTTATATTTAACTCCTTCAGAAGGAATCCTGCAAGGAAATAAAGGGGTTTATGAAAACCGAAAGTCTTTACAAGAATCTTAAGAGGAAAAAGGTAATTCCTGTGTTGCGCAATTATTTCTGGCAGCAGTAAATAGTAATAAAAATATAAATTGAAAGAAAAAGCATGAAGTACAAGTTATTTTCCTATAATTACCTACAAAGTAAAACTTATCCTCTTCATATTCTTCCTTGAAACTGCTCTGTTTCCTAGAATTTTCTTTAAGAATTCCCCAAACTCAAGAAACTTACTAACAGCCCTAGGGGTAAACACATTAGGTGTTGCTACTATTGAGATGTAAAAGAAGAAGAAAGAGGGTAGTTTGGATATTGAGAGAGATCTTGGGATATGTTTACAATAACAGCATAGCTCTGAATTATCTTGTTATTATGAGAAATTTGTGAAAATGAATAATCATTATTTTTTAAAAATTCCATTATGATCAATTCTGGGGCATAACATGGGGGAATTTTCTTTAAATGAAATCATACTTGACATAGACAAGAAATTAAACAGGAATCTCCCTTCACTTGTTTCATAGTCATGAGAAAAGTGTCATGTGCTTTCTATTTTTCTGAATTCTTGATTCCTAGATTTTTAGTGCTGCCTTCCTTTGGAGTACTTAAATACAGGCATTTTGACGTCTTTATCTTGTGGAGGTCAGTGATAGTAGTTCCTGTCTGATGTAAGGGGGGTGGTTTAGAAGAACATGGGCTGGGTGGAATTGAAGACCTCAGGTATCTGTTCAATTTGCGTAGTAAAAGCAGGCGATTAAGTCTAAGATGGTCCCTCCTGTTCACACCAAGTTTCCTGTCACAAGGACCAGAAAAGGCACTATTTCTGTAGGATGTTCCCTTGAAGGTAGCTTTTATTTTTGGGTAATCAACTGGGAAGCATATTGGGCTTTGTGCTGAAGAAATTTTGGTCGTGATGACATTTCTGCTAACTGAAACTCTTATAGTGTTTATCATGATCTTTGTTTTCTTTTTTATATTCTGATGATAAATGTATTTATAAAGCTGAATTTGGATGTGGCTCATTGAATAGAGATCTCATGTGTGCGTGCTTTCACACAAACCCCCTCCCCTTTTATTTTGGCTAGGGCTGCAATCTGCAGGATTGTGTAGCCTTCAGCCACCATCTTTTACTCGATTTATCTCAAACTTTTAATTTTATTTATCCTTCTGATTATCAAAGTAATATATGCTCATTATAGTAAGAGTGGAAAGTATAGAAAAGTGTAAAGGGGGGAAAATATTGCCAGCAATACAGTTATAAAGAGGCAATTTATTAAATCATTCTTTCCAGGGTTATTTTTTCCTACATGGTTTTGATATAAAAAAGATTCTATTTTTTTTTTCTTTTTAAAAAAAACACAGCAACTGTGACATTTCCCTGTGACATTACATAAGTAAATATTATTTTTATTTTTAATATGTATGTTTAATATTTATTTTTAACATGTATATAATATTCCAGTTTAAAAGGTATCCGCAATCCATTATGGTTTCATTAATTTGAGGTTATTAAAGATAATACTTCAGAAAATATATTTTTGAATAAATCTCTGTCCAGATTTCTGATAATTTTGTTAGGAAAATTTTCTAGGAGGGGAATTAAGATACCTGAAGTTATAAATATTTTAATAATGTTCCACACATGTTCCAGAAAATATGTACAAATCAGCTTCTACGTCATCTCTTTGAGAGTCTTGGTGACATTGTATCCTCTCTGATGATGATGTTTAACGGTTTTAAAGCAATCTTTCCTGGTTCCATGAGGAATAAGGCAGGAGTTTGGGCCAAATGTAATTCTCCTCTTGGAAATCATACAGAATGAGATTTCGGGGAGACCCACAAAATACTTCTATAGCAAAACCCAGAGGCAATGAAAAGCCTTGAAATCCAGTACATGTGTCACTGGGGGCAAAAGCAATTGAAGCCAGCAGAATCTGTGCAGGAGGCCCTGCTGGAGTGACAGAGAGGAATGGGAGTGTGGAGGGGACCCAGTGATGGCAGATGCCAACAATCATCAGCACATACATATTCCAAGAAGGAGAAAGCCCTGTTCTGAGTGGGAACTAGGCTTGAACAGGAAGTCCTTGATGTGAGAAATAAAGATTCTTTGTCCCCCTGACAAACCTCAGAAAGCACATCCTTCAAAAAGGAGGGAAATACATTGGAAGAAGGGACTGTGTATCTCGGTGGCAGCTTCCAGTGACAAAGCTGGAGTAGCTCAGAATGGGTGCATAAGGACCCACATCTCTTATCAGGACCTTGACAAGGCGCGTCCCGACAGGAGGGGCCGTGTACCTGCTCGCATGGTGGGTTTCCTGCCTGGGCTTCCCTCCTGACATGGAAATGTGGACACGTTAACAGGCTGTGTTAATTATCTCATCAATTATCAGTGTGATAAGGGATTAGTAACAAATTCTTGCCCCTTTCTCTGCCTGGGAGCGACTGCTGAAGGTACAGTTTGGTAGCTCTGCACACTTAGAAATGGCCAGCCCTGCAGCCCTCTCTTCTGTGGGTTTCTCCCCTTTCCTGCTTTTCCCTGTTTTCATTTCATCCTGCTTTCCTGGAATCACCCTCCTTAGTGAAAAACCTCTTCTGTGTCTAATGATGATGTCATCATCTTCATTGTCTGATTTCCATTGGAATTTCTCCTCTGATTCACGAGTTATTCAGCAATGTTTTGCTTAATTTTCAAGTGATTGAGAATTCCCTAATTATCCTTTCACGTTACAGATTTCACAGCCAGGATTCTGCCAGAGAATAAACATGGAATAATTTCAGTCCTTTTAATTATATAATGACTTGCTTTATGGCTCAACATATGGTCAACTTTGGCAAATATTCCAGTAGTACTTGGAAAAAAGAGTGAATTTTGCCATTGTTGGGAATAATGCATCACGCATGTCAAGTAGGTCAAGTATATTAACTGCCTTTTTCAGACCTACTGTAGCATTTCCCATTGTTCTATTAACTTTTGAGAGTGATATTTTACAACCACCCACAATGTGGTGAATTTGCCTATTTCTCCTTTCCCTATTTCTGTTAATTTTCTGTTAATGTTGTTTAATGTTTTCTAAAATTTGTTTTTAATGTTTAATGTTTTCTAAAATTTAAAGCTATGATTTTAGGAGGCTATATTTTGGATGGTGATATCCCCCGGGTGGGCTTTTTCATGGGTATGGAATTCTGCCCTGTCTTTCTAATACGGTTATTTGCCTTATAGTCTGCTTTTTCCACTGTTAGCTATTCCAATTTATTTCTTTTAGTGTTTGCAGGATATATATTTTCCCTTCCAATTACTTTCAGCCTCTCTTTGTCCTTATGTTATTCTCTTGTAAACAACATGTAGTTGTGTTTTATGTTTTTGTTTTTCAATTCAACCTAACAATCTTAGCCTTTTAGATAGAATATTTAGTCCATTTTCATTTAATATAATTAATGATATAGTTGTGTTTGTATATACCATCCAACTATTGTTTTCTGTTTAATCCATCTTTTATGTAGCTTTTTTATCCTTTCTTGACTTTATTGGTACTAATCAACTTTTTAGTATCTCCTTTTCCTTCACCAATTTGTTAGTTAATATTATTTTGTTCTTATTTGTTACTTTAAGTTTTACATGTATCTTTTTAAAGATGTTGCTATAGATATTAGTTGTTACCTAGATAGTACAACATGTATCATTTATATGTTACATTCTCTCTAATGATTTTTTTAAAAGGAGAAATCCTTTCTGTGTGATTTGAACACTCCCAGAGAAAAAGAAGCTTCAAATTATTTTCATTAAGTTATAATAGCATTGATACCTAAGCATAGTCAAAATTCTACAAGAAAACTATCCCCAGTTTCATTTATAAGTTTCAGTGCAAAGCTCTTTAGAAAATTATTAGAAGAAAGAACCCAGCAACTCTTAAAGGAGTATACATCATGGTAAAGTAGGGCTCAGCATTATAGGAATGAAAGATTATGAACTCTATTAAAATAATTCATCATATTAATTGATCTAAGAGGGAAAAGCACATGTTAATCTCTATAGATGCTGAATATTCGTTTGACAAAATTCAACAGCCATTTGGATGTTTAAAAAACAGAACAGCTCAATAAAGTAAGAGTTAAATATTTTATAACCATGACTAACTGACATACTATTTATGCACTCACACATACACACACACAAACACAGCCCAGAGACAGCATTATAAATAATGTCAAAATGCTAGAGGCACTTCTGCTGTCTCTGCTCTGAGTACAAACAAAATAAGGGCACACAGTTCTCACCTCGACTGGTGTTGCTCTACCGGAGTTATTAGTCAACAAAGCTAGACAGGAAAAAGAAATCTGAGGTGTAAAATATAGAAAGGTGGAAGTAAAACTGTTATTTGTAGAGGATTTAATACCTAGAAAGCCCAAAGAAATCTGAAAATTTTCTATTCAATTTCAGCATTTAAAAGAGGAAGAAACAAAAAGGAATTTGACTCATTAAAAAAATTATTTGGTTGGCAAAAAACAAAACAAAACAAAACCTAACTACTCGGGAAATTCTTCTAAAGGAGAATGATAAACTGGGAAAAAAAATATTTGCCTCTCAAATCACCAAGAGTTTTCTCTTAATATATTTTAGAAATTGTAGGGGTGTGGAAAAGTACAAAGCAATAGAACAATAGGCAAAGATCAGGAATGGACATTTTGCATAAAAAGAAATACAAATAGTATTTCAAGTCATAAAAATATTCAACTTCATGTAAAATGCTAGTTATTGAATTTTATTTAAGGAGTTGGAGTGTGGGCCTAGAAGTATATATTTCTACATTTGTTTGCATTTCATGAAGAAACTTTCAAAGATCCACAGGAACTAATAAAATTGTCTAAATAAAGAGAAGAGCGTAGAGGGAAAATAGGATGGACCTGGACAGGAATCAGGGCACAATTTCTAAAAGAATACCTCTCATATTATTTTGTTTTTCAACCATGTGACTACCTTTACAGAAAAAAATAAAAATTTTTTTTTTTTGAGAATTTTTAAAGTCAGGAATTGTATCTCATTTTGTTTCGTATTCTTGATCACTGTAGACATTAAATTCCTTAAAGTGTTCATTTGCTATTTATATTTTGACTCTTTGAAATTAACTCTTCAGTTCTTTAGAAATATTTTTGTTTTTCTTACCAAATTTTATAATCCCTCACTATATAAGGAATCAATACATTTTAACATATTTCTTTCACTTTTTGGCTCTGTTTATCCTATCATTTTATTGACTATACATTGACTTATAGAATGTAGTGATTTTTATTTTGTCAAATTTATCAATCTTTGTTGAGTATTTTAAAAATTGCTTTAAAGACTATCCAGAATCAGATACTTACTTATGTATTTTTTTTAAAGCTGAAGTTTGTCATATGATTTCTTCTAAATAACTAACCAATGGCTTTATAGAATCTTTACTAAGTGCTGACTATTCCCTTATGTGCTGCTCCGAGATTCACTGGTACCGTGTTTCATTGAGTCATCTATCCGTACTTCAGTGACAAACTGACTTTCATTCTGTGGTAAATTTTAACATCTGCTAGGTCAGTGCCTCTATTACTCTCCTATTTCAAAATTATTTTCACCAGTGGATTTTTTCCCTGTCAGTTTTAAGATCTTAGTGTCAATTTAACTTTTTATGTCAACTTTACTTTCCATTTCATTTCTTATGAAATAATTTGGAAAAATGATATTTCTGTAACATACAGTCTTTCCATCCAGGAATAAAGTATGCTTCTCAAAGTATTTAATTGTCTAGTTTTATTGACATTTTATATAGTTTCAGTACATTCCTTATGATAGTCATTCCTAAGTATTATATAATTTTATCATTAATATGGATTAGATAATTTCTCCTACATGTTGCTAAGATATAGAATAATTAATATAAAAATGATCAGTTATTTAATTTCTGTTTGTCATTTATTTTGTTCCAAACTATCTCGTAGACCTTGCTATTTTAGTTCTTACGACTTTTCATGTAATATGCTTAGCTTTGTTAATTAAATAATTGTAGAATATACAAGTAATGGTTTTATCATTTTCAATAGTTATAACTAAAGTTTCTATTTTTCTGCCATTATTTGTATTAATCAGAAATTCCAGGAAAGTGCCAAAGAATACCACCAGGGTGTCTTATTCCTGAATACAATGGGAATACCTATAATGATTTGCTAATAGATTTGTAGTTGGTATTAGTTTAAGGAAGATTTGATTATATTAAGTAATTATTATTCTCTCCCTTTACTAAGAGTTTATTATTGTTTTAAAGAAGAATGGGTGCTGACTTTTGTCAAACTCATTGTCAGGGCTCAGTTGGTTCAGTGTTTAAGAGATGGGCTGACCGGAGTTTGAAGCCCTGCTCTCCCACTTTGTAGCATTGTATCCCAACCTTGGGCTAGCTGCTGTGCTGTCAGTTTCATCATTTGTAAGATGGAGCTGGCAATCATGTCTGCCTCACAGGTTCTATAAACAACACATGAGCTAAAGCCTGTACGTGTTATGTATGGCCCTTGCAGTGTGGTAGGCACTCAGTAAGCAATACCCATTATTATCATCTATTGAGAAGATGGCATGCTTTTTCGATGGAACAATTTAAGATGAAAGAATTTGAGGAAAGCAAGTCGGCTAGAATCTCAGATAACAGTGACTCATCTTATTAACAGCACACATCTCTCTGCCCTGTAGTTTAATTCACCTATGGTTTAATTCACACCCTATTTTTTCACTCTCAGTGTGTCACTTACCTTTAAAAAAAAAAAAAAAAAAAAAGAAAAAAGCTTTGCTTTATCCAGTCAGCAAGGTTAAGAAACAAGTTTGTCTTTTGCTTTTCAGAGCTCTGTTTATTCAGTTTTAGGAAGGGTGGAGTTCAATCAAATACCAGTTTTTGAAACACTGTGGTTTTTTGTTGTTGTTATAATAAGAGATAATGTCAGCACCCATTATTTTTATCACACAATGTGGTGTGTGTGTGGGTGTATTTTATTTTATTTTTTAGAAAGGCCAGTGAGAAGAGGGACCAGAGAGAGCGGAGTGTGGAGTGAAGTGAGTTTGGAGAAGTTTGGTAGGAACTAGATTGTGCAAAGCTTTATAGGTTATTCCAAGTATTAATATTATTTTGGACTGAATCCTGAGGGCAATGGGAAACTTCTAGAGGAATTTTAAGCAGGGGAGAGACATGATTCAATCCATGTTTTGCCAGGATCTCTAGTCTATGGAGAACAAATTTGGGGGAGGCTTGGATAGTGAAGAGGGCAGTTGGGAAGTGATGCAGTAGTTCAAGTGAAATTGGATGTGGTTTAGACTAAGATTCAAGGGACAATGTGACAAGTTGGGAACAGTCAGTGGATGACACAATAAAATGCTTAAAGTGACGTATCATCGTAGTTCGCAGGCCCAAGGATGACTGGGTATCCCTTGTTATCTGACGTGGTTTGAGACAGATCAGTAGCTTTTGCTTTAGGTAATAGTTGCTGTCCAGAAAAATCTAGCTTAAAACTTCTTTTCTGTAGAGGGGTTCCTAATTAACCATTGATCACATGTACAAAGTTTGAAATGCAATTCTGCTGTGGTTGAGGATGGATGGGAACTGTGCTATGGGAGAATCCCCGTTAACAGCTTGGAGCCCTGGCAGGCCATCGTGGTGGCTAGCCATCATTTTAACTAGTAATTTCTTATGGGTTAAGAAACCAGCTCACCAAACTTGTTAGGAAGTTATGTAACATAAAATTAAGGACTTTTTTTTGCATGAGTTTTATAATATCTTTTTTGGTTGCTTGGGGTTTTTAAGATTGTTGTTGTTTTTAATTTAATTTTTTATTTTTACCACTTGACCCCCTCACCCACCTCTTTGCCCTGGCCCCCACCTCTGGCAACCATCAATCTCTTCTCTGCAGCCACAAGCACCCATCCTTCTCCACCGAAATCACCCTACTGAGCACAATCTCCCCATGTGTGGGGTATGTATATTTGTCTCTAAAATATTTAGAAAGTTGTGAACGTACTATGAGGGTTAGTCACATACACATATAAGTGTGAATCTCACTATCACCATCTACCATTAGTAAGCACATTTATTTAGTCCTCTATCTTAATTTAAAATTTCTGATCTAATAGGTTATCAAAATATTCTGTGGAAACCTAGCCTGACATTATTCACATTTTTTATGGGATATTAAGCTTTGTCTACTGTCACTGTTAGTAAAGTTCACTTTACAGAAATGTAATTTGTGCATTAAAACATTATACGGGGTGCATGATTACCTTTTATTAATATATGTTTTGTAATTGTGCTTAAACCCCTTTGTAATTTTATTGAAAAATTTTAAATGAGTGTTTTTGTGACAGAAATAATAGTTAGTACCCCATATACTGGAAAATATATGCAAGTCTTTGTTAAGAGATATTTTCTTTAGAACGGAGAGACGTTTGAAAGATAGGTGCTGTAGGTCCTCTGAGCCTCGGTCTATCTTGCCGGGCCATGCTTTTAAGGCATCTTGCTGTCTGTCCTGGGTTCAGCTTCCTTTATGTTCCCTCACCACTGCCTCACCCAGGGAAGCCTCTGGCTCTCTCTTCAGCCGTCTTCTCTTTGTGTCTTCCCTGTGCATTTTGGGAGAAGCTTCTGGATTCCTTCTAGAGAGGAGGTGTGCGTGTATTAACTCAACCCATCTCTGCACTTCACTAATTCTCACCTTTGTTTCTCAGTCACGTTTGGCTGCCTCTTGAGTGGGGCTACGCTAGATACTCGTATCCATTGGGAATCCCAAAGTGGGTAGGGGGCAGAACTAAGCCTGCCAACAAATGCACTCTCAACCAGCTCCCTGAGGGCATCCACCCCTGGAGGACGAATTTATCACACACATGTCTTCTTTGACCTCTGTTTCTCTTTGTCCCCCCACCACCCTCCCATTCTGAAACACCTACTTGTATCACGTCCTCCTGAGCCTGAGGGCAGCCTGTCATCTAGCCTTCAGAGAGCTATGTTTTCACTCTCTGCTATGGAAGAAACCCTGTAGACCAAATTTCATTTTCAAGATAGGAGACCTGGGAAAGCTGGGTAGTAGGGATTTTCCAAACAGGCGGTGACATCAGTTTAATTGTGAGAGGAGCTTTGCATAGCGGTACAAACCTGGATGCAAGCTGGGCTGGCTGGTTCCTGCTCTGAGGCTGCCACTTACACACTGTGTGACTTTGGGCAAGTTATGTAACTTCTCTGTTTCTCAGATTTCTCATCTTTAAAATGATGACAGTACCTTCGTTATATAGTTGTTGTCATGAAAAAAATTGTTAATATGTAAAGAGCTTAGAACAGTAACTGATAGTCATATTTGATATTTGTTAGCAATTATTTTATTATTACTCTTAATAGTAAGAAAGATATTTTATGTGTTTGAAGACAGACTATTAAGTAAAATATGGTAAAATGATTAAATATTTTTATATATAATGGCTAACAGTTGTATTTATTTTTTGTGTTTTAGTAATTATTACTAGCAAATGGGAAATGAGGTATAGTTTAAGGCCTTCTCTATAGTTCATAGTAATTTATAAGTCTTTGCTTTTTATAATGAAAGAAATATAACAGCAACTTCTAACCAATGTGTTATAAGTAAAGGATCTATCCCTACATAGGAGAAAATCTACTTTGAAAGTTTTAAAGTCTCACTATTGATCATTACATTGTCTTTAGTGGTTTGACGATAACAAATGAATTCTGTCTCTTAATGGCTCTCTTTCATGACAAAAAGATAAATATATTGTAATCTCGTTTTCCTTTTATCTCAGTGCATAACCAAGGCTTAAGAGTGCATAGAGTTGGGATGGGGAGAGACTTTGTTTTCGTTTCTTTCTTTTTTGTTTTTGTTTTGTTTTAATCTAGTAGTTTCAATGTTATTTCTAACTGATTCGTCTCCTTACTTTTTAAATGACCTCACAACAAAATATTATTTTGTGGCATTTATCTTTGTTGTTTTGTAATCTCTGTGATTTTGTAATTTGTATACCACAAAATCTTGAGGGTATGTATGAAACAGTAACACAAATTTATCCATTTTGCTAAAAAACAAGGGATTTCAAACAATTTTGACAAGAATTTTCCATTGAAAAATGTTACAGGATCTAGATTGAACAGTAGACTTAATACATAAAAGCAGGGAGTGCACCTCACCACTTAGGGTTTGGTGCTGCGTGATTTTAAAAAATACGTACAAAGCAGTGATAACAGTAAAAACATTCCAGTTTGTAGCCAATTACATAGCTGTACGGAATGTCTTTCACTTTCTTGAAAGTGCATCATGGTTTCTTCTCACTTTTAGATATGCCGCATCCTCAGCTTAGAACACTTTCCATCCCCTTCGCACTTAAGGAATGTCTGCTTGCCCTGTAGGTCCCCGTTTCGATGTTACTTCCTCCTGAAAGTCTCACGTCTCTTGCATGTTTTAATAACACCCTCCCCTAACATTCTCACTATCGTGTAATTTCTGTGGGTTTATCTGGCTTCCCCATTGGACTGTGAGCTCAGTGAGCTGTGCCCTTGATCTTGATCACCGTGTGGCTTCACTTCATAGCACATCACTTAGAGCATTTTAGTTGGCAGTTGATAGTTGTGGAATGAATTAATTTGGAGTAATTAATTTAAATTAATTTTCTTTCAACCCACAATTATACTTTTATAACTAAGCATGATTTGGACCCGTTGAACAGTAAGCAAAGCCCTGGATCTTCCCTGTTTGGGTCCTAAAATGTAGAAGATTTTGCTCAAGTTGATATTAGATTTGTGCAGATTTCAGGTCGTTCTTCAACTGCGTTTTACTGTCACCGACAACTACAACCTGGAACACTTAGGACCTTTGTTTCCTTATTAGGATCCTAGTTCTTTTTAAGGATATCCAGCTTTTGTTGTTGTTTTCTGCATAGCCTAGGTAGGATGCAAATACAAATTAAGCAGACTTATTTTCACATGGGCTCTGTGGAATCATCTGATTATCTTATTGGGATACCGCATGTGAAACTTCATTTTAATTTCACAAACCTGTAAGTCTGTTCATAGGGGAACTTAGGCAGAAGTCATACCAAACAATTTTACAGGGGGATTCCCAGAAATGTTGACTTATAAAATGTGTCAGAAAACTCTGACGTTTCATAAAAGAAAGTATTTAAGGGCACGATAACTGCATCTCGGATTCTTACTGCCGGCTAAACACTGTGCTAGACACATCGCGCGCATAATCTCTGGACTCACTCCAACCGTTGATGATTTGTATTAGCTCTGTTTTTCCAGAAGCTCTGAAAGTTAAGTAACTCACCCTATGTATTAGTTTTCTGTGCTGTGTAACAAATCATCATAAACGTAGTGATTTAAAATAACACCCATTAATTACATCACAGTTCTTCAGTTCAGAAGTCCAGCCAAGCTTCAGTGGATATTCTGCTCAGAGTCTGACAGGGTGAAAATTAAGGTGTCTGGTAGGCTGGACTCTTCGCCAGAGGCTCTAGAAAGAATCCACTGCCAAGGTTATTCCAAGTGTTGGCAGAATTCCGTCCCTGTGGTTGTAGGATTGAGGTTCTCCTTCACTTGCTGGCTGCCAGCAGGGGCCACTCACCGCTCCTAGAAGCCAACAGCATTGCCTCTTCCGGGCTCCCCTCATCTTCAGACCAGCAAGTATAATCCTTCTCATGATTTCAGTCTCTCTAGCTTCCCTTTCTGCCACCAGCTAGAAAAAAATTCCCTGCTTTTAAGAGCTCATGTGATTAGATGAGCCCTTAAAAGGTAAGCCCCATGCCCCCCAAAATCTCCCTACTGTGCAATATAATAATTATGCAATATGATGCCACCAGGAGTGGCCTATCGTCATGTGCACGTTTAGGGTGGGAGTTTTTCTGAGTGTGGTCTATAATTCTGCTTGCCATACCTTATGACTCAAAAGAGTAATTCACAAAGTGGGAGGTCAAGCCTGGATTTGGGTGAAAGACAGAGCTTGTCCCTAAACCACATTCATCAGAGGGTCTGATTTTATCCATGGGCATTCATTAAGGAACCAGCCTCATTGCTGCATGCATGGCCAGACGGTGTTGGTACCAAGTAGTGCTATAAACAGTATTGCCTTAGAGGGCTCCAGGACAAGTTTACATGACACTGATCCTGTAAAATATGAGACCCAGATGGTCAGGATGTACATAAATTAGGTTTGGTTATGCTCTACATATTTCCCTGATTTGCACTTACATCAGTTCAGTTCTCCCTTTATCAAGGTGTAGTTTCTAGTTTGTATCCTCTCTCCCCTCTGTTTATCTTATAAAGATGTGGTTAATTAAGAGTGATGCTCATTTCAGTTTCTTTGGGAAATTTGAGTGCAGTCATAGTTTTTCTCCTTATTTATATACTTTCAGAGGTCATTGACTTTAAATTCCTATAGCAACGTGCTAAGCGAACGGCAAAAGATATAAAGTCAATCAAGAACACGTCCCAATCTTAATCGTACAAAGCTACCATTAACTAGAGACCACATGGATTTTTATGAAGCATAATATTTGATCTGGTGCACAGAATGAAAAACCCAGATGTGTCATTTTGTTGATTTTAAATAACATGAGCAAATATATGACATATATTTCTTAGTCTGTTGAGTGTAACATTTTTAAAACAAAATAGATTTTTTTGTTGGAAGCTATTGAATCTTCTTTTTTTCCATTAAAACAAGGACAGGAATCTTCTTTTTCCCCCATGATTTACCAGGTCAGAAGGCACCTCACAGACAGTAACCAGCCCAGTTGTATTAGGAAACAAAGGCCAATCCTGATTTACTTGATAACTGAGTAATTTGGAACAAGTCACGAGACATCTCTGAATCTCATTGTTCCCAACTATAAAATGAGCAGTTCCAAAATTCTACTATTTCAAACACATCTATGACATACTTTAGTTAGATTCCAAGTTGCTGGAGATATTTATTTTTGGTTTAACTGCTTAGAAATTTGTTTGCTGGATCTCATCAAGACAGGAAAACAATTTATAGTATATGTGAACATTATAGTAAAACTGATTGGAATGTTCAGGGGCTTGTCATACTTAATCAAATTACAGGATTGGTTTTCTATCTTTTACACAGTAAAACTCTTTCTTGGGTTCCAATCTTTTGTATACTCTGCTCTTCGCAAATAAGTGTTCCATTTTCTTTCCCTTTTCTCTTATTTTACCGGAAATACATTTTTTTCCGGCAAAATATTTAAATGTTATTTGGTCACAATTTATGCATGATTGTTCTTCCTGTAATGAGACATTAATATTTCTGCTATCTAGGATAAATTACCGAAATATTAAACCACAGACATCGTGATAGCTGACTGTGGCCGAAGTAGGTGTGCATTATCTCAGCAAAGTTGGTTTTGCCTTTCTTTGTGAAATACGTTGTATGAAACACTGGTGTTGCCAAACTGATGGATTCTCCCCCAAATTGATGGCCCAGTTGTGACAAGTCAGTGCAATGCACATGTTGCTTTAGAGCGTTAATGACAATCAAATGAACAGTTAAATTAGAAATGGGGTCTGAGCTATAACTTCTTTCCCTGGAAGGGGGATATTATAGTCAACATGCACATAGGGAATGATTTTTCTGGTAATAAAGTCTGGACAGTAGCAACCAGGACAGAACAGAACTATACATGCTGTAAAAACCAAAACAGTTTTCACATTGCAAGAACCTACACTACTGTGTGTTTGCAGTGCTTGCTTAGTGCAAGGGGAAACAGCTGTTGATCTGTTTTCCTTTTGGCTTTATTTTCTCTTTACACTGCCATTCCGTCAGTATGTGGCTTCATAAAGCTGTAGGGTTCTGATAGGAAAACGACGGAGGCCATGTGCTTTGGAAGCCAATGTGTTGATTTTCTAGCTGGATAGTGATATTTTATTATCGCTGGAGGGAGAGTGTGACTAGGAGTGTTAGAGTCAGGAAGCCTAATGCCACCAATACCATGTCCAGAAGTGAGCTATCGCCTGTGTTTTATGGGCCTCTTTCGATTGAATGAATATTGTATTGCTGTTTTTAGCTTTTGATTGTTTGAATATCAGAGACTTGTCAGATGGTTCTGTTTCTTTCAAACACTTGATGGAAAGTTTTGTTGTAAAGCTTCTTTCATGGAGATGGCTTTATGTCTTGGCTGTAAAGGGAAGTCCCATAAAATGTGACCGGAAATTGTCTTTATGAGTTGCTGCCCCCTGTGCTATTAAAAGCTCAGAACCTGAGTGTTAGTTTGAACTCAGAGCTGTGTTTGCCCTGTGTATCTTTTGGATGTGTTTTTCATCTTACCACTTCCTGCCTACAGAACATTTCTCCCACCAGCCTTCAGCTCAATAGTCTTGTTCAACCCATCCTTGCTGTACATTAGAACTAAACTTTTGGGGTGTCTTCCTTGGATACCTGCAGTGTCAATACCCAAAACCATTTATTTTCAGTCATTCACCTCATTTATTACTCTAGACGTAATTCCTAAGAAATGCTTCCTGCCAGGGAGTCCTCAGTGAGCATTAATTGAACATTTGGGAGAGATTTTTTTTTAATTGAAATGAGCATTCTTTAATGCCAATTTTTCCATATTAAGACTTCTTTGTTCTCCACTTGCATTTTGTGGGTAGGTCACTCTGGTTTCATGCCTTTCCTGGCTGGCATCTATGATATTCAGCTGAGCCTGTACACACCTATATTCTCCCTGTAATCCTGTGACTAATTAGTGGTCCTATTTTACTTTAGTTAAGCAGAACCTGAGAGAGTTTCTGTCTTTCATTATTGTATGTTTTCCTTCTTTCCTCAGAATACCTTTTGAGTCTTACTCTGAACTCTTACATGAGATGCGCTGTGAAACACAATTTCTCCTCTTCCTTCCCCCTTGCCCCTTTTTCTTATGAATTGGCGTGTTTAATTAACCTGAGTGAAAAGAAGGAGAAGACACCTTTTTTAAAAAGGGGAATGGAAATCATAGTAATGTTTGGTTTTCCCTGGAAACAGGTTGTTCGGCCTCAGAGGGAGTCTAAACTGTACAGATATTACTTCACATTTTCCTTTAAAAATAAATAAATAGAAGGATAAGTGGCAGTCCAGACAGACTGTTTTGTTGTGCTTTAATGGCCCATGGTAGCCCAGATGTTGAAATGCTTTAAGTGGGAAAAGAATTTTCTTTCATCTTCTTTTCTGCTAATGGTGTTTAGTTGTTGTAAATATTCAGTTCTAGCAGGATAATGGGTGCCTGAGGGAATCAAAGTGAAATAACGGGATTCTTAACATATTTGTTCATTTCTGTTTAATTTGTATTTCATACATTTCTACTGGAAACTGAGAAAACATTTTTTTTTTCCCCAAAAGGCAATTACTCTGCCAGGCCCTGTTGCCCTATTATTATAGGGTCTTCTTTCTTTTCAGATAATAATCCACAGAATCTCTTCAGATGCCGCAGTTAAGTCATTAATTGGCTTGATATAAGGGGTTGTTAGTGCAGAAAGCTTATTCTCTCCATTGGTTGTATATAACTCCCAGATATTAAGTGATTCATTGTGTTGTTTCTGAGGCCAAGAATCATTATTTTCTTTTGTCACCATACAACTGTGGATTTCAATTTACTTCACAAACTTACAGCTCGTGTTGAATTAGTTTTTGCTGAGAAGTGATTTTTCTAGACAATTGTTTAAATTTTTTGATTAACAGTCAACAGTAAATACAACATTTGAATTGGTATACTCTACTGTAGAGATTATTAATGTAAGACTTTGTTCTTTTAGTGTACCTTTCCTCTTTCAGAAATCGTTTTGCTGAACTGCGGGGTTTTCTGAATGTTTTTTCAGAGTTAACAACAAAGACAAGTTTAACTATTATCTTCCCATAGAAATGATTAATATGTTAATATCCACCTTTGTTCTCCTTATTTGTACCTCCCTCTTCTTAAATTAAGATCCATATTTGTTGAAAGAAATGTGAACACTAGGAAAATTTTACTTAATGATGACTAACGCTGAATTTTCTTTACTGAGTCTAACTTTAATTGATAATTAAATTACACAAATAAAATAAATGTTATGTAGTTGCAGATTTTTTTCCATCAAACCTTTGAACGAAGTTACTTAAGGTATAAGGTACTACCTAGAAATTTCTATTAGAAAGTCAGTGGTATTTTACCTCCACGTGTCTACAACACATGCATAATCTATACTCACATTAAAAAATGTATAAGCTATATACAAGCAGAGATTTTTTTCTTTTGTTCTCTGCAGCGGCAAACATCCTTTTGTATGTCTGTATGTGCACGCGTGTACACACACACACACACACACACACACACACACACTCACTCAGTGGAACGCCAACATTGGAAAGTTCCCTGGGCAGTTAGGGAAGGGGGAGACAATCTGGTGTAATGGAAACAATATGGACTTGGTATCGCCTCTGGGTTGTTCTACTACCTGCATTGTGGGAATTTGGAACAAGTTATTTAATAACTTCTGGCTCACTTTTATCTTATCTGTACGTTAAGATCACATTCCCACGTTTACCCTCACCTTCAGTCATTGGTACAATATTTGTGTGACAGTGGTGAAGGTGATACTGAAGGGGAAGGAGACAGCTTTGGGCTGGAGAGGGGTGGGTACAGATTTTCTGGGGGAAAAAAAAAAGTATTGCTCACTTTTCAATTTTATTTGAAAGGGGGCTATAACCAAAATATACTGTGTAAAAGTATATTTTGTAAAGAAGTTGAATAATGACCAGCTTTAATCGGCAGGTCCAAATATAGGAACAATAGGAATATTTGATAAAGCAAATTTTAAAAAAATACATATAACGAAGCAACAGTTACAAAGAGGACCACAGTCTAAATGGGAGCTCCTCCATGGGACATTTCATGTAGGAACTCAGCTAAGTATGACCCAATCCTGTATTTACCCTACTCATCATGCCATCAGCTATGAATTTTACTCTTAAAGAATCAATAGTCATTTCTTTCCTGTAAAAAGGATGAGTTGCTGACCGGGAATCATAAATTAAGTTATTCAGTTGAAGGACTATTTATTAGATGAGAGTCATAGTTTGTTGAATAAGTAAACAACCCATTTGGATGTTTGTACAAGCTGATGTTAAAAAATGATTTGTAATTTTTATTTCTCTTTGGTTATACATTTAATTACTAACGCCTGTCAAGTACAACTGTTAAGTAACAGCATTGTTTAAGAATCTCAAGTTGTATTCCGTTGCCCAGAAAATCAAATGGGTTTCCTCAGCTTGACCCTGAAGGTCACATGCAATCTGACTCCTACCTGCCTATTCCAGTGCATTTCCGTTCGCTCTCTTCAGTACTTTCCTGTCATGCCTCTTAGGTTTTCTCATGTTCGGATGGTATTATTTATGCGGGGTCTATATTAGCTGGAATCTCTTCCTATTCAAATTTTATTCACTCTTGAGTTTTAACCTCAGTTGCCATCCTATCCAAAAGCCTTCACCACTTGCAGCAGCATTTTTTCATCCTTCTTTATTATTCATTTATTCATGTATTCACAATCATACCACACATATTTATTGCGTACCTTCTATGTTAATGGTGCTGTCCTTTCCTACACGTGAATTTCTATTTCATGTCTAGTTGTATCCAAGTAGTTATACTGAGTTTGTTGTTTGATGTCTGTTTAAACTCCTCTGTAAAACTGAGCTCATAATGGCAGTGATTATGGTTTTCGTTTACTTGTTTGTTTGTTTTTTAAAGAGAGATGATGGAATAGTGTAAGACATGACCAGACCAGGAGTTCTGAGTCTGGATCTGGGTGTCCTGTGGGCTGTGACTTAGTTCTTGGATAATTCACATCAGTGGAACTTTATTAAGCTTCTCTCATGTTTATGGCAATACTAGCCTGAGAGAAGATAAACGGATACATGTATTTTATGTATGTTTGTTATGGACATGCATTAAAAAAAATATTTTTGGAGCCAACAATCTAAAAGAAAGATCCTTAACCTGAGATCCGGAGACTTCTAGAGAGATGAATGTTTTAGCTTTAGATGATTTTATATAAAGTTTTGGATATGTGTTTATATGCATTTTTCTGAGAAGATGGTGACTAGATTTTAGATGTTAAAGGTGTCGTTGATCATTTAAAAAAAGGTTAAACAACTTATGATCTTAATATGTATAAAACAAGTACTCAACTAAGAAACAAGAGCCATAGAAGAACAACAATATTCTAAGCTGGGTTCAGAGAAAGGTAAAATGATATCTGACTGTGGTCATGTAAGGAAAGGTTTCCTGAAACAGATGGCTCTTGGAGTATATGCCATGTATCTTTTGGCCTCAACTTCCTCGTGGAAAAGAGTAGATTATAAGATCTCAGTTATTCTTTCCAGTTATAAAATTTGCTTTTCCTTGAGATCACCAAATGCCTATGACAACGCCAGTCACATTGTCAGTATTCAGAACACATCTGGTCATTAGTCCTGAAATGAAACTTTTCAACTTTGTTGTTCCAAATATATTCATTATCTTGAGTTAAAATTTAGAATATTGTAGCATCAACTCTCCAGTGTTCCATGAAGGAAAGGGAGACTTATCAGACGTGCATATGCCGCTGCTCATATGCGTTCACTCGGCAGGTCAGAATGTTTCATTCATTATTTCTCCTTTATTGATTTGTAGCATTTTTAATACCTTTGTATTTTATTTAGCTTTCTATGACAGCATTTAGGGCCTCCTCGTTAATCCTTATGCTTTGTGGATGTAGGAACTATCTCACATCCACCTGATACTATCCCACACCGAACACATTCCTTTAACCAAAAGGGAGCTTGGTAAATGTTGAATGATAAGTGAAAGGATGCATATCAAAGTGCATCAAAATAATCTCTAAACAGCCTATTTCGGTATAGCACGGAGCTTAAAAAGCCTGGGCTCAGGAAGGCGACGGCAGGTTCAAATCGTCACACTGCCTTGTCCTGAATGAGACCCTGTTGCCAAGTTTGTCCTCAACTTCCTCATCTGTAAAGTGGAATGATGACAGCATCTCCTGAATTTACCTGATTAAATTAATTAAGTGCTGGGAAGAGTGTCTAACACATCATTAAGTAAGAGAGAATCCAGGTTGTGGGGCCTCAAACTTTTAAGGTGTCTGGCCCTCTTTAAGAAAAAAAAGTATTAAATTATTATACAAATACAAAATTAGTCATTTAGAAGATTTTTTTAAAGGATTTATTTAGCTTGAGAGAAGAAATCACACATTGCAGATATAAAAGAAACTGAAAAAAATACGACAAACATCACAAAATATTATCATCATCATTAATAAACTTCCTGCCTCATCTTTATATACTTTGTTTCCTACAAATTTTCGTCTGCAGACACTTATATTTCCTCTTTTATATGATAACGATTTTAAATCTTTATATAGAGAGAATGGAAAGAAAACGTATTGTTTTCTCTAGAAAAGTCGATTGAGATTTGTTTTTTGTTATTGGTGGTTTAGGAAGTATTGATCTACCTTCCTACTGCATTACTGGAAAGAACCCATTTCTGCCTTCCTCCATGGCTTCGAGCTCAGGCAGTGCTTGTTTGGAGGGAAGCCTGGGAGAGGTACAGCTTTTCGATTTCACTTGGCATGATCTCAGGCCAGCGCCCCCTCAGCGGGTCCCGCGTGGCTAGGTCCTCACTGCTCCCTTTTGACTCTCCATCCCCACCCTTGTGGGAGGGTCTTGCTGTAAGAGATGATGGGGAGGAAGTATAAAGTGGCTGAGAGTCTGGGACAGTGGCCCCGATGCATTTATTCACGTCCTTAGAGTCCCAAGACCTAAGGTCCAGGTTCTCCATGAGGTCTACTGCAGTTAGAGTGTCATTGAAGTCCAAAGAGGTGGAAGGAAATGCTGGCAGCCAATAGTTCCTGCTGCAGACCCAGAATGACTTCTTGGATGCAGAAGGTGACCTCCAAGTGGGTACTGCCCTCCATGCCTCCTCAGGGCCAAGGATGTTTTCCTGCTGCAGACAATGGAAGACACAGGCCTTAGAGCACCACCCGTTCCTGATAAATCTCCCTCTCATGCTAAGGGCTACAGAAGTTAGCGCTTGCCGTTACTATTTGACTCTTTCATTGCCAAATAATTTTTCAGCAAATCCCTAGGAATTTTGCAGTGAATGTCTTTTTTGATCATATATAATTTTTTAACTTTCAGGAAGAATTCCACCTCTCTACTTTATCCCAAACAGGGTAGGATTTCAGATGACCTCAACTTTTACTAAAGTGGATTTTTAAATGGGTTGTGCCAGAGAAAGTGTCTGTTGGAAACTTCATGATCATGTTAAGATGAAATCATATTGAGATAAAAATGCTGTATTTCCTTCATTCATAAATATCGTCTGCAGTAGATGGCATTCTGTGGCCATATTCTCCTTCAGGAATAGACTTTTTTATCCCTGGGTGTACCTCTTGCTAGTGCTTCAGCTGACATCCTCTCTGGATGAAATTCTGCTTGCCAAGGTCATACCCACTCCCGAGGGGCAGCCTGCATCCAGTGTTCTTTGAGAAGAGCAGAGTGTTAGAAAAGTCCTTATTTCCCCAACTTGTACAACCGCAGATGGCCACCCCAGCTTCAGAGCTGCACAAAGCCCAGTGAGTGACGGCAGAGGGGCCTTACTTCTTCCTCTGCCCAATTCAGCTTTCTTCCCTTCCACAGGAAGTGACCCTGCAGACGTTTCCCAATATACATCCTGCACGTAAATCACTCTGAGTCACCTTCCCAGAGAACCTGACCTGAAATACCATTTTTTAAGAAGCACAATCGTTTTAATAACATCCCTAGCTTTTCTGGGGATGAGGATAGAGATCATTTATAAAATGTGACCCAATTTCAGAAACGTTCAAATGGAGAAAACGTGCTTCTTAGATTCATAGAAATGTGCTACACGAGAGTGCTGTGATGCTTGCTGTATGATCACGTTCGTTGTGACCAATAGCCTGAAACAATTAGATGCCTTTCACTGAAGCCATTACCTAAAGAAAGGCTAGAAATTGTTCTTCTTTCCTTTTTTTGGCTGCAGTTTTCTCTTTACATGATCTCCCAGCCTGATCACCTCTGAATTCACGGTTATAAGCCAATATGTTATATCTCCAACCCTGCCATCGCTTGAGCTTCTAATTTGCATATTGGTCTGTCTGCCAGAACATTTCTTTGCTATCCAACCAGCTTCTCAAACTTAACATGTCCAACACTGGATGAGACATCTTCCCCTCAAACCAGCCCTGTCTTGTGTCCAATCTCAATTAGTGGCCCCACTGCCCTGACATTCCAAACCATAAAACCTGTTAATCATCCTAGACTCCACTCCCTCCCTCACCCTGCACACTCAGACAGCCAATAAGACCTGCCAGTTCTGCTGGGAAGTATTACGTACTCCAATAAGCAATACTGTTACTGCTTTTCAGTTCCTATTACTGCTTCCTCAGTGTAGCCCCTTGTGTGGACCACAGTCACCATAATTGTCTTGTTTCCTACCTTTAGTCTTGCATCCTTTAAATACATCTTCTGAGCAGGGGTCAAAGTAATTGATTTCAAATGCAATTCTGATTGTGTCATTGCACTTATGAACACAGTGAACAGGAAATTCTCCCGTCAAGCAAGGTTCTCCATGACTTAACGCATTTACCACTTCCCTGACCGCTGCCACTCCCTTTCTCCAGCTTGATGTGCTGGTAAAATTGAAGTGTTTGGAGTTGGCCTGCATGCCTCCTGGTGTTTTGTGCCTCTGTGTCTTTGCCTGTTATTTTCCTTTACCTGGAAAGCCCTTTTCTCCTGTCTTATATTGGCTAACTTTAATCATCCTCCAGGGTAATCTTGTTTTGCATCTCCTCTGGGATGTTTTCTCTCAGCCTCAAAATCTGGATACCCAAACTGTCTTAGCATTTGTGGTGAAAGTGTGTCTGTGTTTCTGTCATTTCTTAAAGGGCAGGAACTATGCTCATTCACCTTTGTAACCCTAGTGCCAGGCACTACTGTTTTTTATGTATAATTTTGTGAAAAATATTTAAAAATTTTTAATTACTCCTTACTTTTCCTCTATGTCATTTGAAGCTATATTGTTAGGTACATGAAGGTTCATGATTTTCTTGTAGGTTGTAACTTTCATGAGGATCATGTTAGAATTTAGAGAGGGTCCATGTGTGTTATCCTTTGTATGGCTTAGTACTTATCACTTGAATTCTGATTATTCTGGTATTGTTATTATTATTGTTGTTGTTATTATACCTATATTTGCTTAACATGTCTTCTTCTGTTCTTGTGTTGAAGCTTTTTGTATTCTTTTATTTTTGTTCCATTTCTCATAAATAGCATATTTTAAAATGTATCTGTCTTTCTCCTCTATTTTTTAAACACAGCCTAAGTGTCTGTCTTTTAGTAAGCAAATACAGTTTTTTATCACATCTTTGCATGTGTGGGTGGATGTACTTATATATTTAGACTGACTATTGCCACATTACTCTTTATGTCTGTTTTTTACTGTGCTTTCTTTGTTTAATTTTCCTTTCTGCCTACCATCACTTCCGTTAGATTGCTTAAGTCTTCTTGCCTCATTTTTCTTTCATTTTTGGTTTGGAAATTATAATGATATATCTAGTTTTTGATATTTTTTTCTGTAGTAAACTTTTCTCTTGATTTTTACAATTAATCATCATGAATTTGTTACACATTCCCCAAATAAAATAATCATCTTAACATGAGTTTCCATCTTCTCATATCATTCCGTTTTCTCATATCATTTCCCATTTGGAGATTAGTCATGATTTTTCTTCCAGATTGCTATTTGGAAAAGTACATATTAGGTCAGTAGTTGCCTTATGTTGGGAGTTGAAAATGGAGTAACTGCAAAAGGATATGAGAGAAATTTGATTATAGATATATTTTATATCATAGTTGTGGTTGTGATATTGTGAATATATACAATTGTCAAAATGCTGCATATCATATACCTAAAATGGGTGTATTTTATTATCTTGAAATTATACCTCAATAAAGTTTATTTTAAAAGTGTAACAGAAAATGTCAGAAAGAGCGAGGATATAGGATGTAGAGAAGGTCCTTTAGAGGTTGCATCTCAAGAAATTATATTGGCATATTTTTTTTCCAGCAATACTTTGTAGCTTGGAATTTGAAATTGGCAAAATAAAAGTAGCTGAAAGATGAAATTTGGGGTGCTCTGTAGGATATTAAAGTGACTGACTGGGACACCTGCTGGCTATGGAGGCAAGTGCAGCTAAGAGGCCAATAGTTGTGAATGGGGACAACGTAGTTGTAAACAAATGAAGAATCAAATCCAGCACAGGTAATAATTATTATGTGCTTATTATGTATCACGTATGCTTCCATATGTTAGAGGTACAGTAATAAACAATACAACAAGGTTTCTAACCACAAGAATCTCACAGTTTTGCAAAATCAATGAAAGAGCAAGGTGAAAAAAAAAGTACTTAAAAAAGTAGCAATTAGTTACTTAGACCCCAAAATAAATGTTAACTTGTTTTATGCTCCATACCTTCTGAAATCCCACATCTTTTTCTTTTCTTCTTGGACGACATTTTTATTTTCCTGGAATGCATTATCACATAATTATGTCACAGACATTCTGTGGATCTTACATTTTCTAAGGTCTGGTATGAAAGAATGTCCTCTGCCCTCTTTCTCAAATAGTGTAATAGCTTTCTATGTTCAAATGCATTTTCCCTTGGACTTTGATGATTTGATCTATTGTCTTGTAAGTACCATGATCAGATTCATTCTGATTCTTGCCCTTGACTATTTGCTTTTACTCCGTGGGTGCTATTGGCATGTTTTTCTTTAGGAATTAAGAAATGTATTTTAAAATTACCATATTTTCCATTGATCCTATTTATTTTCCTTCAGTGAGACAACTAGTGCTTTTTTCCAACTCTGTGAAATTTATTTGATCATTTTTGTGATTATTTCCTCCTCTCTGTTGTCTTTGCTCTTTCTGGAGTTACTTTTCGATACTATGTTGGAATTTCTAGACCTGTCTCATGATTTCCAACTCTGTCATTTTGTGCAATGGTCTGAAAGAATTTCTTCACCTTCTCCAAGTATTTTGGCTGCAGTACTTTTGGAAAGTGGGCTAGAAAAATAGATTTCATTGACTATTCCTGGACAGTCGGTTAAATATCACAGCTCTGCTGTTCTGGAGAAACTGCCCCTTATACCTGCCATAGAGAATTGTACTAGCTAGCATTTTTCAAAAACACATAAAACATTTTTCAAGAACATTTGCACACACACACACACACACACACACACACACACACACACACAAAGCACATGAACATGTTGCCACATAGAACTATGGTCAGAAAGTGGTAAGAGCATCTACTGTGTATGCCCTCTAATAACATATATGCATCATTGTTGTCTTAGATGATAAACTTCCTGAGGTGTTTCTATATTCATTTTTTCTAATACCATCTATTTAATTAATGCTTTTTGAGTAGTTATGGTTAATAAGGTGTCCAAATTTTATCACTGCCTTTGTCTTTGGCAGTGTAGGTATTTAAATGGTTACAATTTGCTTTGTAAGCATTTCAATATAATTAAAAATTTGTCTTGTTTTAAGTATTCCCAAGAGCTTAAATGTTGTTTTATTTAAAATATGTATATTTAAAATACCTATAACATCATACATAATGATATATTTTGTTGTTTTGGTAAACTGTGTGATTTGTAGGACCTGGTAACATGTTGTATGGTTGTTTGAATTTAATACCAACTTCAGGTCTTATATTTGTATGAGTTAATTTATAAAAATCATAGTAGTAACCATGGTAACATGGTTCATAATGGGTTTTTTTTTTTTTTACATTTACTAGTGAACACAGATTGTGTTTCATGAAATTTCATGTTTGAAAATTTCATAATATTGGTATCAATTGAAAGCAGTTACTGAAAAATGCTAGTACCATTAATGACAGGACAATTTGAGACATTTAAAGATTATCAGTTTTTCAGCTGTACTCAAATAAGATTGATTAAGAAATCCACAGGAGCCAGAGGTCTGCAAACTGTAGACTGTGGGTCAAATTCATCAACCATCTGTTTTGATAAATGAAGTCATATTGGAACACAGCCATACCCATTCACTCATGCATTGTCTATGGCTATTTTTACACCATAATAGCAGAGTCACAAAATTGTAACAGTTACAAAGCCTGACATACTATCCAGCCCTTTGGAGGAAAATCTGACCAATTCCTTCTTTATACAGTGGCAACTCTTATTGAACACTACTTTCATACCATTATCAAATGACTCACTTTTATCTGAATACACAGTTGTTTGTATATGTTGTTGCTCAGGCTCTTTCCTTCACCTGAGGTGTTGTTTCTCTCCTTTTACTCACATCTAAAATCTACCCATTTCTTTTTAAGTTATGATTCCAATAACACTTCCTCTGTGAAGTTTTATACTGAAAAAAGTGACTTGTATTCATCTTTTGTTATAGGTATATATTACTACAATTTTAATAGTTTTTTTTCCTTTCTTCAAATGTGTATCCATTTTTTGTCACCCTCTGTATTTAGAACAGGACATCTTTTTGGGGGTTGGGAGGGAAGGCAGTTGTTATCACGCAGATTGCCTCTTCTGTCTTCTGAGGAATGGAGAGAGCCCACGTGATGAATTCCCTCATTGTTGTTTTCCAGAAAATTCCAGACTGGCTGATTAAGATGGTAGTTCTGAGAGAGCCAGAAACAGTAATTAAGTCAGGTATTAACTCTGGGTTTGTTATGGACTTTACCATCTGGGGCCTGAGGTTTTCTCTTTAACAGTTTCAAAGACTGAAGACATCTATTCATTTCTGTAGCAGTGGTTTTACGTTGAATGAACAGTTGGTAGTTTATATGCATCCAGGTATTTGGTTGCTTCTTCTTTTCACGCATATGGCTTTGGCATTTGCCAGTTCAGGAGCATAATAGCAGAAAGAGTTGGGCTTTGTCATCAAGCAGACCTCGTCTCAAATCCTGGCTGTCACATATTTGGTACTGTGGGGCTCAGGCTGCTTCCCCAAATTCTGCTGACCCTACCCCATAGGGTTGCTGTGAGGATTCAATGTGATGCATATATCAAGTAACTAGTCAAGTGCCCGTGAAAAGGAAGGTGCTCCATAAATATTAATTCCTTTTTCTTTCTTCCCCCCACCCCACTAGTCCACTTGTGGTTTCCATGGATCATTCTTATCCTGGATTGTATTGTAGGAAGTATTCTGGATGGATGGTGGCTGCTGGAAACCCATTGCTATAGCCAGCTCTTCTTCAATATTTAAGGACTTACCCTGGCATTGAGTAATGAGAATTTCGGTAAGAAAAATTAGATGAAGACAGTATGTGGACTTTTCTTAAAAGGTCACTTACATCTCAGAGACTTCATAATATGACTCTTGTCTGAAAATATTGGGATATCACAGATGTCAGTTCACACATGGATTGTTCTTATTCTGAAAGTAAAGAAATAGGTTTTCAAAATTCTATTAACAGCCCTGATACGCGCTTTACGTCCTTGTAAATATATTATTGCACTCATCTCACCCTATTTTGTTCTTTAAATGTCTGTCTCCTTGGTGAATTGTGTAGTCTGAGAGGAAAAGGTCTTGGTGTTACTCGGCCCTTCAGTGTAGACTAAATGACGCATAGCTTCTTAGTGGTTAAGGGCGTAGTCACACGGCTATCTGAAATTCCAAAGCGTTGACAGCATGAAAGAGGCTGACAAAGGTATCAAAACTCTAGGAAGTTCTAAGTTAAGTGATTTTCCTAAATCATCAAGAAAAATTATTATATAGTGACCCTCAGGATGCCATAGAGTATTTTTATTGGTTCCGTTTCTGTCCAATTTTTCTCTAAATGATGTTAATATAGAATTAATTTTTATATAGCTACATGAACTTCATATAGAACTAGTAAAGTTATGTTGTTAATCTGTGCTGTACAAAATATGTTGGACTATTAAAAATGAAAGAAGGACGAGAGGAAGTTCAAGGATAATAGAAAAAGAATAGTGGTGATAGTAGTAGATATGTACATTTTCTTATGTACTAAAAGCATATTAAAGAATTTTGCCCATAAGAAACAGAGCTGGAGCGGGGAGCAAAAAAGTTAAATTCTAGTTTTATTAATTTCGATAAGGAATATTGATGCCTAAATTTTTTTCTAAGATATGATAAGCTAAATATTAATTTAAATATTGCTTTTTAACTAAAAAAAATAACCATTTTCTCTCTGATTATGTTTTTCAGAAAACAGAATTGAGAAGGACGTCCATCCAGTGCTATCTGTGTTTACTTCTAAATAGTCATTTTTTAGCTGAGGCTGGTATTCATGTCTTCATTTTCAGGTAATTTTATCTTTAGCCATAAATATCATTATGCTAATGGCCATAATCACTTTCTCCAACATCTTCTCTATTAATTTTGTTTATGTTCAGTTTGCTTACACCTTAGGTGGTCAGTATTTGAAGATTATGGAGACTCAGAAGAGGTTTGTAAACACACAACGGAGCATTGTTTTCTTCTAGTAGTATAGAAATGAGTATTATATCCTCCAAATAAATTTAAACTTATAAATTGAGTGGACCTCTTGTTCTCTAATACAATTTGGAAGTACATTCCTTATTAATATCCTGCATGATTTTCATTGCAGTAAGAAGATAGATATTTAGGGCTTGCCCATGTTACTTTGTGTATCTATTTCCTGGCACTGACTTCTCCTATCCCAGCCTTATCCTAGTTTAGTTGTAAACATTTCTGTCATTATTTAAACCTTTTATTTTTCCTCCTAGTAAACACTCATATTTTTCCATGCCTGTTAGCATTTTTCTTCTTTCTTAGATGCAGATAATACATGGTACCCTCTTGGCCTAAGCACCCAACCTATAGTTACTGTGTTTCCCCGAAAGTAAGACCTAGAAGGGCCATCAGCTCTGATGCGTCTTTTGGAGAAAAAATTAAGATAAGACCCAGTCATATTTTACTATAATATAAGTCCAGGTCATATAATATAATATAATGTAATGTAATGCTAAGTCTTATATTAATTTTTGCTCCAGAAGACACATTGGAGCTGATGGTCCGGCTAGGTCTTATTTTCGGGGAAACATGGTAAGTGATCTGACTCAGTTCAGTTCTACTAATACCTCCCTGGTATGGGAAATGGTAGATTTGTGCAAGTAAGTCTTGCTCACAAGAAAGATTAGTGTTAGTTCTCATGCTTCTATAAAAATCCAGGGAGCAATTATTCTTCCTATAGCTTTAAGAATGGTTCCACAGTCACTTGGTCAGTGTATGTGTCTTTTCTCCAGATATTAAATTTCTATTTTACCAAAATGAGTAAGTATATGATCATTTAGCCTAGACTGGGCTAAAGTCTGTAATGTTTATGGATAAAACTGTTGCAAACATAGTAATAATGTGAGTGACATAGAAGGGACACATTTAATCTACTGTAAAGAACCTTTACTGTCAAAATCATTACATGAAAATGATTGTTTCTCATTTTAAGAATTTTTCCTATTTATTGGACTTAAAAGTCTGATGGGACCTCTACTTAAAGAAAACCAGTAATTCATTCAAAAACATTTACTGAGTATTACCACACATCAGGTACTGTTTTTGTTTCATTATAATACGTTGCACCAGGTTTTTACAAGTTATCGCTCCAAATGAGGCTTTTCTCTAATCCTGACTTGTCAGTCCCCAAGTGAACTTAAAGGGTCACGTTTTGTACTACATGTTTGGTGTTTCTATTCATTGCTGAGGTTGTGGAATGCACAAACACAAGGATAAGAGTCATTTCACTGTGCAGAGTAAAAAAAATATTTTTTATTTTTTTTCAGCGTAAAAAATTCTTAATGGCTCTGTTGCCTTTAGTATTCATCAAGACAATACTATGTTTATTCAAAATGCTTTACTGTTTGGTTTTGCTTTCAGCTGTGTCAGTGCAGGTCTTCCTAAAACAGAGGCAAACTGGCAGCATGTAGCAAGTGATTTGAGAAAAATTGAAATTCTTATTCAAGTAAGTATTTATATTTTCCATAAAGTATCTGGTATAATTGCTGTGGAGTATGCCTCTCCCTGTGTTTGGCTGTCAGTCTTAATGAAATCTCACTTGAAACAGTAATATTTTTGTAGAAATTTATGAGCCTTGTAAAGCCTCAAGTGAAATCGTTTACTTACAATTTTCAGATCCTAATTATCTTTAAAACTCAATTTATAAGTGGCCCAGCATGAAGAGCTCTCTGTCACCACAGACCAGAGATTCCCTTCTCCTACCAGAGAAACCAGGCATCTTTGTGGTGTTTGCAGGGTGGAATGGCCTGACCCCGGGGAAGGCTGTCTGTTCTGAGGGCTAGAGAACCCCTCTCTCACGTAAAGACAGCAGCTGGCCTGGTAGAACCTGCAGGGGAGCAGGGAAAAGGAGCCCACTGACAACTGTGGCCAGGGAAGTGCCTTTTCCTGGCAGTGGGTGACACAGTAAGGACCAGTGGGAGTCCCAGGGGCATGAGGGGAGCCATCCTTCCAAGTTAGCACCACAAAGACTCTAAACACTGAATTGTCATTGGAATCCCAACACACAAACAGGTCAGAACCCGCATAGTAACCCTAACCTGCGTGGTGGCAGGCTAAAATAGAAGATTTAAATAGAACCAGGGTCTTTTAACATAATTGCCAAAATACCGGAATACAATGGAAAGTCACTCATCCTATCAAGAAGCAGGGACATCACAACTTGAATGAGAAAAGACAATCGACAGACTCTGAAACTGACAGGAGTTAGATGTTGGAATTATTTGACAAGGATTTTAAAGCAGCCATCATAAAAATACGCCAGCAGGCAATTACAAATACCATGGAAAACAATTGAACAAAGCAGAAAATCTTAGCAGAGAAATAATAATATGTAAAAGGAACCAAATGGAAATTATAGAAATGAAAAATACAATAACTGAAATACAAAATCAATTGGAGGGCTCATTAGCAGAATGAATATGACAGAAGAAAGATAGTGAACTGGAAGATAGAATGATAGAAAACAGACTGAAAAAAAGAAAAAGAGAACCTCAAAGATCTTTGAGACAATGAACGATTCAGCATTCCTAGCATTAGCATCCCAGAAGGAGAGGAGAAAGAGAATGCAAGTAAGAGACAGACCTCAGCCGAATTGATAACAAAACACAAATTAATTTTATGCTTGTCTACAAGGAATTCACTTCAAATACAATGACATAGGTAGGTTGCAATGAAAAAGAGAGAAGATATATCCCATATTGTCGGAGGTTGAATAAAGTCCCCTCAAAATACATGTCCACCATGAATCTCAAAATGTGACCTTATTTGGGAATAGGATCTTTGCAAATATAATTAGTTAAGATGAGGTCATGCTGATGTGGTTTGGGCCCTAAATCCGATGACTAGTATCCTTATAAGAAGCGGACAGGACTCGTAGAGACTAACAGTAAAGTGGCCACGTGCAAATGGAGGTAACCACAAGCCAAAGAAGATTGGAATGATACAGCTGTAAGTCAGGGAAGTCCAAGGATTGCCAGGAGCCACGAGAGGCCTGGGAGAGCAAGGGAAGGATTGTTCTCTAGACCCTCCAGAGAGGGCATGGCCCTCCTGATTTTCCCTATTGTTTTCCTGATTTCAATTTCAGTCATTTCTGCTCTTTATTATTTCCTTCCTTCTGTTTGCATTGGGTTCATTTTGCTCTTCTCTTTCTAGTTTCTTGAGATGGGAACTTATTTTGGCCTCCAGAACTATAAGGGACTAAATTGTTGTTTTAAGCCACTTATTTTGTGATACTTTATTGCAGCAGCTCTAGGAAA
Source organism: Rhinolophus sinicus (assembly GCF_057876585.1). Taxonomy (NCBI): domain Eukaryota; kingdom Metazoa; phylum Chordata; class Mammalia; order Chiroptera; family Rhinolophidae; genus Rhinolophus; species Rhinolophus sinicus. Next base: position 117,650,136 of record NC_142515.1, on the reverse strand, counting down.
TTGATAGACATGCCCAAAATAATTTAAAAAATCAGAACTGGCTATATTAATATCAGATAAAGTAGACTTCACAGCAACTAAAATTACTAGAGTTAAGAGGGACATTACATAATGGTAAAAGGTTCATCTACCAGGGAAACATAATGATCTTAAAGGTGTACACATCAAACAATAGAGCCTCAAAATGCATGAGGCAAATACTAACAGAACTGAAAGGAAAAAACAGACAAACTCACAGTTATAGCTGAGGACTTGACCACCTGGCTCAATAACAGTTAGAGCTATGAGACAGAAAACCAGAAAGGATATAGAAAAATTGGACAACAGGGATATAGAAAAATAGTCAACCAACAATATCTAATTTACATAGATAGAATACTTCACCCAATAACCAAGAATAAACAGTTTTTCAAGCACCATTCACCAAGACTGACCATATCCTGGGCAATAAAACAAACTTTAACAAATTTATCAGAACTGAAAGCTTGCAGTGTGTTCTCTGACCACAATGGAATCAAATAGAAGTCAATTACATAAACACAACAGGAAAATCTCCAAACACTTAAAAATTAAATAATATACTTCTAAATATTCCATGGGTAAAAGAGTCAGTCTCAAAATATATTTAAAAATATGTGGAATGGAATGAAAATGAAACATATCAAGATATGTGGGATTAAGCTAAAGCATTACCAAGAGGAAAATTTATAAACCTAAATGATGACATTAGAAGAGAGGAAGGATCTCTTCAGATCAACAATCTAAGTTCCCACCTCAAGAAACTGGAAAGAGAAGAGCAAAATAAACCCAACAGCAGCAGAAGGAAGGAAATAATAAAGATAAGAACAGAAATGACTGAAATTGAAATCAGGTAAACAATAGGGGAAATCAATGACACATACAGCTAATACATTATTTGGAAAAAAATCAATAAATTTGATAAACCTCTGACAGACAAAAATAAAAAGAAAGATGACACAAATCATGAATATCAGGACTAAAGTTGGGGACTATCACTATAGAACCTGTAGTCGTTAAAAGAATAATGAAGAAAAACTATAAAAAAGGTTTACTCTGGTAGATTTGAGAACTTAGTAGAAATGGACCAATTCCTCAAAAACCACAAACTGCCAAAACATAACAAAGATGAAATAGATAACCTAAAAACTTGTAGAACCACCAAAGACATTGAATTTGCCATATATTAGCTCCAAAAAAAAGAATCTTCAGGCCCAATGTCTTTTACTAGAGCATTCTAGTAAGCACTGAAGGAAAAATTAACACCAATTTTAAAGTCTCTTCTGAAAATAGAAGAAGAGGGAATACTTTCTAACTCATCTTAGGAGACACATATTACCCTGGTGCTAAAACCCGACAAAGACAGTACCAAAAAAGAAAACTACAAATCTCTCTAATGAACTTAGATGCAAAAAATATCAATAAAATGTTAGCAAGTCAAATCTACCAATGACCAAATGGGATTTATTCCAGATATTCAAGACCTGTTCAATATTTGAAAATCAATCAGTGTAATCCACCGTATCAACAAGCTAAGGTAGAAAATCATATGATCACATCAATTGATGTAGAAAAGATTTTAAAAAGACAACAGTTATTCATGATATAATCTCTCAGAAAACAAAGACTAGAGGGAGGACTGCAACTTGATACAGAGCATATACAAACAACCTAGAGCTAACATCCTAGTGGTGAAAGACTGATTGTTTTTCCCCTAAGATCGGACACACAGGGAAGGATGTCTTCTCTCACCACTCTTATTCAATACAGTATTGGACCTTTAGGTAAATCAGTGAAGCATGAAAAATGAAATTTAAAAAGTATAAGGCAAGAAAAAAAGAAAAGGCACACAGATTAGAAAGTAAGAAATACATTAACCCAGGTCTTTTTCGGGGGAGAAAGTACCAATACATGGCTGTATTTATTTAGGGAATGCAAATTAAAACCACAGTGACTTCTCACTGTGCACCTATAAGAATATCTAAAACAAAAAACTAGCGATAATGCCAAATTCTGGCAAGATTGTGGAGAAATTGAATCGTTCCTATATTGTTGGTGAGAATGTAAAATGGTGTAGCAACTCTGAAATAGTTTGGCTGTTTCTTATCAAACAAAACATTCATTTGCCATATGATCCAACAATTGCACACTTGAATATTTATATCAGAGAAATGAAAACTTGTGTTCACACAAATACGTGAACGTGAATGTTCATAGAGCTTTATTTCTAACAGCTAAAAACTGGAAACAACACAGACGTCCTGAAACAGGTGAATAGTTAAACTATGGTAGATCATCTCATGGAATATTAGTGAGCAATAGTAAAGGACAAATTACTGGTACAACAAGTTGCATGGATCTCCAGAGTATTATGCTGTGTGACAAAAGCCAATCTGGATAAACAAATGGTGGTGCATCCATACAATGGAATATTTCTCAGCGATAAAAATAAATGAGCTATGAAAAGACATGGAGGAAATTTAAAAACATATCGCTAAAAGAAGCAAGTCTAAAAAGGCTGCCTATTATATGATTCCAACTATATGACATTCTGGAAAAGGTAAAACTATGGAGACAGTAAAAACATCAGGGGTTGCAAGAGGTTAGGGGAGAGAGAAGGATGAATGGGCAGAGCACAGAGGAGTTTTAGGGCAGTGAGACTATATTGTATGATACTGTAATGGTGTGTACATGTCATTACACATTTGTTAAAACCAAATGTACAACACCAAGAGTGAACCCTAATGTAATCTATGGACTTTAGTTAAAAAGTGATTCACTATTGACTCATCGATTGTAATAGATGTAACACACTCATGTAAGATAGTGGTACAAGACGGGATGACAGACGGGTGGGCAAGAGGATATATGGGAACTCTCTGTACTTTCTGTTTATGTTCTGTAAACCTTTCTATCAACCTATGGCCACTCAAAGAGTAAAGTTTTGTTATTTTTTTTTCAAAAGGTCACATACTGTATGATTCCATTTGTATAACATTCTTGAAATGATATCAAAGCAGTGGAGGGCAGAGAAGTGGTTGCCAGGAATTAGGAGCATAGGGTGGGGGTGAGATGTGTGGGGAGGACTGTGATTTGGGCTATGGAAGAGTAATCGGAGGGTCCTTACGGTGATGGAATTGTGTATCTCAACTTGGTAGTGGTTACATGAATTCACACATCTGATAAAATTGCATAGAAACACACACACTCACACACCATAGTGCACATAAGACTGGTGAAATCTGAACAAAGTGGGTGGATTGCATCAATGCAATTTCCTGGTTGTAACATTGTACTATGGTTATGCAGGATATTACCATTGGGGGGAAATGGTGAAGGGGACACAGGATCTCACTGTTTTTGCTCTTACAATTGCACATGAATCTAAAATTCTCTCAAAATAAAGAATTTAATTTAAAAAGCTTAATTTAATGTTGCCTGGTTGTTCTCATTATATCTAAAGCAGTGCATAATCTTTTATATCTAATTTTGTTTCCTTTCAGTCTATACATATTGATGCCACTTTATATACTGAAAGTGATGTTCGTGTGAGTATAGTTTATTTTTTTTCAAAATTGCTATATTTTCCAGTTTTCAAAAATCTAAGAAGTACATTTTCATAACTTTACTGAAATGTGTATACTTTTTAAATATAAATTTGGGTATGTTCTTACAATATATGATCAATGAGTTTTATAAGTAATTGTTGAGCTTGTGGGACTTGGAGACAATGAGCTACATAGATGCTATTTTCCTAAAATACATGTATATAAAAGCCTTTTCCATCAATGTCAAACAAAATATATTATACATTTTTGTGATGCAATTAGATCATGATGTGATTAAACGCAAGAATCAGGTTAACTGATTCAATTTAAAAGTATCCAACATATCACTTATTTCCAGTGCTGTAGTGTATTACCATATTTAATCATATTTTCTACAAATTGCTTAAATGCATTTATGTTCTACATTTTGCATGAATCTCTGCAATTGTTGAAAAGGATTCTGGCTGGTTGGTTATTCTATGTGAGAAAAGAAACACAACCCATAAAACCTATCAGAATTCAAAAATGATCTTGAACTTGTTTCATTAAGGCACTGACTTGTCTAAAGGCATGTATGATTTCAATCGTGTTGCTGGTCCTTTCCCTCTGGATTGGTTTTCTAAAAATCAAGAAGCAAATCCCCACTTCTTCACCTCCTGCAAAACAAACTCTATATTGTGTACATTCAGAACAGCGAGTCCTCTCTCTGTTATTCCTCAGTTAGAACTTCTCTGAGATAGAAGGTTTTGTCCCCACCAAGACTTCCTAAGCCCTGGAAAGAAGCCACAGCCAGAAACTAGGAAAAGTAGATATTCATCAACCCATCGGATAGTGGTGCTGACATAAATTGTCTCCCTCCTTTGGCTTCAGCAGGTTTTCCATTTTCCTTTGCATTTTCTCAAAGTACAAAGCAGTCCATTAACCACCAACATTCAGCATCCTGAGGTTGCTTGGTGTTTTGTTTTTGTTTTTGTTTGTTTGTTTGCAAGAAGATAACCGTGCAACTCATGGAAAGAAGCTGAGATTGAAATTTAGATTTAAACCCCGACTCAGTCACTTCCTAGCTGTGTTACCTTGGAAGTCACTCAATATTTCTGAACCTCAATTGTATTATTTATTTTATGATTTTGTTTTATTTGTTATTTACTTTATTATCAGTTGGGGATAGTATTTACCCTTTCCATCCTGAGCAGCTGCTGTGCCTGATAAGGAATCCCCTTATCCACAGGGGTTTTGTTCCAAGACCCCCAGTGGATGCCTGAAACCACGGATGGTACCAAACCCTATATATACTATGTTAGTTCCTATACATACATACCTGTGATAAAGTTTATTTTATAAATTAGGCGCAGTAGGAGATTAACAATAACAAATAGTAATAAAGTAGGAGTTATAGCAACTTGCTACAAAGAGATATATAAATATGCTTTCTCTTCCTCTCTCTCTCTCTCTCTCTCTCTCTCTTTCTCTCTCTCTCTCTCTCTCTCTCTCTCTCTCTCTCTCTCTCTCAAAATATCTTATTGTTTGGTACTCACCCTTATGATATGATGATGCTAGATGACGAGATGAAGTGAGATGAATGACGTAGGCATTGTAAAATAGTGTTAGGCTACCATTGACCTTCTGATGATACGTCGGGAGGATCATAGAGCCATGACCTATGAATTGTTTATTTCTAGAATTTTCTGCTTAATATTTTTTGGACTGTGGTTGACCACAGGTACCTGAAACCATGGAAAGCAGAACCACAAATGGGGGAGGGAGGGAACTACTGTACTGCCAGTGCCAGGCACATGGGTATGTCTCCTTCTTCATTCATTTACTCAGTATTTGTTCAGTGTCTGCGGTGTCCCAGGTACTGTGTGAGGTATGGAGAACACAAAGTCAAACAAGGCATGGTCAGATCCCGGACGCTCATTACATATTTCCTTTCTTTTAAGTTTAGGTTTATGTTCAAGTAATCTGTGGGAAACATATTTTTGTGGCACCTCAAAGGTACCTTTCTGATTTGGTCAGCCTGTGAGTAGGTACTACCCCCACGTTGATTTTTCTAATATATTTCTTAGAATCACATCTGCCTCTGGAACTTAGAAACTTGCAGGAATAGCATGATTAGCAGCTATCATTGTTTAAAATGTTAACGATACAATCTGATTCTAAAAATTCTTCCATGTGTACTACCTTTATTAAGGTTTTGAGAATCTCAGGCAAGTATCATCACCCTCTCACACAGAAGAAATGTGCTTAGTGAGTAAGAGTGGCCTATGATTTCCACGTGTTCTAGTTTCACTTCTGTACAATATTACCATCCTGCTTGATTGTTTTGTTTTCAGTTTGTTTTGGTTTCAATTTCAAAATGAAAAGGAAAAAAATAATCAAGCTGCTTCCTTTGTAATACGTCTTAGGGGTATTGTGTTTCTTTGTACACTATTTGGATTGACTTTTTAAAACACCAGAATTGCATCTGTGAAAATGAATAATGGGAAAATAACTCATTTCTTTTCAAAATGGGTCTTTGTAACTCTGTTTTCAGCCCAGTTGCAAAGTAACAGCGATGAAGTGCTTTCTCTTGGAATTGTGTGTCATTTCCGAGGAGACGAATAACATGCATATTAGAGAAACAGTAGAAAACCTTATCGTCCTAGCCAACAGCAACTTGTCTTCCAATGGGGTGAGTTATCCAACCGCTGTACAGAGTTACAGCGGATGTTTTTGGTTTGATTGGAGAAGTCGTGAGCTGGATATAGTGGACAAGCAGACTCTCCAAACGGAGAGGGAGTGAATTCCAGTGGCATGGCATCCAGAAGTGGCAGCATCACTGGTGTGCCCACAATCCTCAACTGTTCATTATTTATTCATTCAACAAACATTTACAGCATGATGTCAGCCAGTGTGTTTTCATGCTAGAGTGACAGTGCTGAACCAGTCACGCCACTGATCTCCAGGTGTTTATCACCAGGTGCAGAGCATAGACATTAGTCTAATTATATAATAAAGTGTTTAGCATGAGTAATAGTAATTCACATTTATTGGGTTGTTACTTCAGGCCAGGTACCATTCTTCAAGGGTTAAATGGTAATTCATTGAATCCTCACAATAAATCTGAGAGATAGTTACCCTTGTTTCTGTTTTACCTTTTAAGTAAGTGGAGCACTGAGAGCTTGAATCACTTCCTCCAATTCACTCAGCCAGCAGAATGGGGAGCCAGGATTCAGACGTCAGCAGTTTCACTCCAGAGTCGTCTTATCTACTGAAAGGATAAATGCTGCAACAGGACAATAATAAAAATACAAGAGTTTGAGCATAATTTGGACTATTCTAAGCACAGTAGAGGGTTCCAAGAGGACAAATATCAGGGACTCCCATGGAAAGCTGGGGGATCAGCTATGCAAAGGCCGTGAAGTACAAAGGATTATGGCTTTCATGACAAAACTAGTGGCCAAGTGGATAGAAAGAAGCTTTATAAACAACAAAGGCATAATAACAATTCATTAATTTAACAAATACTCGTGGGGCCCCATTGTAGGCCCTCATAAAAACAAAAGGGAGAAAAAACAAAAACCGCACATGGTCCCGGCTCTTAAGGAGAGAGGAAGCATAAATGTACCAATCAATAAGCAAGTGAATAATAAGGCAATAATTTATTAAGTCCAGTGGCCAAAAAGAAGGCAGGTACAGGGGCTGGGATTCTATTTTAGAGATTTGCCTCCTATGCTGACATTTGGCAAAGATAGGAGAGAATGAGACAGAAGGATACCTGGAGGAGTATGTTCATGCAGAGGCCAAAGTGCAAAGACACTGAGCGAGGGGGGCTGGACACCTTGGGCTTTTCCTAACAATCGCAGGCTGCTTTAAGTCTGTGCTTAACTGTCCCATTCTCGGTGATGTCACCTCTTTACGGTTGCAGTCCCATCTCCACGTCAGCATTCCCTATCCCCTCTCAGCAGGTCCCTCTCTCTGATATACTATGTATTTTACTTAATGAATATTGTCTGCTCTTCCTGACTAGGATGTCAGCTTCAAAGGGGCAGGTATTTTTATGTTTTTCAGTTGTATCCTAATTCCCAGAACGATGCCTGGCCCATACTAGATAGTCAATATATTTATGAAATGAATATATTAATGCTTAAAATACTCCTGTGATACGTTATCTCTATCTTGTTGATAGAAAGACTGAGCCATGCCACAAATAAATTCATCAGAGTAACAGTGGGCCACTCTTCCACCTGCATGTTTGTGCTCACGCCCATCACGACACAGTGTGGCACATGTCATGGAGGAAGTGGGCAGGATCACACAGCCAGAGGCCTGGACTTGCAGAATTTTGTTGATGATGTCAGCTGAGATGAGTCATTTCATATCTGCCTTCCCATCTGACGTGGTTACTTTTCACGATCAAGTCGGACAGCATTATATGGAACATGACAGTGCCTGGCCTAGAGTCCGTGCTTGATAAATATTGGTGAATCTGAATTTCAAATGCTTAATGGATGTAAAATCCAATTTTGATTTTTGCTGGCATAGCTTTCATGGTGAAGATGACCTCTCAAAAGTGTATTTATAATGACCACATTTGGGATATTCTAGTTATCCATGGAACTGTTTCAATTACAACAATTGTGGCATTCACCTAAATGGTTCAATTCAACCAATAATGATGGGGTGAATACTCTGTGCCAGGCCCCGTGCCAAATGCTAGGGAAATACACGGCCTCACTCTCCTGGAATTGCTTAGAGAACAGGGGTATAAATAGGCATAGAACTCCACAGCATCAATGTAATATGTGCTGTGCTGTGAGGAAGAATCTAAACAAGGGATTCTGAGAATGTAGCAATGAGACAGTTATTCCAACCCTGGGAGCTTAGAGGTTCAGGAAAGACTTCCTAGTGTTGACAGCACTGAGTAAGCTTAGGTGTAGTAATAGTAGTGCCTGGAATAGGCTGTGTGGGACAGACAGAAAAGGAAAGGCACTGAAGCATGGAAGGGCTTGCTGTGTGCATGGGGATACAGGCATGAGCTCAGTGTCCCTGGGGCATATCATTTGAGGCAGTGGTGAAAAGTGCAAGAAATAGGTAAGGAACAGCTCAAGGAAGGCCTGTGTGCCATGAAGGAAGGCATAGACTTCATGCTAGGGTGGATAATCAGAAATCATTGAGGGGCTCTAAGAAGTCCATCATCTGATAGACATGGCGTGTGTTTTTCAACGTCCTTAATCCATTACAGGAAAAAGAAGGCCAGTTCTTGAAGTCTCCCAGTTCTTCATAATATGATATTAGTTTGCCTAAGTTTTCATGTCTCAAGACCTCACCATATGGTCAAATGATGGGCTATTCCCGGGAAAGAAATATGTCAGAGTTTCCAACAGAATTCTTTCTTTTTCTTTGGCAGACTATAACTGAATCTGGATGCAAAGAATGTGAGGAACTGGAGGAAAAAAATGTGAAAGAATTTTTGCGGAGTTTTACACATATTGTGCAAATGTTTATCAACACTTCCTGATTGCACCTGATCCTGTTCAGCATTTCTGTTATTAACAAATATCTTCCCATTGCTCACTGGCCGCGAAACACTCTGCATTTCAAATATGCTGCCAAAACATTTTTCCCAGGGAGAAGATGATCAGGATCTTGGATCAGATGAACTCTTAGAAATGAAGGCAGAAAAATGGCATTGAGTAACATGCTGTCTACGAACTGTCCTCAGCCTTATTATGTTCCTTTATTTTTAATTTATTGTTGAAATTGTACATTTGTAGCATAATATAAAAATGTTGAATAAAATTGTATACATATTTTATCCTTTGAAATTGCACTGATATTTTGATTTCCTAAAAGAAAACAGGGGACCTTTGTTCAAGGTGATAAATCAAATTATTCACCAACTATGGAGACTGAGCACAACTGCTATGGGTAAACAGTACGCTCTAGCTAGTATGGAACCGCTGACTTCCGGCTTTGGCTTTCGTTTACTTCTCCACTCTATGTGGAGCACTTAGAGGAAGGCTTGACTGACAACCAAAGAAAAAGGAGAAACTAGGTGTGAAACCAGCCCTCTACGCTGTAACTTAGTTACTGACATAAAAGAACTGTTAGAAAAGAAAGAAAGAAATTGCAAGTACAGGCATGTGGTGCATCAATAAATCGTGGGCAGGGGTTGCACTAAAAACCTTCCCTGATAGGTAGAATTGTGTATAGAACACTAACGGTTGCAACAGTGTTTATATTTCATGCTTTTCCAAGTTCAGGTATTTTATTTTCACATTGTTTTGCTGTGTTTGTAAAATAAACTGCTGATGTGTAAGAGCCAACATTGTTTGACATAAAAGAAGTGTGCATATAATTTTTTGCAATATATGGTCTAAAATTTGCAAGCTTTCTTTTAATAATGACTTATGACTCACATGACATATTCTTGTCTTAGCACACATTTCTTTCTGGGACCCAGTTCACTTCTGACAACCTTCACCCAGAAGCTGTAGGTAGGAATTAATCTCCTGTGAATTTGCTTTCTTTCCATTTCACTGTACAAACCAGTTCTCTATTGAAACAGTTTTTTATTACCCAGTGCCCCATTCATGCTCTTGTGTTCCATTGTCCTCATCAACGTATGCTTAAAAATTTCTTTCAAGATAGTTTTGGAGCAGTCTGTATCCAATTTGACTTTTAGAGAGTCATGTGTTGGCTCTCGGTTTGCTCCCTGATCTCAGTCCAGACAAACAGTATTTGGCAGCCGCACTTTAAAGTTTAGGGATTGGGATTGTGGCAGTTGTGTGTTGCTTCTCTTTGTGTCCTTTTTTTTTTTTTTTTTAATTTCATCAGAGATGGAATTTTTGAAATTTACCTTTTATTGTTTCCCCTAGCTTTTCTATTGATGAAGAGTAGGAAAAAAACACTATTTTTTTTAAAGTTTATTTGGATGATAATTGTTAGCAGTTACATAGATTTCAGGTGTACAGTTCTGTAATACATCATCTATATATCACATTGTGTGTTCACCACCAGAGTCAGTTCTCCTTCCATCACCATATATTGGATCCCCTTTACCCTCATCTCATCCCCCCACCCCCCTTACCCTCTGGTAACCACTAAACTATTGTCTGTGTCTATGAGTTTTTCTTTCTTCATTTGTTTGTCTTGTTCTTTTGTTGTTTTCAGTTTTATATACCACATATCAGTGAAATCATATGATTCTCTACTTTTTCTGTCTGACTTATTTCGCTTAGCATTATAATCTCAAGATCCATCCATGTTGTCTCATATGGTACTGTTTCATTTTTTCTTATGATAGAACAGTATTCCATTGTGTATATACCAAATCCTCTTTATCCAATCATCTATCAAAAGATACTTCGGTTGTTTCCATGTCTTGGACACCATAAATAAAACTGTAGTGAACACTGGAGCACATTTGTCTTTATGGATACAGTTTTTGGGTAGATACCCAGGGGAGGGATTGCTGGGTCATATGGTAATTCTATTCGTAATTTTTTGAGGAACCTCCACACTGCCTTCCATAACAGCTGCACCAATTGCAGAAGCTTTTAAGTTTGATATAGTCCCATTTATTTATTTTAGCTTTTACTCCCTTTACCTTTGGAGTCAAATTCATAAAATGCTCTTTGAACCCAAGGTCCATAAGTTTAGTACCTATGTTTTCTTCTATGCAGTTTTTTGTTTCAGGTCTTATGTTTAGGTCTTTGATCCATTTTGAGTTAATTTTGGTACATAGTACCAAATGACAGATAGCAGTCTAGTTTCATTCTTTTGCACGTGGCTTTCCAATTCTCCCAGCACCATTTATTGAAGAGGCTGTCTTTTCTTCATTGTATGTTTTTTTGGCTTCTTTGTCAAAAATTATCTGTCCATATCTATGTGGGTTTATTTCTAGATTTTCAGTTCTATGCCATTGGTCTGTGTGTCTTCTTTTCTGCCAATACCATGCTGTTTTGATTATTGTTGCCCTGTAGTACAAGCTGAAGTCAGGGAGTGTGATACCTCCAGCATTGCTCTTTTTTCTTAGGATTGCTTTGGCTGTTCGGGGTCTTTTGTGGTTCCATACAAATCTGATGATTTTTTGTTCAATTTCTTTAAAAAATGTCATTGGGATTTTAATGGGGATTGCATTAAATCTGTATATTGCTTTGGGTAATATGGCCAATTTAACTACGTTGATTCTTCCAATCCATGAACATGGAATGTCTTTCCATTTCTTTGTGTCTTTTTCAATTTCTTGTTAAAATACCTAACAGTTTTCAGTATATAGGTCTTTCACATCCTTGGTTAAGTTTAATCCTAGGTATTTTATTCTTTTTGTTGTAATTGCAAAAGAAAATATTTTTTTTATTGTTTCTTTTTCTGAGATTTCATTGTCAATACACAGGAATGCAATGGACTTTTGTACATTGATTTTGTAGCCAGTGACTTTACTATATTCGTTGATTGTTTCTAATAGCTTTTTGGTGGAGTCTTTAGGGTTTTCTATATATATTATCATGTCATCTGTAAAAAGTGACAATTGAACTTCTTCATTCCCAATTTGGATGCCTTTTATTACTTTCTCTTGCCTGATTATTCTGACAAGGACTTCCAACACTATGTTGAAAAGCAGAGGTGATAGGGGACAGCCCTGTTGTGTTCCTGAACATAGAGCAAATGGCTTCAATTTTTTACCATTAATTGTGATATTAGCTGAGGGTTTGTCATATATGGCCTTTATTATGTTAAGGTATTTTCCTTCTATACCTATTTTATTAAGTGTTTTAATCATAAATGTCAAACACTTTTTCTGCATCTATTGATATAATCATCTGATTTTTGTCTTTTTTTTTTATGTGATGTATCACATTGATCGATTTGCATATGTTGAACCATCCTTGTGCCCTTGGGATGAACCCCACTTGGTCATGATGTATAATCTTTTTAATGCATTGTTACATTCGATTTGCTAGAATTTTGTTTAGGATTTTTGCATCTGTATTCATCAGAGATATTGGTCTGTAATTTTATTTTCTTGTGTGTGTGTTGTCCTTATCAAGTTTTGGTGTCAGGGTAATGTTGACCTCATCAAATGAGTTAGGGAGTATTGTCTCTTCTTCAATTTTTTGGAAGAGCAAGTAGGACAGGTATTAGATCCTCTTCGAATGTTTGGTAGAATTCGCTAGTGAAGCCATCTGGTGGTCCTGGACCATTTCATACTGTAAGTTTCTAATCTGATCCTTAGATAAAAGTTAGCCTCCCTCCAGTATTTGTGGAATGGGGGATGGAAAATCATAATGGCAGTCACATTGCCAGTAATATTTTACAGTGACCAATAATCCATTCCAGTTATCGAAACACACAAGTGGGTTTAAAATTTGGCATTTTTAGTCCTCAAAATTAGGATTCTTCCCACATTAATTACTTAACATGGATCACTTTGGTTGATCTTAAGACACTCAAGGCATAGATATGCAAGTTCTTAAAACACTCTCAGCTAACTTAAGAAACAAAGTAATCGTGTAAAACAATCTGAATTTTATTTTTCATGCTTGTATTATTAACAAAATCAGTCTTTCCTTTGTATTTCAAAAATTTTCCCTTCTTGAGCTGTCCTCCATAATCAACCAGCCCAATGTCATGTCATCTGCTTAGACAAGGATACTATGTTTATACCTCACCTATTGCCCTAAATGCTGAAAGTGTTTGCCATATATTACATATAATAAAGAAAGAACAAACCCATAGGCTTAGAATTTCAAGTAGTAAAGGTAAGCCTAATGAAAATCAGACTTACAGTTAAAAGTCACACTTATGAATTATATTCTTATCTTTTCTTAATTTCAGCTACAGAAAAAGATGTGTGAGAAAATATTATTTCTAACCTCTCTCTGAATCGGCAAAGGACTGGACGGCAGAGGACGTGGAAATGAACTAAGACAGAATTGGTGAGCCCAGAGCTTTTGAAAACCTAGTCACAGTCTAGTTTTATATACTTTCGTTTTTTATCTTGGAACTGAGAATCAATGAAATTATTTTGTTTTGCTGCTGTTGTTGTTGTTGTGAGAGGAGCTTATATGTTTTGATATGTTACTGTTTATAGCCATCAAATTCAACGGCGCATAATGTCAAACTGACATATACAATATGAAAATCAAGTAATATGCTGTCTCTCCTCCCCCTACACACAGAAATACTACAGAATGCATTTTTGTTCCTTCATCTGTGTTATATTAGGTTTCGTGTATGCTTTCTGCTTTCATTTGTGAGTCACGGTTAACATACACATGTCATGTATAAATATTTCACCCAGAGGCAATCCCAATTCCATAGAGATTGGTTTAATACTTCTGAGTGTGTCCGATGACTGAATTTTGTCTTCACTAAGGAATTTATTATGCAAGGTAAACTTTAGCTTCATTGAACGTTCCCCTAATTGTATAATCTATCAGATGTGACACAGAAGAAAAATGAATGAATCATTAATAAAGAGTCATGATTTTGTACAATATTTTACTTCTTCAATCCTGGATTTCAAAATAAGTTAACTACTAGAGGAACTACAGAGGAAATTGTTACACAGAAACAGAATTGAAAATTGTACATTCAGTTTTTACAAACTTTGTCAACACTTTTAGCATATTGTCATCAGAGGATCCAGTGTCACCCAATAGGTGGTTCATCTTCATCATTATCACTGTTTTCTTTCATAAAAGAATTCTCTCCTACAGTTATATTGTAACCCAACGTATTGAAAGCCTACTGTGTGAACATTACGCTAGGTGCTGCCATTACAGCTGTGAATAAGACAGTTGTCGTCTCAGCCCTTGTGGAGTTTACATTCGAGCAGGAAAATCATGTTACCAAATTAATCACTTGAGTGCTTATTCAGTTACTATCAGTCTATGAAGGGCACCAGGAGAGCATATAAAGGAAGGAGCAGATTTGTTCAAGATGCCAGAGAGCGCTTCCTTGAGACAGTGATACTTGAGTTCACCTATAAATTGTAATTCAGAATTATTGGTGTGTGTGTGTGTGTGTGTGTGTGTGTGTGAAGAATCAATTGGAGAACAGCCTGCCAAAGCCTCTATCAGGAAGGATTAAGGCATGTTCAAAGAGTGGAAAGAAGGCCAGAGTGGCTAGGGTCAGAAGATAAGTATCATCTGAGCTTATGGGCTGTGGTAAGAATTTTGCTTGATACTCCAAAACAAAGGAACTCTTATTTTGACATGTATTTAAAAAAAAAAAAAATCATAGGAAGCTTTGTTTCTAGTATCCAAAGAAGACTTGAAGTCAAAATCTCCTTGCTATTAAATCTCAGGATAATAAAATCATTTCTAAGAACATCATCTTACATCGGCCCCATTATTGCAATTATTTAATGAATTCCTTGCAACACTTCATGGAGATCAACTTCAGGAAGTAATTATTCACTCACTGTCAAAAACAGCAAACCTGTTTGCGTTATATATGTCATGAGACACCCAGGTCCCGAGGAGTCACAGAAGTCCAGCGTTGGGTTCTGAGGACAGTCAGAATTGATTTGTGGTCGGCATCTTAACCCAGGGAAGGCTTCTTGAAAGAAGAACTTTCTGAGTCAATTTTTAACGAGAACTCTTTGATAGGAGGGAGGCCAGTCCTTTTCATCGTGAAAAATGACGTAGAAATAGGCCCCGGGATACGTGTAATGATAGCTAGCACGCTGCTAAACTGGTGACGGCACAGCGAAAACCAGAGAAATGGAAAGAGACAAGGTAGGTGTGATGGGGTGGGGAGAGAGAAAGCACAGGTACACCACCGACGATCAGGGACCCATGGGGTTAGGCTGTGTAGCTGCTTAGAAGAGACAAAGGCTGATGTGCTGAAGGAGAGGCTAAGAAAGGAGTGATATATCTGAATAAGTGACAGCTAAGAGCCTAAAGGTGAGACTGCAATGTCAACGCAGGGATGGTTCCACATGACAAGTATCATCTTTCAAGGATTTTAAAGATCAGGATCATCAGCCAAGTTCAGTTTCCTGAGTTGATTTAATAACGTCAAAACTCCCAGTGTGTCTTTTAGTTCTGCTCACGAAGGACACTCCAGGCTGATGGAAATAATAATCCGCTTACACTTTTATGGTTCTTTAAAGTTCACAAAGCACTTTTATCTGTATTATTTTATTTGATAAGAGTGTCTGTCCCTCATGGGTGTAGATGAAAAGAGATGCAGAGCCTATGAAACATTTTGCTTAGGTTACTGATGTGTAAAAAACACAAAAGAAAGAAATCACCTGAAATTTTTGTCCACAATCAGCTGTGTATTTATTCTCTGCCCTATTGCCTTTTATATTTCCTTTCAAATAAAGCATGAACATAATACTTGGGGTGGAAAATTATTTGTAGTTAAAGAAATCAAAACAGAATTTAAGCATGTATTTTTATTCCATATTTTGATTATTTTTTCTTCACACAATTCTATTCTGCTGTTTTGTTTGCTTTGCCCAGATGGCAAATGCACCATTAAGTTTATCCAGCCTGAATTAATTATCTTTTTACAGTATAAGAAAATCCTTTTCTTCTGACAAGTGAGATGTTTGTGCTGTATTTATGAATAAATAAAGGCAGTTGTTATATACAGCATTATTAATAGCATTGCTTTAGACATCTCAGCTGAAAAGAAATCCACTATTTTCAATATAATGTAAGCTCTTGGTGTCCCAGAGTTTATTAAAGAGTGAAAACCACAGACCTGTTATCTACACTGCAGTCTAATAAGAAAAAAAATCACACTTTCTGTTGAAGAAGCATTCAATTCAAAATTGCAGACGTAAGGCTGTACTCTTTTAAATAGTTATTGTCTGTGCTAGTCATTTGGCTCTGATTTTCAGTGCTTCACAGGTTAAGAGTGGAGGTCAGCGAAGTGGCTTTCTCTGGAAACAGAAGGTTAACAGGCAAGCACAGACATTATCTAAATGACCACAATCGTGCTATTACTGCTTTTCAGTTGAATGGCTTTTTGATGGGTGTCACCGGCATTATAGAAGGGATTTTTCCTCTGCTAAGAGAGAGTAGGTGTGCAAAGCACAAGACCACTTTCCCCTCCCAGAAAGGTCTTCTGAACTCTGAGCCAGAAAAGGGAAGACAAAGAACCTCCGTAAGAACCTCTTTTGGAGGCGTCTGGTTGGGTTTCAGACTTGCCCTTTTTGAAGGAACTTGGTTTCCCACGAGGCCACAGTTTCTCAGAAGAGCTGGCTTGTCCCTCAGGATTTATTTCATTTCTTAGTCATCTTTATTTTATTTCCAACAACAAACATAAGATATGCTCAAAGGAATGCATATTTGCAAACAGTGGTATGCTGAGGGTTGGCAGCGGGAGCCCCAGGTGTAGTCTTCAAGGAGATGCATTGTCTGTAGAGAATTGAAAAACAATAATAAAACTGACTGAAGGTCTGTCTGTCTTTATGATCACTATGTGTCAGCCATTCTAAATAATGCCAGTGGTAAAATACGACTTCCATGATTTTTTTTTTTTTTTTAACTTTACTGTGGTATGAAAGTGATATGCATTCATGTAGAAACCACACTTCAAATTTTGAATTTTGATCCTTCGCTGGGCTAACAATATGTGGTACAATACTCTCTCGTGATGCAGGACAGAGCATGTTTTTCACTTTCCAAACTCTTTATACTGCTTTGATTTCTCTGTTACCTTAATCACCTGTCAAAAACTTTCTAACCTGGAGTCTACAGATAAATAGTTTGTCCATGCATAGGTTTCAGGGGGTCTCTAACCCTCAGGAAGTAAATATAAGTGTGAATGTCATTGTGCATATAATGTATTTCAGAAGAGGGTCCATAGTTTTCATCAGATTCTTAGGGTGATACGTGAATCAAAAGGATTGAATTATGCCTCTCTAGGAATCCCCTTTTCTCCCTATTAAGTTGAAGCGTCAGTCAGTGTTGTATCTTTTGAGACTTGAATCATACTTTAATGTACATCTGAGGGTCCTGTTAAAATGCAGATTCTGTCTCATAACTTCCCAGGAAATGTATTGCTGTCGCTCCTTTAATCACACTTTGAGCCACAAAAATGCAAAACTCATAAAGATTGGCATTTGAGAGCTTTTGCCTCTGAGCTGTCCCAGGAGGCCACAGCCAGTAGACACCACCCAGAGACATGAAACCAAATGTGGTTTCAGTCATCAGATCCTGGGCAAACTGCCTAACTACTCTGAGCCGGTTCGCTTGTCTGTAAAAAGGCAATTATGATATTTAACAATCTCATTACCAGGATTGTTGTGAGTTAAATTAGATCCAACTACTGTTCTCGGTACAGAGTAGGTACTAAATAACTTTCTTCCCTATTCCTCTTCTCTGAGCACTTTTTTGTTTCCTTTTACTGTATTGAGGTGATTACTGAGGAGTTATAACCAGCAAAACTGAGGATAGCCTCAGGTTGAAACAACTACAGTATTTCATATGCCCAGAGTTTCCTTGAAAAAGTTCTCTCTATTTTAATACTTCCTGATCTCAAGCAGAATTAGATTTCTAGCCTTTCTACACATCAATTTTCACCAATCAACTGCCAAAACAAATTGTCTATTAGCTGGGCCTTTTGGCTTAGCACCTGGTTGCCCTGGGAATGCTGCCTTTAAGCTAATTGATCACTGTCTTCTCTCACCCTCATCCCAACGTTAACACTTTTTTGCACCAATTCCACTGGTTGATTGTCACCTACTACAGCGGATACTACAATATTCCCAAATTCTTATCCTCTCTCCCAACTCACTTCAAGTCATTCCATCTGCTGAATTTCACCTATCTCATCACAATAAAAACTGTAATTTTACCCTATTACTGCTCCTGAATGTAATAGCTTATATTATTGATATTAATTATTGATTGGCTGTATGACCTTGGCTACTCATTGTCTTATTTTCTTGTCCTTCTCAGATTGTCAAGAATCAAATATGGCTAGGTTGCATGCATCCCAACTCCCAAGTGTCAGGTGAAGCTGGGGCCTGTGTTTCGGAATAGGTTATGGTTATTTCTTCTGATAGTTTATATCACTGCCTTTGCTAGTGAATGATTTCATGCTCTCATTAAGCTACAAAGGCAGGATAATTTGGTCACTACTTTTTTATTAGCAAAGTATCAAGGTCATGATTAATATGGAACTTACACTAATTTGACCTACTATCAAATTCTCCTCATTGGTAAATTCTCTGAATACATGGTAGTAAACAAATGTAGTAGAAAACAGAGGTCCTAATCTATAACTTTTCCATTTTTAAAGTTACCACTTGGAGAAAGAGATCACCATGTAAGAAACAGAGAGAAAGAATGACTCTTGTGTTATTCCTGAAAAACTATTAGGCTCAAGGTTACCAGCCAAGCATAATGCTTGTTTAATTTTCCCATTACCACCTGATCCTGTTTATGTCAGGAACACCTTTAATAGAATGTCACTTCAAATCACTGTGATACACAGGCAGGCACTGTAATTTACATTAGCTACAAAATGAATACGCTTTCCACGGAGACCCGTGAGCTAGCAAGTGTATCAGTGACGATGCATGTTGCCTCTGAGATCTCCCTGCAAGCCACAACCATGAACTTGATGGATACCGTCCCCAAAAGGTCACTTCCTTTTTTCTGAGACATAGGTCCAAATGCTCTTCTCCCTCTTTCTGAAGGAGGTTCTGGGTACTGCTCCAGGGAAAAACAAAGACTTGTGGTTTCTAACACTATTATTAAATTTTAGAATCTCTGTCTAAAAAGGGAAGATTTGACTTATCTACCGAATTACTGGAAGTTAGTTTTGGAGTCTGGAGTGTTTCAGTGTTTTCAAGGGCCTATGGCTATTTTCAGTGAGTAGTGTGACCCCATGAGAGGAATTCCCCAAATGTTTGATTGCTCAGATGTAATTGAGGAAATCTGTACTAGTCTCTTTAACACTGTACTGGTCCTAATATATATATATATGGAGGCCATGTATGTGGTTGGTCATTGGCAGCTGGAGACCAGAAAATGCAATAGAGTGAAGTTCATTAACAGAACCTCAAAAAGACAATTTGAAGAACCCAGCTCTAAAGATAAAACTCCTTATAGAAATATCATCTGTTCTTTTTTTCCCCCAGAAACTCTATTATTACATCGATAAAGCAAGGATATAAATTGATGGCCATGCCATTTGGTGACAAGAACAACCCTGATGATTGTTCTTAGCCATAATTGGGACAGTGGAATATTCTTTCATTCTAGAAGTAATTGAAGTTTATGGAAACCATTGTTAGGATAGCTAATAGCATTTGTTGCATGGCCAAAAATTCCCACAGCAAAGTCACCGTCTTATAGATAACTTACCATTGGACATACTTTGCAAGTGCAAAACCACAGCAATATTCCCCTTAGTCTCTTTGATGTGTTTTGCAGAACTTTGGGTCATGACTCTGAGTTTTCCGCCTTTCAGAGCTACATTGCTCAGACCTCACGGAGGGCAAGGTGGGGGAAGAGGAGGCAGAATCACACTTGTATTTCTGACTTACAAAGTACTAAATGGAAGCACACTAGCATTAGAGATATTCTTGGGAGTGTTATAGGAACTCGAGTCTTGAAAGGAGTCTGGCAGAGGTTAAAGCGTGTCTCTCAAAGGAGCTAAGAGCAACAATTTAATGGATGAAGAGAAGTTTACCAAAGGGGGTGGGTGGACAAGGCCATTCCAGTATCTTTGCTATGACCTCAGGGTTTTCTGCTGTTGCCACTTTGCTTGTCATTGTAACCTCTCGGGCACTCTCCCCTGTCCACTGTGACCATCTCAACCTCCCTCACCCTCACAGAAGAGTGGAGGAAGGCAAGCGCCCTGTTCAGTGCATGCATCTCATTCCAGGCTCACTCTCGAGTAAAGTTTTTACTGTCTTTTGACCGTAAGTGCTGCACAGATTATTCTCTGTTAGAATAGGGGATAAAACTAGATTTTATTTTCTACCCACCATCACTTTCCCCAAGGACTTAATAATTTGAGCTTTACTGTACAGCTATTTCCCCAAATAATTTAAGAACAAAATTGTTACTCTGGAGGGTCTGGCTTTAATGTCGCAGCCATCACACACAGAAAAAATAATCGCCCAAAATTATGATTGGTATTTGAAAAAGAAAGCAGGGCTCACAGAGCTTACGTCATCTGCCAGAAAATTCTGGTGGCTCATCCCGCATGGAAGCTGTTATAGTCTGGGAATTATCAAGAGTTTATGACCCCTGGCTTTTCTAGTAACCTTTGAGATTTACTTAGATTCTTTTGTGAGTAGTGGCATTTCTGAGAGATTCTGGTGACATTTTGAGGTCACTTTATGGTTCTACGTAATACTCCACTTAGTCCAATGTCTCATATCAATGGGACAGGCACTCTGTAGTCACAGGTCCCACTATACCTGCCTGGTTTGCACATCTGTGTAACTCCCTGGTCTTGTGGCCATTGGATTGCTAACTACTGAAAGACCTTGACACATGTTTCCCGTCTAGGTGTCGTCTTAGAAACCGTAGAATCAGAGTTTCAAATCCAGGCTGTCAAAGCCATCTCATCCAGAGAGTTTTCTGAGAAAGATCTATGTACAAAAGAAGGCAGACAGGAACTTGCATTAATAGCTATCACAGCTTGGGTTTGGTACCTCCAAGCCCACGTGTGAGATCTCCGCCAGCTACTCTTGATGACAGGACTACGGTCCCTCTTGCCTTTGACACTGTAAGCCCACTCCCGGAATCTCAGTGCTCAGCGCCAAGGTCAAGAGAGTTTTTGAAAAGTAAGTGAGGAAAAGCAAAGAATGGACATTTTCTTCATACTGAGAGGACAGTTAGCCTGGCTACACAGCCCAAGATTCCTTACGGTTGCTTACATTGCCAACTCCTCTAGAAGAGGAGAGTCCCTAGAGAAAAAAAGTGTCAAAAAGAACCCACCCACCCACCCACACACACACACACACACACACACACACTGACTCAGACCTTTAATCCCTTCCCCAATCAAATCACCTTCCAGTCTTATTTAGCACAATGGTCCGATGGGACATCTTTAAGCCTAACCGTACTATGTCTTAGAGTTTACGGGGTGTTTCTGCATGGCTGAAGAAAGGTGTTTAGGGTTCATCTTGCACAGGTTCCTGGAAGGGTCTTGTTGGTTGGGGGTGACATTGCCTGGGAATGGCAAAATGGAGAAGGAACAGCCTTCAGCCCCCTGCGAGTGTTCAACTTGGGCTCCATAGAAAATTTGCAGGAGAATTATGGAGATTTGAAGTTTTGAGGCCAGTTCAAAAATTGTTCTTCATTTTTGAAGTGAAATAAAAATTCTCCAGTCTGGACTCTGAAACTTGACATAAAATGGGCCCCTGTTATTTTTCTAACTTCATCTCTCTCTTTCCTTAAAGATTACCCCTCCCCTAACCTCATCAGCTGTGCCCTCCTGTAATAACGGGGTCCTCCCGCTCTGCAAGTCTACATCCCATGTGCTCTAAGCTCAGGTAAGCTGGTCCTTCTCCAAGAATCTTTCACCACCACGGTGCCCTAGGACATCCACAGCTGTCCCACTCTTCCTAATCCTTGGTAAAAATCTGTGCTTCACGTAACATTGTCATATTGTACTCAAGTCATTTTTCAAACAGGTATTATTTGTTTCTCAAAATCGGCATCACGTTTGCAGCAAGTTTCTCTCAGGAAAAATCTTTTACTTTTTTGCATTCTCAGGACACTAGTAAATCATTCATTCGTTCTCCTTATAAACATATGTGACCAGATGGACAGATGAGTGAATCTGCTTATCTCCAAAATTAGTCCACTTACTGGTGACAGTGAATAATGTAAGGTCAAAAAGGAAAAGGTAAAATCAAGTCACATTTAGTGCTTTAGAAGAAGCCCATTTGAGAGAGACTGGTAACAATTTCTAAGAGGAAGCCCAGATTAAGCTTTTTGAGTCATGGTTTCTATGTAAACTAGATGTTTACAATGTTCCTCAACTCCTGACACAGCTATGCCTTTCATTTTAATTGACTCAGTTAACTTGTTTCAATATTATTTTTTTTAATTATCCAAGCTCTACATTTTTGTTACGGGAAGATTAGATAATTCAGATTTTAATAAAGAAAGAATTAAAATTAAAATCATGCATAGCACTACCACTTAGAAATACTCACTGTGAACAGTTATTTTTGAAATAATTTGACCCTTTCAGTTCATTATTTCCCCCAAAAGTTAATCAATTGCATTTTATGAAATGATTATTCTTCCATACATATATACACTTAAATCCCTTTCTAGACTCTCTCTATTTTTTTCATCTGCCTGTTAATCTTTTTATTTGAGCAGACCAAAACATTCCACTGGTATTGTGATATTAACAAGGAACTACGTGGAAAAATAACTTTAAAGGTTAGATTTGAAACAAAATGTAAGGGAAAAATTTTACCCTGCACAGAATGGTGAATTTCAAGTTTTGCCAAGTCTTTTAAAAGAGGCAATGAGAATAGGACTGTGTAGGTAGAGTTAATATAACTATAAAAGGAGTGTGTCCGTGATAAGAAGCTTTGATCATAAATGGAACATAGATAAAGGAGAGTCATGGAAGCAAACAAACATAGGGGAAGGTTTATGTTTGTTCCTTGGAAAAAGGGTGTTTCAGCTCAAGATTTGAATTATTGCTTGCTGAGACAGCTATACTCCTCTCCCAGTGACCCGGGCGCCAGCCTCTCAGAGCCTGACCATCACTAAACAACGTTTGCATTTTGCTTGTTCCCTTCGCTCTGGCTTGTCGCTCATTGAGCTAATCTCTGAGTGAAAGCTGGCTTCCCATTGTCTTGCTGACAGGGAGAGAAGGTGCTGGCTTTAGGATGCAGGACGCATGTGTCTAGTCCCTTGACAGTTATTCATCTCATTATTAATTTTGAAATTGCCATTCTCTTGGGAGTTTGTGTATATTGTAGTCACTGAGATGGGTCAGCACATGTGGAAGCAGTACAATGACTCTAAAATAATTTTTCTCTGAGACCAACCAGACTTAGGTAACCAATAGTATTCAACCTTGGTTTCAACCGAACCAAACAATTTAGATACCTAAAAGTATACTTTCTGTATTTCCATAAATTGGTGTTCACTTTCACTTGTTTTGTATTTTAAATAGGGAGAAAAGAGGGCCTCTGGGACTCCCATTTTAAAGTTTATTGGGGAAGGGGAACAGGACTTTATTGGGGAACAGTGTGTACTTCCAGGACTTCTTTTTTCCAAGTCAAGTTGTTGTCCTTTCAGTCTTAGTTGTGGAGGGCGCAGCTCAGCTCCAGGTCCAGTTGCCGTTGCTAGTTGCAGGGGGCACAGCCCACCATCCCTTGCGTGAGTCGAACCGGCAACCTTGTGGTTGAGAGGACGCATTCCAACCAACTGAGCTATCTGGGAGCTCAGCGGCAGCTCAGCTCAAGGTGCCGTGTTCAATCTTAGTTGCAGGGGGCAGAGCCCACCATCCCTTGCGGGACTCAAGGAATTGAACAGGCAACCTTGTGGTTGAGAGCCCACTGGCCCATGTGGGAATTGAACTGGCAGCCTTAGGAGTTAGGAGCACGGAGCTCCAACCGCCCGAGCCACTGGGCCGGCCCGGGACTCCCATTTTAATGTCAAATGATTTTAAGGAAGATTGAAGATAAAGACTTACAGATATTAATTATTTACCCCAAGAAAGCATAGTCAGGTTAAAAATGTGTTAACTCCTCTTAAAATGAAACCCACGTGGTAATGGCCACTTGTATTACACCAACTCAGAGAAATCCTCAAGTCTAAGTAAAAGTTTGTGGACTGCTCAAAGACACACAAAAAAAGTTGAAGTCAATGTGTGGACAGATCCTATCTCATTTGTTTTTCAAATCCCGAAAAACAAGTGGATGGCATTGCGTAGCCATTCTCTGTTTATCACGTAGGACGAGATGAGAAAAAAAGGAAATTTCGTTGCAAGTCTGTTTCTTTTCTTAGAACCATCTAATTCGAAGTGATTGCTCAAAAAGTACTTGCCTTCTCTCACATTCATTAATCTGTGATCCAAAAATGGTGGAAATTATTTTTTAAAGATTTTTTATGAGGGTAAAGAAATGCGGTGTATTTCTTTTGGTCTTAAACTTTGAGGAGGGGAATGGTGTTTGGTAACAAGTTGGCAGTTTCAGAAGATGCTGAAATGTCTCTAACTAGATCATAAACTATCCCACCTCTTCCTTTCTTCTCTCATTCTCTCCAACCCATTTAATTTCCTTCCTTACTTAATCAAAGGGAATTGGACTGTCCTCCTTCAGTGTGTGTCTTTTCCACTAACAGGATGACTTATTTTCCCTCTAGTGTTGCCATTAATGATGTTTTTGCCTGTACAAATTATAGAAAGAGGGGATCACTGTGTTTCCCCAAAAATAAGACCTAGCCGACCATCAGCTCTAATGCGTCTTTTGGAGCAAAAATTAATATAAGACCTGGTCCGGGTCTTATATAATATGATATGATATGACATGATATGATACGATATCATACAGGGTCTTATATTAATTTTTGCTCCAAAAGACGCATTAGGGCTGATGGTCCGGCTAGATCTTATTTTCGGGGAAACACAGCATTTATTTGGAGCGATATGTTACTTGTGATTATTTAAACTTGGGTGTTGGTATTACAAAGTAAAGCATGTTTCAGCTTGTTCATGAGGTGTTTTATTTGTTTTTTTTTGTTTGTTTGTTTTTGTACAGAGTTGTCCTCTCCTATCTTAAAAATTACTAAAATCTCACTATTATTCATAATTGAAAAATTATGTTTTGCCATGAAATCAGGGAGGAAAGGTAATTTTGTACAGACTTGTCTATACACGACGGTTGCTCTATTACATTTGTTTCTTGTTTATTTCTTTTATCATAATAATCTATGTACATACTTTTTCACAAACCAAACAACACACAGTCTTATGATTGAAGTAAAAGCAGCCCCGCACCGCACACCTGAATCCTGCTCCAGTCAATATCCGTTATCAATAATTTTAACACATTCATCTTTCTCTTCATATTTCTAAATACTGAGCTTATACTTTATTTTTAAATAGAATGCATTTTTTAATCTTAGATATAATCTGTTGACTCTCTTGTTTGGCAGATGAGATTTTGCACTTTCATTTACCTCTGTTCCCACCACACACTTTCCCTCATGACAATATCCAATACCAAAATGTAGGGTTAAATTAATACTCAGGGTTTGATTGTTATTACTATGTAAAAATTGTTCATTAATGAGCCAATTGTGCAATCTATTCTGTTAAAGAGCATGTTTGTTGTTGTTTGTTTTAGGATAAATTAACTCAAATAACATTGGTAACTGGGAAATGATGTCAGTGTAATTCAAGTCATCTTGGTTCATATGATGCTTGTTACTGTATGTTAATATTTTGAGGCCATCAGGGGAAAACAAAGTGACCTTACAATTAAAACAAAGCCTTAGTATTCTACTAAGTACTTTACAAAACTGCTGAAAATCCTATAAAATACTTTCTTTTAGAATAAGAACTTGCTGGTTTAGTGGCTGCAAGACTACTATACTTTCTACAGTTTTAAACAGTATATGTTAAATATTTTCGGAGGCCAAGTGCAGAAGACATTTCCTCTGGTGTTAAACAATTACTGATGGTGAAGGCTATCCCTTTACCATATCTTTAATTTTGATGAAATTGATCACTCACAACATGAGAACAAGCCAGGTAATCTTAAAAAAAGAAAAAAAAAGGAAAAAAAAAGAAATATATATATAATTTGAAACCCATCAAAGACCTGAGGGCTCATAGTAACATAATGAATTAAAATATGAGAAATGCCAAGTTCTCTTAGGAGAGATGAAACCCATGGATATGTCCATCTTCAGCAAAGCAGTGAGGAGAAAGGGAAACTGTGATAGACCTAGAAGGAAGAAAACAGGCGAACGTCTAAGGATTTGTAAAGACTGAGTATAGGCTGGTGTAAGAGTTCAGAAATCCTGAAGGTCCCATACATGGGGGAGTGTACACTACCTGCCTCCTCCTCAACACAGGACTTTGCTGAGTGCTCACCAGAGAGATTGGTGGCAAGGCAGGAAGACTGAGAGACCCTTCCGAGGTGCAAGTGTCCCAACCTGCTGTAGGCTGAGGGCAGGGCAGAAGAACTGAGAGAAACCCTCCGACCCTCCATGCCTTATACTGAATATGAGATGGCAGCAGTCTGTGACTGGGGATGGGGCAAAACAGCTGAAACTCTTCTGAGGCACACACACACGGCGCCTGCCTAACTATGGTGGAAGGAAGGAGATACGAGAGAAACTTCACAGGAACTCCGAGCCTTCCACCGAGTGCTATGTAGTGGGAGTCAGTCACTGGAGGAGGACCCAGGGCTGAGAGAAACCCTCCACACAGGTGCAGAAGCATTGCGGCTGAGAAAGAAAACTGAGGGGAATCGCTAGCACCCCAGGTTTTATACCAGAGATCAGGCAGTGTCTTCTACCACCTGGAGTCTGGAAACAGACCTGCATATATAAAGTGAAATGGTTTCAAACAAGGATACCAAAGCAATTCAATAGAGAAATCAAAATCGTTTCAACAAATAATGCTTGAAAACCTGGATATCTATATAGAAAAAAGGAACAACTTACAGCATAAATGAAAACTACTTTGAAATGATTTTTTTCTTAGACCTGAAGCTAAAACTATAAAACTTCTAGAAGATAACATAGGAAAACCTTCATTAATTGAGGCAAAGTTTTCTTAGACCAGACTCAGAAAGCTTTGACCATAAAAGAGAAGCATTGATAAACTGCATGTCACCAAAACTAAAAATTGTGCTCATGAAAATTTAAGAAAATAGGTGAGCCTCAGACTAGAAAAAAAAGTATTCTTAACACAAGTATCTAAGAAAGAATTTCTTTCCCCAGAATATGTAAAGAACTCTTACAACTTAACAATAAAAAGACAAAGAACCCAATGTATGAATGACTTGACAGGTACCTAGCCAGAGAAGATACACCAATAAGCAAATGAAAAGGCTCTCAACATCATGAGTCACCAGGGAAATGCAATTCAAAACTCCAGTGAGAATCTGCTACATACCAACTAGAATGGTTACAATGAAAAAGACTGACAACACAAAATGTTGCAGAGGCTGTGGAGCCACTAGAACTCTTGTTCATTGCTTCTGGATGTTTTACATAGTAGAACAACTTTGAAAAACAGTTTGGCAATTTTTTTATGAAGTGAAGCATGTACTTATCATATAACTCAGCAACTGCACTCATAGGTACAAAAATTTTTATAGCTGTTTTATTCATAATTGCCCCAAATTGGAAACTGACCGGATTTACACCAACAAGAGCATGGATTCACAAAATGTGGTATAGTCATACAATTAAATACTACTCAATAATAAAAAAGAACAAATTCCTAAAACATACAACAATATGGGTGGATGTTGAAATTCACTATTAAAAAATTCACCAATATCATTATGCTAACTAAGAGAGACCCAACAGAGTACTACTTATTGATTCCAGAAAAGGCAAAACAAATCTATGGTATTTACTTCAAGTGTTGTTTAAACTGGAAAGGACGTAAGGAAACTTTCTGTGGTGATAAAACAGTCTCTGCCTTGATGGAGGTGTGGAT
Organism: Rhinolophus sinicus; assembly: GCF_057876585.1. Classification (NCBI taxonomy): domain Eukaryota; kingdom Metazoa; phylum Chordata; class Mammalia; order Chiroptera; family Rhinolophidae; genus Rhinolophus; species Rhinolophus sinicus. The sequence goes on along the minus strand of NC_142515.1, from coordinate 117,621,940 downwards.
TACACGAGAGTATGTATTTGTCAAAACTCTTGACATGTACACTTAAGACTTCTGTATTCACTGTAAATTATATTCAACAATTTTTTTTTAAGTTTTTCAATCTTATTTTTTATCAAATACAAATGACTTACACATTTTCTCCGTTGTAGAGTAAATGTAGCCAAATTTGATTTTATCTTTTAAAAAAGTTTTAAAGAGTGTATTTTTCCTCCTAAGACTTTGGGGATATACATAATTCATGTCCACAGATATGAACCCAACCTTACATTGAGCTCAGCGAGTGAAGTTCACTCACGAGCAGGTGTAAGGCAGCTTGCTCGGTGGGGAAGTGTCTGAGCATTACAAGCAGTCTGACTAATGGATTCATTATCACACGGAGCATGATTTTACAGTGTTGCAGATGTGTTAAAATTTGGAAGTCAGTGGTCTTAATCTCTATTTTGCTGTGATGTCTTAAACAATGGGCTATTCCAAAACATTTAGTCAATAAACATTTTCTAAGAACTCACAGGAGACACAGTCCTACCCAGAGCTGCTTTGCAAATACCAGTAGAGCGCTGAGACTAATTTGTTAACAAGCATTGAAATCTCATTTATCTAAGTCAGCAATGTCCCTGAAAGTCCTTGGGTCTAGGTCCTCATTTAAATGATTGTTTTTTTCTTAAAACGTTAAGAGCTAATTGTTAAAATAATGGAAAAACATTCATTACAGATTTCTTAAAATCATTTAATTAATTCTTTATTCACATATAGTTCCAAATTACAGTTGATTATTATTTTTTTAAATTCTATCCTCAAAAGATGGTGATTTGCTACCATTACGAACATTTAAGAGCCCCATTTGTAGGCCCTGGCATTATTTCTAAAAACTACCTCTTATGTAGCTGAAAAATAGTGAAGGAGCACTTTCAAGGTAATTAGCACATGATGAGTGCTAGAAAAATAATATGAAAAATATGCAACTTTAACCTGTTCCTGCTCCAACCCTCAAGAGACTCAGAAACACCTCATGATACTGTCCGTGCTAGAATTATGTAAAAGTTGCTATGTGGACAGTGAAGGAGTAAATAACTTCACCTGAGATAGGCTTCAGAGAGGCAGTAACAAAGAAGGAATCTGAGTTTGGTAGGCGAACAAGGCAGGAGGATGTATCCCCGATAGAAAGAACAGCATGTGTGGTGGCAGAAGGCACAGAGCTGAGAAAGATACTCTGCTGTATGTAGAGATTTGCAAGTACTCCAAAAGCACAGAAAAGTAGTTAGGGCATCATGATGAAAAAGGCCTTAAAGGACATATTAGAAGTTTTGGCTTTATCCTACAGAAGTGCAGAAATCAAAGATTCTTTAGCACGGAACTGATATCTTCGTATCTCTACTTCAGAAAGATTCCTTTGCTGCCTGCGACGAGGCCTTCAAGTTTCCTGCAGCTTGACTAAAAGATCGATGTCTTGACACGTGGTGTTGGAGGAGAGCTCGACGAATACTCTGGTGCGCCAGAAAGATGGACAAGTGCGTCCTAGAGCAGATTAAGGCTGGAGGCAGAAATGACAGAACTGAAACTGTCCTACTTCCCGCACATTGTGAGAAGGCAGTGTTCTTTGGAAAAGACAATAATGCTGGGGAAAACAGAAGGCAGCAGGAAAAGATGAAGACCAAATGTGTGATGGATTGACTCCATCACACAAGCCGTAGGCGTGAGTCTCCGGGAGCTGAGCAGGGCTGTTGAGGACATTGTGGATGTCACTCCTTCAGAGGGCATGTACCACACAGGGGCCCCTGACCTCCCTTTTCTTAGAGCATTTACTTCAAAAAACTTGTCATTGCAAATTTTTCCTCTGTCCTTATGAAATGTATGTAAATCTCCTTAAAAGCATATTGCTAGTTTTACAACCCAGGGAATGTTTTTCTCAAGGACCTTTGAAATGTAAGCATCAAGGAAGATAGTTCCCCTATTTCTCAGTCTCTGTGGGTGGTAGGAACCTAATTACCTTGAGCTGCTTTTCCAAGTTGTAAAACTACCTCCTATCATGGAGATGGTAGGAAATGTACTTTTCCTTTGGGTAAGGCCATTTGGCAAACCTGGGTGGCATACAGTCCATCTCACCCAGGCTCTTAAAAAATTTCCAGCCTTTTGTTTTAGCAGAGTTGAGTTGAGTCTCTCTTCACTTTTGCAATAGTCTTAAAGTCAATAGAAGTAATAGAAATAAAGTCATCCTTCCCTGTTTAATTTTATCCAGTTCCTTTTTTTTTTTTTTTTTTTTTTACTTTGACACCAGTTTGGACAATGGTTTTACAGGTAACAGATAAGGGGAGGAGGCATTAAGTGCAGGTGATTAATTATGAATCTATTGCTGTAATGCAAGGAGAGCTACTGAGATTCTATGAGACATTAGCAGAGGAAGAGACAGAAATAAGAAACATTTAGAGAGTAGAGTCTACAGGACTCGATGACCATGGATTTTTAGATATGAATGGAGAATGATTCTCAGCTTGTTGTTGCTGTTGATTTTCAAGAATCAAAACGTTTGACTGGGTGAATGGAGCTAAGACTCACTGATGAAGAGTATAAAATCTCATATATGAGAATGGCGATGAGTAAGTACATTTTCCTCACCCCACCTTCCTGGGTTGGTATTTGGAGGACTGTACAAACTATATATCTCAGACAAAGTTCTATGTGTATTGAAGGCACACAGTCCACAGAGAAAACAATGTGGTAGTCGGTGATGGTGGCAGACTTCATACTGAGAAAATGGAATTTCTCTCACATAGTTCTTCCTTTCAGTGCCCACTGTGAGTTCTCGTAAATACCTTGAGGGTTGTAAATACATCAGGACTGTTAGGGGATAGATACTGTGTTTCCCCAAAAATTAGATCATGCCGGACAATCAGATCTAATGAATCTTTTGGAACAAAAATTAATATAAGACCCAGTCTTATTTTACTGTAATATAAGACCGGATCTTTATAATATAATATAACATGATATGATGTGACATGACATGACATAATATAATATAATATACCAGGTGATATGATATGATATGATATGATATGATATGATATGATATGATATGATATGATATAATACCAGGTCTTATATTAATTTTTGCTCCAAAAGATGCATTAGAGCCGATTGTCTGGCTAGGTCTTATTTTTGGGGAAACAGGGTAGGCATCTTGCATCTGACCTCAAAATTGATCAAGGCCATCTCATCCCTTCTATTACTTGATTAGATTTAATGCTGGAACAAAGAGGCCATTTGAGAGATATTGGCAAATAATAGCATTGAACAGATTCAGATTTTCTGCATATTTTCAACCAGAACATAAAACTCTGTCTCCAGGGCCATTCTCCACATTTCATCAACAGACGGTGTCCCAGTCAATTGCTGTGCTCTTGTACCAGCATATAAAATCTGAAGCAGCTATCCAAGGGTGCATTAAATATAAAACGCCTGAATCATTCTGTCTTACAAGGAAACATATGGGAACCTTTGCTTCCTAATAAAGAAAACAATGGGGGTGGAGGCAGTCGCCACGGGATTAGTCTGCATCGCAAAGCTCCCAGACTCAGCAAACAGCTTGAAATGTGCAAGTTTTCGGCTGCTAACTTTCAAGCATAATGGAATTTTGGAGGGGAGGTATTCATTTCCCCAAATTTCCAATAAACTCAATCCCTCATTGGGTCCAAAAGGCCTAGGTGAGCTTCCTCAGCTTCGTATTAAGCTTCTCTAGACAATACTTTATTAATCATGTTCAGTACACACTTCGTTTCTCTGAGTATAATCCCAGTTTACTCCCAAATGTGAGCCGTCCTCTCACCACAAAAAAGCCAGAATGAACATGCTGGGTCTCATCATCCCACAAAGCCTTGGAGTGAAGTCAGGCTGATGTGGGTGAGGCTGTTTGGCTTTGTCACTGGGATAACTTGTACTTGGAATGACGACAGCAACACAAGAACAAAGAACAGTTCTTTGAAACTGGGATGATTCTAAAATTCCAGAAGTCCTGTCATTGCCTTAGGGACCACTGAAATGGTTGCATCACCGTTCATGGAATTGGAATTGAGCAGTAGCGTGATGAGCTATGCTGTTCCTACTTGGAAACGTGCGGAGAAGAGAAAGAATACTTTTGCCTTCCCGGACGTAAATTTACGGAAGCGTACCCTCGGTGATAATTCCGTGAATTTAACGTGTGCTCAATATTAAACCCATAGGTTAGAGGATGGAGCTGCTTTGTACACGTGGGTCATCTCTCCTTCCCTCCCTCCCTTTTTCTTTTCTTCTGTCTGAACTTTTGTCTATCCTTCCTTCCTGAGAAACCACGAAGGCACCCTACAGCTGCTTGATGCTGTTGGCAAATCATTGAGGCCTTGAAACAGTTTTGACTTTATGGCCTAAAAATTTCATTTCTCACTAAAATCAAGATGAGACTTGAAAGCTTCTAGTAGAAATACCCTATCTTTGAAGGTCTAGACATAAATCATATTGATGGTATTATTTACTATGTTCTAGTTCTAAAGTATTGAGAAATCGTTTATTTTTGTGTCAGTAGTCATGTAACCAGTGGGCTCTGATGAAATAGAAAATTCTTATTCTTTCCTTCATTGTTCTGTTTCATAATTCAAAACAACAGAACTCCAAATGATTGGGTCTCAAGGATATATTTAGGCAGAAAGAATGTGCAATTCTAAGTTGGAGTATGAAAAATGTTAGCTAATTTTACAACACAATTTAAAATACATATTTTAAAACAATTTATTTTGAACAATTAAAACTAATAAAATAAAGATTAAATGAGAATTTTCTTTCCACACAATCTTCCTGATCTTTCTCCCCTCCCCCCACTTTCTGAAGGTCCCGTGGTTACTCACTGACCACTTTTCCTCCAAGCATCTCCCTGCAAGGGAGGTCAGATTCCCTCCTAACTAGACCTCTGTGTCTTTCAGAGTCTTTTTGCTCCTTGGGGACAGAGATACAGAACTCCAAGTCTGTGATAGATCTTGAACTTCCTTCTTCCACAGCAAATGTCTGGGTATCACGTTTACAGAAATCTCAGGTTAGCAAAATGCCTCATGTTTTTCCTCAGGAAACATTAGTAGAGTATTTCAGCTGTTCAGCAAATGTTAATAACCCAGTCTGCTTATTCAGAAATTTTGTATTTTCTCCAGTGAATGTGTTTTCAGTCAGTTCTCTATTAATTATCACTGGTTCCTAATTTGAATTTTATCTCAGTTTTTTTGAGGTTATATTTTTACTTTCTTAAACAAGAAAACAATAGAAATGTTGCGATGCTGAACGAAATGTTAATTTTGTGATTTATGAAAGATTACTAAGACTATGATTTCCTTTTAGAATTTTTTTAATGTGATTCTTTTTTCCCCCTCTAAAATCTACTTTTGCAAACCGTTTATCTTTATTCTGTCTGAGTGACATCATATGGTGACTATAATATGAGTTAATTCCAGGAAGCAAGGAAAAGATGACTATACACCCAAATCAGCAATCTGGCCCTCTTTTATAGCGCATCCTTTCAATATTGCTCTCTTTTCAGCCTTATACCTCTGGGTATGGCATGCTGATTTCACTACTACCACTTACAGCGTGAGGCGCCGGGGGGGTGCAAAAAACATTTTCCCAAATGATTTCCAAACTCAATCCATTCTTCAGTAATTACATTTGTAGATAATGGAAAAGAAGCCATTTACGTAGAGTGCTTTTAAATCATAATTAATTGCACATGCAAATGCACTGCTAAATTGGGATGCTCAATTAGACAGCTAATTGCATCAAAAATGAAAGCGTGCCCTTAAACTGTGACATGGGCTCTGGCCCACCATGTGCAACCTCACACTTAAAGAAGCAACTATCTCTTTTCTTGATGTACTTGTAGGTATGGAAAGGGAAAAAAAGTGCCACCTGCAGAAGGTGGAAGTCGTGGCCAATCGTCACTGTCCCGCAGTTTAGATCTGTAATACAGATGGTCTATTTTAAGCCAGATCCTCTGAAGATGAGACACCCTGGAGATGCCAGGAGTTTTACAGCTCTCTAAAAACATTTTACTCATGAAGCAAGTACTATGCTTCTACAAATAGCTCATTTTTGAAAACACAGGAAATATTTTCCTATAGGCCTTTAACTCCTATAACATTTAGTATCTTGAAGCTCTGAGATGAGTAACTAGTAGTTAAATTGGAACATTTAGATGCTCATAACCAACATTATTGCCAATAGATACATTGTCTCGTATTTGTATAGAAATGACAATATTTTAGTATATATTTGCCCATCTCATAACTCCACGAGATGAGCAGAAAATGTACAATTATCCTCATGTTATAAGCAGGAAACTACCCTTCAGAGAAGTGAGGTGATTTGTCCCAGAAAGTCAATTGTAGAAAGGGAACTACAATTACCATTTTAAAAATCAGTATGGTGGTATTTCATGAAACTGGTGGTGAGTAGTAAAAAATATACTTTGTGAAATAAGTGAGTCTAAAATCTCTAGCATTCTCAGATAAGTTTGCAAAACTTGAGATGATTTTGTAATTTAAATAATAAACAGTCTTAAGAGCAAAAGCACTGTGTTAGGCAGAATAATGGCTCCCAAAGATGTGCTAATCCCCAAGCCTGTGAATATGTTAGGGTTACATCACAAAGGGGAATTAAAGTTACTAATCAGCTAATCTTAAAATAATAGGACCTGAAAATAGGTCCTGGATTATATGGGTGGGTCCCAAGTACCATATTTCCTCGAAAATAAGACCTAGCGGGACCATCAGCTCTAAGGCATCTTTTGGAGCAAAAATTAATATAAGACCCGGTCTTATTTTAATATAAGACCGGGTCTTTATAATATAATACAGTATAATATAATATAATATAATATAATATAATATAATATAATATAATATAATATATACCGGGTCTTATATTAATTTTTGCTCCAAAAGATGCCTTAGAGCTGATGGTCCGGCTACGTCTTATTACATCTGTAATACAGTTGGTCTATTTTAAACCAGATCCTCTGAAGATGAGGCACCCTGGAGATTCCAAGAGTTTTAGAGCTCTCTGAAAACATTTTACTCATGAAGGAAGTGCTGTGCTTCTACAATAGCTCATTTTTTGAAAACGCAGGCAATCTTTTCCTATAGGCCTTTAACTCCTATAACATTGAAGTGGCAGAGGGAAATGGAAGAAGAGAGTCAGAGGGAGCTGTGACCCGAGGAGAAAGGCACAGGCAAATGCAACATGGCCGGTTTTGGCGATGGAGAAAGGAAGCTATGAGCCAGGAAACATGGGTGACTTCTAGGACCTAGAAAAGGCCAGGACATCAGTTCTCCCCTAGAGGTACCAGAAAGGAGCACAGCCCTGCTGACACCTTGGTGTCGGCCCCATGAGCTCTGGCTCAGACTTCGGACATCCAGAATTATAAGATAAAAATCTGTGTTGTTTCAAGGCACTTAGCTGGTGGTAATTAGTTATCACAGCAAGTAGGAAACGAAGACAAATTGTGTCTAAACTCTATACAGCTGAATGGCAAACAAATACTTGTAAAATAAACGAAAGATGTCTCCTAAATGTTGTGACTATACCAGGGTGATGTTGTTAAGTCCTGGAATCGTCCCCCCTCAGACAGACAGAGGACACACACGATAATGCAAGTCACACAGCGAGGTTTATTTCCAGCTAGCTGGGGTCCCAGTCTCTGCCCGACGCAGCGGGTTTTAACAAGGACCCCCAGCTCTTAAAGCCAAGGGTTTTTATAGCGTTTCTAAGGCACTCAGTAATTTTCCATAGTCTTAGGGAGTACAAGATAAACTACAAGTCTCACAGCTTCAAAGAGTTTAAAGATAAGCTACAAAGTCTACATAGCTTCAGAGAGCAGGAGATAAGCTACCATACTTCTGGTCTCTATGCTGCTGCTGCCCACATCCTGGAATTAACAATTAGGCCATTAGGTTATTTTAAGCTCAGGGCTATTAACCCTACCTTGACCTTAAAGTAGCAGTTCTAGCAGTTCTCATGTTAATGGTCTCTTACAATGTAAACTGCTTTGAGGGCTGACTCTCTGTTTTATGGACATCAGACTTAGTATTTTGAATTGATTTCTTGATAAACGTAAAATAACATAAAAGTTGCGTGAAGGTATAACAAGTGAGGGGAAAGAGCCTGATTTGGTTTTAGTTAGATCAAATTGCACCTTGAAATGAACCAGGTTGTGTCCCACACAACTACTGTCAGAGTAAAACTTGGCCAGTAACAGAACTTGATCGATTCCGAGACCGTTAGGCTTTCATATTAACATATTAGAAACCAACATTCATCATAGAACCAATGGCATTTTACCACCACTCCCAGCCTGGTGCATGTGTACAACTTGGCCATAACTGGTCTTATTTTCATCGCTTGTATTAACTTACTAAGATGTGCAATGTTCCTACTGCAGGTCACATGTAACTGGCATCAAATGAAAAGTGAAAATGTAAGCAAAAAGGCAAAGATACTGTGCAGCAGGGCATAAGTTTTTTCTTAGTGAAACAAATATTAATTGCTGGCAGAAAAACTGAAATTATACATTTCTTTTTTTGGCAAAGTAGCAACCAAGGAAGTGAGAAAGAAAATACTGACAAATTGTGACGCTGTATTATGTTTTCTTAATGGGACGTATGCAAAAGGATTACCTATTATATTCCAAGCAATGTAATTGAAGGCAGGGGAAATTGACAAGTTCCTCAGAAGAAATGAAAGAAATTTCAAGGCAATGTGACTAATTCATGAATTGTGCAGGACATTCATTAAATCATTGGGTCATAATTTAATCAGTAGAATTATTTCCTGGTACAATTATTGATATCTCAGATTAGGTAAACAATAATAACAAGTAGACAAATGGATGAACAAGATGGGTGATTTAGTTTATATCTTGCTCCTATAGCATGAGACAGAGGCAGTTTAAAATAGAATATGGAATCATTTGCAATCATTATAGATTAGGTTCTCCTCAGCCTTATTACATAGTAAATAGAGCAAGGTAACTTTTCTGAACCTCTATTCTGACATATAACATGAGATAATAATATTTACTTAAAGCTATGATGAAACGCTCACATTTAGAGCTCTTGATCTGCAGCCAAAAGGAAAGTCTATGGGTCAGTCTGACCTTCCAAGGAATTCAGAGTCAGAGCCAGTCCCACTCTGTGACCCTACGCTTGTTAGCTAACTTCTCAGTTCCTGTGGTAGTCAGTCCCCAAAGGCCCTCAGTGAGCCCTTGTGTAATCCCCTCCCTCACTGGACAAGGTTTCATCTGTGTGACCAGTGGTATACGGCAGACAAGATGTTAGGTCGCCTTTGAAAACCACAGCTTCTGTCTTAGGCAACATGTGCTTTGGGGGAAGTCGGCCTGCCTTGTCTTGGGGGTCCCCAGGCAAGCCTGTGGAGAGGCCCACATGCAAGAAACTGAGGCTTCCAGGCAATAGCCATCCGAGTGAGTCTTCTGAGAAGCAGAACGTGCAATTCCAGTTGAAATATAATACAACCCCAGGTGATTAAAACCCCGTGAGAGACGCTGAGCCAAAATCATCTAGCTAAGCCACTCTGGGGTTCCTGACTCATAAATCATGAGACAACACTTGTTTTTTGCATTAATCCAGTGAATTTTGAGGTAATTCTTTTACATAGTACTAAATAACTAATACAGTGTCATCTAAAAAGTGAGGCTAAAGAGAGAGCCTGTTGTAAACTATCAAATATCAATACACATTCTGATTACTATGATTTTTTCCCAAGTCCATTTCCTCAGGTAACCTGAGTGCTCTTAGACTTGTTATTAATTCAGAATAAGCCACCAAGAGGAATTGTATCGAGGTCTCCAAGATTAACCCCCACGTTTAATGATTTGCTGGAAGGGCTCACAGAACTCAGATAAGCTTCCATACTCGTGGTTATGGTTTATTACAGTGAAAGCTTAGAGATTAAAATCAGCAAAGGTAGAAGGTGCGTAAGGCAGAACCCAGGAGACACCAGACGCAAACTTCTGGTTGTCCTCGCCCAGTGGAGTTGTATGGATAGCACTTAATTCCCCCAGTAACAATGTGAAATAAGATGTACACAGTATTGTTAAACAGGGAACCTTCTCTGAGTCCTGGTGTTCAGAGGTTTAATGGGAGAGCAGTCCTGGAGGCACAGAGCACTCATGTGGCTGACCTTAGCTACTCTCCAGCTTCTTCAGAAGTCAAACTGGTACAGTATGGCCCAAGGCCCCTGCCAGATATGACATTGTTAGCATAAACTCTCTGGCGTGGGGCAAGGCTCAAAGCCCCTACAAAGATATCTTATCAGGGAGGATATTCCTAGGGCTTTGACGTAATCTCCCAGGAGCTGGCAAAGACCAGCCCTTTATTTGGAATGTACAGGGTTTGATCTCTCCAACCCTGTTGAGTTAACGCTTGACTTCAAAGATATGGTCCTATAGATTCATAGGTCTGCATTTATTCCTTCATCTATGCTACATCCTCACCAGGCACTCTGGTCTACCTCTTATTTCTAAATATGATGGGGGCAACTTGGAATTATGCTATTTTCATGCCTTAAGGAAACATCTGGGTGGCTTTGGTATGCAATGGAATGAAATTACCAAAAAAACTCCATCTTTTTGCAGAGAACCACTGGGAAAGGTCCAGGTGTCATACGTATAGCCTCAGTAGTGCTGGGGTGGTGAGCTGGTTTCAGTAGCCCAGCAGAAGGAAGGAACACACTCTAGTGCGAAAGCTGCAAGCATCAAAGTCAGGGCTTGGCATTCTTTTCTTTTTTCTCCCCTGGTTAGTTGTAATTTTGCGGCTTTGTTTGAAAATTAATCATGGTTGCAAATTAAAAAAAAAAAAAAAAAAGGCTCACCGTATATTACATTTAATGCACTATGCTTTCGGTGAGAAAAAAAATGATGACGCATGCTTTAAATATTTTTCTTAGGAACTGGAGAAAGCTTTGCAGATTTTTGAGTCAGACACTGGTGCGATTAAATCTGATCTTTGAATGGAGTAACATATGGAATGGATTGGAAGTGGGAGAAAGTGAATAAGCCAAACTGTTAGGTCAGTACCACCCTCAGTGAGATTGTGCCAGTGAGAAAGAAGGTAGGAACGGATTCTGGGTAGGCAACCGGAAAGGACGGCTAGTTTCACTGTGAAATCATGAGGTTAGAGTTTTAGCAGCCCTAGTTTAGGAAATTGCAAACTCAGTCAGTTCCATGTCTAAGTTATTAGACATTTTTAAGGAAACACACATTGGTCTCAAATCAAAGGAAAAGGAAACATGTACCCCCCACCACTGACCTTTTTTTCCCTTTAGCCTAAATAATTCAATTCATCTACCGTGTTTCCCCGAAAATAAGACCTAGCCGGACCATCAGCTCTAATATATCTTTTGGAGCCAAAATTAATATGAGACCCCGTCTTATTTTACTATAAGACCAGGTATAATATAATACAATAATATAATATAATATGATATAATATAATACAATACTGGATCTTATATAAGACTGGGTCTTATATAATATGATATGATATGACATGATATAATATGATATAACATAATATAGTATAATGTGATACCGGGTCTTATATTAATTTTTGCTCCAAAAGACGCATTAGATGGTCCAGCTAGGTCTTATTTTTGGGTAAACACGGTAAACTCAGTCTTTTCATCCGATTGTATTTTGTTTCCAATCTCTGTATTGCTACCTTTTAACCTCGCTGCTTTTTCTGTCCCTTTTTATCCTCATCTTCCTATTTGGACTTTATCTTCAGCATTTTTTCTGTGCTGGCTCTTCTCAACAATCGATCCATATTTTCCCACTGTTCCTATACGTCCACTGCATGCCTCCCCAGGTAAACGCCTCAGCTCTCTCATTTCTAGGCCCCTCTTCCTTGGACTGCTGACAAATCCATGTGATTTATACCAACTATACGGGGCACGGCCTTAAATCTTGAGACAATCCACTTTGTATTTGAAGGTATTTGTTTCTTCTGTTCCCATCAGGTGAACTCTCCTGCCTTTAGGTGTGTCTCTACAGAGGCTTTATTAGGATGAGGAAACTGACTTGTGGCCAGAGGCCCTACGTGGCCCCCACACGAAACTTATTTATAGGAGTGATTCACTTCCCATCTTCCAGATTCCTGTTCTGCTAGCATAGACTTTACATCATATGTTTCAACCTTTGGCCACAAAAAATGCCTCTTATCAGCTGCACAAAGAATGCACGGTTATCCCCACAAATGGGGCTTATGTATGGATGCAGGAAGAGATAAAGCAGAGACTAACTGGTGCTGCCCCAGTGCAGCCTGAATGAAATGTCACAAGGAGCCGCGTGACTCGCAGGTCAGTGGGGCGGCTGGCTTTCTCCCTGGGAGAGGAGTCCAATGTCCATGGTGCCACATGCCTGTCAGGGGCCCACCTTCCCCCCTGCTCCAGCAGTGTCTCCTTTTCTGGGCAAAGCCTGGATGCCTTCCTGTGTTTTGGTTCAGGAAAATGTAAAGCAACTGTGGTGGTTTTCAAAGATAAGCAGTCACCCTGTCAGGGGCTTCATATGGCATAAAACTAAACGTGGTGTCATCTGTTGCAAAGAGGTAGCCACTTTGAGCATCTAGAGCTCCCTTGAGTATAGTCCTTTAAGAGATCAGCTCATCTTCCCTGACCACACGCTTTGTCTTAAGTTGTCTCCTTGGTTGCTGGATCACTGCTTCCAACACGAACGTACTTTCCTCCCTCTTGTAATATACCCTCTCTGATACCCCTAAAGTTATTAAGTAGAACAATCCTTAGAATTCCAAATAATTTACTGCTTGATTTGAGGTACAGCCAGGAAGCAGAGTACTGAGATCAATAGACTCTACCCCTCGCCTCATTTTAACAGAGCACACCTCCACGAAATAAATGGCAAAGCTATCTCACCAGAGCTATAAAGGAAAGCTCTGGACACTTGAGAAGGAAGAAAACACGGACCTTTAGCCTCTTAAAAAATGGTTAAAAAGCTTGATTAGAGCGAGCATAGGTCCTGATTTGCTTAGGACAGAATCTGCTTATAACTATTGCACTGGATTGATTACTTAAAGCACCTCCTTTACTCTAAGAAGTATCCTGATTCAGATGATAAGTTATGTGGTGCCCCTAAGCTTATCTAGCAGGTGGCCCAAGTGGTCACTCTCAGAGAACTGAAAAGCAGGCGGAGAGCTCTGAGAAGACGCAGAGGTGTGAGACCCAGAAGTCCCTGAATGCTGCAGGGTGAGACTCAGCAAGTAAGGTCAATGCTGCAGAAAGAGCAGGAATTCTGATTGGGAAGACACGATCAAATGGAGTAATTAGGAGGTCACTGGTGACTTCCAGGGAGCAGCTTCTGAGCATTTGTGAGGCAGAGGTTGTAATTTCAATGGAAAGGAAAGTGAGTTAGAGGTTCCACACTGGCCAACTACATTTTAGAAAAATATGAGTTAAAGGGAAGAAAGGAATAAAAAGTGGGACAAGTATATAAATGAATTGATCCTAAAAAAAGAGAAACAGAAATGCGAAAGGCTGTTAAACATACACGGAAAAGCTTAGCATAAAAAAGTAATTAAAATTAGAATTATGCTACAATATTTTTAACTGTCATACTGGCAAGGGTGAGAGGAAAGAGGCACTGTCATATCACTGTTGGTAGAGAATAAATGATTATAAACTGAATGGAGAGTGGCTTGGCAATATGTATGAATATATAAAATGGAAGTTCCATTTGACCTAGAAATTTCTACTTTCAGAAATTGTCCTACAGATATTCTTGCATCAGTACAGTATGAGTTTATATGAGGATATTTCTTATAGAATTATTTGTGATATCAAAATCTTGGAAATCACTTAATGCCTTTCAATAGGGAACTGGATAAATAATAATAGAAAGTGTTGAGTGCTTAGTATGTATCAGATGCCGTTTTAAGTCTTTCATTTGTATTGACCATTTTATTTTCTCTCAATAAACCTGTTAGGTCAAATGACAATTACCCTCCTTTTATCGACGAGGAAATTGTAGCACAAAGAGGTAAGTAACTTGCCCAGGGTAATATAGCTCAGTAAATGGTAGATCTGGGATTTGAACTCAGAGCTTAGTCTTATAACCATCAGTATAGACAAGCCTTGTTCTCCAAAAGAATGAGGTCTTTTATTGTTTGCCTTAAAAATAATGAGGAAGACCTATATGTACTTCCATGGAATGATCTCCAAGACACAATTTTAAGTTAAAAGAGGATGGTGCAAAATACTGTGTTTAATATACTCTCATTTGCATGAAAACAATGCGTTTATATTTATGCAGAGACTCCATCTGGAAGACTATGCAAGAAGTAGGGGTTGTCTTCGAGAAGACAGTTGGTGGCTGCAAGATAGAGGACACTTACATTTTGCTGTACACTCTTGTATCTTTTGGATTTTATACTGTGTTTCTACTACTTCTTTAATTTTTAAAAATTATAGTTGACATATAATATTATATTGGTTTCAGGTGTACACCACAGCGATTCGACACTTATATACCTTATGAAGTGATCACCACCATCAGTCTAGTAACCATCTGCCACTGTACAAAATTATTATGATGAAATTGACTGGATTCCCTATGCTTACATTGTACCCTTGTGACTCATTTCTTTTATAACTGGGAGTTTGTATCTCTTAAACCCCTTCACCTTTTTCGCCCAACCTTCCACTTCCCTCCTTTCTGACAACCACCAGTTTATTCTCTGTATCTGTTTTGTTTTGTTTGTTCACTTGTTTTGTTTTTCTAGATAAAATTATTTTAAGAGTAAAAAGGAAATAATGGTGATACAGAAACAATAAAATAAGATATAGATAATAATGACAAAATATAGGGGAAAGTTGAACTAACCTAGGCTGGAATAGGACATGGGCTTAAAGGAAAGAAACACATTGGAGCAACATGAGGCTTTATAGAAATACCACTACATTTTTAAAAATTGAGTAAGATACATATAAGATGAGGTCTGCTCTCTTCACACATTTTTAAGTATACAGTATAGTATTGTTAACTAGATGCACATTTTTATAGCAGACTTCTAGAACTTATTTATCTTGCATGACTGCAACTCAACACCTATTTGTGTTAGTCAGTTCAGTCTTCCATAACAAACTGCATTGGATGGGATGGCTTAAACAACAGACACTGATCACTGATTTTCCCATAGTTGTGGAGGCTGAAGGTCTCAGATCAGGGAGCAAGAAGCATCATGGGTTTCTGGTGAGGTCTCTCTTCCTGGCTTATAGGTGACTGCTGTCTAGCTCACATGACTTCTTGGGGGTGGGGACTGAAAGAGAGAGAGAGAGAAAGAGAAAGAGAGAGAGAAGGAGAGAGATGTCTTTGGTCTCTTCTTACAGGGCATCAATCCCATCAGATCAGCCCTCATTTAACCTTAAATATCTCCTTAAAGTCTCTGTCTCCAAAGTAGTCACACAGGGGTTAGGATTTCAACATGTGAATTTGAGGGGGACACGATTCAGCCCATAACACCACTGAATGACAACACTCCATTTCCTCTTCCCCTTAGTCCCTGGTAACCACCATTCTACTTTCTGCTTCTGTGAGTTTGACTACTATGGGTACCTCACATAAATGGAATCATGCAGTATTTGTCCTTCTGTGGCTGGGTTATTTCACATCCTATAATGTCCTCAAGATTCATCCATGTTGTAGGTAGCATGTGCCAGGATTTCTTTTTTAAGGCTGAATGATATTCCAATGTTTTTTTATCCCACATTTGTTTATCCATTCGTCTATCTAAGGACATTTAGGTTGATTCCATATCTTGGCTGTTGGGTATAATGCTGCCATGCAAATGGATGCGTTTTCCCTGGATTTAGGAGGGTAAATTCCCACCTAGAGGGGTTTGCCGATTTCTTTTTTAGGAGCTCGTAGTCACTCGAGCCTTCTGGCGTCTCCAGTACCACAGAAGAGGTAAACACCTATGTCTTTATGTTTCTTGTGAGTTTTCTGGAGCAGCTGTAGGCTGGCCACTTCTCTCTTGTTGGTGGTCTCCAGGCTTCTAGAGTACGCTGGTCCCGTCAGCTCCTTGGGTTGGGAAAGACAGAAATTAGTGCCCCCAGCAGTCCGTGAAAAGTTGGAACATTGGACACATGTCCTAACTCTTTTCCTACCCAAGGAGAAGCTGGGAGTGGGGTTTTCTCTCCCACTCTTCCCCAGTGGAGCAGGGAGGGCTCTAGTGAGGGAGCGTGCGTTAGTCCAAACCTTTGCCTTTTTTCCCAGGAGCTCCCAACCTGATGCTCCGTTCCTGTCAGCATTTCGATGCAGGCCAAATAAACACATCCCTTGGGCATAGAAATTCTGAAAATTCTCAGAAAAAGAATGAAATAAATCCAAAAATATTGCAAAGGACTCACTGTCCTAGTACTGACCTTTGCACACAGAGAATCTATAATAATGATGAGGATGTCTTAAAGTTGAAGAGAGAAGTTGTGAAATAATTGGAAGCAGAGTAAACAACTGGAAATAGCAGGTGGGAATAAGGCTATCTCCTCTTAAGTTTTTGATGCATAAGAATTGGGGTGGGGAGAATGTCCATTTCAAAATGTCTTTAAAGGTTAAGGAGAAGTGATTTTCTCAAATCTTGTTTGAGTCAATGTGTGTTCCACTGACTCCAGAGGGCTCAGAGCAAGTGGCCATGGAGTGTATTTAAGGAAGCAGGGAATACATTGATGAGGAAATACGAAAGTGGTGAGAGTTAGGAATGAGACCACCAAGAGCAAAAGTGATGTATAGAAGTTCCTTGGTGCTAGTAATCGTGGGTCATGAATTGCTAGAGGCTACAAGCTGGGAGGAGGCTGAAAGGGTAGGATTGCTGAGTTGAAGACTATTTAGATATATGTGTGAAATGGACTCATCCCAAGGTACCCATTGGAAATAATGCTCCTCGAAGATTTACAATGCTGGTGCTGACTTCTTAGTACTTAAGATTTCTTGGGCTTCAGTAATGGTGATTTTGATGGGGCAAGCTGACGGAAGCTTAACACATTTTTGTTCACCGAAAGTAGAAATAATATGAAGGAACTGACCTGGCCTGCCTGCTTCAGCATTAAAGTGGGACCTTCCCCTCAGCCTCCTCAGTGTAGGCTGTCTCCCCAGCCACCGTGATGTTGAATCTACCTCCATCCACTAATCGCCAATGCTCTAAAGCCAGCTCCGAGAACTTTCTTGTGTTACCATTCCAGGCTTTCAGATCTCAAATTACGATGATAGGGTTCCTGGTAAAATTTTTATTTGTGAAAGGAATATGACTACGTCATAGAAATTCTAAAAAAACAGAGGAAACAACACCTCTGATTTATTCATAATCTACTATCTTGAGAATCACTGATATAATTTTGGCATACTTTTTCTGGACATTCATATTTTTATATATTTTTGATTATACAGTAAATTTAGCTTTGTAATTTGCTTTTTTGTGTGTTAACTTATGGTCATCATTTTCCATCATTGCATAAAATTGCCTTTATTTACCACTCTTTAACAGTTCTCTAACATTACACATCATTATAGGTTTTCACTTCTGTTAATATCAACACTGAATATCTTTGTACATAGGAATTTTTCTATATGTTAGGTTATTTCTCTAGGGCAGTATCTCAAAAGCAGATTATTGTTTAAACAGTGTAACATAATGCTATTTTTTAAATTCTTATTAGTGGTTCTGGTAAACACTGTAGGCACTTTTTTTTTTTTTTTTTTTTTTAAATACTCACTATCTCTATATCTGAGGCTGGCATTTTAACCCCAATTCTGGATAGAGAATTGTAAGCTTAGACCGGTGAACTAGCTTACTCAAGACCACACAGCTGACAGATGGATGAAATTGGGTATGGAACCCAGAGTAGAGAACCAGAGTAGAGAAGCTAAAACCTTGTACAAGTTGCAACCCCGTAAAGAAGGTGGACATGGAGTTTGCTGTTGAGATCTGCCGTTTCAACGCTCTTTAAAGGGGAAAGCCAGCCTTTTGACCTCAGTGCCATTCTGCTCTGTATAAGGAACTTAATAGACTCTATATGCCCCTAGAATAATATCAAAACATTCACTTTATCATTCATTCATTTTAACTGACAAGATTGTGCATAATATTAACAGCTGAAATAGACGTATTAGCCATTAAGGTAGATTTAATTATTGGTTTAATGGATGATGATGTATGTCAAACCGAAAGCTTTAAGGACTGCATCTCGGGCTCACTTAATTCACTGATGTCCTTTTTAATCATAGATATCTGAAAGATGTAGTTCCTTCTAGAATTAAACTTCTGCCCATAAGCGGAACTAAATAATAATGATAGATTTCAACAATGGATCCCAACCAGTGTAAATGTTAAAGTGCCATGGTTAAAATTAAGCAAAAATGTTGAAGGATATGGTCAAGAAAAATGATATATCTACTTTTAAATGGGGGCCTCATCATATAGCTGTGGATAGGTAAATCAAAATTCCAGAAGTGCATTATGGATAGCGAACAAAAGGACCCAGGATTTTTTTTCTATAGAAACCATTATCTGTACGTTAGTTACAAAGCAGAGTCTTTGCCCAAGAATCTGTTTCATTCTGTTTAATCTCTAACCAGTATTCCATACATTAGTGATGAGTCCAAAAATATGATCTGAAACCAAGCCTATAGACTTTCAGGTGTTTTTTTTTCTTTTTTCTGATTTCTCAGAGGGATTCAGCCGAAACAGAATGAAATTCAATCTTATAAAAAGGATTTTAGAAGCATCTGCAGTGGACTGAAATAATATGAGAGGAATGAAAAAAAAATAAATCATTCACCAGAAAAAAAGAAAGAATAGGCTTTTAAAATCCTAACAGGAAAATATCCTGCTGCTACCTAAGAAATGGATCATTGAGCCGGTACCCACTCATGGGGATGTTATTCCTTTGTCTTTCTAGAACATATGAGCCTGAGGTAGACTTTTTTCTTTCTTTAGCAGACCTGATGTAATTCTGTTTAAGTCTAGAAGAGACTAAGCTTTCTCTGCTGTTTGCTAGCTTCTTTCTCAAGGTGCCTTGACTTTAATTTGCTTACTTGAGATTTTTATAAGATTGTACAGGTAAACATTAAGGAACAAAGTTTGAAGAAAAGGAATCCATAATGCTCATGAACATTTAAATAAAGATATGTATCCTATATCAAATACAATGAAAAGTCTTTGCTATTTAAAGTGGATACACAGCAAATGTCCCTTTAGAAAATACATGTGCTCTGCAAGAAGCTTTTCCAATACATTGAACTTTGAACTCATATTTATCAGAACTGACTGAACACTCTGGGTTTGACTTTGTCACTTCACAGGCATACTTCTAAGCATAGAAATATAGCTGCTGATGTATTTCGAACAGATCACAGAAGTTTATATCGTTAGAGGGAGTGAGTAGCAAGGCCTGGAGGAAGTGTGGGAATCAAGCTGACTATAGGCCAACCCACAAGAAGGCATATCGCAGCCAGAAAAGTAATCCAAGTGGGAAGTTCCCTCCCATCGTTAGCCAGCCTGATATACGAGGCCAGGACTGGGCATAAGAAATAAAGGAGAACTGACAGCTTCTGTGCCATCCACTCAGTCCATGTTCAATTGTTCATTTGGGGTTGATTTGACTTGTTGGTGCAATGCATTGACTTTTAATGATTAAAAGAACTAGGTTCATATGACATATACCCAGGTATAAACCATGCTAAAAAAACACACAAAAAACTGAGGCTCACTGAGTTAATGATAAGAGATATAGAAATCTTTTCTGTCACGGTAAATGTAGGTAAAATTCAAAGCTTAATGTCAGGAACCAAATGATTTTGAAGGATAAATCTTCTTTCCTTTCTCTGTACTCGGTCTAATCACTGGAGAACTTCACCACTTACAAACAGTCAGGTTGGGTAAGGTGTACACAAACCCATGGCCCTGAAGCCCGGTCATCCCACACAATTGGACTATTAGTGGTGGACGCCAACAGTGCTTGATTGGTTGTATACATAGCTTTGTTTCTATGACAATTTTACATAAAGGAGCTTCTGTGTTAAGCTCTGTATCAATTAATATTGATATTACTTAAATGCCATTGAAATGGGGGAGGGAATAAACTATTTTATTGAGATACTCTGCCAAATGTAAGGTTAATTTTATCCCATGTGTCAATTCTTGATTTCTGGAAATAGGATGCTAGAGACAGAATTAGAAGTTTGAGATGCTGATTGGGAAAACACCTATGAAGGCTACGGGGAGAGAGAGGACGGAAAGAAAACAGAAGTAGGCAGAGAAAGCCATCAGATGACATTCAAGTATGATGCTTGCCAACGGCGACAGGAAAGAAAGGACAGCTGGGTAAGAAGAGTCTCTGACTGCAGTGCATCTCCGAGAAAGTCTAGGTCAGGCCAGTGAGGAGCCCCCCAAGGCAAAGATTGCTCCTTACAAGAGATTCACATCAAGTAGGACCTGCCTGGCCCTAGGTTAGAGCCATTCTCATTCATTAGCTGGGAGCAGCCAGGGCGCTCAAGGCTTCAGTGTAAACACTGCAGTGGATCCTAAAACTGGCAGCTGGGTCACTCTTGAAGGGAGTTCATGTATCTCCGTGACTGACTGTGTCATGTGGGGTTTCTGCTCCCGCTCCCCAAACAAGAACACAAGATATGGTGAGGCCAAAAAGGAACACCCACGGAGCCATAGATATGGGAGTCATATCACTATATTCTTGCTGGCAGCTGGGCTGGAGACACAGGAAGCAGGAGCCACATGACCCTCAATCCACCCTCCGCTTCTCTGCCAACCAACCAATCCCCTTGTGAACAGCAATCCGCACTTGCTAGCTCAGCCACCATCCTCTGCTAGCATAGCCACGGCAGGTATATTAGTGGCTAATGGCTGACCGGTATCAGCGGATGGCCAACTAGTCACAGCTGATGGCCATCTACTACCCAAGCCAGCACCTTGCCACATGAGGCCAAAAGCCTGGAAACTGCTGTCTGAGATTCTGTCCCCACAGACTGCCACACCACTTCCATCTCCCCTGAATTACAAACCCACCCCCTCCATCTATTTTCCAAACTTTGGCCCAGAACAGAAATGAAAAACTCATAGTAAAGTTTTCCCTTGTGTGCCATGATAGACATCACTGACCAATCAGTGTAATCTTTCCTGCTGATCTCAGACACAGATGCATAATTCTCCTCAACATAGCTCTCCAGGAAGTCACTCTCCTAGACTTGGGATCTGAGATAAAACCTAATTGCTACTTCTGGTTATGTCTCTGAACTTTATGGACAGGAGCAGGGATATCGGTTAGCGTGAAATAATGCAAAAGTGATATTTGGTCTCCCTAACGAGACAAGTGTCCATCTGATACCCTACAAAATCTTTACAACATTATTGATTACATTCCCTAAATTAAATTTCATAACCCCGTGGCTATCTTGTGGTTACTGACTGTGCTTTCTAATCCCCTCACCTTCCCCCTTATCCCCACCCCCCACAACTAGCAAACATTAGTTTTTCCTCTATGTCTCTGAGACTTTTTCTGATTAGTTCATTCATTTATTATTTTCTTTAGATTCCACATGTAAGTGAGATCATACGGTATTTGTCTTTCTCTGTCTGACTTATTTCACTTAACATAATGTTCTCTAGGTCCATCCATGTTGTTGCAAATGGTAAGATTTCTTTCTTCTTTATGGCTGCGTGATACTCCATTGTATAAATGTACCACAGTTTCTTAATCCAGTCATCTACCGATGGGCATTTCGGTTGTTTCCATGTCTTGGCTATTGTGTATAGTGCTGCAAAAAACATAGGGGTGCATAAATTTTTTTGAATTAGAGTTTTGGATTTCTCCGGATAGATACCTAGGAGTGGAATTGCTGGATCATAAGGTAGTTCCATTTTCAGATTTTTGAGATACCTCCATACTGTTTTCCATAGTGGCTGCACCAATCTGCAATCCCACCAACAGTGCACAAGGGTTCCCTTTTCTCCACATCCGCGCCAGCACTTGTTGTTTGTTGATTTATTGATGATAGGGATGCTGTAGATGCCTGATCACTGCACTGTACACCTGAAGCTGAAGCTGAACAATAATGCATGGCAACTACATTCATTATTATATATATGAATTATACATATGAAGCTGAACAATAATGCACGGCAACTACATTGAGCTACAAGAAGCAAAGTACAGCATTAGGAATAGAGACAGTGGAAATGTAATGTCTGTGTGTGATGTCAGAGGAGTAGTGGGGGGGGAGGGGTTTGACACTGTGTGAGGGATATAAATGATAAACGTCTAGCTATTACATTGTTTTATGCACCTGAAACCAAAAAAAAAAAAAAAAAAAAAAAGTGCTATTTGGGCTTTCGTGTATGGATGGCTCTGCTGGACAGCAACACATTTTCAGTGGCTCAACATGACTCATCTCAAAAGATACATACACTATGCTAAAAAATATATATGTATATATGTGTATATATATATATATATATATATATATATAGTTCTATCTTTCTATCTCTTTATATATGTATGAGATACATATTTTTTTCCATTAAGGAAGCTAAATTTATAACCATTTCATACTTTCAGTATACCCATACCCATCTGGGAGACAAACTCTTTAACCTCCCAGCAATAGTGTGTATATACAGGGGGTGCCAAAAAAATGTATACACATTTTAAGCGATGTTAATACTTTGGTTAACGATGCTCAAGCAGCAGTTCACCATAATCAGAAGTGTCTGGATATGATGGTAACCACTTTGAGTACCTCTTGTCATTGCAGAAATCAAACGTGACTTGTATTCATCTTTTGTTATCGATATATATTAATACAGTTTTTTCCTTTCTGAGGATGTGCTTACATTTTTTTTTGGCACCGTGCGTGCGTGTGTGTGTGTGTGTGTGTGTGTGTGTGTGTGTGTGTTGCTTTCTGAATTTTGGGGGTAGGACTCAGCTACCTATTTCTTCAAACTGCCACCTGCAAATGGTTTGCTGACACTGCAGTTCTCAACAGACGAGTATCTTTGTGTGTGTCGTTCCAAGCACAGTTGGAAGCAAGTCAGAGATGACTGCCTCAAGGTTTGTATCCTTTTATAGAGTACTTGGCATAATCTTCACATTACAGATATTATTCTTTAATGCAAAAATGCAATAATACCATTACAGTGGAGATCAAATTGGGTTTTGCCCATCTACTTCTAACATCTCTGAAATTTTTCATTTCCTCAAGTTCCCCTTGGTTGGGGGGTGGGGGACCCTGGAGCAGGAGCTCTCTAAAGAGTTATGCTTATGTATTAAATTCTTGCCACTGGGCAAATCTCCTGACCCAGAAAGATTTATTCTAAAAGTTTTATAAATAATCCTATCCCCTTTTATATGTTTCTCCCTGCATTCTAATTACGCTTTTGAGAAAGGGGAGAGAACAAATTTGATTGCCACTATTCTTATAAGAGATGACGCTGGTTTAACCTGAGCTGAGTACAGACCCATTGTCCTTCTCAGTATTTCCCCCCCAAAATCTTTATCAATGTGTCAAGCAGAATTTATTTGTCCTGATTTGATAGGATTTTTGAAAGGAAGAGGATTTGGAAATATTGAATTACTCATTTATGACTCAGTGGGGGGTTATTCTGAAACTACACATTGTGGTTCACGCAGGTCCAAGGCTGAACTCCAATTTCAATTGGGTTGACTGAGAAGTGAATTCGGCCCCTGGTCACCATAATTAGAGGCACTTAAAATTTGCATTTGAATGTGTGTTGAATTCTTAACAAATTAAGCAAGATGTGTCCTAAGTTAATTCCTGACCAAGTAATTAGGCAGAAAAGAGGGAGTAGAAAATGATATACATTGATAGGAGGGATAGAAACCGGTGGGCCAAAGCCATGTCCTTGACATGAAAACACCAAGAAAAACAGAATCAATGCAATATGTGCTTGATTAATTGCATCTAAACTTACTGAATTGCTGTGTCCCACATTTATTGGAGAGATGCCAAATGTGTGTCAAGGCTTCCTGTCGTGTACAGCACATCTAGGAAAGCGCAAGGGGTGGGGGTGGTTATGTTGAGAGAAGTTAGTACCTCTCACTTTTGCATTAGGTCTTCTCTTCTGTGGTCTGCCCAGTTCCCTTTATGTTCACGTGCATTCATGGATTACACCGAAAGCAGAGAGGCTCCTACAATTGGAATAAAACAAAGATCTGGATTTTGTTTTAGATGAAGCTTTAAACATACAGACACAACCCTTTAAGGTGTGGTTAGTGACATCCTTATCCAATTATAGAAGGGACTGCAGAAGAGGGGAACATGTTTTACAGGCAGAGCCAGCCTCTGTCACGAGCCCTGAGCTGGGGTAGGAAGATTGGTCTCAGATATGTGTGGTTGATACTGGAACCAGGGCCAGCTCCGTGGCTATGCAACCTAGGTGTAGTCACACAGGGACCCAGGCTCAGAAGATTTAGTGCTCTGCTGTCACTGTCTTCAATTTTTGAACAAGAGGCTCTGCATTTTCGGTTACACTGAGCCCCGCAAATTATGAAGTCAGTTCTGACAGCAACTGTTTTTCTAGTTCCTCCCTCGTTTCTATCTATTTGAAATAGGTCTAAACTGGTTCCTCCCTCAGAGGAAATACTGTATGGCGGGGATAGGGTTGGAAGTTGAGTTTTACTGGCTTATTACTTCCTATAACGTAGTCAGAAAAAAAGGATAATTGCTCAGGGGTTGGGAGAAGAACTGACTGAATTACTATTGGATAACTGTTTTGATCTTTCATAAGAAAAATGACATAATTAAAACTAATAACAATTTTCTCACCAGGTTGTATTGACCAGTACAAAAGGAACCATTTTTCATTTTAAATTAAGGAACACAATTAAATTCTCTGAAATACCCTCTCCAGAACAAGAACGTCTCACTTCTTCTACTGAGCCTAAGTTGTCAGTATGTCCTCTTGACGTCCATTTCCAAGAGGAGAAAAATGTAATAATCTGCAACTGTAGAATAAGAAAGTAGGCTTGAGAATTCTGAATTGGGCCTAAGTTTGGACAAAGTATGAAATGAAATTTAATCTTCACATTCCCCAATAGGAGGCATGGCTGGTAAAAGAATGTTTTGAGTAAATGTCTAGATACCTGACATTTTGAATGCAAACATTTTGAACTTGGAGTTTTAGCTTCTATAGATTTGCAAGTTTCCCCTCACATTTGAAAGTTCGCATTATGCCACTTTGTTTTTAGGAAAGACCTATATTAGTACTTGCTTTCGATAACTGAAAGAAATCCAAAGATTTTCACTTTTAGGGGGAAGAAAAGGGAAAAAGCTGAAAGATGGTTCCCCGTTTGTTTTGCACGAACCATTATAAAGCCAGCATGCACAGCAAGAGGGGCCCCACCAAGTTCCTTCCCCGGGAACCATACTCAGCATCAGGCCACCAGAGCCTTGAATTGCGTCTGTGAGCATCTGTGCTTTATGTTGATTTATTTTGTGCATCTGTTAGCAAGATGTGTCCTAAGTTAATTCCTTCTTCGGCGTACACCATTTTGACTCTGGAAAGGTTGCATAGGAACACTGTACTTTTGGAGAGTGAGGGAAACCTGCAGTCTGATCCAGGCTTTGTTCGTGTATGGACAAAGTCTGTACCTACTGCTTCAGTTTGCACTGTCACCCGGCTGTCTCTCTGGGTTTTTCAATATTCTCTGTTTAGCTTTTCTGAGGCAAGGACTGTCTAAATTGTTTAGTTTTGTACACATGTTCCAACACCACAGGTTAATACGAAGTGATGTGAATCCATATTCCGCCTCAGGCCAGGCTTTACTTTGATTATTTATAAAAGCAGTTATAAAAAGAATAAATACAAATCGTTAATAAAATTGAAAATACTGTATATGATATCTTTGTCAAATTTAAGCCGGATGAATATTTTTCTTAGAGTTTTCAGTGGAAGGATTTCACACATGAAGGGTACCGAGTGCAATAACCGTAAATGAAACATTTGTTTTGAAGGAAAGACATTGTCGAGAACTTGGGAGTCAGTCTAAGAGATGTCACCAACAATGGTGTCAGGTTCTGAAGGTGTCATAGCAGCAGCTATGAAATTAGAAGCACCCATATGATTATTTAGTCACATGCATAGTGCAGGAATTCCTTCTTTAAAATCACAAAATCTTGTGAACACAAAATTCCTCTAACATTGTTTCATGAACAAATACTCATTTAATATTTTAGACTTTGGATGAATATGTAAGCATGAGAAATTGTGGAAGAGCTATAGAAAATGTTGTGTTTCTTTTTTTTTATTGCTTGAGATGAGAACCAAAGAAAGCAAGATACTTTGAATATAAATCAGAAGCTTATTTAAAACCGTGAAGTTAAAATCTCTGTAGTACTTGAGAAAGTATGTATAGTGTCAGATGGATACTAGACTTATTGGCAGTAATCACTTCATAAATTATATAAATGTCTAACCACTACACTGTACACCTTAAACTAATATAAAATAATAATATTGAGTGTCAATTATAATAAAAAAATAGTCACGGAGATATAAAAAGCAGCATAGGGGATACAGTCAATATTGTAATAAGTGTATACAGTGTCAGATGGGTAATAGTTTCATTGGGATTAAATGTCTAATCAGTAGGTTGCTTTGTACACCTGAAACTAATAATAAAAAATAGTTAAAAAAAAAAAATGAAAGTAACTACAGATGCAAATTTAAAGTTTTCCCCAAATTATCTTCTGCTTTTTCTAAGTCTGTAAAGTAGGAATGCAGATTATAAGAACAATTTGCATCACCTCATTCTTAAATCCTTTCTTCTGGCTTCCTATGCTCCCCGGGGAGAAGTTCTTGTGTGGGAGAGGGTAGTTCAGAGAATTTAAGTGTATTCCTTAGCGGTAAATCAGACTGGTCTGCAACACTTCAGAACAATTAGCAAATTGTCATCCATTTTCCTCTTCTTATGCACTGGCCCCCAGGGAAAAATGGAGAACTGCCACAGTGGTAATCACAGGCATTCTTTTCCCTTTACCTTTTCCTGCTGACTCCTAATCCAAGGCTCCTGCAAAAACAGTTTTAGGGCTTATAGAAGAGCAGCAAATTTAGCCCTAAAGAGACCAACTTATTTTCCGGTTGCATGGTGTCCTCCCTCTTGGTACTTCGCATGGCAGCAGACTTTCATTTCAGACCCCTGGGAAAGACAATTATCACATCGTCAGGAAGGACTGAATAGCTCCTGTTATCCCTGAGGTCGCCTATTGGAATGTATCCTTGCTGGTCTTAGAGCTGGAGCTGCTGGGGAAGAGTGAGGCCAGGCAGTGAACAAAGAGTTACCTAGTGTCCATTGGAGGACACAAAACATGACTATACTTGGATCCCTGGAAAGAGAAGTCATTTCATGCCAAATAACGTTTACCCTGTGATCTGAATCTTTTATAATTTGTTATTATTTCTGAGAGCCAACGTTTTTGAGAAAGATCAGTACCCCTCACTTTTCAGCTTTCTACATTAGGTTGACTCAAAGGCCTGGGGGAAATAGTTCAGTAATCATTGCCTCTAGTTGTTTCATGGAAGAGCCTCTCATCTTCTTTCTTTCCCTACACATTTCGTTTTTTTCTGCCTAGGTTCTGTTTGGGCCAATGTCAGTCACAAGGGCTGGAAGTGTGTTACTTTCAAGCTAGCAAGGTAGGCCGAGTTAACACAGCAAGTCTGAGCCCGTGACCCTTTGGATAGCAAGTTAGAGCCGCTTGTGAGGTTGGCCCTTGGCTGACGTCTGAGACCTTGGATTTAAAGAGGGTTCCCATCAATTCCGAGAACTGATCAAACTGACTCACTGTGCCTAAAGTATTTGTATAAATAATGTGGTTTATGTTGAACTCCTACTGTCTTTCAAGGTATCTAGAATTTTGGCATGTGCTAAGCAGAGGGTGCATATATGGCCAGCCCCCAATAAAAGCCTTGGGCACCAAATCTCTACTGAGCTTCACTGGTAGACAAGGCCAGTGAATTAAGATGTATTGCTAGAGAAATTAAGTGCATCCTGTGTGAATCCGCTGGGGGACGACTCTTGGGAGCTTGTGTCTTGTTTCCTCCAGACCTCACCCTGTGTGCTTCATCCTTTGCTTTGTATCCTTTCACTGCAGTAGAGTCACAGCCATGAGTACAATTATCTGCTGGGCCCTGTGAGTCCTTCTAATGAACCATTAAATCTGGGGGGCGGTCTTGGGGACCCATCAACACATAAAGTATAATAAAAAGGATGCTCGCTCCATTTTTCTCCTAGACTTTTAAAATTAAAGACTTATGATCTTTTTTATTACTTGCTATCACTTTAGAGAACTTGTAAAAGAATTCAAACACAGCATTGTGATTTCTGAGAAAGCTTCAGTACAGGCTATAATCTTCAAAATAAGACATAATTATTGATTCTATATTTAAATAAGTTATTTCCATAACAGTGTGCTGTACTCTACTCAAATTGGATATTGTGGTTGCTTTTATTTTTAAAAAAGTTATCTTATGAAAAAAAATATTTCCTCAGTGACATCACTGGTTCCTGGAGTGCTACACTAAAAAGAATAGGGGTTTTGACGAATTAGTGTCCCTGGAGAAGTTGAGGTTGAATTTTCTGAGAAATAGAAATAAAAATATTATGTGTGAGAAAATATATTAGAAACCAGAAGCTGTAACACTCCCAGGATATTTTTTTATGTTGTCTGATATAAAGAACGATAGATTTAAGTGGTTATATTAAACGTTACATTAGGTTATGTCAAAATCCTTCATAAATTCTCCAGATGGCCATGGATATTACTTAAAGTTTTAATAAAATTTAAGTTCAATAGAACGGGTGAGGGGATATTAGATTAAGTTGGCTACACAGCAAGTGGGGCAAAACTGGGAAAATGAGAATTCTCCTAAGAATCGTCCACTACCCAATTCTTTTCCACTTGTGGGCATGCTGTATTGAGGGGCACAAGAATCCAAGGGACCTCTTGGAGGCCAACACCATGTGAATAAATGCAAAGCTAGGGCATTTTGCTAACTCATAGTTCCAGACCCAAAGTCCTATTTCCACAAAACTGACTCCTCTAGAGTCAGAATGGATTGTTTCTACTATAGGCACGCAGTATTATGCTTCAACCCTCCTCTAAACAGAACTCTATCTAGATTACTTACTAGAATCAATGTGCTTAGAAGCTTGAAATTTGGAGCCAAATACCAACTCTGCTTACTAACCACAGGATGGGACTTAGGTCACATTTTTTAAGTCTTGTTTTTGTAATCCATAGAACGAGAATGATACCACCTAATGCACAGGGCTGTAGGAATAGCCAGATGAAAGACCAGTATGTAAGTACAGAACCTACGTGTGTGGAACACAGTGGGAGGCATTAAATAAATGGTGGCTTATCTCTTGTTGTTGGGGAGAACCATAACCTTTGACAAACAGACCGTGAAGGAAGCATAAATAAATAAACTACATTTCTACTCACTCACCCTAGAACGATTAATTAAGAGAAGCAATTTGATTGAAAAATCACAGTTTGGAACTCAAAGACTTCCTCTCTTGACTTGTGGTTGGAAGCCCATTTTTCTCTACTACACACGATTTTAACACCATGGCATGTTTCTCCTGATTAATAATCAGGTGGGCCTCTACTAAACCTATCTTAATGAGAAGAGGAAAGCCTACTTCTTCATGATTCCTCCCATCCCTAAATAATGTCATGGCACCTTATATTCCATACTGTAGGTCAGGCCAAATTTGGTGAAAACTCATTCAATCATTTCCTGGGAATGTAACAACAGATAAACAGGTAGATGTAAATTTCATTTAATTTTCATTGGAGATAATAACGACAGACACCGATGCTTCCTCTTTCCTGTCTCTATCAGACATACTGACAGTGCTAATATCTGCTTGACGTCACTGGTGCTCAAGCACAATATGGTCCAGAATATGGATTTAAAAGTTTCTTTGGAAACTTCACATCATATAAAAATGTTTGGAGGTAGAAAATTTACAAAACAAGGCAAGCCTTAGATAACAGAATTAGGGCAAGTAAGGGTGAAAAAATGAAGGGAATGGGTTTGTGGGCAAGCTGAAGAGTTCGTGGAAAGTCAGAGAAAATATTTCATAGCACTAACATGGGAATGTGAAAGAAGAGAGTTGGAGAGATGTGAAACCAAAGGCAACTTTGCTTTGAGAATGCTGCAAAGAAGTTCTTCAGACTCTCAGTAAGCCAGACTTCTCACCTGTCATAGGCTTCCTGTACCCTTGCCATACTGAAGGATGTGTGGTGCCCTTGATGTGCCATGTTGACATTGCCAAGCTATTGATCACATTACTCTCTCAGGATAATCTTTACTATTGGTCTGCTTACCAGGCATGTGTTCATCATTGAAGACTCAGCTCATGCTTCACTCTCTCTAGGAACTTTCTGACTCCAATCCAGGTAAAACTGATCAGTTATTCCTTTGGATCTCCTCTGTACTAATAATACTTACATCAGAGTACCCGTAACACACTCTTGCATTTGTTCATGTGGCTCTTTTCTTCCTGTAGATTGTAATCTTCTTATGGACTAAGAACCGAATTCATCTTTGTATGTGCCTGACACAAAATATATTTCAGATTAATGGCAATTTGCATGAACAAACACAGCAAGAAAGGAAGGAACTGAGAAATGAAATAGAAATGCCAAAAATCTCATTAATTTAATAAAATGGTAGAAAAGCGGTGTTATTCTCACCTAGGTTTCCTTAAGCTATGAGACAAAAGTGTCTCCTTTCAGGCCAGTGTTTAAAGATGTCTGATTACAAAAAGATTTGAAAAATTAAAAGAGAGAACCAAATACAAAATTTTTGTTTACTAAAGTATTTATAGAAAAATTGCAGCTCAGGGGCCTAAGTAACACCATGAACACAGACGAAAAAAAACAAACAAAAAAAAACACTAAAACCCAAGTACTGGCATTCACATTTTTTTAACAGCAAAACCTTTCAAACTGAAGATAATTCTCAGGATTTCAGTTGAAACGTTCAAAAACCAGGTGGACACATACGCTAACGTTTGGCAAAACGTTAGGAGACGCTTTGCTTTCCTCAAGGTCATAAGTAGCCCCCAGAGTATTACCTTAGTGTTGTCTACCTCTTTCACCTGTTTATTTTTCTACTCTGAAGTTGCATTTTAGGCACCAGTGATTTTCCACGATATTAAAGTATGGGCTTGGCAATCACGGTTCCTAAGGCCATCAGAGCTCTACATTCCAGCATCAATCACATGAGAAGTTTATTGGCACCGAGACATTTTCTCATTATGAGACACCCATGAGAAAATGTTTCTTAATGAATGTGAGCCAGAGCTGGCAGTGTTAGTCTTGAAGAAAACAACAAACTTTCAGCAGCCTCATTATATGTAATTATCGATTTTGAAGTTATGATATTAAGGTCTTCCATTGGGCATAACCAAACATATGGATTTGCTAGCTGCTGAGGCTGGGGGTTTTGATACCCAACCACACCTGCTCTTATCAGATGGCCCTTGTGTTCAGACTTGTTAT
The DNA here is from genome assembly GCF_057876585.1 of Rhinolophus sinicus. NCBI lineage: Eukaryota > Metazoa > Chordata > Mammalia > Chiroptera > Rhinolophidae > Rhinolophus > Rhinolophus sinicus. The sequence goes on along the minus strand of NC_142515.1, from coordinate 117,590,307 downwards.
TTAACTCTTTGTGAGGCTGTCAAACTCTGGTTTTCTAAAGTAAAACTTGAACAAATATTTTATGTGTAGAGCATGTCCCTTAATTTACCACACCAAATGTACATTATATATAACTGAACAAGAAAAGGGAGATGAAATGTATATTTATTTAATTTAAATATACTCATATTAAATACCTATTAAATGCCAGAAAGTATAGTGAGAACTTAAAGCAATATAAAGATCACTATTAACCCTGTTTCTGCTCTCAAGAACATGCAAATAATGGCAGAGGGAGGGAAAGATAACAGTGAAACATGTAACTAAAGCAAGAAGGAAAATGATCATTTAGAGTTATAACTATTTCTGTAGGGGTTCAAAGAAACAGAAATTCTCATCAATCTGGGGATGAAGGCAAAGGATGAAAAGTAAGTAATAGTCTATGGAAAATGTGAGATGGAGGTTCAGGGCGAACAACAGATTTGAAAAGCCAAAAGAAAGCTTCAAAAGGGCCTAGTATGAGCGTGGAGACTGGGAACTATGTGATTCACTTTGGATGAGTAACGGGGATTTGAAGACTGAAGGAAGGAAAGAGTGGAAAGATGGGCTGAGTCACGTAGTGGAGGGCACCAATTCTAAGTAGAGGAAGCTGCGTTCACTTTAGCATTCAAAAGGGATTTTTTGGTGGGTTTTGAGACACCTGATAACATGTAATAACATGATCAGAGTTGCATTCAGAAAGATTAATCTAAAATTGGGATCACTGGAAGGTGAGAAGTTGATTGTAAAAGTCAAGGTAAAACCTAATGAAAGCCTGAACTTGATACTTGAAAGTGAAATTGGGAAGGAGGAATAGCAGTAGAGGAATCTAATATTTGTCAAATTATTGGATACTAAGAATAAGAAAGGAGTCAAGGATCAATTTGTGATCTTTTTTTCTTGCCTAATGAGGATAACAGTAACAGAAGTAGGACCAGAGGAATTCTGGGGGTGGAGAATGGCGCAGCCGTGACATTAGATTAGGTTTTAGATGTGCTGATTTTAAGATAATGTTGGATGCTTCAGGTAAGAGTCTATAAAAGTTCATAAGATACATGGGTAGCAATTTTGGAAAGTTTACAGGGGAGAAATAAAATCTGGGTTCACTGGCCTTCCAGTGATAAAACTGTTGGAGTTGGTGAGTTCACCCAGGGAAAGAGTGTAGTGACGGAAGAGAAGCCCAAAACAGGGAGCTTTGGAAAAGAAGGCGACATGAAGGAACAGATGGGAACTATAAGCAGAGAGATGGAAATTTTAAGACAAACACAAAGGAAATGCTAGAAATCAAAAACACTTCAACAACAATGAAAATACCTTTGATGGGCTGAGCAGGAAGCTGGGCACAGCCCACGAAGGAATAAGGGAGCTTGAAGATAGGTCCATAGAAACTTCCCAAAACTAAACGCAAAGAGAAAACAGAATGAAACACACACACACACACACACACACACACACACACACACAAAACCCAAACCAAAACAGAATCCAAAAACTGTGTGGCAATTTCAAAGGCATTCTCTCCCTGTGTTTCAATTTCCTCATCTGTAAAATGGCAATAAATACTAACATTTCTCTCATACGAGTGTCAGGAGGACTGATGGGCTAATACTGGAGAAGAGTACTTAGAACATTGTCTGGCAGAGACAATTCACCATCACCATTGTCATCAAATAAATTATAGACTGCAAACTTGAACACGTGAGTATTACATGTGCAGTCTTCTCCGTACTCTTTGAAACTGAGCGATGGTTTTCCTCACCCTTCAGGCTTCTGTTAGGCACCTTTCACAGACAAGGGCTGTGCCTCAGCCCATCGGGCATGAGCAAAACTGGGGGCATTGGGATCTTCTCTGTTCTTCTGTACAGTCACTACCATGTTTTCCTTCTGCTGTTTCTTTGGGACCTGTTATTTCTGAGAGGAAGGAGAAAACCATGTACAATATAAATAAGCTTCAGGTTGGGTTAAGGTATCAAGGGACGAAAGTATCCTTCTGACAGTAATGCAGGGCGATAGGAATTTTTGCTTGAATTTTCGCTCTCTGCTCTCAGACAGAGACAAAGCTTAAAAGGACATCTTTTATCCAGGGCATGATAGCTGTTCTCCAAAGATGAGCTATTAGTGTGACATCCCTTTCCAGTTGTCACTTTTCTTTGTGTCACCTCCACACAAGCTGACAGAATCACTTAAACCATTCGATTCAAGCATTCAAACATTGAATTAGCTAAGTTTAAGATGTCTTCAAATTCTGGGGTTTTATGATTTCAGCCAATGAAGGTAATGTGGAGAGAGAGTTTATTAAATTTTATGTTTCTGTGATAGTAACCAGAGTCATTTTTCAAACAATGATAATGTCATAATTAGGAAAACCAATCCTTATATTCATTAGAGATGGGTCTAATATTCTGAGGTATCATTTAGCGTTTTCTTTTTGTGTCAATGCCTTTTCTAAATGCAAGAACAATATTTGATGCTTATAGGAGAAAAATTTTTATAGAGCAGGTGGTAATTTTGAAGGTTTAGATACAAAATATACATGTATATGCATATATATGTACACGTGTGTATGTATCTATACGTATATATTTGAGTTAAGTGGAAAAACAAGTAATAATACATTTATTAATAGTCATTAACTATCTTAAGATTAGAATGATGATTAGTTGTTGTTCCTCAATGAATCCAGGACAAGAGGCAAGAATTGTTAACAAACCATTGGAGATTTCAATTTAGTATCTGTAAAAAAAAAATTTCTAGAAAACTGATGACAGTAAAATCAGTGCCAATGTAGAGATAATTTTATGTAGAGATAATATAAAATTGGAGTGGATGTCTTGGGTGATCAAATGAGAGTTTGAAGGATGGGCTGATTGTCCCATCTACAATTTGAGACTTATTCAAATACGTGTCAGCATCTGAATTGTAACAACTAAATCCTTTTTTAAATCCCTTGTGAGCTGGAGAAAATATAAATAAAATAAATACAGTCTAGGTTAAACATAATGCTACATGCAAATGTCGTAATTTTTGGTGGCTTCTCATTTCCAACTGTCACCATATCAGCATGGAAAGTACAGGTGTATTTATTTCAAAGCTCATTGTGTTTTGATCCTATGTGATTGCTTTTTACTAACTAGGTAATCCAATAAACACTTACTGACTCCCCTCTCTATGGCAAGTACTTCTCCAGATACTGGAAATATAGCAGTGAAGAAACCAAACAGTGTTGTCTGTAGGCAGATTACATTTTAGTGAAGGGATGAGGCTAAGAATAAAAAAATAAAAAAAAGTAAAACACATAGTATGTTAGAGGATGATAAATGTTGTGAGTAAAAGAAGGCCTGGAAGGGGAATAAGTTTGCGTGTGTGTGTGTGGGGGGGGGAGGTGCTATTACAATTTTAACCAAGGTAATGAAGGAAGGTCTTGCTAAATATGCAGTATGGAAGGTTTATTAAGACATTTTATCATACAAGAAATGAAAACACATTTCAGAGACACCATATACTATAAAGACCATGAGAGCTAATGACAGCACAATTAAGTTAGAAGTTATTTTTTAAAAGACACAAGAACAAAATGTTCTGTATATTTGAATTGTTTTAGACAACAGCGAAATCATCCATGATGTACAAATGAGAGTAAGAGAAATAAATAATCCCTAGGCTTGTATGATAATAGAAGGTAATGAAGAACTTGTAAAGCAAAACCTATGAGCTGTGGTCAAAGTGGTCCTTTGAGAGAGATTCATTGCTTTCGATATTTATATTAGAAGAGAATATGTGACATCAATTGTGCCAATATTTATTTTTAGAATTTAGAAAATAAATCCTGGAGTCAACCCAAAGAAAATGGACAAAAAAAGAGCAAGAGTTGTAATTACGAAAACAAAGCTGCAATTTTCACTAGAACATGGTTATAAGGAAAGTATATCAAACAAAAGGAAACAATGATCTGAAAAACTGAGCTTTTCTCTTAATCTTTCTCTTCGGAAGATGAATTCCATGTCTCCCTCCCCCTACTGTCAGCTCTCTCCTCTGCTTTAAACTGCAGGGTCTGCTACCACAGGAAAGGTGAGCACCAATTTGTGACAAGAGTGGCCACCGTGGGAGGTGAGAGGCATTTGCCCACAGCGACCCACAGGCCCCGTGGGAATCACTCCCCCTGAGGGTTTAACTTGCCCACACAATACCTCATTTTTTTTTCAGAGAAAAAGGAAATCTGGGGAATCAGAAGTGATCAAACACAAGCACTCAGAAGGTTGGGCACTGCTGGCGCTGGGCAGCCTCGCAAAGGCGGTCTGACCTGTACCATCTTCCTGCAGCTTTTGCCAGCAGCGTAGTCTCAGCTCATCACTGAGCGAGCTTCTCACACTCCCTCTGTTTGCAGGGACTGAAGAAAAAGTTTATCCTACGTGACCATACCTCTAAGTTGTGTTAAATATAAACTCTGGCAGGCTCCCTTATTTTCCACCCTATTAATGCATTACATGACTCAACAGTGCCGACGTTACCCTGGCGCCCTGATTATGGTAATGTGAATGCTGGCTCGTGCTGCTGTTCATAAATGTCCTGTTCTGTGTCGGATCCAAACGTCTGAAACAGTCTCACATTGTTGTGAGCAATGGGGGGGGGGGGGGAAATGTATATGTATATATTCACGTATATGTATGTGTATGTATGTGTGTGTATGTGTGTGTATATGTGTATATGTATATGAGGTGTATATGCATATGTGTATGTACGTAAATTAAATGAGGAAATCTCTCCTAGGAAGAGTAACTAGAGCACCAAGAGTTAATTGTTCTTTGTGCACACTAAGGGACACAGGAAGGACGTATTCCTCCCATCTCCAGACAGTCTGGGGTTTTTTTAAGATGAAATGTGTCCTGGCTCAGTGTTTCCCAAACTTGCTCATCACTAAGAGTCATCTAAGTGCTACTTAAAAACACAGATTCCCAAACCTTCTATGTGAGATGTCTAGGAGACAGCCTGGGCTTCTGTATTTTCAATGTGTGCCCCCAACGTGACTTTATGATTGGACACACTTGGGAAACATTCCTCTACCTAGTTCCAAGGAATAACAATTTTAAAACATATGCACACACAGTCTTTTGGGGTTGTTTTAATTGTTTTCTATATGACTTATTTGACTTAACCAATTACCTCAACAGAAGACAGGGACATTCATTAATCTGCCACTATCATTTAGTACACCTCAATTCCTTAAGCAGTCTAAGCCTCCGTTTTTTCACCTGAATTGTGGAGATAACATTAATAATAACATCTACCTTCAAGGGATTTTTAGAGAATGCAATAAACTAATGCCTAAAAAATACTTAGCAGGAGACTCGGAACAGAGGAAGCCTCCAATAATGTTAGCTATGAGTATTATTTTTTTACGTAGCAATCTTTTGCTTATCTAATGTGATAAATCATTTAGAAAACTGTTGCAATTATTCTCCTTCCTGTAGTAAGTCTCTACACACTGTGGCTTCTTCCTTGCAAGGTCATGAGTTGATAATGGCTGCAGTCCTGTGCCAAAGGTCACATCTGCTGGGCAACTGTCCCCTCAGCTGTCTCAGAACTACAATTCTCTCCACTTCCCAGGAACAATGCCTTCCAGTGTCCATGCTGCCAGCCATTGACGCTCAATCATCCCCTCTGAGGTTCCTTAATTCTGCCCCCACCGTGGGAAATAATGATCCTCTCCAATCTCTCCCCTTTTTTATTTAAAGGAATAATCATTTTATTGAAATATAATTCACAAATCATACAATTCACACATTTTAAGTATATAACTCAATAATTTGTAATATATTCACAGACTTGTGCAACCATCACCACAATCAATTTTAGAATATTTTCATCACCCTCCCAAAAAACCTGTGTCATTTAACATCATCTCCCTATTTCCTTCCCCCCGCCCCCCCCGCAGGCCCAAGCAGCCACTAATCTATGTTCTATCTATTTTCGATCTGTATTTGCTTAATATTGAAATTTCATAAATGAAATCATATAACATGTGGCCTTTTTGTGAGTGGCTTCTTTCACTTAATGTATGTTTTCAAGTTTCATCCATGTTGCAGCATTTATCAGTATTTCATTCCTATTACTTGCCAGATAATATTTTCTTCAGAGATGTACCACATTTTATTTATCCATTTATCAGTTGATTGATATTTGGGGTGTTTCCACTTTTTTGGCTATTATGGATAATGTTGCTGTGAACATGTGTGCACCCATTTTTACATGGACATACATTTTCATTTCTCTGAGTATGTATCTAGGATTGACAACTCTATGTTTAAACTTTTTTGAGGAACTACCATTTTATAAACTGTTTTATAAATGAATATACCATTTTACCTTCCCACCTGCAATATAGGAGGGTTCCTGTTTTCCACATACTCCCTAACACTTAACTGTCTTTTTTTAATTACAGTCATCTTAATGTGTTTGAAGTGATAGCTCATTGAGGTTTTGATTTGCATTTCACCAATGAGTAATGATGTTGAGCATCTTTTTATGTGTTTATTAATTATTTGTCTTTTTTGGAGAAGTTTCTATTCAGATATTTTTGCCCATCTTAAACTCCCAATCTCTTATAAACTTCATTTGTTATTGCCTGGATTGCTGTGAGGATCCCACCTGATATGGACTGCGGGACCATCCAGATTTATAGGGCACGCCCTACTTCAATTTAGTGAAAGATTCAGGGCAACCCACTTGTGCTAGTTGTACAAACAAAAAGAAAATTTCCGTATTACTACAGTGACTTCATCAATTTCTTTTTAATTGACGCTATATCTCAATATAATCTCTCAATGATCTACTTTTCATTTGAATCACTTATTGCTAAACCATTCTAAAAACACAAGACTTGGTCCCATTAGGTCCAAGTCATAGGAAGTGGAATTTTGGGGTTCCAATTTTGTCAAAGCAAATGTTCCCAGAAAAAGTCCTGGCATTTGAAACATCTTAATAAGAAAAGCTACAGATTGAAGATGGCCTCTTCTTGTCAAAATAATTCAGACTTTGGGAAAAACCCAAAGCTCCAATAAAGTTGGGGTTTGGGGCCACACAGAGCTGGGCTTGAATATCTATTATTAATTGGCTACAGGACTTTGGGCAATTTACTTGACCATATCAGCCTCAGTTTCCTCATCGGGAAAATTAGGATAATAGTATTACTATATATAAAATAGTTGTGATATGTAGGTAAAATAATGCAAATGAGACCCTGGAAAGATTAATGATAAATAATTATTGCCTTCCCCACTATTCTTGCATCACTATTTCATGTTAGCTGGTTCTGGCTCTGAAAAGTATCTCTCCTCCGTAATGCTAAGCTTGTGACAAACGAATTTATGCATTATGTTCCAAAAGACACATTTATCTATTTATAAAATTATAGACCGAAAAAAAAATTGTGCTTAGGGGTCTCTCCACCAACCTATAAGCTTCAGAAATAGCCTTGTTATTTATCTACAATATGGATGAGGTCACGAGGTTGGGAAATGTAGCATAATATCCTCTGTTGATAATTTTCAGCATGTTAATATCTTGTACTAACGAAATGCCAAGTAAAACAGAGCAGTTTTCCTTTTTAATTCATTTCCCTGAGCTGATGAATTATGAATATGAAGTGAGGGGCTTGTCTTAGGATACTAATGTTGTATCTCAAGGAAGCAAGAGAAAAAGCTCTGACCTTTAGGAACACAATGAATTTATAGAAAACCAGTCCTTCAGGCATCCACCCTGAAAAGTGCAGTCTTATCTGTGAACCACAGAGAAGAGGTACCTTCTTAACTCAAAGAATAGCCGTGTCTCCCTCCTAAAAATTGTGGAACTATTCTTGGACTATATAAAAGAGTCTAATTGTGCAAAGAGCTATGGAGGAAAAAGCTACACAAGCATTTAGACTGGACCCTGCAAGGAGAGATATTTCTTGCCTGAGTGCAAATGGAACATCAAAAACAGGCACATTTTAAGTACCGAGGACATTGGCAGTTGCTGAACCTGGGTCTGCATGCTTTTGTCCTTAAATTATATATAACTACTTTATTAAAGTGAGTCAGTTTGAACTCAATAGGATACTTTATTCTTTCTTGCAAGTCCTGACTAAATTCACTGTGGAATGTTTTTTTCTCCCCCTGGATTAAAATTCATGTAAATTCCATAGCTTTCCCAATCACTCTCAGATGATAACATCAATCTCTCTCTTTCTCTCTCTTTCAGCTACGAGAATTTCCAGTCAGGTTAACTGTCACGTCCATCAAGCATGCACAAATGTTATCTTCCTTCACCATCTTTTTACAATTTCAAAGCTCACTTCCACCCCAGTGTTTCATATTCTCCTCTGAGCTGTTTTTTTCCGCCTTCTAATAAATAATCTACTGATATTACTTATTTTCTGTCTTCCTTCTCCAGTAAGTCCTTGAGGTCTAAAAAGTCCTTGAGGTCAAAGACTTTTTTTTCCTGTATGTGTCATGCGGTTACTGATTTATTCCTTGAACCTAAAACAGTGGCAAACACATTGTAGGCCCTCACTCAATATTTGTTGAAAGGGAGAGTGAATCAGAAATCCAAATTCTCATCCAGTTTAAAGCTTTTCTCCTCCCCCAGCATGGGCTCACCTCAAGTGGGAGTGTCATGGACAGGGAAGTTGCAGGTGGCTTCTCTATTTTTCACTCCTTCACTTTCCCCCACCAATCAGCTGCTACTTGTGGCTGCAAGAGGCAGGAAGGGACGTAAGAAAATACAAAATTACTTATGGTTTTAATTCGTCATCAGGCACACTTTAATAACAACTGTGACAGATACACAATTTACTGATACTTTCCTTTGTGGCTCTGTAGGAGATACCACATGGCTAAGGTTCTCTCACTTTCTTGACATAGGTGATGTCTTGATCAGTTGGTGGGCTGCTTGTGACATTACTTAGCTTCTGCAGCCAAATGGTTTATTTATTGTGCTTCCAATTTAAATAATATAAGCTTGTAATAACAAGTAAAATACTAACGTAACATAAAGGCAAAACAAAACCTCTCTCTTTATTCCCCAAATAAACCAAGTAATCAATGCCAATAACTTTTTTCCATAACTTTCTGCTTGTTTGTATATACGAAGTTCGGACAATTAAGTTCTCGAACTTGCTGCTATGGTGTTGCTAACCTTTTTTGATATCAGAGGGATGATTCATTATGAATTTGTACCAATTAGACAAACAGTTAACCAAGTTTACTATTTGGAAGTGCTGAAAAGGCTGCATGAAAAAGTTAGCCGACCTGAACTTTTTGCCAACAGTTCATGATTTTTGCATCACGATAATGCACCAGCTCACACGGCACTGTCTGTGAGGGAGTTTTTAGCCAGTGAACTAATAACTGTATTGGAACACCCTCCCTAGTCACCTGATCTGGCCCCCAATTACTTCTTTCTTTACCCAAAGATAAAGGAACTATTGAAAGGAAGACATTTTGATGACATTCAGGACATCCAGGGTAATATGACGACAGCTCTGATGGCCATTCCAGAAAGAGTTCCAAAATTGCTTTGAAAGGTGGACTAGGCACTGGCATCAGTGCATAGCTTCCCAAGGAGAGGACTTCAAAGGTGACCCTAGTGATATTCAGCAATGAGGTATGTAGCACTTTTTCTAGGATGAGTGCACAAACTTAATTGTCTAACCATGTATGTACAATCATACGTGCAAACATGGGATGTCTTTTTGTGTGTATTTATTTTTACTTAATTACAACCATGCTCTGATCATTACATTGGTAAATTGTACAGAGCATGGCTCCAGCTTTTTTTTTAAACGCCTTTATTCAGATAAAATCAGTATAATGAACAAGCATGATTAATGACACAATCAGACAAACTTTGCTTTCTGTCTCTTGTCTCTCACTCTTCTTTATCAATTACTTAGGGTGTTTAATCTTTCCTTGCCCCTGGAATGAACACTAAGGTCGCTTTAAGTCTCAAATACAGACTGAATTTTATATATATATATATATATATATATATATATATATATATATATATATATATATATATATATAATTATTCCTAGATATTAATCAGACATTCAGGCCTAATTTAACATTAAAATCCTCTTCCTTTTCCCTGTGTGGATCCACCTTATCACCTTATTTTAATGAAACTTTCTAATACAGGTGGAATTATTGCATGTTCTGTGAGAAGGCTTCCAAGCAGGATCACGCATGGGGCTGTACCTGGGGACAGATGACAGCAAGCTGGAACTGTAGAAGTAGGCAAATGGGAAGAGGAAAGCGAGGTTTCCTGGGCTTTCTGGCGATTGGCTGGTTTGAAGAATCACACAATCTCTGGGGCATAGAAGCTATCCCTAGTTGTTTGGTACCTGGCCCAGGGAGCAAGCGGGATGTGTGCCTCATAGCCCCTGAGTTCGGGAGCCTGATAAAGGAAGTGGTTGGGGTGGGGGCTTAGCAAACTACCCACAAAGGGAAATTGAGAGTTTTAGCCACAACTTTGATATTGGGTCACGACAGCACTTGTGAAATATCATGTTACCAGAGACATCAGCTTTCTAACACAGCAGTGACAAAAGTGCAATTTTGGAGTCAGATTGTGTCCCCTAAACCTGATTTTCTGGCCCTCCTAGAGAGTCTCAGGGACACCCTGTGTTAAGTTAGGGTTCTCCACATATACAAAGAGGTTTATAATAAGGCATGGCTCATTCAATATGGAGGCTGGCAAGTCCCAAGACCCGCAGGGTGAGTCAGCAAGCTGGAGACCCAGCAGAGCCAATGGTTTAGTTCCAATCTGAATCCAAAGGCCTGAGAACCATGACAGCCAATGCTGTAGTTCTAGTCAAAAAGCCAGCAGGCTCGAGACCCAGGAAGAGCCAATGTTTCAGTTAGAACCTGAAAATAGGAAAAACCAATGTCCCGGTTCAAAGGCAGTCAGGCAGAAGGGATTCTCTACTACTAGGGGGAGGTTCAGCCTTTTGTTCTAGTCAGGTCTTCAACTGACTGGAGGAGACCCACCACCGTGCTTTGCTTAGTCTACTGATTTAAACGTGAACCTCATCCAGAAACACCTTCATCAAAACACCCAGAATAATGCGTAACCAGATATTGGACCCTATGGCCCAGTCAAGTTGACGCATAAACTTAATCCTCACACATTCTTTGATATATTCATTTTCTATTTATTAGAAATAGGTTCTGTGAATCCTTTTGATTTTTGCTAAAAATCTTGACCGATACAAGCACTATTTTTATTTTAATATTTAATCTTTTATCTTTAATAATGTAAGTATTTAAGTCTAACATTATGTGTTTTTCTCTGAGATGAACTTTTGATAGATCCAATAGAGTTTTGTATAACCATTTCTCCTTTTTATTATTTTTTGATAGCTTGTCCTTTTAAAGTTTAAATTTCTCTTCAATTTAACCACTATTTCAAAGTTAATTTTCTAATTTTTATGTAATAAAAGTTTTCCCCTAAACCTTATGTCTAGAATGAGAGAATTTTCCTGTAAATTTTATACTTTTTTTAATTTAAGGTTTTATTGTGTTTGAGTTGGTAAACAGGATTTTTAGAAGCTCAATCAACATACACAAAATAATTTTTACTCAAGATATTTGAAGTTCTATGTATCACTAGAAAATTTGAATATTACTTATTTCTTATTTATAAAATCTGATATGAAGCAATATATTGAAATCTATTGTTTCTAATAAGTTCTCCTTGCTTTCTAAATTGTTTTTTATTTTATATATGTATAAGGTTCATTCAGATATATGATTGTTTTCATAAATTTTGCTTTTTAATATCTCTCTCTATTCTGGTAAGTGAATTTAATTTTAAACTCCTCTCTGCATGTTAATATAGCTGTTTCTGCTTTTTTAGTGATTGCAACTACAGTTAAAATTTTTTAAAATTATTATCTTTTTTCAGTTACAGTTGACATTCAACATTATTTTATATTAGTTTCATGAGTACAGTATAGTGGCTAAACATTTACATAATTTACGAAGTGCTCCCTAGTATGCAACTGGCACCATACATAGTTATTATAATATTATTGACTATATTCCCTATGCTGTACTTTACATCCCCACGTAGCTACCAATTTGTACTTAATAATCCCTTCACCTTTTTCACCCAGTCCCCCAATTCCCTTCCATCTGGCAACAATTAGTTGGCTCTCTGTATCTGTGAGTCTTTCTGTTTTGTTTGTTTGTTTATTTTGTTCTTTAGATTCCACATATAAGTGAGATCATATGGCATTTGTCTTTCTCTGTCTGACCTATTTCACTTAGAATAATACCCTCTAGGGTCCATCCATGTTGTTGCTAATGGTAAGATTTCATTCTTTTTTATGGCCAAGTAATATTCCATTGCCATTCCATCAAAGTTTGTATCTTTTGTGATATCCATACACGTCTCTAGTATTATATAAAAAGAAGAAAACTAATAATTCCATATAGGATACTTTAACCTCCCCAATCTCTATCTCTCTTTCCCTTCCTACTTACTCTATCTCTCCACTTTCCTTTTTCTTCCCAGTATCCATTAATTTCAAAGTTTTGCTGAGCTAGCTTTCTACTCAGACCTATTTTTTAAATTCTCTTGAAGTTTCTCATATCTAAGCATTCCTATTTAAATCATTTATATTTTGCACTTCACTTTGGTGATATTTAACCCAAAATATTTTATTGCAGTTTTGCAAAGTCAAAGGCCAGAGAAGTCAGAGAAGTCAGTAAAGAGTTAGACCAAAAGCACTTGATTCCTGCAGAATTTGCAGAATCTGTGTTGACCAGAACACCAAGCTAGGTCAAGGAGAGGCCTCCAAGTGAAAAGGTACAGCAGGGTGAGTTACTGTAGCTGTCGTTCAGCACACACTTCTTGCACATTTCAACCCTGCTTCTTGACGGGAAGTGGATGGAGTTTTTGATAAATCCTGGCCATGGGGTATAAAGGCAGGAGCATGGGATTTATAGCCACGTAGATCTGGTCGCCAATGATTCCTCTACCACTACTTTGCAGGTGAGAACAGACAGTCACTAATCTCTACAGCTTCAGTTTCCTAGCTGTGTAAAGGAAATGATAATAACCATCTCACAAATTGCTAAGACCACAGCCCTCTTAGGCAGGTACTATTAGGCACTCAAGTAAGATTGGGTCTCTCTTTTTCCCTTAGACACACTGTATGCTGATGTTTGCCTCAAGATAGTAAAACTAATTTGAAATGCAAGCCTCACCTCCCTCCTGCTGAGAAGAGTAGCAAGTGGAAAAAGAACACCTCTCCCCTCCAGCCAAGCATGTCTGTTTCCATTTTTGCGTTAGCTCTCTGTCTTTGTCCAGACACAAATATAGAGAGTTGGAAGTACCTTGAAGTGGCAGATTTGTGTCTTGCAAAAATATTCTTTTGTCTTTGATAGGCAGATACTTTTTTGGCTTACCTCTTTCTAGTAAGAGATGTTTATAAATCACTAGAGTTTTCGATTTGAACCCAGGCTCTCCTCAACTACAAAGTAAAACAAAAACTCAAGATAGCTGAAGGACAACATTAAATTTTGATTAATCCAGTATCTTAGAGTGTCTCTAGGCAATGCTAACATCCTTAAAAAATGATTTATTGCCTGACATGTCAGCTTGGGAAATATACAAGTTTTCAGCTGAAAGGGACTTTCATAGGGTAACAGGCCCACACTCTGCCTCCAGGCACAAAGGTTTCTAACACTGTCACTAAGTTCTCTCAATTTTTTTTCTCCCTTTCATAGACCTCAGGTATGAAAAACTTTTTCTGGACATAGATTAAATAAAAGCTCATTTCTCTAATGTAATTTACCAAGGAGCCTTTGGTTAACCTCATTTAACCAGTTATCGATGTAAACATTCTCTTTTCGCTATGAAAAGGAAATAAACACTGAATTCTGGTTTACCTTATCACAGCTGTGTTATAAATAAATATAAAATTCTTGAATTATTTTTAAACTTTGCAGTACACAGCTGTCATGCAGGGTCTCAGCTCCTGCTCCCCGCACAAGAACGCAGAATATGGTGAGGCCAAAAAGGAACAATGGAGCCATAGACACGGGACTCATACCACTATAGTCTCGCTGACGACTGCGTTGGAGACACAGGAAACAGGAACCACACTATACGCAGCCCGCCGTCCACTTCTCTGCCAACCAAGCAACCCCCTAACGTAGCCACGGCAGGTATATCAGTAGCTAATGTCTTAACCGGTAACAGCTGATGGCCAACTTGTCACAGTTGATGTAGGTACTACCCGAGCCAGCAGCTTTCCACGGAAACTGCTCTCCGGGACTCTGCCCCCACAACAGCCTTGTGTTAGAATCACCTCCTCCCGTTGTTATGTGTGTGACCTTGTCCTAGGCATGTAATTGGGAGAACTCCACATAAGGACACAGAGGTTCTCAAATTGTGGTCTCTAGATAAGCATTATCAGCATCACCTGAGACTTACTAGAAATTTTCAGACCCCACCACAGAACCTACTGAGTTAGAAACTCTGCATTCTGTCTTCAAACGCTCTCCAGGTAATTGTGATCCATGTGAAAATTTGAGAACCCATGGATTAGAGGACAAACCATCACAGTTTTAGGGTTTATCATACAATCAATGAAAAGTGTATACAAAGCAACAAACATATTGTACGGCACATGGTAGGTACACCAAAATGTCAGGTAGTAACACTGTCATTGACAATCATCTAGAGATCTTCCCTGTCTCCTTTTGCACATCCTAGGTTGGGAATCACTGATGTAAGCCAACAAGGTGGAAAGTGCTCGCCATTGTTTCATAAATTAATTTTTTTCAGTGTCACTAATATAGACTGCAAGAATCCAGGGATGCTTGTGAGGAAAAGCACAGGGTCTGAGATAGGAATTCCAGTCACTAGAACTGTATTCCCAAATTCTGGAACGCAAGTTACCTGGCCTCTCTACCTAAGAAGTCATCAATTTGGGAAATCAAATAGAATTCTCTTTGTCCATGGACTCTTCCAGTCGTTCTCCAACTCCAGGGTGGACAGAATGTCATTTGAAAAACATACTCCCGGATCATATCTCCAGAAATTGCATTTTTAACAAATACCGAGGAAATGTGGCTACAGCATCCCAAACCATATTTTGATAAACATTACTAACTCTACCACCTCTATCTATTCTTCCTGTGATGCCAGGGCACTCATTCTATAGTGCAAACTTGACCATGTCAATCTCCTCCAAAAAAAAAAGGTTCATAATGTTCCAATGCCTTGACGAATGATGTCCAGACCCCTAACTAGCAAGAGTTCCTATCTTTGTATATGTGTGAATGCTTGCCTGATCTTTTCCCAGAAAGTATTTAAAGTGAATTACAAAAGCATAGATGCTGTAATAAAATGATGACAGGTGTGGAAATCTTTACAGACAAAGATACAAGTGGGAAAAATAATATAAAGTCAAGAGTGAGGGCAATGCCCAGATGAGATATACCCAGTGAGGCCTTGTATAATTGCTTTGAGTGAGCCCCAAATTTGGTTCAAAATGGTCTAGCAGAAAATGCAGAGACATACATAACTGGCTAAATAAGCCACAGTTTCCAGAAGAGGAAATATATCTAGTTAATGAGGAGAACTGTGGGTTGTCTTGATATTGAGACCAAAGAGAATTTGTTCGTGTGAGGCCTGAGAAAAGGGACAACTTGCAGTGTAATGAATGCTCTCCTTATGATAACTATAGCAATGGGTTGCCTAGGGTTGTTTCTTATGTTCTTACAAGTTGATCAGTTGTATAATGCCTGACACAAAGCGTGGGTCTATAAATGCCTTGGACAGATGGGGTGTTCACACCTCTGTTTTGATCAAGGGATAACATTTTAAAGTGTCTAGAGTAAAGATCCACAAAATTTACTAGGAGTGGGGCATGAGTTGAACAAATAAGATATTAAATTTTCATCTAGCAGCTGTAAAACATCACCTCCCTCCACTGAGCTTTAGGAAAGTTTTAGGCAGCAATAAATTTCAGGTTGCACGCAGAAAAATGCCGGCAGTACAGTCCTTGTACAATGTTGTTGAAATGCATGTAAACATATTTAACCGTCTTTGAGTCTAGGTCATGGTCGCCATTCTCTTGTGAAAATCGAGTAGCCTAACAACAAAGACACCTGCTTGACAAGCCCTGCTGCGAGGTGGGCCAATGCAGTGGGAATGATTACGCTCAAGAAGTAATGTGTGCTCTTCCCAGCACAGAGACCTAACGAACAACCATTCCCATGATTGACTTGGAGCATTTATAAAGTAGAACAATTTAAATCTCTGTGGAGAGTATAGTTATCCTCATTTTATGATAACAAAATGAAACTGAAGAGAAGTAACATGTAGCTCAGCTATGTGACAGCTTTGTATCCCTATGTGATAAACCTGGGATACTAAGGCAGGCCTAGTTGACTGCCAGACCCATCTTGTTAACCCCCACTCTATACTAACTCTTTGTCAAAAAGACCCTTCCTTTCAACCCTTCCCATGGTATTAAGGTAGATCATTAACTGGAGAAGTTCATATTGAGCTGATTCAGCTAGTCCATAACCAACTTCTCTCTCTAGAACTAAAAGCCTGGAGAATTTTAACACAGTATGTGTGGCCGTCATAGCTTAGCTAGTACTGCCTACCCTGTCAGTCCTACACTTTTACCTGAGTCTCACGATATCAAGCCACCTGTGCCATGCTTTTTTTCTGCTCTGTACCTCAGCCTGCCATTTATTCTACAAAGAATGCTTTCCCTATTCTAGTGTAACGGGCAGGCTCCTACTCACCCTTCAAGTCTCAGTTCAAATACAACATCGACTTTACTGCCTGTGGGATAATATACTTTATATAAAAGTAAGATGCGTGTGCTTGTCTAGGATATCTCTAATCTATATCATAGGGGTGGTTAGCATTCTAAAGTGCCCTAATAAATAAATGACACTATAGAGGTAGGTATTTAGCACTTCATAGATACGGGAGTTATTTGAATCTATACCATAGAGTTTATAAAGCAGCATAAAGGATAGTAGAAATATATATTTTTTGATGATATCAGTGCATCTCAAGATAGGTGGTGAGTGAGGACAATTTCTAAAGGCCACACTGCACTTGCATGAAGGTAGAAGAAAAAGTTTGGCGCTCTTGTAGACCAGACCAATATCATTGGTGCCCACTTGGTCTTGCGTCCCTCCACCTTTTGGAGGCTGGCTAGTCCTGAGAACAGAAGCGATTTGTAGCATCCTTCAGAGTGAAACTTTCTTACATGCCAAGGACTTGCCTGAGCCATAAGAACAAGCTGTATTATTGTTTTGTCCTACTTGTCAATAAATATTCCCACAATCAAAAGAATTGAGTCTGAGATCTGTTTTCATCAGAATGTGCCACCTGGTAGGGTGGTAGAGGGTGAGGGGAGTTATAGGCCCTATATATCCCAAATCAACTAAAGTCTACTAGATAGTTACCCAAATAACCAAACTTCACTGTGGGGCCAAAGTAGCTAACATTTGATTTTTGTTACACCATCTTCGCTGGAGCCTTTGTGAATTTCCCAAATGAATATACTCTATTTCTACTCCATATTTCTATCTTGTTTTTATCCCATTAAACCAATGATTGTAACATATTACAAGAAAATTTCTTGGCCTTTTCATATTGATAACTTATCAATGCCATGAAGATTTTTGTTGAACTTATTAAAACGTAGCTATTTTTTAAAATTATAAATATAATGGAACACAATATTACATATGCTTTTTAAACCTCTATGCATTATTACTCTCAACATATTCTGCTATACTTATTATATTAGATATCTTTAGATTCCTTGCTAGACTTACACATACACACACACTTTCCGACAAATTTTAATCAGAAATGCTTTATGATCAATAGGCTTGCCATACATCTGTTATTCAGGTGACTAGGTCTAGCGCAGGCAATGAGCAGGTAAATAAAAGTATCTGATGCCACGAAACTTATAACTTAGACAGTTGCAGTGAGGGTGAAGAAGAAGGGGAAAGAAGAATAGTGGGCCAAAAGTAGGTTGTAGTACATTAGCTGGATGATTAAAATCTTGAAATATCTCACATGAACTACATGAGTGAACTGTCAGGGAGCTGCTGTACATGCAATGGTTTTCAAGCTTTGCTATCTTGAAAAGACCTGGTGTTCTGACTGCACCCTAGAAAATTATATCAGTATCTCAGGGACTCAGCCTTCATACTATTTTTTTAATTCCTCGGATGATTTCAAGGTATAGCAAAGGTTTCACCCCACTGCTATTATTGAAACTGACCTAAATACAAAACTTTGGACTTGTGAGAAAAGCATATGGTGGTAACATATTAGTATGGCTCTGATATCAATCCTCAAGAGGCTGAAATCTCTCTTATGACAGGAGCTAAAGTTTTATTAATGGTAAAATGTTTGCATCACAGAGTTTATCTGGTTTAGGCTGAAAAAAAAAAAAAAAAGATCTGGTTTGGGATGCAAAGAAGGAACACCTGGAAGTGAGTTAGCCGTCTCTAAGGGCGTGACAGCTCCCTTCCCTTTGTGGTGGGAACAGGGAGACTTTTCTTCCAGATAGCCAGGTAGAAGAGAAAACACAACAGATGTAGTTTGCATTGAATAAAGATCACACATTCTCCTTAATCACCACCTTTCCTTTCTAAGAAGTAAGTGTAAATTATTGTCAGTTTTACCATTTGTAATCAGAGCCTGAAACAGATGCTGAAGGTTTAGTTTAAAATGATATGTGTGTCTTATAACAACCTGCAATATGCTCCCCAAGGACTATTTACCTCCTACATTCCATAAACTCAGCACCGGGGAGCTTATTCTTAAAAGCATTTGAGGTAAATTAAGCACAATGAATGCACTTTCTTTAGAGCTAGCATTTAGTGGAGTTATTATAGGGCTTCCTGTGTCTGCTTTGAGTGGGCATTTGCCTTAATGACTTTGTTTAACAAGCTTTCATTTCCTTGCTTATGTGATTTAAAGTGCTCTTAACAACTGTTTGTCCTTAGGAGTTTCCGCGACCAACATGTGGCAATCACAATTTGACTTTCTTGATATTTAAACATATCAACAGCTTTATATCAGCTATAATCAATTAAAATCAAATAGTAAGTCATAATAAAATGTTGACTAAAATATGAAATAGGACCAACCGTTATAAGAACCATATGGCGCACAAGAAAAAAAACAACACTGAAGTTTTACTGAATACACAGAGAGTGCCGTACCGCATTTCTTGATGGCAAAACAATATTTCAAAGAAGCACATTCATCCCAAATTAATGTTTTGATTTAATGTAATTATAATTAAATCTTAGCTAAATTTATTTAGACTTTAACACAATAACCAATTGAAAGAATAAACAAGAAAGGCTAAGAAAAAAGAGATTAATATTGGAAAGATTTAAAATCAAAACTGTATAATACTGGTAAAAAAAAACAATTGCTCAATAAGACAAAATAGGTAACCCTATCATTCATAACAATTTTGTTTAGAGAATGGAGGGCTATTTATAAAATGGTTGCAGATTATAGATGATTATTTAGAAAATTATAACATTTGATCTTTAGTTCATACCATATATCAAAGGAAGTTCTAGATATACAGAAAGTTGATATCAAAAATAATACAAAATGCTACATATAATCATAATTTATATGAACATTCTTCTGATCTCTGACTAGAGAACTTCCTAAACATACCAGTTATATATTTTTTTAATTATAAAGGAAAATCCTTATATTTTTCTTCATAAAAATAAAACATTTTTGTTCATAGTAACATTGATGTAGATGAAAAGATGTTTCCAGGACAATATTTGTTATAAACACAATGGATATGGTTTTTATCCTCAATGTTGTAAAGGAGATGTTATTTTTGCTCTTGTTAATTCCTATTTGAGTGCTGGCAGTTCCCCCAAATACTCAGGCATGAATCATGAAGCCCTCGAGGGCAAAAGGACGATATTCTTTTGTAGAGAAAGGATATGTACGTGCTTTTTGGCCCAAGGAATTGTGGAGATGGAAAAGAAGATATACGTGGTGAAGGAAGGTAGACTTGTGTATTATTGACCACTATCTTCCATCCCATACCCACATCCCTTGAGTCTACTTCTTGGGGAGCTGGTTTTAAAACATCCAAAAAGTTATGGAGTAGACCAGGTGGAGAGTGACTTGTAATACACTAGGAGAATTACATGTGGCTGCTTCCATCATGATACTGGAGTGATGGCTCAGAGGTGACATTGGACAGAGAGAGAGCCACTCAGGAAGTGCTTCTGGTTCCCACCAGCTTGTGTGTGTCAAGCAAGGGACACAGAGGTGCCCATGTGCCTGTTGAGGAAACAGAAGTACTTGGATCCCGGTGAAGAGGCCACGGTGGGCAAGGGTTTAGAAACCAGAAGCAAATGGGCAGAATCAGGGACATCCATGAAGGGTGCCAACACATAGAGTTCAAACTGCTAATCACACTCAGCAGTTACTGGTCCAGCCCAACAACTCCCCAGTGCAGACTGGGGAGGACCCTGAGAAGTCAGAGCCAACTTGATGACTGTCCCCTCTGAGGCTGTGAGGTCATAAAAGGGGGAGATGGTAGAGCGCACAAAAGGAAAATGACTTGTGAAGATCAGAGTATTTGTAGGTAAAATGAGGTGCTTGCCATCTCTTCCTCTATCTGTAACATGAGCAAATTTCTGGCCTAATTACATGTGTTGCTTATCTGTATATTTCTAAAGACAAAAGCATTACTCTCCTGGAAAGTGATTCACTGAGGGTCTGGAGTGAGGGATAGACCCCCTTCTCCCTCCTTCTCTCTCCTTTACTGCTCTATCCCTTCTTTTCCACATCAGTCTTGTCCAGGAGGGGAAGGTTCTTTGGTTCTCTCTGTCATATCCTCCTATGCTATGGCAACAAGCCTCCTGGGTTAGCTGTCATATGGAAGGGGAAGGTGGAAAAACTCTCCAAAGACCATGGAATAAACACGTGCTTTCACGTCCTCCAGGTGGATCTAACTGGAAGCTCTGGAGTATGAAGGAAGTAGGGATCTCTGGGAATGAAAATGATTTGATTTACTAGCTTCTGAATATTGTCTCCATTAAATATAGCCTTAAAGAACTCATACCAACTGATGATAAGAATCCCCCCAAACAAGCTGATCAAGGAATTCTCAACAGAAGGAATAAGCATATTAAATCACAAATAATTTTGTGTTCTCCATTTCATCTCCTTCAATCATATCTTTTTTTTTTTTTTGTGATTAGAAAAGAAAATAAATATGCATCTAAACAAAGTTAAGTAACTTTTACTGGCATCAGTCATTATTGACCATAGTTGCCTGAGTGGGGTTGGTGTCTTCCATCTGGAATTTCAGAGTCCTTAGCTGCATCCACTAGGCATTTACATCCGTAACTGATGACAGGCAGCCAGAGAGAGAGGGATGTTGTAATAAGAGCTAAGTAGCCCTAGTTTTTCTGCTCTGACTGAAATTCTATGCATTTTTTTTCAAATATGTACATAGTCAAACACAAAGTAAATCAATGCATTGAGTTAGAAATAAGAATGATAAAATCATTTTTATCAAGAATATTTAAACTTAGTAAGTAAATGAATGGTAGCAGACAAAATCTTTCCTTAAAGATCTAGTAATGTGTTGCACATATGAAAGCTCATGAGGCAAATTTTGTAAAAGAACCTAACAGTAACAGTGACATGAAAAATTATCAAAATACAGATGAAATCCCAGATTAAGGTGGCAAATGTTTAAGTAAATCACTGTCTCTCCTGACAGGTGACTGACTTTCTAGCATCTTAGAAAAGCAATTAGATGTCCCTTCTTTCTTCAATTCCATGTTTTTTCACTAGGGAATTGGTACAAAGTTACTATCATATAGACACACAATTCAGAAAGACCGAACAGAGCCAGAAAAATACTAGTATCTTTATACCTTTAACCTTTCTCCAGGAAACTTGATATATATACACGAATATATATATATATATATATATATATATATATATATATATATATACACATATATGTATGTATATGATCAACTTTTTAAAAATTATAAAGGTACTTTTTTTCTTATATAAAGCTAAGTAATGGGGCCTAGCAGAAGAAGTGTACATTTATCTGCAATGTAGATGTGACCAAGAGAATTCTTATTCCAAAGCTGGATTCCTTTAAGCTAAACAAAGAGATATTCTTTCTCTTTCGTTCTACATTTTTCTAGAAAACATGCATTGGTTCTCCAGTGTAGGATTTTTCTGAAGTGAAGAACGAGTCTTAAAAAACACTTTATTTTCAAACGTGAGAAATATTTTCTAAGAAGCTCTTATGTGTGGGATTAGCAGAATGCTGGAGGTCACGTCAATGCCTTTATTTTACAGGTGAGCGCTCAGAGCCTCAGGAAGCACAAGCCACATTTGGGAGGTTAGATAGCTAGTCACTGCCAGGAGATCTTAGCAGAGCTGTGACTGTAGCTCATTCCCTTGCATCAGTCGCCTAGGAGTATCTACAATGTCTTTCCTTGAAGTTTGCCGATTGCCAGGCAGTGATGCACGTGGGGCACGTGACTGTAAGGTTAATAAACGGGGGGTTGAAAGTGCAGAGTACAGTGTTTCAGGACATTTGCTCCTCTCTCCACTCCCTCCATTTCTCTGTCCTGAGACCACTGATTTGCTACAGCGTCTGTTACTTGAAGCCTCGGATCCTGGTTGCAGCTTTGTATCTTATCCAAGTTTGTTGGGTAATTCCACGGAATGAGATTATTTGGGGGGGAAAAAAACCACCTCAAATGAAGTCAAATCTTTCTGCGACTTTTTCTCAGCACACAGCCTTTAACAGCTAATATTCCACGAGATAATACATATACAAGAGCTAACACAGTGCCTGTTGTACAGATGTAAACCCAGCTGAGTGAGGATAATATGCATTGATTTTAGAATTCTGGTTCTTCTTCTCATGGCCCTGGAACTTTGGAGTCTCCCACGGTGTTTATAATCCAGACCAGGAAGTTCTCATGACATAACGCTTAAAATCCTAAGAGGGTTGAGAGATTATTTTATTTTTTACTCATCCATCCTAAGCACCTGCAGCAGTACTGGGCACAGTATAGACTCTCAAAAAATAAATCTGAATGAAGAAATAGCAGAGTGTGGGCAGAGGAACCACTGCCTAACATTCACGGTGAGTCGACCAGCTCACAGATAAAGCAGCTGCCCAGGTTGGCAAAGATAAAACTTATTATTTAGGAACGAGGAGTCTGATTAAGAAACACATCTCGTGAGAGTGTTTCCTTTCACAGTCTAAGAGGGGTATGTAGGAAGATAAGAAATGTCAGTAAGGATATTTACGATATCGCTTCCATTGTGAGAATTTTTCGGATTAATTCCTATTCCAGCCAAGATGACTTTTCTTATATTTTGGGCTGAATTTTTTCAGGGATATTATTTCAAGAAGAGTTGAATAATACTGGCCTCAAAACCAATGCAGCACTTTTGGTACAGCTGCATTGACTTGAAACTCTCACCAAATTTGAACAATTTCTCCAATGGACAGCATACATTTTTCTTTAAAATTTTTTTTTACAAGAAGTCCTTAAGGAACAGAGACATCATCTTTTATTTATTTATTTTTTAAAACACACCAGTATTTAATTTACGAATGTGATTCAGATTTTTTAGAAATAAACTCTAATGAGTGGTAGTCCTAGAAACTTGCCTTCAGATAATTTAAAAAGTAATGACTAGATTTACTAAGTTAATTTGAATTCTTTGAGTTAATTGAAAACCTGTTATTAATGGATATTAACAAGAAGGTATTTCTAATTTCCATAAATGTTTCTAAGTACTAATTTTGGTTTTGGTCAAAACCTGTGAGATTGTTAACGATGACGATATTGTCTGCATTATGGATCTTTATAAAAGGTAGTGTTATATAGAGTAATGCTGCCCATGGAACAGTAATGTGAGCTACACATACCATTATTGAATTTAAAATTTTCCTGTAGCTACATTAAAACAATGAGATTAACTTTAGTATTTTAAAAAATACCCTAAATACTATTTTTTCATCCGGCAGTCAATATAAAAAAATTTGTCTTAATCTGTTCAGGCTGCTGTAACAAAATACCATATACTTATAGGGCTTCTAGACAACAGAAATGTGTTTATTCCTCACAATCCTGGAGGCTGGAAGTCAGAAATCAGGTTGGTAGTGTGGTTAGGTGAAGGCCCTCTTCCAGGTTGCAGAGTTTTCCTTGGATCCGCACATGGCCCGGGGGCAAGGAAGCCTGGTGGAGTCTCTTTCATAAAGACACTGATCCCACTCATGAGGGCTCCACACTGATGACGTGAGTACCTCCCAAGGGCCCCACCTTCCAATACCATCACACTGGGCATTAGGGTTTCAACATATGAATTGTGGGGGACACAAACATTCAGACCACAGCCCTATTGATGAGATCTCCTATGTTTTGTAGTTGGAAGCCTTTAAAATCCCACGTTAAGTCAAATGTTAGGTACTCAAAAGCCATCTGTGACTAGTGGCTACCATCATGGACTACACAGGTTAAGAGATGGAAAGATTTTGGATTTAGACAGTTCTGGATATATTTCCCAGTTCAATCACTTACTAACTGAGAGACACTGAAGAAATTTAAACTTTCCAAGTGCCAGCTCCAGCAACTATAAAACAGGAATAATTTATAGCTCCACCATTTTTGTGAAGATTAGAAATACTATATATAAAACGTCTACTACAGGGCTGGGATCTCAGGAGCTATTACTTCCTAAAGAAACTGAAGTTTCAGTATTTGAAACATAATTTCTATTAAATGTAGCTGCTATTACCATCGTTACTTTATACCTTTGAAATTGTAGAAAAATTCTCTCAGCTTAACTTTCTTCACCAAGAAGCCAATATCGCATAGATAGGTGGAATGAAGCTCCTGGTTGTGAAACATCTGAGAGGTGACCTCATTAGCATACAATAATAGAGATAATACTGGTGTCACTTATTGTTAATATGCATTTACCTTGAGGCAGTTCACTTCATTATAGATCATAAGAAAAGTGATAGGTGATATATTCATTTTGGGGATGTTATCGTTATTACGAGGCACATAATGCCTTAGTAAAATAATACAATTCATTCTGAAATAAATTAAAATATTTCTATGCACTCTGAAAATTCATTTCCTTTTGTTTCAATTCACTGTCATACCTCAATCATTTCAGTCTAGATATATAAGCCTGATTTCTTGGGGCCACCATTTTTAAGAATATCCTTGAGGGGACCAATTCTGAGTTCCTCTGGAAGAAGAGTGTGAATTTACACTTCTAGAAATGGTGGGGGCAGACTCTGGAGGGAAAGAGACTGAAGATTTAGTTTGAAAACATAATGGCAAAAGAAAGCATATTTTCTAGTCATACTTGAGTACCAGGTGACTTGGTCAACATCACAGAATGGTAACAAATTCAATAAAATCAAATATAATATGTTACTTTTTAAATCATGCAAAATGTTCTCATGTCAATTTTACTGAATCAGAAGGATATATGTATGTATATATATATATATATATATATATATATATATATATATATATATACACACATATATATATTCAGTTAATATTTATCCATATAATCGGTTAATATTTATCCATATATACATATACATATATATATGGATAAATATTAACTGAATTATGGTAAAACTTGCTTGTTTGGTCTGCATTACCCAAATAGTTAGCTCTATGCAGAGGAAATTTTTTTTTCTATGAGGATGCAAAGGCAGATGGCAGATTTTAGAAAAGTCTGCCATTATTATAAAATAATTCAAAGGAAAGTAGGCTTTGTTTGTTTGTTTTAGAAAGTAGATTTGTAAAATGGATTTTGATCACTCAGCCTAAGGGAATTCAATGTTAACAACTTCGGTTTTGAAATAGAGACAAACATTCTGGATACTTAATTGAAGCCTACAGTTAGAAGCTTCCTCCTTAAAAAGATAAAATAGAATTACAGAATCATAGGAGCAGTTGGAAGTCCTGGTCATCCCATCTTCCTCACCTTCTAGGTGAGACCCACAGAAATGGAGTGGCTAGGGACAGAAGGACAGTAGTCTGACGCTTAATCCAGAACTCCTTTCATGGCAGGAAGTTGCCTCTAAGGAAAATGACACACAGGCTGGGCTGGGGTGGGAGATGACTAAGCAGAGCAAATGGGATATTTCTTGACATTTTATCCCTTTGGCTGAATGTGTTCACACATGAAATAAAGAAAATAATTTTTGTGACAACATGGATGGATCTTGAGATTATAATGACAAGCGAAATAAGTCAGACAGAAAAAGTAGAGAACCATGTGATTTCACTGATATGTGATATATAAACCAAAAACAACAAAAGAACAAGAGAAGCAAATGAGAAACAAAAACTCATAGACACAGACAATAGTTTAGTGGTTACCAGAGGGTAAGGGCGGAGGAGGGTGGTAGGTGAGGGTAAAGGGGATCAAATATATGGTGATGGAAGGAGAACTGACTCTGGGTGGTGAACACACAATGTGATTTATAGAGGATGTAATACAGAATTGTATACCTGAAATTTATGTAACTTTACTAAAAATTGTCATCCCAATAAACTTTAATTAAAAAAAAAAGAAAAGAATTAAATGTTTTATTCTCAAGTACTACAAAGCTTCAAACTGAGCTATGGAAAACATGGGTATTTTTTAGAGGGGAGAGTTGTGATTCATTCAAATAATTATTTCAAAGCCATGCTTTATTTTGACTAGAGATGCCACTGTAATATTTCCAGTCTGACTTTCACTTTCAATTGTTTTGTTATTCATGGATCACAGGCAGAGGAAAACAAGTTGTTACTCCTGAAGCATCTCTAGGAAATTCTCCTGGGCAATTAAGCAACCATATTCTCCCTCATGAATTGCTGCAAAACCACAATGCTTAGGAAATGGATTAGATGAACCCTAGAAAAGAAAAAGATGGACAATATAGGTTCCTGACCACTGCAGTGTACACCTGAAGCTGAAGCTGAATAATAATGAATGTCAACTATAATGTAATATATATATATATATATATATATAGTCACAGGATATAGAGGACAGTATAAGGAATAGAGTCAGTGGAACTATACAGCTATATACGATGTCAGAGGGTGTCATGCAGGGACTCTGGTCCTGCTCCCCGCACAAGAACGCAGGATATGGTGAGTACGAAAAGGGACAGCAACGGAGCCATAGACAGGGAAGTCATACCATTATGTTCTCACTGGTGGCTGGGTTGGAGACACAGGAAGCAGGCTCCACATGATGTGCTATCCACCGTCTGCTTCTCTGCCAACCAACCAACCCCACTTGCTACCTGCAATCCATGCTTGCTAGCTCAGCCACCATGCTCTGCTAGCTTAGCCACGGCAATTATATCAGTGGCTAATGGCTAACCGGTAACATCTGATGATGGCCAACTAGTCACAGCTGATGGCCATCTACCACCTGAGCCAGCACCTTTCCATGTGAGGCCGAGAGCCTGGAAACTGCTCTCTGGGACTCTGTCCCCACAATGGCATTGTGTCTATGAGCAGCAATTCCTTTTATTATTGTTGTATCTTTTATTACTGTTTCTTTTGTTACTGACATATCTCTCAGCCTATACTCTCTATTATTATACACTTCTTCAGCAATACTTATATGAACCCTCTCTAGGCTCTCTAGTTCAGCTGCCATACATATCCTTTTGATTAGTAGAATGAGTGTTGGTCAAAATTAAATTTTATACAATATCCCTCTCTGGTATTCTTTTGTCTTTTTAAGCTATAAGACTAGGTCACTAAGCAAGCCTCCTAGCCCCTCCCAAGATTCTGGAATTCTTCGTGACTACAGAGAAAGAGGAAACATAAGAATACCAAAGTCAAGAGCCTTTAGAGTCAATTCAGTACAAGCCTTTCTAATTCTTTTCCTACTTCTCGTTCCTCAGTGTGGCAAGTATTGGCTAATCACCCACTGGAGCCCTGTTTTCCTCCTCCTGGGTACACAGTTGGGTCACATTCCACTTTAGTTTTGTCATGGCTGATGTTCCATTTCCTACTTAGCCTTGGCCATGCCACCGAGTTCTGGCCAGAGCTGTGTGATTGAAGGTATGCGGTCACTTCCATCCTTGGCCCATGAAAATCTCTTACTCGTGATCCCTTCATTCATTTCCTCTCTCCTGGCTGCTGTGTGCAGATGGGTGTGACAATCTTGGAATCCTCATGATAAAACTGACGGTCTTCAGATGGAAAGAGTATGGCTTTCTGAATCATTGCCTGGAGGAGAGAGAGTCGTTAATCAGAAACATTCTTTTAAAACTTAAGTAGAAAATAAAGTAATATATAAAACCTCACTAGTATTTGGTGATTTATATACTACAATGGCTATAACTATCTTATTAATATCAAGGCACACAGTCCTACAATAAATTCCAGCTCTAATAACTTGGTCCCTGCCTTGTCCCTGTTTCCTGGCCCTCAATCTCAATTGCTCTGTGGGGCCCTGCCTTCTCTCTCAGTCCTTCCCCAAACTGAGCTCTGCTCTGGAAACCAGATCCATGTAACAGGCATTGGACAGACCTTCTAGAGTGAGGAACAGACTGACTTAGGTGCTCTCTCTTAAGCCATAGTTAGGCCAGGAGCAGAAACCTTATCTTAAAAGCCATCTTGTCTTGATCCTGTCCTGCTTTATCTCCTAGGGGCCTGTGATCAGCTGGCCTGGGCGGTCTGGATGCCGACCTGGGGCCAGAGTGGAGCTGGAGGGCTTGTCATGCCCTGAAACCCTTTGCCAACAAAAACCCCCTGAAGCATCGTTTACCCCCTCCTATGAAACTCCATACCCCTCTTTCCCCGGGGAGGTTATGGTCTTTTCTAGCCTGACCTCCCACAGCTCAAACACGCCAAATAAATTCTAATAGACCAATTTTGGTCTTCGCGACTCATTCCTCCAGCTGTGCCTAGCACTCTCTTCTTCCTGGAACTCAGGTCCAGGAACGCCATCTGCTCTTCCAGGGTTCTACTCTGGAATCCTTTGTGCACATGCCTGGCTCTAGAGAGTGTCACAGCACCCCCCAACTCGTTATTACCATCTCTTTGTGGTCATATAAGCATTTTACATTTTTAAGGTTTTCCTGCTATGGAAGAAATGGATTCTATGTTGTGCTTTAAAAATAAATTGGCAGAATTATTTAGTAAGACTGAAAAATAACACATACAAGGAAGAAAGTTTCTCATATAGTTTTGAAAATGGAAAAAGAATTAAACTCATTGAATAAATTATGATATGTGAGATGAAATCATCATAATCAGCAGTTATTATCATAAGATTGGTCAGGAGATTTCCTCTTCCTATGACAAGCAATTACAAATTCAGGTGAACAAATATATTTCTCTCTAATAAACATCTGCATAAAGTTTCCTATAACAAACATTCATGTTTTCCACATTACAGGTTGTGGCTAACTCTCCCACGTTCAGTGTACCCAGGTCCCTGGAATTGGCGTCCTTGTTAGTCCTGAAGCAGGGCCTGGTTGGGACCCCTGTAATAGAGGCTTTGCAAAGCCCCAGCCTCACCTTTCCTTGACCTATAGTTTAAGGAAAGATCATCCTCCTGCGGCTTGAGCTGGGAATGTCCCCTCTCCCACCCAGTTTGGTTTCCTTTTTTAGAAAATTACCCTGAAACTGTTTAGGTTTATTGATCACAATCTCTCTGGTCTAGCATTCTTTCTGGGCTACTCCCATCATTGTTCCTGAGTTACTGACGCCACCGGAGAAAAGGCTCCATGCAGACCCCCTGAACAATCATAGCCTGTGGAGGAATGCCCAGATTTTCCCTTAAATACCCCAAGCCTGTCTGAAAATGTTAAGGCAGTGTTTGAAGGTCTTCTCAGACCACTGGTGCTCTGATAATAAACGCTCATTCTATAACCCAACTCCTGTATCAGTCTATTGGCTGAGCGGCGCAGGCAGCACAAGCCCTGTACTCAGTTGCCCTCCGGTTTCAGTCTCTCCTACGTTGAATCTAGACTGTCCCCACATACTCTGTAGAGTGCAGCAGAAATGATGCTTTATGACTTCCATCCCTAGGTCAGAAGAAGACTTACTGTATCAGTCTGGCTCTCTTAAAACTGTGGATGGAAAAGGGGCCACATAGTAAACCTGACAAGCTCAGGAGACTGAAAATAACCACAAAAAGTGGCGTGAGCATATTTTATAAGTAAGTGGGCCATGGCGGGAAGTCCTATCTTCAGCCAAAAGCTTCCTTTATAAAGTTAATATCTGCCTTTAAGTGGGCCTGTCTATTGTCTTTTTGCACCTAAAATGACATCCTTGGAAAGTCAGTAATCCCCTTTTCCAGGACCAGAGCAAGATAGTACAGAATCCCTCATTATTATTCTTGTCCCTTGATTAACAGCTCTATGTGAACTATTAACTACCCTATACCCACCTATGTGAAAGAAGGACCTGTCTCTCCAATTTACTTTTATTCAATCCCAGAGATTTCTTCTGCTTTGCTTTCTCCCACCCCCTTAATCTGTCACCAGTGGGTTTCATGTAATCCTCCTTTGATTCTATGTATAAAGTAAGCTGCAAACTGTCGTTTCACGGAACATGTTCTCAATCTTTGAGATTTTGCTTCCTGGCAATTGTCAGTTTGGCTCAAATGAACTCATATAAACTTTCTCTTAGGCTGGATATTTTTCGTCAACAGAACACATATACTGGGAGAAGCCAAGCACCAAGGGAAGACTAACTTCCATGAGACCCCCACTTCCTCTTATGTGAGGAAGCCCTCAGACTGTGTAGAAGGAGCTCATGGAGAAAGAGAAGTGATCTTGCCATCTCTGCTGACTTCTGAGTCATTTTACACACCCAGCCCTAGCCACCCTCTGACTACAACTGTATGAGAAATGCTAGGCAAGACCTGCCCCACTGAGCCAAGTCAATGCAAAGAATCGTCACAGATAATAATAAATCATTTTAAACCACTGAGGTTTTTTTTTAAATTAAAATTTATTTTTATTTTTATTGGGGAACAGTGTGTTTCTCCAGGGCCCATCAGCTCCAAGTCATTGTTCTTCAATCTAGTTGTAGAGGGCGCAGCTCAGCTGAGTCCAGTCGCCATTTTCAATCTTCCGTTGCAGAGCGTGAACTGGCAACCTTGTTGAGAGCTCGCACTCTAACCAGCTAAGCCATCGGGCTGCTCCTCCAGCAGCTCAGCAGCAACTCATTTTCTTCAATCTAGTTGTGGAGGGTGCAGCTCACTGGCCCATGTAGGAATCAAACCGGCAACCCTATTGTTCAGAGCTCACGCTCTAACCAACTGAGCCATATGGCCGCCCCCAAGCCACTGAGTTTTGAGGTCTTTTGTTACACAGAAGTGGATAACAGGCCAACACTTCTTTTAAAATACCAAAGGAAACTTACAAATATAGACAAGTTCTTTGTTATTCAGCAAATGTTGGTGGGATTATTTTCCTCCCTGTCTCTATAGGAATTCTGAATAAATAGGGGGGAAACGTAGCAAGTAGAGTCCAGTATATCACCTTCATTATTAATAAAGGTAAAGGTGGAAGTTGCTTGGGAGCCAGATGAATTTCATGATACTTAACAGCTAAATAATCAGAATTATCTACCTTGTCACAGGCAACCATCTCCACCTGGAGGAGACTGCCTGAGTATGTTTCATGGCACAGAAAACAGAGGAGAACCTGTAAGAAGATTTGCTTTCAAGAGGAATAAAGAGCAATTTGTACTTCCCAAGTTACCACTCAGATAATTTAATCACCTCATCCAATTTACTCCATCCACATGGAGGGGCAACTAGGAGGGAGGAAAAGTTTCTCTAACAGTGAACAGATTTGACAAAAACTGGCCATGAATAAGCATTGTTGTAACTGAAATTTTTGACATAAAAGGATGTAAATATTTTCTCATTGTCTCCATTTTCTTAAGTAGCATAATGGCTACTTCAGAGCTTTGCACTCT
This sequence comes from Rhinolophus sinicus, assembly GCF_057876585.1. Lineage (NCBI taxonomy): Eukaryota > Metazoa > Chordata > Mammalia > Chiroptera > Rhinolophidae > Rhinolophus > Rhinolophus sinicus. Next base: position 117,558,211 of record NC_142515.1, on the reverse strand, counting down.
CAAAGTCACTTGTGACAATTTCTTTACTTAAATTTTCTAATTAATTACCTTTAACACTTGTGCCTATGGTTTTATTTATAATTTTATCCAGTGCCATACCCAAGATCTGGGGCTCATAATTTTTATTTCTTCATTGCTCATTACCAAGTGCAAACAGGCTATAAAAAATGCAAATGATAAGTAACAAAGGCTTGTAAATATTCCAAGGTTCTTGCCATCTTCGATCAGTTTTATAACTTCAGTGCACCTAATCTCCATATCATAAACACAACTTTAAGAAATTCAAGGGGCTGGGGAAAATGGGAGAATCTAAGATTCTATTTAGGTTACAGTAGAGAATATACCTTTGTGGTGCCACAAATGAGTGGAAAATAAGATATAAAAACAATTTGGCTTGGAAAATAGGTTTTCCTAGGGCTACTGAGAATGTAAAATTTAACTAGGTGGCCATTAGAACTGCACGAATAGAAATGATTTACTGAAGTATTTTAAGAAATTGAGACTTGGGGTATAGTTATGCCTTAGGTTGTAAGGTTTTAAAAAAATTATATGAAAATCAGAAATATGTGCCCATTAGCCATTTATCCAAATGCAAATTATACATTACCTAACAGTAAGTACACATTGTCTTTGTGGAGGAAGAAAGATAAGGATGATAAGAGGTATTACAAGGACGTCTGTAACCTGCGTCATGCAGGGACTCAGTTCCTGCTCCCCTCCCCGCACAAGAACATAGGATACGGTGAGGCCAAAAAGGAACACTGGCAGAGCCACAGATATTGGAGTCATACCACTATATTCTCGCTGGCAGCTGGGTTGGAGACACAGGAATCAGGAGCCACAATCTGCCATATGCTTCTCTGCCAACCAACCAACCAACCAATCCCCCTAGCGTAGCCATGGCAGTTATATTAGTGGCTCATGGCTAACTGGTTACAGCTGATGGCCAGCTAGTCATAGCTGATGACCATTTACTACCCGAGCCGGCACCTTTCCACGTGAAGCTAAGAGCCTGGAAACTGCTCTCTGGGACTCTGACTGTCCCCATAGCCTGTGAAGATAGAAGAGAGCAATTTCCATTTTACATATGCCCATGATTAAGATGCACTTAAAGGAAAGGTGCTGCCTTTGCTCTTGAACCTTTCACATGGATCTTTCACCCTTGATTTTCATCAGTATTACAGATTTGATCAGTTCTTTAACAAGCAAACCTCTTTCAAGCTGTAGCTTTATTTAACACACTGTAGGTTTATTTAACTTCCCATAGCTGTATTTTACTCAACAATATACTTATATTTCATCATATAAATGACTGCTCTGATAGTTCTCTTACTCCCTCATGGCTAACAGGAAATGTAACATTACTGACACGGTTTGTAGTTAGAAAGGATAGTTAAGGACCAACTACTTACAGCTTGAGTATTGTTTTTACTGCTCCCAGGCCAAGCATAAAAACTGAGCAGTGAGAGCCTCTTCAGGAGTATTTAAAAGAAAGGAATGAAAGAAAGAGAGAAAGAGAGAGATAGAAACAGAGAGAGCGAGAGGGAGGGAGGGAAGGAAGGAAGGAAAGAAGGAAAGAAGGAAAGAAGGAAAGAAGGAAAGAAGGAAAGAAGGAAAGAAGGAAAGAAGGAAAGAAGGAAAGAAGGAAAGAAGGAAAGAAAGAAAGAAAGAAAGAAAGAAAGAAAGAAAGAAAGAAAGAAAGAAAGAAAGAAAGAAAGAAAGAAAAAGACTGAGCCATGATGTCTGAATAGCATGTGGATCTGGGAACAGTGATGAGGATGACCTTAGAGACCTTGGGGCCACTGTGGACCAGATAATATGACAATAAATATATTAGAAGTGGTGAGATGGACAAATCAAACTATCGCCATATGTAGACGCTAGATAGCAGTAACCCGTCTTTAAGCAGTGAATCCTGGAGGAGATACAGAGTTACAGTGAAGACTCCATGAATTAGCCTGTGTACTAAACGTTGTCTGTATGCCTAAATAATTAGAATTAGTCATACATGCATTTACATTCCAAAAAACATAGATCTTACTTGGATTAATAAATACATTTATACTTTTTAACATCTTTTAAAATTTATAATACACTTTAACACGAGTATTATGCTTTTTCTCAATCAAGGAATTCTAAAATCTAGCTGTTACAAATGAAAATCTGTGGAACTGTTTAATGTGAGACAGGAAAAACAGTCTCCATACTCAAAAGTATCTATATTTTTTTCTTCCTAACTTTTAGTACGCTGCTCATCCCAAACACTTTTACATCCACAGACCAGGTTAACACTCTATGCAACAAAAGCATATTTTTCTTGAGGGAGAATGGTGACTCAAGGGGAGCACCATTAAGCTTGAAATGAAGCCCTAAGGGGGAAAAAAAAAGTTCTCAATTCCAGGACCGAGCTGTGTGACTTCACTTGAGTCTGCAGAAAGCAGGTGTGTCTGTTTTGGACAACCTATAAACAGAAAAAAACAAATGCATTAAGACTTCCAAGAGACCCTCAAGGAGTGATTATTTCTCTTGGCTGAATATTAGAATTACTCAGGGTGTTTTTAAAACTCTGGATACTCAAGCTCTACAGTAGGTCAATTAAATCAGAAGCTGGGGGTTGAATGGGGATGGTGGTGGCTAAGAGTGGGAACAAGGCCTCAGTCATTTTGACAGCTTCCAAGGGATTTCAGTGTGTTCCCAAGGCTGGATGTAGTTGGCTGCTCTGAGGTCTTAGAGATTGGGGAGCCATTACCTTACGTGGTGCCTGATAAGCTCCTCAAAGGGAAAACAAGCTTAAAGTTTTCACATCTGCAGCCTGTTAATCATCTAATCTCTCAAGAGACAAGATAACAGAATTTGTTGATTTGGCAAGAGGAGTTGTTAGCGCCTCTGAGGAAATAGGCACATCTCACTGTGTTTCCATAATCACTTTGCCTAGGCTCCATTCCAAACACGTTCCCACTATTTTAACTCCCATCAGAGGCGGTGTGCCAGAGCCTCATCGAAATCTGCTTCTTTATGGAATATGGTGTTATTTTTAAGTCTTCCATAACTGCCTTATTGACCCACCGCATGACCATGGTATGAAATTACCTCATTGCATGTATCTGTGCGCGTTGTTTTTCTCCTATTTTCGGGAATTATTTCATTGGTATACAATCCAGTTGCCTAGAAAAAGTTTCCGTATGGTAGAATCTTGCTATCAATAAATCTTTAATGAGTGCTCAGTGTCTGCAAGGCACGCATGTGTGTACATGATAAAAACTTGAATTAAGATGACATGACTCTTCTTCTTAAGTGGGTTACACTGTCACGGGGGAGACCAAAGGGTAAAACACATACGCCGAATAAAACAAAATAAAATACACTGAAACAAGTTCTCGTGAGTTTCATGAAGTCATTCTGTAAAAAGAAAAGAGTAACTTATGCGGAAAGGAGAAGGAGACAGGACACAAGTTATGGTGACAAGTGAACTTAGTCTTTTTAACACCGTAACTTTTTACTGGTTAATGAATTTACATAGAAAAAAATTGAAAATATAAAAATGTGTAAAGAAGATAAATCAAATATTACCTGTAATCCCATGATCCAGATGAAACAAATATATTTCATATGTATGTATTTATATGTCTTTGAACTTGTGGATGTATGTATTGTTATCTACCATGTGTATATATCATATATAGGTATACATATATCAAATATTAACATATGTGTATATATACATACACGTGCACAAATATAGTATATTTGAACACATACTTGTGTATTATATATACATATATACTTATTTATTTATATATGTGCATAAAAATTCATGTATTACACATGCAAATACACTACTGTGATATTATCCAAGAAGAGCTAAATAATGACACCCCTCTTCACTGCCCAGGTTCTTAACTGAAAAATAAAAAGTAGAAGATGAAGCTTATTGAAATGTCTGTATTATTGATAAAGACTATGTTAAAGAGCACAGCTTTGTGTGAGAAACCAAAGGTTCAGCTAACTCAAGTGTAAAATTATGCACTTACACCCCCCCACACCCCGCCCACCGCCCACTACAGGCAATTGTGGATGCAGGGAGACCAAGCTCCACTCGGGTATAGCTGGGCCCTGGAGGAGCACAGCAGAACTAAAGCGCTCTGCAAGTAGGCTGCTTCTCAAAGATGAGAAAAATGGGAGCCAAGTTTAGTCTTTATAAATTTACAGATATATGAATAATTATGCACTATATGTGTAATAACATTACATATACTATATGTGACATATGTAATTACAAATGATGTAGAGAGTCAACATAGTATTGTTATTATTGCCATTTTCAAACTAAAGTCCATCTAGCCAGGTTGTTCTGTAGAGGATATCAGAAGTTTAGCAATGAGATTAGGTGGCAACAGTATGTTACTTCAATCATAAAACGCAACGAAGACCTTCTATTCATAAAATTCCAATGATAAAGATGCCCTAAATTTATCTTTAAGCCTTCTGCCCATATGAAATTTCCAGGGGGAAAAAATTAAAGTTTCAAAGAATAAATACTCTTGCAAGTTAAATCCAAATGATACAAAGTCCAAAATCAAATACCTTTGACTTTCAAAAGTAAAGTCCAAAAGTCTTCCTTCCCAATTTCTATTTCTGTTCAGTTCAGTCAGAGGAGTTTACCACTCCTGGGTAGAGTTGAATTTTTTTCACAGCCTGGGATGGGTGAGGATCTTTTAGGGTCTCAGAAATTCCTAGTTCAGTGTCAATATAATTATTTCTCATTCCAATTGGACTCTACAACAGGACTCAGAAAATAACCGTAACCAAATTCAGAATATAAGCCAAATTTAGAATATAAGCCAAACCCTAACTCCTAGAGCAATGAGCCACGGAAACAATCCTCAGCCCTACACCCAGTATGTGGTGTTATCAAAGGCCATCCACAGGTGTCTGAGAAATAAAGGTAGATGGGAGATGATGCGTATCTTGGCTTCTGCTTGACTCCTTTGCCAGCCAGTCTACTTTTCTGGTATCCACATCCTGTGAATTTAATTGGTAGGAGCCTCCCAGCAAGTGATCAATTCTGTCACTGTAAGTTTGCCATATGTGGGGTGGGTGAAGGGCATCCAAAAGCTTGCTGTCTCCACAGGGGGATGGATGTAAGATGATATTGACATCTTTCTGTGCAGTGGCAGCAGCCCCTCCCCCAAACCAGGTGTTATTGGAGAATCCTTTCTTTCTCACCCAACCTGTTCGAAACCTCCTAACTCCCATTTCCATTTAAGCACTTCCTTCCTGAGGATGAGCTCCACTGTTAGTACTGACTCCTTGATATTCTATGAGGTACTGTGCGCCTGTGTATAACAACATACTTCCTTCGATTCTCAGAATGGAATTAATTCGGCCTCAAGAAACACTGCCTTCCCAAAAAAGACTTCACCTTAGAGATACATGTGTTTTAGCTGAAAAAGCTCCTTCAGAATGTCTGAACTGAAGCTGCTTTTGAGACTGTTGGAGGCGTGTGCCCCTGAGGTCCTAGTGACAGCTGGTGGCTCAGCCATGTGGTCTAGACAATCACCTTCATCTTCGTTTCCATCCCATAACTTGCTTGGGCACTGTGATACCCATGTGCCCAGCTACAATAATTATCATTTTGAAACTCACCCAAACATTTTTTTTCTGCTATTTTCATTTTCTATGATTGAGCCTTTGGATGAGACATGAATTTAAGGTCAAGTGCTTCACCGTTTCAACCTGTGCCCTGAATGCACAATGGAGTGTCACTTACAGCCACCGCAGGCAAAAAACCTTAAGCCTGAGCCACATGATATTCTAACAGTTTAAAGCTAGGAGCCCTGTACTGTTCTGTGGCGCATGTGTAACTTTGCTGACTTGCCATACATGCAGGTAACAGTCCCACTTTGGCCTAGCCAGTGATACCAGGCCAAGCTGTGCCTGCATCATGATAAACTACAGCAGCTTGCTGCCTGAGGCCTTAGCACCAGCCAAAGGTGCTGCTTTGCTAAAAAGCCCTTGCTTTGTACTACAAGTTCAAGTTCACTCTGTAGTAAAAGGCACTCTCCAGGGCGTGTTGACCAGAGGCCTTTGGTCCTATCTCAAAGACAAAAGGTCTTTTAGGGTCAAAACTACAATAAGTTACAGCCTTCTGGGAAAGTCAGAAATATTTAGTGACTAATGTTTAAGGACTCTTAGCTAGATAGATGTCAGCAGTTAAAAGCTAACTTTGCAAGTTAAAAATCTACCTGGCCTCCTATAAACTCTACAGACCACCAATGTCAAAACTTACCACTTAGACACTAAATACTAAGGTTGTTCAGAAGTTCATTCCACATGAAATTTGCTTTCCAAATTCTTCTTGTCTCCTTTCTCAATATTCTCAGTCACCAAATATGGCTTAAAAAATATATCTATATATATATATCTCCAAATTAGTAAAATACATATTATATATCAAATTTAGTAAAAAATATATAATACATAGACATACTCAATTTAATAAATTATAGTAAGTAAAACAAATACCTGACATATAAAAGAAAAACATATATCAAGTGTTTATTTTACTAAGTTTTGATCATACTATACAGAGAATATGTATTCTGTGTTCATATATCAAAAGTATTTAAACATATATCCTAATATTACAAATTTTAAATATTATAAATTTTTAATCACACTACCCCACGATCCTGGTGAAAACACCAAGTAATACAATAAAGTTCTATGAAAAGGTACATGCTCCTCCTCAGTCCCCGCCCCCTCCCAGTTTGACTGTCTAGAAGCAACTAGTTTCATTTTTTTTAGCTGATTCTTGTATTTATTTTTATTTATTAAATTGGAATATAATTGACATATTACATTAGTTTCAGGTATACAACATAATGAATCGACTTTTGTGTGTATTGATCATAATAACAAGTCTAGTTAACATCCGTCACCCCACATAGTTATACATTCTTTTTTTTTTTTTTATGAGAACTTTCAAGATCTACTCTCATAGCAATTTTTAAATATGCAATTCAGTATTATTAACTATAGTCAGTATGTTGTACATTACATCCCCAGGACTTATTTATTTTATAACTGGGAGCTTATATCTTTTGATTTATAACTTGATTCTTAACTAATTCTTTTTGTTGTTCTTTCCATAATCCCTAAATACTATCAAGTACTGCTATTTTTCAGTGATTCAGTTTTAGGAGTTATTTGTTACTCCTTTGGCTCAATCCACCAATCTCCTAGATTAGTTAAATCATTACGTTGAATTAAGTCAATAAACTATGTAAGTGTAGTTTACTTGAAAGTCAAATAGCTTATTCTTTCGTAGCTTTTTCATTTACTAAGAGTTTCTGATTTTCTTTTTTTACCCACTATGTCCTTTTATCCTAATACTATATTTAATCTGTTTATTTTATCAGACATTCTATGAAGAGTTCATTTGTTTCCTTTACAGAATTCCCCCTGGAACACTCTAACCTTCATCTTTCATGTGGACAAGTCACTGTTTAGGAGAGCTTGGAGGTCGTCAGCCTGGGATTTCCTCTTGGGTAGCAGACTTCCTTTCCTGGAACTTGTTGTCTCTCGTGAATTACTATCTTATTTTGCTAAAGTGAAAAATGCGTGGCAAGTGATGTTTCTGAACACTTATATGTCAGAGACTGTGTTTATTGCAAACATTTGCCTGAAAATTTGGCTAGACATAGAATTTTAGTCTAAAATCTGTTTCTTTCAGATCTCAAAAGCTTTGCTCCAGGACTAACGTAAGTATTATTGATAAAATGGCTGGCACCAATCTGATCATTCCTCTGTGCATGACCAACTCTTTCTCTCTGGAAACTGTTAGAACCTTGTTTTTATCCCTTTGGTTCTAAAATTATACAAATAGTTATCTAGGAATGGAACTTTCTCATGCATTTATTTGGCACTTAGTTGCTTTCAATCTGGAAACTCATGTCCTTCAAACTTGGCAAGTTCTCTTGAATTCATTTATTTTACAACCTTCTCTTTTCTATGCCTTCTCCTTATGAATTGCTGTTAATCAGATCAATACTGATTATTTGTTATTCAATGAACGATTTCAATGACAAGGTGCAAGAGCTTGGTTTGAATGATTACCTGTGTCTGTAGAAATAAATTAACAGTTCATCGAGTGTCAAATTTTCAGACATTCCCTTAGACAAGGTCACAGAACCAGTAGCTGAACTCCTCTTCTCAGTGGTCACATGGATACCAACACCCTTGTTGTGTAGGTGGAGACACCTGGATAATTTAGGTAAAATTTTCAAGGTCTTATAGCCAGTTAGTGGCAGAGCCTGGATTAGACTGAAAGATTCTTGTTTTCTAGCTAGGTTCCTTTTCCATTGCATAATGTTCCCTACTCTGTCACAATCTAGTGGCTTGACGCACAAATTCACACATCTTAGTTCAAATATTATGGGTACAGTTTCAGGAAATTCTAGAGACCGTTATAAAAACAGGAAACAAACAAACAAACAAACAAACAAAGAACAGAGAAAGGCTACTGAGATGGTAGAGACTGAAGACATCCTTCAGAGGACTGGATTTTAATTCCCTTTCTGCATCAATCACGCTGACTCCTCCTTCTGCAACTGCTTATGGAGCCATTTGCTAAGACACACAGTGGACATTACGTATATTTAATATTTAAATATAATATTGCTTCCTTGGAAATGATTGTCAAAAAAATTGTTTAAATTATATAAAGTTTTAAATGCATATAGAAAATGTTTGTAGTAGGACAGGGATCTTAGAATAAGCATCAAGGCTGAATAGTGGTGTTAAAGCAAACCCCAGTGGAGCCCACAGTTGAAGTATACTGTTAATCCAACCCCTAGAGCCACGAAACCAAAACTTAAACTGTCCTGATTTCCCCGAAATGCTAACTCTGACCTCAAACAATCTTTCTTCATGTGAATGTCACCATATCCACAACTGGAATGTAAGTTTCTAGTAACCAACCACAATAGAAAACAATGTACTTACTATACTTCCTCATTCCAGAGCTGGAACTGCTGAGAACGGTGCACTTTTGGTTTTGAAGTCTCCCTGTTTGTAAACAGTTTGCTTCTTGCTCAATAAAAAATTCACATCAAATAAAGTGCTCTGAATTATTTTTGACAGTTTCTACCACACCTGCTATGTATGCTACTATGGATAAGTTAGTTAAACTCTGCAAGTTTCTTCATTAGTAAAATGTGGAAATGACGCTAAGATTTATTGGAATAGTCTAAACATTGGATGAAATTATGCATATAACTTAACAAGCATAGTGGCTGGTACATGGAGTGTACTCAAAAAATGTTGTTAAATCAATGTTAGTTTATGTTTTTTGTCATATGGACTTCCCATAAGATTTCTCATGCATATAATTATTTGATAAATTGTACATATGTCCACTAAATGTTAAAGGGTCTGGAGAATTACATTCACATTCAAAGTTGCTCACAAGCAGTGTTATCTCACTTGACTTGCTTATAAGCAAGTAAGAAAAAAGCTGCAAATGACTAATACAAACCGAAAGGACAGTTCGGGATATATATCATTTTTGATATTGTAAGGTTAGAATATTTTGCACTAGGCTTGAGGGGTGTCTTCACTGAATATAAATATTTTCTTCTCTAACTGTATATTCACAAGATTATGGGATGTATAGGTACTCAAACTATACTCTAATAATTGGTCATCAGTGATAAAGATTAAATGTTTACATGTGTGATTTAGGTGCTGCTCAATATATCAATTCATTCAAATGATCATTCAACTCATATGTTCATTTCTTTATCATATATTTATTTAGTTCCAAATCAACAATGTTGAAGCTATGAAAAGACAGTCACTGTCCCAATGCTAACGTTCTTATCTCCATTACCTAATTCATTTGGAAAAATAAGGAACTATATGGGAAATTAGAACAGAAATAGGTAAATGTTCCTTGCTGCTCCTGTGTACTTAAAATTAGTCCCTCATTTTCTAAGAACTAAAGTCAAGGCTATAAACCACACTGTCCAATAGAAATAAAATACAAACCATTTGGGTAATTTCAAATTTTCTAGTAATATTTTAAAGGTTAAAAAAAGGAAGTTCATTTTAATAATATATTTTCACATCATATTTTCAAAATATTACCATTTCATCACATAACTGATACTAAGGTTATTAATAAAATAGTTTAAAATGTTTTTTTTCGCACTAAGTCTTTGAGATCTGATGCGTATTTTGCCTTTAAGACATATCTCAGTTGGGATTAGCCATATTTCTAATACTCGGCAGGCACATGTGACTAGTAGCTGCTATATTGTGTAGACTATAGACAAGGTGTAGTGTATGGACACACCTTTTTGGAGGTCACCATTCAACACACTATACTCCCCTAGAGTCTCTAGAAGGAATGCAACTTCACCAACACCTTGATTTTAACCCAGTGATACACATTGTGGACTTCTAACCTCTAATACTGTAAGATAAAAAAAAAATTGTATTATTTTAAGTAAGTTTATGGTAATTTGTTACAGCAGCCATAGGAAACTACTAGAGTTCACTTCAAATTTTGTTTCCTCCAGCCAATACTTTTGATTGAAACCACTGAGGAAGAAGCACTCTAGTAATCTACGAGTAGGAAAGGAGGATGTGACGATATCCCCCTGACAAATGGAATTCTGGTTTGGAACTTGGGAGCAAAGTAATAGTCGTGAAACCAAGTAACTGACTCACGAATGGTAATGATCCAGACACTTGCAGTAAGAGTTGCAGCAAGGCTTGGACTAAAAGGTTAGTTGGTCAGTATATTCCGTCTTCTGATACATTTCTGTATCCAGCCATTGTCCTGCTAGGGCAGCAAATGGCCCCAGTCTGAGGCTTCCTGAAGGAGGGGATCAATGAGTTTGCTTAACCAGGGGAATTATATGGGATAGGAAGGGAGGAAGGAAGGAAGGAAGGAAGGAAGGAAGGAAGGAAGGAAGGAAGGAAGGAAGGAAGGGACAAAGGGAAGGAAGATGAATCTGTGAAAATTCAGGAGAATTCATCAAAACAGTAACCTAACAATCAAGTTATTATTTCTCATTATCCAATGTCGGCTAAATAATGAGGAACCATGTGGCCCTGGGACCATATGATATCAAACTTTTAACCCTATAAAACAATATTAAAATAAATAACATTTAGATGGTACTTACTAGAAAAATAAGATAAGCTTCATTTGCAATATTCTTAATGTCAGTATCAGATGGGTTGCTTAATTCAATTTTGCTGAAAATATAACAAAAAACTCCCAGGGACACACATTTGCTTAATGTTTCTGTGACTATAAATTTCCTATTGTCAATTTTGCTACAGAAAGTATATTAAAAGAATATAATGTAAGGTATACTTACGAATTAGCAAAAGGAACCTAGACCAATAAATAAGACCCTAGAGCTCATTATTAATCAAAACTCTTCCTGTTTTTCAGTGTACTGGAAACATCAGAGACAACATAAGAAAGCTTTTGGTGTTTCTACTGTCACTCAACAATTGTTGAGAGTCAGTCACCTCACAAGAGGGCAGAAAGGACTTTGTTAGATGAAAATAACCAATGGGCCACTCTAAAGGGATGCTAAGTAAACAGAAAGAAAGCGACTCAGAGGATTATATGGTTAATACATCTCTAATAATAGATAAACTTGTGGATGGAATTACCATTGATATATATTGTAATTGTTTTTTGGGAATAAAAATCTTACAGTAGAATAAAATTAATTTGTGAATTTTGATAATACTATCTTTACCGTATAAAATGTGAAATAATGAACATACATTTTCTTTAATAAACTTCTTCCCAAAGTGGAAAAAATAGATTAAGATTTTTACATTCATAATGTTTAAAGTGTTTGCATATTGATATTCATTGGCTTCTCCCAAAATAATTTCAAAAGCTTCATAATATATTAGAATGTCCAACTCTCTCTTTCCAGACATTGATTACCAAAGATATTTAAGCTTGACATATATAGCATTGACAATTTTTACAACCTAAGAATATTTTAATCATAAGCATAGAAAAGTGCAAAATGAAGAGAACTTTAGTCCAATTAATTCTGACAGAAATAAACCAATGGGTACAGGTTTATAAGAAAATGTTTTACTAGCACATGTTTTGTGTTTATTTTGTTTTACAAACATCAATAGTTTTTAGATGTGATGTTGGAAGATGTTTTTAAATTTGGCAGAGTACACATGTCTTTTAGTAAGATTGATCTAAGAATATTCTATTGCTGCCACAATTCAGCCCTTTATTGCAAAAACAAATCCACTCAATTTATTTGCTCAGTTGTTAGCAAGAGACAACAAAGAAGGCAGGAGTGAAAAATTCCATCTCATTCATTGGAACAACAACAAAAAAGCTGTGCACTGTTCACCTTTCTTTTCATATCAAGGTAATTATATATTTTTGTTTTTCTTCCAATTTTCTTAGAGTTTTACCATTTTATCTACTTCCAAAGGCGGAAATTTATTCTAAGTCATGGTATTTCTCTATTTGAATGATTTATGCCAACAGGTACCTATTTCTTCATTTCTTATATAAACATCAGTTCACTTTTCAGATAATTGAGTGAGGTGGATATAACAATGGCTATTGACACAGGTTTAGGCAGAGATAAGCAACTTGCCTGAAATAGTAGGCAGGAATTTCAGGATTCAAATCCACTTTCTGTTATATGGCAATAAGTCTACCTCCATCACAATTGCTGCTGTCAGTCTTAGACATACTCCGTAGAAAAGATTATACAGGAGTTCCCTGTCACCCTACTACAGCAGAGGTGGGCAGAGTATGGAACTATTTGAGTGTTACCTTTAAATAAGATACTTGTTGCATGTATTAAGCTCTGATTATTAAAAAACAAATATATGTAAATATATTTAAAAATTCAAATATCCAAATGTTTAAAAATTCCTGAGTACAATCTATCCTACCATTATATTTTATGGTTCTGATCGTCTCTCGTAGTATCTACTGTTAAACTCAACGCAGTATCTGTTTCTTCTAGCCAACTGAAATGGAGAATGGCCATAACACTGAGGAAAAAAGTATTTAAAACGTGTTAGGAATGAATTACATTTTCATCATTTTGTAACTTTCATTAAGTCAGAAATTGGAAACGCTTGTGTATAGATGGTATCGTTTTTTACTGAAGCCAATCACCTTGCCTTCAAAATAAGTAACGGCAATGTCAGTGTTGAAGACATTTTCAAAATTATCATTATTTGTTTTTCTTTTTTCTTTTTTCTTTTCTTTTCTTTTCTTTTCTTTTCTTTTCTTTTCTTTTCTTTTCTTTTCTTTTCTTTTCTTTTCTTTTCTCTTCTCTTCTCTTCTCTTCTCTTCTCTTCTCTTCTCTTCTCTTTTCTTTTCTTTTCTTTTCTTTTCTTTTCTTCTTTTATTTTCTTTTCTTTTCCTTCCCTTCTCTTCCCTTCCCTTCCCTTCCCTTCCCCTTCCCCTTCCCCTTCCCCTTCCCTTCCCTTTTCGATTATCCATAAATTGTGACAGGCTGACTTCTCAACTCTTTTGATTAAATGCCCACTAACTCATGTAGGAAAATTAAAATGTTCTTAATAGGAAGCCAGTTTATTAGGTAACACCATGTGATTTTGTTTCTGAAATTCCACAAAAATGGATACACCAATTAAAACTTAACATTTGTGTAGTGTAGCCTAAAGGAAAGAGTGTTCTCTGTCAAAAAAGACTGTAGTTCCTTGGTACCTACACAGATTCAGTCTCTTACCCTAGATTTGTCTCTGTGATTTAATATTTTGCCTTCTTAGCAATATGTTGGAACGAGTAGCAGATGATTTTTGTTAGAAAAACTTTCATGAAAATAATTAAGCATAATTTGGAAAGGAAAGAAATAATCTATGCTGCTAAAAAGGCTGAGGTTGCTTTTGTATGATTACATAGTCTTAGCAGTTTAAATTTAGAAAACATTTGTCAAAAAGTCAACATTCAGCATGCTTAAACATTTCTATTAACTCTGGTTAACCCTATTAACTACTTCAATAAAAATAAAAACAACCTATGCTCTCATGAAGCCAAGAAAAATGAGACTTGGTCTACATAGAAGGTCTTTTGAATGCATTAGTGCCTAAACCTTTTATAGAATTGAAAATAATTAGGTCTGCATAAAAAAGTCAGTGTCATAACAAAAATTTGCCTGCAAACTGATGGAATAAGCTGTGCATTGTAAAACTACTTAACATATTTTTATTTTATTAGTTGACTAATTAAATGAATTACAGAGATAATAAAATTGACTTTAAAATTTTACATTAACATATGCCCTGAAGTCTTTCTTAAAAATCCATTATGGTGTAAAATATATCTATCTAAAGGAAAGATATCAAGTAGGCAACTTACCCTTTAAAATAGGTGCTGTTTGACTGACAAACAAAAACAAAAATAAACAAAAACAAAAATCTGTAACCTAGAATGTGGAATGTGCAGGCAGCAAATCCAGAGAGATTACCAGGTGGGAGACAATTCCAACTTTAAAGGTGGTTATTATTAGAAACAAGATACAAGTTTATATTTTAGCAAATAAATGATCTCCCACACTGAATGGCAACCCCATTTAAGGTGCTGAAGAAAAGGGCCGAGTTCTCTATAGCATGAGCCCTAGTGGTAACTAATCAAAACAATCAATGAATTGGAATGACACCTGTCATATTGTGTGCAATGATCCACCTGGGCTGCAGATGAGAAGAAGCAACTGAATATCGAGGCATGGCTAGCTGGGTGTAAGTATAACAAAGAAATCTGGGGTTCACCATGGGTCAAAAGTCAACATGTGCATAGGCAGTGTGGTAGTGTGGTGCTGTTTTCAAAACAAGCAAAATAATAGGCTGGATGTAGTGGGATAGAGCCCACAGGAAATTTACCAGGCTCGTAAAGGAGGAATACAGAAGGTCAGTTAATAATGTAGAAGAAATTAAAAGATTACATAATTGTCATTTGGGAAGCTCCTCGTGATATCATTGAGCCAGGTAAGGATTATCACCTAAAACAATTAAGTGAATGGTTGATAGGGAACACGCAAAACTGAAGTGGAACACCTTTCTGAGTATCTCTGGCGTGCAAAGGGGGAAAAATAACTCTACAATGAAACAACTGGTCTGTCAGCCCCTTAGCCCAATGTTTAATCTTCACACACCAATGGCGGATCAACCAGAACATACATTTTCTGATGTGATACAATGTAGTATTCAACATTACTTATTATGCATACTCAACCCAAAAGAAGTTCTAATTTCTGATTTGTAGGCATTACAGGCGATAGAGGAAGAAGCCAGACAAAGAGAGAGCAGAGAAAATCCTTTGTTGTAAAACTGGGCAGGATGTGGCACGGCTACGCTTTTGGAAAATTTAGACGAGTGAAGTTTTGAAGAGATTGACATTATAGAACCACTTACGCTGAAGTCAAGAGTTTCTTCACGACACAGCTCAGCTCCATTTTACAGACAAGGAAAGTTAAGTTAAAAGGCCACCTAAGACAGTAAGACCCAGTCGGTATTATACTCCAGATCCTAAATGAAGAGCTTTTGCATGGCCTCATGCTATTCTCCAAGGGTGTGGCAGGACCTCACAGATACTGCAGAGAAGGCTGGAGGATAATTTGCAAATGTTGCTACGTACAGAGAAAATTAAATATCACACTTGAGCCTGGACTAGGCAAACCTCTTTAAGGTCTTCTCTGAGAGTGCACGGTTGTATGAATAACTTATAGCTAATCTAGCAGGTTTTAGTTGAATAATTTAGAAATCCTACCCTCATTTGTACTCTTGTCTTTGAGTGTAAATTTTGCACAGGGAGTAATTTTAAGAAATGTCTGACCGCCATGGACAATTACATAAAATAGCGAATTTTTTTTTTTCAGATCCCTAGGAATGGATAAAGAAAGCATGATTGTTGTTTATTTTTCATTACCTTCAGATAATATTCACATAGAAAAATGTATTTCCATTCTGCTGTCAAATTCAATTACGTACTCACTTCATTTGTACTTCTTTTATGAAGAAAAATAAATATCACATTAAAAATATCTGCAATCAATCTAATTTATAACACGGCAGCTACATACCTTTCCAATGTGGAAGACTTTTTTTTTTTTGCAAACTGTAAATTGCAACACAAATATTAGTAATTATTGCATTCACTTCTATAATGACCTTCATAACTCTTTTGTACTACAGCATGCTGGGTAGCTCTAGTTTCCAAATGGAGTTAAAACAAAGGACCGAAGTTAACATATTCCTCGTCAGGATAATGGGAATCAGTGCCAAAGATGGGCTCTGCATGAAGACACAAAAATGGTTTTAACAGATTAGGTCATGAGTTTCCTTATGAGATTATTACAGCCTTTTAAAGCAAACTGTTGTTGGACATGGCCCTTTAAGCCCTGCTGGTAAATCAATAGCCTAACAATTTTATTCCCTGTCTTTTACTCCAAGTATATTGAAGATCTGT
This sequence comes from Rhinolophus sinicus, assembly GCF_057876585.1. Classification (NCBI taxonomy): domain Eukaryota; kingdom Metazoa; phylum Chordata; class Mammalia; order Chiroptera; family Rhinolophidae; genus Rhinolophus; species Rhinolophus sinicus. Next base: position 117,541,698 of record NC_142515.1, on the reverse strand, counting down.
CCTCAAGAAAGGACTCTTGGAGAGGTGGTTCTTATATCCGCAGAGTAGAGGAGTGTGCTATTGATCTGTTTATTAAGAGAAGAATAGGGCCTAAAAACTTTGGATATAAGGTCTGTATTCCATTTTCTGATCCAGCCAAGAGGAACAAAATAGGATAGAGGAAACCACAAACCACAACCGCAAGGACAAAAACCCTTATTTTCTACATTAATTGTAATCTCTCCTTTTTTGTTGTAACTATAATTACAACACAGTTTCGATGGGTAAAATGCTAATAAACAATTAAAACTCCTTTTCAGGGCAGGGGAAATTTAAAAAAAGAAAACAAAAACCAAGAACATGGATAGTCTACAGTCAGACAATGAACAGTTTTTCTGCCCGACTTCCTTTTACAAACCCAGGACACTCATTTCTACACTCAGAACAAAGAACAGTATTGGACTATTAAGCCTTTTGAATTGTAGGTCTTACTTTACCCCTTATTTAGAATAAAAAGTACTAACATCTTATTCTATTTTTATTTTTAAAATCATCCTGATAATAAATATGATAATTCCTATTTTATAGCTATCTCTTAAGTGCCAAGAACATGTTTGTTATTACAATCTCTTAAGTGCCAAGAACATGTTGTTTGTTATTACAATTAATCCACCACTCCATGACATACATGTTTCCCCGAAAATAAGACCTAGCCGGACAATAAGCTCTAATGCGTCTTTTGGAGCAAAAATTAATATAAGACCCAGTCTTATATTACAGTAAAATAAGACACCTGGTACTATATTATATTATATTATATTATATTATATTATATTATATTATATTATATTATATTAATTATACCCGGTCTTATAGTAAAATAAGACTGGGTATTATATTATATTATAGCAAAATAAGACCTGGTCTTATATTAATATTTGCTCTAAAAGATGCATTAGAGCTGATTGTCCGGCTAGGTCTTATTTTGGAGGAAACACGATAGACATTATTATCTTCATTTCACAGATAACGGAACAGATTTTGCTTTGACAGGGTGTCCAAGTTCACACACTAAGAAAGTGGAAAACCGAGATTTGATTTCAGGTCTATTTGACTCCATAGTTTCTTTTCTTTTGTCTATACCATAGTCTTATTTCCTTAAGAAAACTAGATGAGGTGTAGTTTACAAATGGGTTAGATTCTTACTCTCTTTTAACTCTTAAGAAAGTGTCAATACTGTTTCCTTTGAATCTTAAGTTCTTGAAGTTGTATAAATGAATATTTTAGACTGTATGTGATTATAACTAGGAAGAGCTTACTAAATAGGTAATGTGGAATTTTAAGTAAACAAAAAAATCTCCTCCAACTCTTTGATGATCAGGTATTCTATAAAAATATATGACATGAATCCTAATTCATGGTTTATAAAATGTTGTTCGAATGAAAAAATGAAAACTATCTGTAACTTTCTAGTTTCCCATTCACATATACTGTCTGAGAGGGTTGCTCACTCCCAGGGTTGCTCACAATTGCAAGATTTCAAGTGGAAGGAAGTTTGGGCATAGGCTGCAAAAGAGCTAGTTGGAAGCAAAGCAGGTTCTGGGCTCCCTCTCAGGGCAAACCTCATATTTTTCTCTCATTGGTATAATAGTCAACCCCATACAATTATCTTGAGAGTTAAATGAGATAATTGGCGTCAAGCATTTAGCACAGGCCTGACACACAGTAAACAGTCTAAACTTGTTTACAAAACAAATATTTAGACTTCCCATTCAAATTCCTTTAAAATACAAATATCTTCTAATTTTTGTAGCTCATAAACTGGGGTTTTCACAAATTTTATCCTCTTGTGGGAGCAGCTCAAGCATATTACCATCATTCACCCTTCCCAGGGGTGTAATTGCTCAAAGTGACAGTGAGGCAGCCGTGTACACAGCACTCTGGGCCGGACTCAGAAACCCTGATTTGAATTCTTGCGGTGTGACTGACAATAGACTGTTTTCTCTTTCTGAGCCTTATTTTTTCACCTTCCAGTGGTGTTCTGAAAAATGAGGTATAACAAAATGCCTATCGCTGAGCCAGCATATAATAGATGTTCAATCAATAATAGGTGATTCTCCCCTTCTGAAGAATATATTTCTGGGGCATAGGAAGTATGATTTGGATTTCTCCGTATCCCTTGGAGCTCATTCATTGATCTGCACACCCTTGGTGTCTACTTAATAATTAAATAGCCCCAGATATCATGGGTAGAATGTATTTCCACCTTCATTTGACTGTGTGACCAAAGAGCTGAGGATGTGAATGTATTTGATTGTTTTCTCACTGAACGGTCTGATAGACTCCTCTGCATCTTACAATTTCCAGGATGTTATTTTTGTTAATGATGTCCAAGAAATACAATGTTAAAAATAAACTGCAGGAAAACACAATGGGAAATGCAATTTACCAGATGGAAGATCAGGCGGGATAAAGTGCCAATGCTCCAGCCCACATCCTGCAAAACTGATTCACTTAACGCTGGTAGAGTTGTGTTGTGTTGTATACACACACACACACACACACACACACTCACACGCACCTTTAACCATATGAGCACATCTTGCTGTTGCCCATTTAGAATTCTCATGAATAAATAAATATAAATAGGCTGTTTTCATTTTTCAAGATCAGCTTTTTATTTGACATTTAAAGCTGAGCATATACTCGTGTATGAACAGACTTTAAAAAACATGGTAAGTTGGGGAATGCCAAAAGGCAGCTCTGGATTGCCATACTCTTCCGGGAAAAGAAGGACTTTATCTCGTGTCTCATCTTCTTGATTAAACATGTTTGTTTTTTACCCTTCGTGTACATCATTTTGTTGCAACCACCACTAGATGTAAAGCGTGGAGCTGCTAGTAATCACACCAATTTTTCACTCCAAGGCTTTGCTAGGTGATTTGGTGCAAAACGTTTCAGGCTGTTCTCCCAGCTAACGCTGAATATCTTTCAGGATTGAACTTCGGTGTTCTCCAACAAGATTTCCTTTATCCCTTCTTCCTATTCAGGACTAGCACAATATCCTTCCTCTGTGCTCTGAAATCGCTCTGCATAATATTAAAAGTGTAGCTTTCTTGTTGGTCTCACCCACCGCCTTGTGAAAACCTTGTTTACTCTTGAATCCAATCCCTTACCACTGTACCCAGAAGACAGGACATGGTCAATAGGTATCTGTTGAACTGACATGAATCTATTCATGGACTCCTTTGTGTATCTAAGTTTATTTCAAAGTGACCCCCAAATTTCCACTAGCCGAAGAAGAATGCTTCTTTACATACAACTTATCTGAAGGAGGCATTGATATGTACTAGTATTATGAAAGCAAATTCTGATTTGTGTTGCAGTGATGGGTTTCCAGCTTTGCACTCTGTTACCGGGGAGAGAGATACATACTCAGATCATGAAAGTTGGAACACACAACTTGCAATGGGCTGAGTGCAGTGGTGTGAGCTCTGTACACATGGGATTAGTTCCACTCTCTGTTTTTGGTTTTCTGCTTTGCAAAATAAAAATAACGATTACTTCGTTCTTCCTCACAGAAGGGACCATACCCAATCAGGTAAATAAAAGATGATTTCTTAAATGATCACAGACCATCCTCTCTGAGAGGGTTCTTTCACTTACCTGATGGTCCCAATTATCAATATGGCAACTCTGCAACATAAAGGTCGAAATAACATGATCTGAAGAACTATGATTTGGTAATAACGTATAAAGGGTGGTTAACAGGAGAGAGAAGAATGCCAGCAAAGGTAAATATATAACTCCAAGTTAATAAAAGTCCATCAAAGATTCAATAGGATTTTGTTCTTTTAGGATAGCTAAAATCTTAAGGACAATTATTTCTAGTTATTTTGTAGAGCTAGAAAAAGAAGATGCATTTTTATCCTTTTATTAGGAAAATGAAAAATCAGAAAACAATTTCACTCAAGTTGATATAGATCTCATCTATCAAAAATACCACGGAAAAATAATTCACGATACTAATACTATCTTATCCATAAATGATACCCAAGATCCCAGGGCTCCAGATCTTTTTAAATATTATATTCATAGAAAAACAAACAAACAAAAACAAAAAAAAACAAATCACTGTTTTCTGTATGCTTGGATAGATAGTATTGACTCCATGTAAAAATGGAGGAAACTAAATAAAAGAAAAAATACCTTTTCTGACATAGGAACACTAGTAAGCCAATAGAATTAACTTACGTCACATTTTTACTCCTTGTATCTCTGGTTTTCATTTTTCTAATATGTTTATTTTAAAATAACACTCAGAATAAAAACCAGCAAAAATGGGTTCCATTTTTAGTGGAACATTATCTTTTTCAGATAAAGTAATACCTGCATCATTTTAGGCAGATGGCTGCCGGTCCAAGATAAAACAAAAACACACACATAAACAAATGCAAGATAAACAAAAACTAGGAACAATATTTCACAAACCCCTATAATTAAAAGGAACATTATAGAGAGTTGCTGTACAATAATCATCACTCAACAGAAAAGGGTGTGGTGGTGGTAAAAACAAGACTACAGGTCCAACATGGAGTCGCTTCTGCTAAGCCCCATGCTACCAAAGCAAGACCTAACTGACTTCATTAAGGTTTCAATGCTCCCAGAAATGGAATCTTAAACCAGTCAATCAAAAATCACCTGATTAGCACTAGTTAGCTAATCTGCCTGACTGACCCCTGCCATGCCCTAACAGAATGTGACTTTGCAATAGCCAACCTGCTTTTTTGTCTAGTATAAACTTCCTTATTCCCACTCCCTTCTGCCTGTAAAAGTCTTTCATTTTGCACCACTCCTCAGAGCTCCTTTCTATCTGCTAGTATGGATGCTGCCCGATTCATAAATCATTGAATAAAGCCAATAAGATCTTCAAAATGTACTCAGTTGAATTTTGTTTTTTAACAATTAATTTATTGCCTTTATCCCACTAAAGAAGAGATATATTTTACCTTATACCATAACACTAACACAGCCTTCTCTGATCAAAGGTCAATTCAACTCATTAAGTAGTTCTTGAATACCAATAATGTATTAAAATTTACATCAAAATCCAGGTTGAACCTACTAGTTAAAATTGTATTGTGTAAGGAAGTAATCTCTCTTTGCTCATCTCCTTGCCTCTGGATTTAATGAAAGCAGAATGACTATGGATCAGCAGCAGGTGCCTTTTAGCTTCCTTGATGACTGACTCCATCTCCCACAAATGTTTTTCTAGTGCGGCATCTGTGAGAAAAATCAATTGCACATTCCAGGTAGGTTATTATTATTATTATTTTTTTCTCTTCTTGAAAATTCATTATGTATCTTAATATATTTAAAACGTTTTTCTTTCTTTTTATTTTTATTACCCTATTGGTTTTGGGTTAGATTATAGAGTCAGATTATATGTTCACTTGCTTACATTTGTCTAAGTGCTCCCCCCACCCTGTCCAGAACATTTTTTTGCATTTGGTCTAAGCTGATCTAAAGATTTAAAACTATTGTATATGCAACATCTGTGAAATTTGAATTAATTTATATAGGAAAGCTTTTTCCAATCCTCTCAGCTCTAAATGTCAAATGCTCACATTCTTTCAATGGAGAAAAATCCATGCTAGAAAATATATTAATATAAAAACAATGTAAAGGCAGAACAAACAAATGTGTGTTTGTTTATTTTAAACATATAGAGTTAAAAAGTAATTTCTATTGTTATCCCTCAGGTATAGAACAAAATCATTCAATATTCTTGTAGTTTTGTTCCTCAGAAGAATATTCTAGGAACTATTAATTTCAAGAAATGCCTTAAAATAGAAATTTCTCATAAGCCATATTCATACATTAAGAATTTTTAAATCATATTTAAACTATTAGTTTTTTTCTCTGTACATATTATCTTTTGCTCCAGCCACTCCATAAAGCAATCGATTTAGAAAAGATATTTACTAAAAAGATTTTCCGAAGAGTGAAACAATTCAAATAAAATCCTCATAAACAATCTTCGTAGGTGTTCTGACAGTTTTTAAAAAGATGAGTGGTAAAGGTTGGACCAGAAAAATCCCTTAATCTATTATCCATCATTACATTACGTAGTTTCAAACTAATAAATCCTAGAAAAGTTATTTTTTAAGGGAGAGTTTAGGGAATTCATCTATAGTATCTCATTTTCCTTTCTATGTTATGAACAAATTAGGAAGTGGACAAAGAGTAAGGCTGCCGGAAATGAAGACGTAGGCATTTTTATTTCTTTTATTTTGTGACAATTTTAGACTTACAGAAGAGTTGTAAAGATAGTCCAGGGAGCTTCTGTACACCTTCCCCTGGCTTCTCCGAGTATCAACAATTTACATAACCATTGGTACAATACCATTAACTAAACTACAGAATTTATTTAGATTTCACAGATTTCCCCACTAATGTTCTTTTTCTGTTCCAAGACCCAATCCAGGGTCCCACGTTGCATTTAATTGTCATGTCTTCTTTGTCTCCTCCAATCTGTCACAGTTCCTCAGTATTTCTTTATAACTTAAGACCTTGGCAATTTTGAAAAGTACTGGTTAGGTATTTTGTGATTACTCCTCAATTTGGATCTGCCTGATGGTTTTTCATTATTAGACTGAGCTTATAGTAGATTTGGAGGAATGCCAAAGAGGTGATGTGCTCATCTTATTACATTATAACAGAGGGTACATGACATCAATATATTTTATTACTAGTGATCTTTGGAGTAATTTTAATAAGGGTGATTTTCTACTCTTATTCTTTCTACACTCATTAACTGGAATTCTATGTAAGGGTAAGTTGTCTCATTTCTCTCATTTATTTATTTATATGGTCATTTATTTTTATCACAGGTGCTAATTTTATTTTTTGGTTAACAAATCAATGCTATTGTTATTTATTTTGTGGCACTAATTGTTCTAGCTGTGGACATTGGAGGCTCTTTCAAGTTGACCCTTGTAGTCTTTTGACATGTTCCCTTTGTACTTTGTTTTGATTTTTTCTTGCTTTCTTGATTTTTTCCTTTTTATTTTTTTATCGTATTTATTTTGTCTTTACTTTCTGACACCTCAATTTGATCTAGATTTATCTTTTGTTTTCTCTAACCTCACCTTGGAATAAAGCATTTATCTAAATAATCTTGGTTCCTTGTATTGTTCAACTTATTCAACTTTGCCTTGTTTTTTTGGTACTTTTTGCATTCCATATAAATTTTAGAACCAATTTGCCAATGTTCACCAAAATAATCTTCTAGGATTTTGTCTGGGATTGCTTTGAATCTATAGATGGATTTGGGAAGAATTGGCATGTTTACCATGCTGTGTCTTATTAGCCATAATAATGTGTCCTCCATTTAAATATTCTTTAATTTCTTTCACTAATGCTTTATAACTTTTGGCATTGATGTAGTGCATTTTTTATTAAATTGATTCTATTACATTTGATATTTTATACAATTGAAAATTGTGTACTTTTAAAAGTTGCATTTTCTAATTATTACCTACTAGTATATGCAAATGGAATTGCTTTCTCTAAGCTTCGCTTAAATTTAATGACTAGTTAAATTTATTTCTTAATTGTAATGTTTTATCTCTAATTTAAAATTTTCACATTAAAAATCATGTTGCCTATGTATAATGAGTTTTATTTCACCATTCATGATTCTTACACATACATTTTTTTCTTTTCTTAAGGTACTAAGACATTTCCAAGTGACTGATATGAATATTTTACCCTTCAGTATGCTGTATGTTTTCAATATATCTCTTTATCAGGTAAAAGTAGTTCCCTTCTACTTCTAGTTTATGGAATTTTGTCCTATACTTTTTTGGGGGCATCTTTTGAGAAAATCATATAATTTTAGTCTTTTGTTCTCTACATGTCGTTCATGATACTGATTGAAACCTGACTGTTATGCCAACCATGAATTCCTGGAATAAACTCAAGTTGTTTGTGATACATAAGTTTTTATATCTAATAGACTCAGTTGCTAATATTTTATGTAGATATTTATATTTATGTTAATAAGGATAATTGACCAGGGATCTTTTTCCTTCCTTGTAATTTTTTATCAAGTATTTTAATCAAGATTATGCTGGTATCATAAACTACATTGGAAAGTGTCCTCCATTTTTATATACTTTGAAAAAATTTTTGTAAGATTGGTGTTTTTTTCTTTCATTTTAAAACATTATTATTGAGTATAAATTTCATACAATATATGGCACTTGAAGTGTACAATTTGATGAGTATCATTTATAATCTATATATTATCCATCTATCTATATCTATTATCTATCATCTATCTATCAGTCATTGATATCTATCTATCTATCTATCATCTATGTACCGTGTTTTTTGGAGCAAAAATTAATATAAGACCTGGTATTATAGTATAGTATAGTATAGTATAGTATAGTATAGTATAGTATAGTATAGTATAATTATATATTACGCGGTCTTATATTATAGTAAAATAAGACCGGGTCTTATATTAATTTTTGCTCCAAAAGATGCACTAGAGCTGATTGTCCAGCTAGGTCTTATTTTCGGGGGAACACGGTATATATCATGAGTCATATCTCTCTATCTATTATCTATCTATCTATCTATCTATCTATCTATCTATCTATCTATCTATCTATCATCTATCATCTATCATCTATCATCATCTCTATTTACCTAGCTATATCACAAAGCCATCAGCATAATCAAGGTAATTCATTGCCACCAAAAGTTTTCTTGTGGCCTTTTATAATCCATTTCTCCATTCCCAAATTCCAGACAAGCACTGTTCTACTTATATCACTATAGATTAGCTGGTATTTACATAACTATAATCATACAGTATGTACTCTTATTTTGTCTGCCTTCTTTCACTCAACAATTACGTTGAGATTTATCCACATTCTTTTCAACACTTGGTATAGTAAGTCTTTTCAATTTTGGCCATTCTAGTGGGTGTGTAGTGCTATCTCTTTCTAGTTTTAATTTGCATTTTATTCTTTTTTATTTTAAAATTTTAATTAATTTTAAAGTAGGTCAGTTTAGTCCCCTACTTGGAACCTTGCAATTGCTTCTAATTTCACATAAAATAAAATTGAATTTCTTTTCCTGGTCTAAAAGACTTTTACTAACTCTAATCTCATCTCTCCCCCAGCTTCATACTCTGTGGCCCATCCACTGGCCCCACAAACACTGTCTGTCCCCTCCCTTCCTTTGCTGGATGATTCTTTTTCCTAACAGCTTAAGCTAAGTGACATCTCCTCAGAGAGATGACCCCTGAGCACCCCATCTAAAGCAAGAAACACCCCCTCCCATCCTATACCATGATTCTCTGCTCAAATTCCTAGATCATTTACTTCATATCATACATGGTAATTAATAATTACTTGTTTGTTTTGTTTTGTTTTTCATGTCTGTCTCCATCACTAGACTGGACTGTGAACTCCATGAATGGAAGAATCAGGCCACTTGTTAACTCTAAACATCCTGTTTCTAACTGCCTGCCAGCAACATACTCAAAAGTATCTGCTGAATAAATGAAAGAATAAAAAATGAATGTACAAATGAATGAATTATAAAGTGTATAATATGGAAGAATTAGAATAGTGGAGACTAATTCCACTTAGAGTGATGGAAAGATTTCTTTGGAACAAGAAACATATGAGTTCAACTTGGAGAGTTTTGTGTGTGTGTGTAAGAGACATGCTCTGCGTATGCAGATTCCGCATGTGGGTGTGTGTGGAGGATAGAATTGCAGGAGATGCGAAGTACACCTTGATAGAAAAGGGAAGGCCAAATTGTGGATTTGATCGCATACTTATCTTTATTTTGTTTGGATGGAACTTTAGTTACAGGGGTAATAAAGGATGCATATGAAAGAAACAGTTGTGGCAATGAAAGGGGGAGAAGTAACAGATATGAGGTGAAGTGGTAGTAAAATTTACAGACCTAGTGACACAAGAAATATTATATGTCAATAGAGATGGAAGAGTTAAAGCTGATTCAAGCTTGTAAACCTATGTAATAGAATGTGTATTCCATTAACAGAGCCAGGAAACCTAGGAGGAGAAAGGCAATGAAAGTATGACTATCATAAAACATACATATTAAAAAATAGCCAGTAGATACCTGGAAAGGTGGTGCTAAAACCCAGCTGAAATATCAAAGATAAATAAGATAATCAGCAACGATTACCAAAAAGAAATTTATCGAGGATGTCCTATCAGCGGAGGGCATCAGTAAGGATTATGTGCAGAAAACAGAATCCAGTCAAGTTATTTCTAGCAGAAAACACTTTAGCACAAGTAACAGGGGGGAATTAGATGGTTACACAATCATTGTAAAGATTGGAGGAACTTCCTTTTAGAAGTGGACCCTTATCAGGCTCTGGCTTCAAGCTCCTCTGTCTCACTCAGTTGTCAGGAACTACTATTGCTGCCCAAAGGTTAGGAAAATGCTGCTGCTGTGGCTTCCACTACTGCTCAAGCCACAGCCACCCCCTAGCAAGCTGAGGAATTGACAATAGGTATGGGAGTCTACCTGCTGCTTATACGCTACTGCAATATGCCTGTCTGCCCACAGTGGTGCAGAGGGATGCACACCTCCCAACCCTTGTCGCCCTTCTAAATATGGCATAGGTGGGTCTCATTGGCAGAACCTATATAATATCCCGAACTCTCACGGTATGTGTGCCAAGCAAACATAACTTTCAGTCTTCAGCCCTTAAGTTCTAAGAGGTTGGAGGACTTCAGGGGACTAAACCATGGTGGCAATGGATGCTGAGTGCTACCAAATAAGTCCAGCACCATGGGCATTGGACAAAGGGCTATACACACAAATTTTCTTTTATTTTTTCATCAAGAAATACTAAGTCATACTACTATCCTCCTTTGACAAATAAGAATGTAACGACATTGAAACATTGGGTAACTTGACATATGACTGCATGTAGTAAAGTGGGGCAACCATGATTTGAATCTAGGTATTCTGACTCAGAAGTCTACCTTCCTTAGCCCCGTACTGGAGTCTTCTATTTAGTAACAACAATGGTTAAAAACCTCGGAAGAGAACATATCAAATGAGAAAGGAAGAATGCTGAGTCTAGACTTTTGGGCTATTTTTGAATGTAAGGAGTAGGCTGAGGAAGCAGAAGCTGTAGGTTGAAACTAAAGAATGTTTAGAAAGGAATCAGGGTGATGGAAAGGAGCACCATCAAAGTCAAAGGAAGAGAAGCATCACCAAGAAGATTTACAGTCAGTTGGTTTAAAAACTGACAAGCCATGATACCAAGCAAAAAGCAGATCATAATCATCATTGTTATTATTTAATTCTGAAACTTAGGGCTGTCATGACAAAGTCATACGTAGTTAGGAGACAGAAGATAGCTTTTAATAGTTGAGTGCCAAATCTTAGTATTCTACCCAAATGTGCTTCTGCCCTCCCCTCCACTTTTCACTTAACATTTATTTAAAAACTTGTTCCTGAGTCAACCTTGTTCATCAGAAATGTTGAGAGAACAGAGAACTTAGTGCTTGGGATTATAAGAAGCCACAGAATCATGTCCATGGGGTTCCTTTGGCTTCGAATGGGTGTGACTTGACATGTTCCAACTACATCAACCCACCCTCCTGCTTCCACTCCCTGGAGATACCAAAGTACAGTCCTGGAGCAAATGTCCTGAGACCCTTACTCTGACTTTGAGTGGGAGTGTTAGCCCCTTACAACACACAAAGAACCATCGCATTGATATTTAAGATGACAGAGTCCTACCACTTCCTGCAGGCTGCTCTTCTGGTTTGATGGAGGCAGCATTTTGCTATAATTCACTGTGCATTGTTTCATCACAGGATTATCTGATCTGAACATTGTTCCTGCTCAGATGTAGAAAGACACGTTAGCACAAACAAATACTGATGATGATGTCACAGAAGTGGAATGTTTCTTGCTGCAGGATCAGATATGTTCTTGAAATTCTCCAGGTGGCAAAACTTTATTCTTTCTTTACATAAAAGCAGGGGCTTCACGTGGTTAACGCCTTTGCGACAAGATCTAATTAAAACCCTCTGAGATTTGCTTTCTACTATCAACTCCTATAATGAATTATAAGTGATCAGATCCAAATAGCTATACAGAAAAGTTATTGCCTGTGCTCAGTTGACTCGACATATATTCTTCACCACAAAGATCAGTAATTTGCCCAGTGTTGAAGCATTGGTATTTGGTTCTTGAACTATTCAGAAAATTGTGGTTGATATGGCTCTCACACAATAGCCACTCTGAAGGTGCATTCTGCTAGTAACGATGAGACTAAAATTGTACTCATGTAAAATTTGCACTGTTATTGTAGTCCTGCATTCAATTAGTCTGTTCTTTATGAAATATTGTTTGGTCTAAACTTCTAATATTTTCATTAATTTTTGGACATCGCTATATTGATGATAATGGAAAAAATGTATAACAGGGAGAAAAAGACAGAAACATAAAAAATAAAAATCACTTTTATTTAAACAAAAAATATACACACAGTGTACAATGAATATGGTGTCCACAGAACAATAAAACAAAATGATATTTCTCCCAATGCCAACATAAAATGATCTAACCTATTTGTGCCTCAATTCCTAGGAATACACATTAGTTCATCTATAATATATATTTAATATAAAAAGAAAACAAGTGGCAACACTTCAGATAAGTAAATAGATAAGAAAACAAGATAAGAAACAGATAAGAAAACAAGTGGTGACATTTCAGATCACGAGAATCTGAAAATTAGATGTTAGGTTAAATAAAATAATAAATAGTCACATAAGAAGTATATGTGGGCAGAGGAGTACACAAGTACAGTGAAATGGGTGTCTATACAGTGTTATAGATACATGGAATCTACCTTTTAAAAATATGAAGTTCTTTGATGGGAAATATTTTTTAATGACAGTGATATAAAAGCATCACAGATCTATATAGATAATACAGCAATCTTGCCAATAGTTGAGTTAATATTGCTTGCCAGTTAACAAAACCACATCATTAAAAATGTACTGTTGGATTGTGTGCCCTTCGGAATAATTTAGATGATTTTAAGAAGACTATGAATCTATTCAGACTTTGTGTGTGAAAATGCAACATCTTCTTAAATAACTCTTTTTACTAAAAGATAAGCCAGAAAGGGTTTATCAGGCAGTGTCACTGGTATTACGTCTTCTCTCCCTTGACATTCACTCTCTCTGGGTACTACACTTAATTGTGAGCCTTGTTTTACTTTTTTAATTTAAAATTCTAAATGTTCATGTAACCCATACCAATTCAAGGTCAGGAGGAATGAGGGCATGTACATTGTTTTGTGTTAATATTACCTCACAATTTTTTCTGCCTCTTTGTTACTAATAGCCAAATATGGTTTGTTTCTTTGACATCAGAGATGCTTTAGGCGTTCTCTTACTTTTTTAGAAACAAAATTCAAAGAGTGACTAACGTCCATTATGACTCAAAAAGTAAAAATCCAAATTTCCATACCTTGACTCTATACCTAATAGGCTTGCGGTATTTTATGTAAACCAATTTTATTTTTCTGTTCTGAAAGACAGCTTCTGTTTGGTGAGAAGTTTCTAATTTAAAACTGCCAAAGAAATAAAAGATATTAACATAGTGGGATTTCCTTTAGAAAGCAATGAAACATAAACATGAGGAAAAAAGCATAGCCTTTGCAGTTTACAGCTGGGCTAAACGAAGGTGAATTCACACTAAAATTGTCAATCAATGACACAACTCCCAGCAAATCATTCTCTCCAGTAGTTTTTAATTTGTAAAGTCTCTAGCTCTTAAGAACAACTTGTGTTCAATATGTTTGCTTCCCTCCGTAACTGCTGATCACAGTTTTTCTCAGACCAGCTTCTTGAATGTGTGGTAAAAGTTAATTTATTTCCTCCACAATTACAAAAGGAGCCCTGTATATGGAACTAAACAATTGATACACCATCCTGTTTGGAAATCAAACACCTAAAACAGCAGCAGTGATTTAGCACACTGCCAGAGTTTAATTTGTTTAACCTAACAGTTTGAGTTTCCATGGAGCTATATTTATTAGAAACAGGGTACAGTAATATGTTACTGTTTGTGTTTTTTCTTGTGTTTAGCAAATGCTAAAATTATAAACTAAAAAATTGATACTGAAGCACATTTTCAGTGATACTCTAATTAAGCTAACATCTCCCTGAATTTAGCCTGGAGTTGTTATTGCTTACACTGAAGTTGCATTGCCAAGATTTTGCTTGCCAAACATCATAGAGAGATGCGGTTTTAAATGCATCTCTGTGATTAAATTATTTAATTATGAATAAAATATGAACATCAAATGTTACTTATAGTCCAATCGGAGTCTTTAAAGAGGGTAAAAACTAGAACAAAATTGCAGCCATCTGAAGATGAGTGATTGCATTTAATTTCATTTTAAATACTGTATACGGCTTCCAATGATCTTCTGGAGAAAAAGTAATGGTGGCATTCAATTGTATGCCAATAAATACTGAACAATGGGATTTCCAGGAATTAAAGGCCCTGGTTGGTAGCAGTGGTCAATTTCCAGCTGCCAACGTGTTGTTACTGAACATGGAGCCAGCGGGGGTGTGCAGGGACATGCTATACAATACAGCGTGCAGATACAATGGACATAAATGACCTCAAGAGCAGAGGTACATTGTAAGATGTAGTAAAATAATTAGAATGTGTAGTTTTGATTACAACCTTTGCCTTTAATAAAATGCGGTCAATTGTATTTGAATATTTAATGATGGTTGTGTTTAGCAAGTGGCTTATAGAATTGCTGATAATTTACTGATCCGCTGTCGGGAGTCAGTTCCCATCAGTGCCAGCACACCACAGGTACAGCCTCTTCTCGGCACCTGTCAAACTTTACATTGGGAGGGGTTTGATATACTTGGCAAGAAAAGCAGTGCTTTGTAATAAATAGCTTTCTTTTCTATCTGTTAATCTTATGAAGTAAGGACTGGAGGTTAGGTACATGGTATACTGCTCTAACTGAGCTGTTGGTCATTTTAGTCCAATTTGTCAGCTGGGTCAAATGGTTGCTCTGATTCACCAGCTTATTGGACTGACCAGACTATTTACATCAAATGACTGTTTTGGCAGGCTGGAGACAAACTCAAGGCAATATTTACAAGAAAAAAACAACCACATGAGAAATAAACAAATGGTTGCCTGTAAGGGTGGGGCTATTTCAATAAAATATTTCAAATGTTTACGCTCAGCTGCTCTGGGGAGCACTCCCGGGTGCTGGATCTTTTGTCATTGGGCCAAACATGACCTGGATTCCACCTTCCCTTGTTTTTAAATATGCTCTCTGTAGGACTGTAAATAGCGAATACAGAATTGATATCTACATTTGATGACATTAAGGGAAACATTTTTGAGCAAAAAAAGAAAAATTTCTTGTTTGGAAATGTCATTTTCTTGGTTCACTTTCTGGCTCGACATGATCTCTTAAAATAGGACTGCTGATGTATCTTTCAAATGAAAATATAGACAGAAAAGCATTACAAGCTGTGTCTGTACAAAGGAGATTTTACACTTATTGTTAAACTTTGGCTCTTTGATTTAGAAAGCCTTAATAACTTCAGAAATAGTGATTTTTCAAGGATACATGGAATATCTCTCAGGAAAGGGGAAATATTGTCGACATGAAACACGAATTTCCTTGATAAAAATCCACTTTTAACTATATGAATAAATATAGGATTCCTGTAAGGAAATGCCGATGACTATGTTAATAATAAACAGAAAACTTTTATGCATTTGTACTACAGTAAGTTCTACACTTTGAAACAT
Source organism: Rhinolophus sinicus (assembly GCF_057876585.1). Taxonomy (NCBI): domain Eukaryota; kingdom Metazoa; phylum Chordata; class Mammalia; order Chiroptera; family Rhinolophidae; genus Rhinolophus; species Rhinolophus sinicus. The sequence goes on along the minus strand of NC_142515.1, from coordinate 117,525,831 downwards.
CTATTTAGTAGTTACTATAAAAGAAAAAAAAAAATCTTTGAAATGTATTCCCCAAATTAAAAACCCTATTGGTGGCTTTCTACTTAATACATATTTTTCCACATGTGAGTCAAGAGGTTTCATTTTTACAAATGCAAACAAAAATTCTTGTTTATAAGAGTATTTACAGAATAAGTCACTTAAAGTCTCTTGGAACTCAGATGACCATTTGATATACTGAAGAAGGCTTCACAGTTATTCAAGGAAACCTCTGTCATCCCAACCTCTTTACCTTAAATCCAGTGGAATAATGAAAATAACCACAAATCTTACCGTTATCAAATGTAATTGAGCAATTCAAAGATTATACTTAATCACTGAAATGGAGACTGAGGTATAAGGGAGAACACCAACATAACTTTATCCATGAATAGACATACTACATAGCCCCTTTTATTAAAAAGATAGTTTAGCAGCTGCCTCAAATATAATGCCTACAGCCATTAGCTAAAATAATAGATTGATAATTCTAGTATTAAAAGTCCCAAAGAGTTATCTAAAATTTAATTTGAAAAACCCAACACGAACTTAGAGATCGTTATGGAATCCTTATCTCAACAGGCGTCTTAGTGAAGGAGCTATCACATTAGCTATGGAAAAAGCCTCATAGTGTCACCATTGAATATGATCATAGCTGAGAGATGTCTATATAACAAGCCTCTGGCATTTCCAAGGGAGATTTATGCTTTGGATGACATGCTTCTCTAATGAGAAAGGAAAAATAACAAATCCTTAAAATTTGGAGAAAATAGGTTTCATTTGTCCAGGCTGTTGTAATCTAAGCTTTAATTCCAGCAATAAATGTCAATTTATATTTAACTAACTAGCATTATCCCCTAACTTTCATGTTTACTTGGCAAAGGAATTTGGAGAAGAGACAAAGCTAGGAAGGTAAGGAGAGATTGTAATCATGGCTTTAAAATTATCCAGCTGGCTGTTTAGGGGCATATCTTCCCTGTGCTTTATTTCACCCATTTACAATCGTGTTATACAAGATAATTTCTAAGGCAACTTCTAATTTGGGATTTAGGATAATTTATGGTGTTATTTTACTACGTAAGGACAAATTTGAAATTCAGATTAACAGAAATAATTGTTTTGCTTTACCATTAGTCACGGTTGCATATGTTTTAAAATGTTTATTCACATATATTAATCTATGCTAGATAATGCATACTTACACCATCTACATTATATACCAAGATGGCTGCTAGAAAACATCTCAAGGATATCTTATTGACTTTCATGGGCTTGACTACAAGGTTCAGGCTGATGGGAATTTCATTCTGAACATCAACAGGCTGATTATCTTTAGTTTCCTTGCAGGTTCAACTCCTTACCGTGCTTTGCTTATTACACTACTAAACTTCCTCTGTTGCTACTTCTACAACTGAGCCATACAACCCAAGTCAGAGTTTTGAAAGGATACTGTTGTGCAGGAGACCCTGCTCTCTGTGCCATTTGTTGTGCGGGGCAGCCTGAGGGGTCTCCGGTCCCTCTCCCCACATAAGAACACAGGATATGGTGAGGCCAAAAAGGAACACCCACGGAGCCATAGATATGGGAGTCATACTACTATAGTCTCACTGGAGGCTGAAGTCACACGACCTGCAACCTGCCCTCTGCTTCTCTGCCTGCCAACCGACCGACTCTCAGCTCTCTGACTCCCCTCGACTCACTCACCAACCAGCGCAGCCCCGGCAGTTGTATCAGTGGCTAATTGACTAACTGGTAACAGCAGAAGGTCAATTAGCCACAGCCTACGGCCACCTACTACTCGAGTGAGCACCCCTCAACGTGAGGCCGAGAGCCTGGAAACTGCTCTCTGGGACTCTGTCCTCACAGATACCATGTTTTTGAAAAGTATTTTTATGGCTTTACTAACACTGTTTAGCTGCCTGTTTAGGAGGAGTAGTCACATTTCAGCTGGAGGGCAAAAGTCTTGACGAGCATACCTGTAAACTGTTCTTTAATTGAGATCATGAGTTAATGTTACCTACTTTCAATTCACTAGAAAAATTGTTTTGTAAATCTCAAAAAGGGGCTCCGAGGTTATCTGTGAGAAAGAAATATGAAATAATACCACAAGGTCCCTCTCCCCTTTAAACACTCCTATCTTCCTTATGGAGGGAGAGAGCCACCGTAACTCACCTTGAGTCTTCTGTGGCACCGATGTTTTCTCAGAACGTCTTTTCATTAAAATACTCCATGAATGAAAGTTACAATTTTTGAGCTGATCTCAACCAGCAAGAGTCAACACTTAGAAATTTAGGACTAGAAAGGGCAATATTACATAAGTTTTTTAAATGGGTTTCGTTCAGAGTAATACGCTCATAACTGATTCAAGTAATTCCTAGATTTGGGCAAACATCCTTGATCATCGCGCTCCACCAATTCACAACAATAAAAAAAAATAAAAAATAAAAAAGGTAGAGATTATCCCACTGAAGCGAATTTGTGTTCCTGTTTATTTACATGTTGGTAAAGTTAGGTGTCAGCTTTTCCGTAAGTCCCCTCTGGAGGTCTGTAGTACTTGGGGAAAGCCATCAGCTGTAGCATGTTGAAAGCATACTTTCTGCATTTGATATTCTTCAGTACATTCTCTATGCGGCATCCTTCTCTGGTGAAAGGGGAAAAAGTACAACTTCATGAAACACAGAATAAATAAATATGCTTTATTTGTTCAATGCAGAGTTGCGGCAACAGTCCAAGTAAAAATAACAAAGATTCAACTCTACATTTTTTTTTTTTCCACAAATGATGATACATCTTACAAAATTAAATCCTAGGCCAGGCCCAATACCATTATTGCCTTCGGAAAGAGATGGTTCAAGTCTCTTTGCTCTCAACAGACATTTAAGGTTTAATAAACTCTTTAAATATAATTTGCTCCACAATACAGTGTCACTTTAATTTCATAAATATATCTGCCTTTTTATAACGTTTCCACAAATTAATTTCTTAGTCTCTTTAAAACACATTAAAATCTATACGTAGCCCTAAGGATACAGGTTCTAGGAATAAGGCATTTAATTTATTAAGTCTGGCCCTATAGATTTTTAAAGGAAAGTTCAATTTCTAGTTTACTTCATTATGTTAGCTGTGCAATGAAGAGAAAAATGGCTTTCGGAACAGCCTGGTCCAAGTCTCTGCTTTATAAAGGAAGAGTGCTTGTGCACAGACAGTACAGAAGTCACAGGTGCTGAAAAAGGGGCATCGAGACACAAACAAGACCTTGTTAAGAAGAATAGAAAAGTACTCTGAAAGCCAAATCAACCCAAACAATATTACAAACAGGTTAATTTAATTACAAAACATAAATGCCATTCTCTCCATAAAGTTACTTGACAGAAAGGGGTTAATTGCAGCAAAGAAATAACAAAACCAACAGGTTAAGAAATCAAACAGCAGATTCTGTCAGCTGATGGCAACAATGACATTAGCACAGTGGAAATAAAGTCTGGAACCTCCCACATATTTAGGACTTGTATTAGGGTTTCAGGGTGTTGTGCAAATTCCATCTTAATTTCTTTAATAAATTTAATGGGAAGAGGAACAGGAGGTGCAGAACGTCAAGCTTTCAGGATTCTGTTCTTTGTCTTAGGCCAAAGACATTAATTTAAAAATTCTTCTTGAGCTAGTTGACAGTGGGAAACACTTTTCCATGAACAAAAGAGCAACATAATTCACTGAATGCATAGTACTTCTTTTTCTTTCTTTCTTTCTTTTTTTTTTTTTTTTTAGATTTTAGGAAAAACAAATGAAACACAATTCGAACATTTGTTTGTTTTAAATTCTGTGACTCTTAAAATGTAGAAATATTACAGCATTGTCCCCATAATTTAAAGTCCATTGTCATTTGTAGAAAAGAAAGGAACACAACGTAAATCTTATTGGTATTTGGCTAATAGTAATGCGAGACTTAAAATGAGCCACACAACTAGCAGGTGTGAGCTGACAAGTAGCAAGGCGACAGGATAGAAGTGTCGAGAAGTTGGCTTGTTATCAGACAGACAGCCTGTTTCAGGATCATCGGATTCATTCAGTGCTCCCTGGGTTTGTCTGCTGTTAAACAGGGTAGGGGAGTTAGGGGAGAAAAGAAAATAGTAGAGCATTCACACAGTAAAGAAACTCAACCTTAAATATTCTGAACTAGAACACATTATCTTATACAGGGGAGCTGTTTCAGAGGCAGTCGTGTGCTAAATAGCTCCCAAAGCATCCTATCGCTTGTTGTCTCTCACTGACAAACGTATTTCTCATTGACAGATGTATTAAAAAAGGAAATTCCTTTTGCTTTTGGTGTAAGAAGGAAGAAAGACATACTATGATGACAGTCACATGGGTTGAATCTCTATGTACAAGAAAGGATCCAATAAGCGTCAAAGCACCAGCAAACACGACTGCGTGAATAAAACTAAAATATGGATCAGCCCATAAAAAATAATCGGTTAAGTACATCGTTGGAAAATGAAATGAGAAACACACTATGTAGCAAAGCAAACGAACATGTCTGACACATTTAAGCACACCCTCCGTTGGTATTGTACCTATATAATGTATTTAACATTATAAAAATGATTTATGGAAATGGTTTGGTATTTAAAATGAATGAAACATCTGACATGTCATCCTTGCCAGCCATAAGATTAGTTTAACAAAACCCGACTCAGCATCCTTCTGTTACTTCAGCTCATAAATTACATTGTCTCCTGCTCATCTTACTTAAATGAGGCCAAATCTATGTCACATGGACTCCTTATCTTAAAAGAGATAACATATTTGCAGAATGACACTTTGGACAATAAAAGATTCTAAATTTCCAGGTTGTGTAGGTTAAAAGTAAGCCTTGGTAATTGGGCTTAAAAGCAGCTCCAATTATGGCAAATCTGAAATATGCCATACTACTATTCATTGGAAATAAAAATTATTTTCTATGATCTATCTCATGAATATTCACAGTATTCAGAATTTCAATCACACTCAGTTGTCAAGGGGTGGTTTGATCTCTATCAGTTCCTCCAGGTTTTAAGGCAGAAAACTGGTTATTGCTCACAGTCTTATGAAAAGTGCCCTGTAAAGGTCACGTCAGTTTTAAAGAAGCTCCATAGCTTCCAGGGCCTCCTTTCAACCAACTGCAGCCCCTGAAAACCTCCTATACTGAAACTGTTGACCAGGCGTTGACCACATCAGTGGCCAAATCCAGACAAACAACAGTCATAATTGTTTCGCACAACAATCTTAGTTTAAAAGACCAAATCGTTTAAAACACCAAGCGTTTCCTATTGTTTGGTAAGACCTACAGGACTTAAAAGGACTGTAAAGCCAGTGACAAAGTGAAGTAGAAGCTTGTCTGGAAGACAAATGATTAACTGAGCAAAAGGGAGCCTTACATAATTTCTATTGTCAATTGTACAAGTAATTTGTCTACTTGTTGAACTTTGTGCTGCACATTAAGTAGGAAATACACAGTAGATTTTAAGATATTGATAACTTAATGTGACTAAGAAAAGTCTCCTTGTCCTATGTTATTTCTTCTATTGGCTTGTCAGAGTGCTTGAAATCCCTACACTGCTCATCCCAGAGAAATATTTTATTCGTTTGTTCCATCAATTATTACCAATGTATATCTCATTCTTTTAAAATTCCTATTTTTCATATATTCCATAAAGTATATATTAGTAGAGTAACACATGTTACTCTGAGTCAGACTCTGAGTCTGAGTAACTGGCTCAGAGTGTGGGCTCTGGAGTCAGAACACCCAGCTTCCAGTTTGGTTCAGGCTTTCAACTTCAGTGGCCCACGGAAAATTATTTAATATTTAATGTCTCAATTTCCTTATCTCTACATGGTGTTAATCATAATAATACCTCCTTCAAAGAACTGCTATGAAGTGTTGTAAGTCAACATTTACAAAGTTCTTAGAACAGAGAGTGGCCTATAGGAAACATTTAATAATGGTTATGATTGTTGTATTGTTTGTATATAAAGATATAGACATATCTTGGTTGTGTAGTCTGAACCTTTCTAAGTAGTAGGGATAATATATAATCAAACAAGGTTACAAACCACTGATCTAGCCGATTGATCAACCGTGGACATGCCATGAGGGTGGTGTTGGAGGCACAGAGGGCTGATCAGAGCAGTTTGCTTTGGTCGGTGTTAAAAGAAATTCTGCAAAAGAATGTCTTTGTGTACCACCCAGTGGCCACATATGGACAAACGACACTCATAATTATTTCAAAGAGACCACATAGCAATCTGAATTAGTTTAAAACACCTAATCAATCATGCTGCGGTTGAAAAGAATAGTTGAAAATAACTGGTCTGCCTCATGATTGAAGAATTCTGGGAACGAGGAAAAAACACTTCCGAAGAGGTCCATTCCCGACACTGGCAGCTGTGGAGGGGGTTCAGTCATACAACGTGTGTGTGTGTGTGTGTGTGTGTGTGTGTCTGTGTGTGTGTTGGGGGGCCCTGGGATAAAGGGCCGTGGGGGGCTGAATAGGTGACTATAAGGTCCCCTTGGATTTTCAGATGCACAAAGTAAAGAGAAAGGCTCTGAAGTAATGCTTGCTTTTTTTCCTCCGCCCAGTTTCAGCCCCTACTAGCTGCATAAACTTTAGCAGATACTCCATCTCTTCCCATTACAATTTCTCCATATGAACAAGAACAATGAGATTGTTATAAGGATTAAGTAAGATGATTCATGCAAAAAACTTAGCACAGTACAAGTCATAAACAAGTCCTGGATAAATGTCAGCTATTGTTATTACTATTATCACCAATATCATCCTCACTAACACTCCCTCCTGTCCCGTTTTAAGGTGAAGGTTATCTGCAGCAAATCTTAACAACTTTGTTGAAATCTTGGTTCCTCTCCAATGTTCCCCATTAGGAGGGAAGTACTGAGTCCTCTATCTATCTATCTATCTATCTATCTATCTATCTATCTATCTATCTATCATCTAATTATTTATCTATCACAGTGTAAATATTACATGTGATCACAAATTTAGGTTAAATATTAACCACAATCTATCAACATAATACTATAGAAATACTCTCTTTCCCAGAGGCCACATATAGGTTGGCTCTGGCTGAGGAGTAGACCACTGGCCGAAACGACCTTGTAACAGTCCTTACTCCAAGTACAGGAGACTAACTTATGCCAGATGCCTTTCCCCCTACAATTACCACAGTACATTTAACAGTTCCCAGTCTGTTTGTTGTATAGGCTTTCTAAGCAAAAAATTACTACATTAAAAGCTTGTCTTTTTTGGGGGGAGGGGGGTCAGTTTTATAATTGAATTAATTTGTTATATACTAACTTTAATCTCTGGAGATCACAATAATACATTAAAAATACCTCACACACAGAGTGGCCGGTTAGCTCAGCTGGTTAGAGCGCGGTGCTCATAACATGAGGGTTGCCAGTTTGATCCCCACATGGGCCACTGTGAACTACGCCCTCCACAACTAGGTTGAAACAACTATTTGACTTGGAGCTGATGGGTCCTGGAAAAACACACTTAAATAAATAAAAGTTTGAAAAACATGCTTCACACATAATCCTTCTATGATTCAGCTGGAATTAAAAGCAACATGGCCTATGAGGCAGCCAGAAAACTTTGAGCTGGAGGCCCCTGACTGTGTCAGAGTGTGGACACAGGTGCTCTTGGGGCTGTTTACTTGCTTCCTGCTAAGAATAGAACAAATGGTCATTTCTTCATGACCACAAATGAATTTTTAAGCACCCTGTATGTGCAAACTGCAAAGGATGTGTTCAGTAATATTAGTAATTTCCTCACTGGGAGATTATGACAAATCATTAATTAGTGGCTGCCTTGCAAGGTACCCTGACAATTCAATGTTACTGGTCTCAGCCATCGCTGGCAGGTAGATCACCATGGAAGCAAATCACAATGTTGTTGTCCCCACTGAAAACGTGACATAATCAGACATTTAAGGGCAGTTACTGAATCTGCAGGAAGGAAAATGATTTTTTCTTCAAAGACCTGTCAAAGCAATCACTTAAAATAGAAACAAGTAAAGGAAATGTCTCACTTTTAAACACATCACTGCCTACATGAGGTGACATTTCCTTAAATAAAACCCAACGTGCGTGACTTGATATTTGCTTATTCTTCCCACCCCGCCCTTTTCTGTCACTGATAACTACTGTATCCTGGATCACAAGTCCCCCACTGCAGGCGTCCTGTCAAATCATTCAGGCCTCTAAAAATAAAAGTTAGAGTCCTCCTAGCTCTCTCTGCTGGGTGGTTATTTATTAACAGTATTGCCATTTAATATTTTATTCTTTTAACTACTATAGCTCTTCAAACTCCCACAAAGGGAAATTACCAACTAAAAGTAAATAGACAATGGAATACTACTCGGCCGTAAGAAAAGATGAAACACGCCATTTGCAATAATATAGATGGATCTTGAGATTATCATGCTAAGTGAAATAAGTCAGACGGAAAAAGATAAGAACCACATGATTTCACTCATATGTGGGATATAAAACAAAGCAACAAATGAACAAACAAAACAAAACAAATAAACCTCATTGACACAGACAACAGAAAGGTGGTTACCAGAGAGGAAGGGAGTAGGGGGAGGTGGAAGAGGGTAAAGGGGTCAAATATATGGTGATGGAAGGAGACTAAACTTTGAGTGACGAGTACACAATGCAATGTATAGATGACGTATTATAGAATTGTACACTTGAAACTTGTATAATCTTATTAACCAATGTCATCCCAATAAATCTAATTTTAAAAAAAACTTAATAGGAAATCTTTCCTTTTGATCAAAAAGCTGATTTCCTCCCATGCTAAACTGAGACCATTTCACATTTAATTACATCTAACTTCAGCACTATGGGCATACCATCTTGAAATTATGAGCCAAGGTTTTATAGCTAATATCTTGCAGAGCTTTATTAGACTCTACAGTCATCTGATGAATTGATCTTAACAGAACATCATTTTTCAGGCCATAGACTGCTGGACTGTGTCAGTTTTAAACCGGCAGGTCTGTGTAAAAATGAATATAATGTAAGTATGGTGTCAATAAGAGCTTTGAGAGTAGTACAGAAATCACAGAATCATAGATTTTGCAGACGTAAAAGTGACTTTAAAAAATCTTCAAGTTGAATTATACATTTTATAGATGAGAAAATAAATTCAGAGGAATTTATAAATTCAGAAGCACAGACCCTGCCTGTGCTTCTACAACAGCAAGTTACAAGAAAAGGATGACGTGAAGGTAGTTTCATTGGTTCACAGTCGGCTGATATCATAGGCTGGTAAGATAAAGGGAGGACTGTGGGCTTTCAGTTTAGATCAAGGTCCACGAAATTTAACGACTCAAAATACTCTTAGATGACAAAACACCTACCAAATTTTTTCAAAAATTCAATTTATAATTAGAATAAGAAAAGTAGATTTCCAGGACTTTTAAAAACCTGTACAACTATTTAAATATAGGGAAAATTTTAATAAAGCATGTCAAGTGTGGGATAATTTCCAGTGGCATAGAATTAAGATTAGACTTTTTGCCCACTGCATCACTAGCCACATTTAAAATGCTTCTTTATTCTAATTGGATTTCAGAATCTAAGTCAAAACACGCTATGTCAACCACAGAAAAGCTCCAAAATGAAGAAAGGACTTAAAAGATGTAAGACTATGTTGCCTCTTTGAGTGACCAGGTCACAGAGTGTTTCTAATAATCCTGTATAAGTTTGCTATATAAGAAAGAACAGTATTAAGCAACATATGCACTCAGAGGAAGGCTGAGTCCTCTCCACGGGACACTACATGCATTTCTGGACATGCCATCCTAAAAGGAGGGTTATGGTGAACTCGAGGATACCAGAGCATGGTAACCAGGAAGATGACGGTAGGTAGGCCTGGGTATCTGGCACATCGGGAAAGACAGAAGACAGTGAGAATGAGAAGAATTCCACCTGCTTAGAGAGGAGAAAAATTTATGGTTACAGGGTTGTCGATTTCAATTGTCAAAGGTTCTATAGTTTCAAAGTCTGGGTTACCTTAAAAAGCAGTGTAAGTATTTGAAGTAAAGAAGGAAGTCTCCTATGTACACGCCGTGCCCTATCTAGTGATGGCTGTTTTATAGATGTTATCTCATTCATTCCTTACAAAAGGTCAAACTGGTTGGGTGTGATTATCTCCACAGGCTCAACAGGGTTACAAAACTTGCTCAAGTAGCAGACAGGGGATTTTTATCCCTGTCTGTCTAATGGAAAAAACATATTCCTTTCACTTGATGATTGGGATCTTCTAAGCATAGGTTTCATGCCATGTATCAGAAAATGGCAGGTATACTTTCTTGCTAGTTGTTAGAGTAGGTTAAGTGACTTCTAAAATTACTTTCATCTCTACCTTCCTGTGGTCCTTTGATTCAATTAAAACATAACTGCAGTGCTCTAGAGATGCATATATATATATATATATACACACATACATATGTATATATGTATATAATTTGTTTTTATTTTTAATTTTTTTTCTACTAATGGAATAGGTGGCAATTCAATAAGAAATAGTTGGGGTAGGGTGCAAAAATCAGAGATTGCAAAACCATGTTGACATTGTATTTGGTCTAAACTTGTTCTTGCTCATTCTTATCTATTTTCATATTCTAGTTTCAGAATTAAAAAAAAAAAAAAAGAAAGAAAAACCTGACCTATTTTACTGTTTTAATTTAATTTCTCCCTGGTATCACTTTCCGCACTTTTTCTCATTTCATTCTTTTAGTTTTATAAAGTGACTGGACAATAGAAATATCTTCTTGTCAGTAGAAGCAAGGTTCCAGCAGTGACACTTTACGATAATATCTAAACACTGCTTTGAAGAGAAAATAAGTACATACGCCCAGAAAAAACAACTCAGTGAAAGATAGGAAAGTGGCCTGGTATCAAATCTAAATGTGTTTTATAATTTTTTTTTTTAAGAAAAAAAGAAAGGAGAGGGAGAGAGACATAATGAGTTGAAAATATAATTGCTGCCATCAGATCATTATCAGAGAACTGATTCCAGTTTTGATCTTTGAATTTTAGAAAGGAGAATATTTGGATGAAGTCCAGAAAGAAATATCATAAATGATTAAAGGACTGAAGAAAAAAGCTTATGAGGAAGTATTTAAGGTTCATTTTGTTTGGATTAAAGAAGGCTAATATGCAATGTGCTTGCTATATTTAAATGTATGCAAGACAGTGGTAAAATAATTTTTGAGATATTAATTTGTGTTTTGCTCTCTTATATTTTTGGCTGTAGTATAAAGCTCTGTGCCTCAATGATTTTAGTAGTGCGTAAAACAAGAGGTGCCTGAACGAAATAGATTTGCCCTTCTTTAATCTCATGATAGAGAAAATGTGAGGTGTCCATTGAGGGGGAAACGACCTTTGAGGTTCGAGAGAGAAAAGAGAAGGTAGGAAAGAGAGGAAAAGGGAGAGGAGAGGGAGACGGGGGTGGGGGAGAGAGAGAGAAAGAGAGAGAATCTTGAAGTATAAGCAGTGAGTGGGGAGAACAAATGGACAAAGGTTGATGCCAAGAGGGTGAGGGAGTCTTGTGCATTGTTCTGTGCCCGTGCCTGGTGAGGGAGGACCACCGAGGTGGGGGTGCTGTGAGATGCACCCAGGGAGGCTGGCCCTGGGTCATGGGTCAGCTTCACCCAAGATTCCGTTGGTTGGAGCTTGGCTTGGATACAAAGAAATGGAGGGGTTTAAAGGAACGGTAAGCAATAGGAAATGGCTACATTAGTGGCTCATGACTGATACAGACAAGCTTTCTAGAAGTTACCGTGTAAGACAAGGCCTGTGGCAGGAAGAGAGCTCAAAACAATAAAGATTGGCTTTCCATCAGCCTGGCTGGATAGGAGCTGAAACATCAGATGAAGATTGTTTAAAGAAATTTTGAAAAAAGAAACAAAACAAAAACCAAAAACACATTACATCTTACACACCTTAGTTAGTGGACAGATAAATAGAGCAGTTCTCTACAAAGAAATGAGTACATATGTAGATGCAGATATACACCTGTAACTCATTTTCTATTTCCCATACAGTGCAATTAGCTTTTCTTTGTACAGTAGCGCCACCGAGATCAATGAGATGATTCAGTTTTCATTGTTTCAAAATAGCAGTCAGAGAGAAAAAAGGAGACTAGCTGTGAAAACATTGTATAAGTGGCTGTTGCTGAGGTACTTAAAAGTATAAACAACCATTGTCTCACTGCTCCAGTTGTCACTCTCCTGGAGCTGGGGATAACTTTTATCCCCCAGTTAAGAGGAAATTAGCATGCAAAACCGTAAGACTTCTGATTCTAGTCTCCATAAGCACCAGACAGAGTAATGAAGCAGGGGACCTTGCAGAGCAGGGGTGTCCAAACTTTTTTCAACGTTTTTTACCACGGGCCATATGTGGTAAAATACACAAACAGCTGGGCCACTCACTCGAGGTGAAGTACGTATTGCCTCACCTGGTTTATTTAAGTAAACTAAATCTATTTTTGGAATTTGTTGTGGGCCAATTAACAATGGATCGCGGGCCGCAGTTGGCCCGCAGGCCGCAGTTTGGACACCCCTGTTGTAGAGCCTGACTCGGAGGACAGGTCTTAAGCTTTAAAATGAAAGTAAAAGTCCACATATACTGAGAGAGCATGGCCTGTGTGATTCTGAAAGTGGCCTGGGAAACGTGGCAGGGATCAGTAACAACGAAGAAATATTTGGACATGTGTAACATGAGAGAAAATCAATTCAGCTCCCCATTATCTGTTTGATTAGGGTCAAGTCTTCTCTTTGAAAGTGAGAATGTTAACATCTATCCTACAGGATTATTGTGAGATTATGTAAAGGCAACTACCACATTCTCAGTAGTAAAAAAAAAAAAAAAAGTAAATAAGCAAATAAATAATTCCTTCTCTTTCCCCCATTGCTACATCTCAGTTCTTGTGCAGACTCCTTGACCAGACGTGCCCAGCTCTTTCTCCTCTCATTCTCTCTAATCCTGAAGTGTTCAGGTAAGGACAACACATTACCTTCTTATACGAGATGTACTCTCTCCAGGTCATTGCAACCAGCCCCAGGACTTTCATATCATTTTATGCTGACGAACCTTACATTTCTCTATCTAGTTCAGATCGCTTCTCTGAATGACAGGCACGTATACCACATCTTCACTCGAATGCCTAATAGACATTTTAAGGTAGTGAAGGGTGGCAGGACGTGCCACTGCAAAGTACGCCACATTGGCAAACGGATTATTTTCAGCTCAAGACACTTGAAAAACAGCAGGTACAGAAGGGGCTCTGACCTCCCCTTTCCTTCCGGAAAGCAAGAGATAAAAATCCCATGTAAAAATGTCCTCCCTGTACCTGGATGAAAGGAACATTCTTATCACCAGAGACAGGAAGTCAATGCTGAGAGAATTCTACATGCACAGACTTTGTTAAAATAACTCCTATCTCCCTTTAGCTCTCTTCCCCCTCCCCTATATATTTTAGTTACTTTTCCATAATTGCCTCTCTTTGTTCACCCTTATATAAAAGCATTTGGGTGTTGATGATTCGTTGGGTCTTCATTTTCTTGTGGAGATTTCCATGAACAGGTGAAATTTGTATGCTTTTTTCCTGTTAATCTTGTCTTATGCCAATTTAATTTTCAGGCCCAGCCATCTATCCTAATAGGGTTGAGGACAAGTTTGACCTCCCCTACAATTTCAAGGCCAAATCTTAACTTCAGTCTATCTCCTCTGCCACATTTCCAAATCTGCTCCCCCTTCCTTTCCATATGGAAATGACACTCACCCACGCTCAGGCATTCATCTGAAGCAGCTAAGTTCTCCTGGGTTCTTCTGCATTCTTTGTACCCTCACCTCCATCCATTAACCAGTCAGACACTTCCCACCATCTTTACCGCTACAACCTGACTGCAACCCACTGTCACCTTGATCTTGTACTAACAGAAGAGGTTTCCTGCCTTTACCACTCTTATGTGTCTATTAAGTTGCACTAAATCCTAATGTATCCATTTAACACATGACAAAGCCATCAATGCACAATTCTAGTTGCATTCGAAAACCATTTCCTGAAGAGTCTTATGGAATAAAAATCCAGTTGATCCCAGTTGCCCACAGAGAGCCAAATGTGGTTTTTCTTCATCTGCAGGGAGATGGAAATATGTACAATTGTTCATCACTGAGACCAAAGCTCCTGAATCTCAGGGAGGAAATGCAGCTACGCCCTGTTGCTCCACAATCTCTCAGACTTTCAACCCTCTCCCAGCACTGCCATTTCTATGGTATCGCAGTAAACTAGATGATCCTGCCAACCTTTACAGAAACAGTATCCTGCTCTTGGCCTTTTTGTTGCATCTGAAATGGATGGAGTTTAGTGTGAATCAGCTCAACATCAGACAGCACCATTCAGTGTTGCATATTCTCAAACATTCACTCCAGCCACTCTTTGAATAGGACCCTCCAAAAGACTCAATTCAGAGTTTGGCCCTGGAAATGTTAGAGTATTCACCCTCTTCTCCACAAGGACACAACCATTCTCTTTTCCCCATCTTCTAATCTTTCCCCATTTCTGTTTCCTAATTTTTCTTTTACTCCCGCCATTGCATGCAAACAGCATGATGCTATAATTAATATGTTATCAATGCCTGGAAATAAAGGCTGAAAATCTTAGGGAAAAAGATACACTCAAGAATATGAGAGTTTAGGTTTGGATACACGTACATGGCTAAAAATAACAATAGTTACACAACTATGAAAGAGGCAGAATATAAAATATGAAATACACCGAGGAGGAATGACTCCACAGTGTAACTTATAGTACTTTACACATATTTATCACTAATCTCTTCTACAAGAAAGGTATCTTAGAGAAATAGAGTTTTGTGACGGACAGTAAAGACTGAACAGAATTTCAATGGCTAGAAACTGGGTGGGGGTTTGGGAGCATGTAAATAACATGGAAACAGGAAAATGTCAGATGCACCTGGGAATGACCCACAGTCTGCTTTGGTTATAAAAATGAGGAAGCAAGGAAATAAATGAAGGCAGGAATATTAAAGGTTAGGATATTTTCTTTTTAGTTGCTTATATATGTTAGACATTTTCTAAAATAAACGTATTGTGCAATTATAAATGCAACCACATTGTTTTAAAATGAGGTGGGGTTACATTGCACATGTTTGTGGTTGATTGCACAAGCACTATACCAAAAAACTCTCACACAAGTGTGAATGGCTACGTGCTGTAGCACAGTGCCTAGCCACAACGGGCAGGATGGTTCGAGCTAGGACTGCAGCAGGAATGGAATAAACTAGAGATACAGAGACTAAGCAGGAGGCTATTATAATAGTCAGGCAAAAAAACGATCAGGTCTTGAACGTGGAATGAAGGGCCAGGGCAAAGAAGTGACACGCTCTAAAATAGGAGTAATTTGAAAGAGAAAGTATATGCTGAATTTAAATATTGGGAGATCAGGAAGAGAAAAAAGTAAAAACAGTGATGTTCAGATTTTAGGGGGAAATACATTCTAGTTAACTGTACTATGTTTGATGTAGGACTTCGGTCAGATATGTACAATAGAAGGAAGATCTAGACAGACTTTATACCATAGTTCTACACCCTAAATTTGGAAGTTTCCTGAAAAAAAAAAAAAAAAGTGGGCTAGTTACCGTAGTTGAGGTGACCCATGTAGAAAATATATGGTGAGCAGAGATGAGGGCTGAGGGGAAGTGTCCTGGGAGATGCCTGTATCGGTGAGGCCCGTGAGGAAGGAAGCAAAAAGCAGAGTCACATAGAAACTAGTCACAGATTCAAAGAAACCACAGTGACAGCTGCTGCAGCAGGAACGAGGAGGTGGCAAAGTAAATAAATGTCACTGGACTTGATGATTATACAATGATTATGTCACTGGTAGCCATTGCCTTTCAGTAGAATTTTAGGGATGGAAGTTCTTTCAAATGGCTGATGAATGAGTGGTGAAGCATGGGAGGTAGAATTCTCTTCTATTTCAACTACGATGCCCAGAGCTTTGACATAGTAAAGGAAGAAGAAAGGCAGTACAGAGCCTCAAAGAGTCAATCGGGCTGATGAAACACTTTTAGAATGCGTGAGATATGCATGTTTGGAGACACAGAGGAAAGAAGAAATGGGGGAAGATTCAAGGCTGTGGGATAGTTGGCCATCTTACGCTTTTTCAGAGAAAAGTAGATATTTACACGTTGAGGATTAGCTATAAAGCAGGGTGCTTTCCCTATTTATTAAAAAGTCTTTACTAAATAGGAATCCACTAACCTCAAAGCATCACCTGACTCTTCAGTTAATAGAACATGGAACTGAAGATAAAGGTGTCTGGGTACTGGGACTTAGGGAATGTGGGAAAGTAACCTAATTAGAAGCTTAACCTCTTGAAATTTTTGGGACATAATCACAACTTTTTGCAATATGGTCTTAGCGGTTTAGTAAGAAAATAGAGCCAAGACTGACTATCTGATCGCCTAACCATTAATGTCACAGTAAATTAGAACACCTGTGCTGATGCTAGTGTGTTGGTGGAGCATCTCTACATATCATTTTGAAGTCCAATGTCAAGTACATCCCTAGAGTTTACACTTTACATTCACATACACATTTCAAACCAGTACACTTCTCCTGAACTGATTCCTTTTTCATATGATTACCTGGATGGAAGCCTTCCAATGATCCTATAAACACTACTAGCTAGAATCTCTTTATCAACACAGATGACTATTCTAAAATTCGCTGTTCCGCTTCCTTTTTAATTTCTAATACTGCTATTAACATTTAATTATCTGGCACTAGATTTTGTGTCCAACATACTATTCTTGGTCATGGTTCTTGGGAAAGCCTTACATCTGGCTTCCCAGAACTTCAGTATCTACTCGGGATGAATCAGTGATCTTAAAAGACACCTAGCTGTTTTCTACAGACCAGATGGATACTTCCTCTTATTTTTCTTTTTAATGCTGAGTATTTTCTTTCCATTTTTTTAAATTGGTACTGTCCCGATAAGTTATAATCAACTGATCGTGGATCTTGATTAATTTCTCTTTTTGATCTGTACCTCTCAGCCCCTCTAAGGATATACAATACAACTCCATGAAAATAGTATTTCCCAAGACATCTGTGATGAAGTAATTGGGGGTTAAGAACTCAAATGGAATTTTTTTATTTACTTATTTATTCAAGGACTATTTTTTTTAGTACCTACTTTGTGCCTTCACTAGTCCAAACTGACTACAGTTTAAGAGTGATAAGAAAGAAGAGGGGGTGATGATGTAGGAAATGTTGATTGATCCCGAAATAATGGAGGCCCCTAAATTCCAGGCTAAAGAATTAGCATTACTCTCTATGCAATGGGGGGGCGGTAACATGGTTAATGTTGAACTTCAGGAAAAACTCTGGGAGGAAGCTATAAAGTAGATTGGAAGGTAAGGGACTAGAGAAAAGAAAACATTTAAGAGGTCATAGCAGTGGACCAGCTGACATGTAATAAAGGTCAGGAATAAAGCAAAAGAAAGAGGAATGAATGGAAGTTCATAAATTAAAGATGGGAGTGGAGTGGATTGACATCTTGGAGAAAATGCCTTAGAAGAGTTATAGACCGAGGTAGCAATTATAAATTGTAAGACATAGGAAAGGGCATTTTATCGTAAATGCATTTTTTTCTTCTCTCTTCCCTTTTGTAACTACACTGATACAGATAATCAGAGTCTAACAGAATCATCATTTCTGACACTTGTAACAATTTCTGCAATAATTCTGAAAATATCTGTGTTGTTTGCCAAATAGATGGCTATCAGCAAGAGTACAATAGAGCACTCAGAGCCAACTGAGGTAATTGCTTGGAGTTAACTTTTTTGATTAAAATTAAAAAAAAAAAAAATGTGTCAGTAGTTTCATTCCAGTGGAACCAAAAGAATTCTGAGGGCACTGCAGTTTCTTTTACTATCCATTCGGTTTGTGCTTTGTTGCACATCAATCAGAAACCCTATTCTGTATCGACTCTCCTCTGTTCAATTGAGTAAAACATAAAGACACAGAACTTAGAAAAAGAGTATTTTTTCCACTACTTTTCTTTTGTTTTGGCTACCTCTAAATTGCTTAAAGCTTTTCTTCAGCTTGATTGTTGGAGTTAGAAGGGAACCTTTGAGATCATCAGGTCCAACCCCTTCATTTTTCAGATGAGAAAGCTGAGGCCTCCCGAGAACCAGGATCGTATTAGTAGCCCAGAGGTGTAGACTTGGGATTGTGTGCAGAACAATTAAATGAATGGTATTCTTCTGCTCCCACACATGAAACAACCTCCTCTCACACCCCACCGCTAACAGAGAAGTAGTCACTTTCTCACTCCTCAGCTTTTACACATTGTGAGGACAATTCTTGTGGGAAAATGCTCCTGGGGATTAAGAGGGAGCAAAGCTGGAGACCACGCATATATGACTCATTATGATCTCTTTGTTCCTCAGCAATCCCTATGGCTTTTGGTTCCTTTTCCTAGACAATTATGATGTGAAATTAGCCTTTTTGAACTTGCTGCTCTGGCTGCTCCTGCTCTGACTTAGAAACCACGGAGAATTCCAGGAAGGAAAAAAATTAATGGCTGGGTTCATACAGCCCTCATTCATAAAGCATCAACTAAGCTTACGGGAAGTTAATTGATAAAAGTTGCCTTTCACTGAGTACTGACTATTTCACAATTGCCGTTCACTGTACCCCAGGGATCTTTAACTTTCACACCACGACTGTGAGGTAGGAAGAAAGACCCATCTTGCAAATGGGAAAACTCAGAGAGATGAGGTAAAATATCCACATGTACACTGGTACTAAGAGACAGAGATGGCATTTGAATCTGGCTCCTTCTGTCCCCTAAGTCTGTGCTCTGAACAATTGCGTGATACTTTTTCTGCATTCTTCACTGTGCAAGAAACTATGTAGATTATAGTGCTTGCATAGATGGCCTTACACTCTACCCTAGGACAGCTCCACATACTCAGAATATGTAGAGAAAAACATGTAGCATCACCGTAATTGAAATGAAGGTTTTCAATCTAAAGAGTTCTCAGTGTGGGCTTAGGCTCAGAATGCCTGCACACCTGGTTTACCCCAGTTTATTCCTATTGCTCCAGCAGGATTTCGATGGAGATAAGAGGAAGGGCATGTAGGTAAAAGGGTTTAGTACGAAAAAGGAAATGAAGAGAAAGAAGACAGAGGCGAGGATTTGTGGTGTTTGTTACATGTTTGCTGCAGGAGTGTGTAAGGGGTGCGTTTTTTGTAAAGAGATGAGGGGGAGAGAGAAACAGAGAGGGTATGGTCTGACAAAGAAGTAAGGAGGAGATGAAATGATTACTACAAGATCATATGATTCTACATGATATAGTTGGGTTTTAGAGAAACTAGTTTGAAAATACTCTGCAGGGTAGATTGGAGTAGAGAGATTAGAAGCAGGAAAATCAGTGAGGAGCATATTGAAATAACCAAGGTGTTAGGCAAATAACCTAGGCACAGGAGGGCAGCAAGAACTTGTCAAAGCCAAAAGACACAGTGAGGGGAAGAAATGGCAGAACTTCCATCAACGGACCAGTAATTGAGACTTGCATCATTGTTTATGGTTCCATTGGCCCCAACTTTTAGATGTTATCGCCATGGGAAGTGAGCGAACAATAGAAGTTGGCTGAATTCACTCATGGAGCTAAGTGATGGGAGCCAAAATGTTTTTATACTTGTCAAAAAAACAAACAAAAAAGTGATGGGAGAATTGCATCACATACCACAGAAAGTACAGGTAAATTGTACTGTGGTCACATGCAATTTAACTTCGGCAAAACAGTATCATACCATAGTAAATGAATTATGCTAACTCACATTTTGTTGTTTTTCTTCTGAGTAATTTGTACATTTGTTTTTACACTTGTACAAGAGCTAAAAGCATAGGGAGTTTATGCCTGGTTTTATGTTTGGGAATATCTATGAAACATTACACTAAAAAATAGTTTATGTCAGAAAGGAAGGCATGTAATAATTATTTCTTCTTAAAGAGGTCAACACATGACTCAAGTTTGAGAAACAACAATGTCTACAAATAAGATTGTTTTTCACATTCCCAGCTTTGACAAGGAGGTAGTTATTAGTGATCTGCCACTGAACAGTTTAAGTGGACCCATGGATTGGAAGTCAAACTGCAAAGGGATAGGAAGAAAACATGGGACTGAAAAGTAACCTCAACCTCAGCAGTTGAGACAACATCAAGAAGAATATATTGTGCATTATAAATTATAAGGGCAGAACATAAAATGAAAAAATAATAAAACCAATCACATAAGCTTTGATTGATACTCAAGACTTAGTACAATAGCTGCACTTGGCTAAAATGTGAGTTTGTGGTTATGTGGCGAACAGTAAATATATTTCCTGCCAAAAAGGTGAATATATCAATAGGCAGGAATTTATTTTATGGCCAGATTAATAAATGACAATTTTCAAGATGCATTAAAAGACGAAGCATTGAGAAACATTGAAAACAGTCCAGTTGTCATATTTAATTATCCAAAACCACAAATCAATTAACAAATGGTCCATGGGTCACATCCATTGACTTAAGGAGCTGATTTTAGATTTCAAGTCAGGTGGTGTTATTGAGCTTCAAAACCACATAGCTCAAATACTTACTTTTATTTAATCCCTTTTTCTAAATAAAAACAAGTAATTCATTGAAAACCAGCTGTCAAGAAGTTGGTTAGGGGATCATGAAGAACTGACTTGGTAGAAATATGATTCCAAAGCCAATCTAATAGTGATCTAAGACATTCTTAAATAGATACATTAAATTAAATGGATCAGGTTTAGGTGCTTATCCTTTCATTTCAGAAAATTGTATTCCAATGGTTCCAATCTAGTAGAAGAGAAATTAGCTGTCATTCACATTACCTTAAAATACTTCCCATTGGAGAAACATTAATAAAAAGTCAACAGTTCATTAAAAACCAAAATACAGATACTTACCCTATACTTTTCTATTAATTATATAAATTATCAGTCTTTTTAAAGATTCCCCGTAGATCGTACCATGCATCATATAAAGAGATCCTATATCTATCTATATATAGCATGGCACTTATGTACTAGAGAGTCAGACATCCCTAGATTTGAATTTGACTTTGCCTCTTGCTACCTGTGTTAATTGGACAAGATACATCATTTTGATAAACTTTCATTTTGTCATCTTTAAAATGGAGATGATGTACATAGGTTGACATGAAAGTTATTGGGTTGGTGCAAAAGTAATTGTGGTTTTTGCAATTTTTAACCTTTTAAACCGCAATTACTTTTGCACCAACATAATAAACACATACACACACACACACAAACAAGCATACATGTATATAGTATGTTTAGCATCCCTGGCATGTATTACACACTCAGTATATGGTAGCTATAATTATTAGTGTCACTATAAACATAGATAATTATTTATTAAATAAATGACAATAAATGAAATAATCTACAAGAATTCTCTACCAATGGCTAATCAATTTTGAAAAACATACAATGTAACATAGAATTATCTCCATAAAAGTCATAGTTCACAGCAATGATTTCAAGAAAAGAGTTTTTAGCTATGATTCCTACTGCTTTGTTCTTATGATTTATGTAAAGGAACAATGAATATTATATTACTCTAACTATTTTTCTAAACTTTACAAATCAAAATTTGATGGGATGTTGAACAGAGTTTGATTCTTTCTAACCAAAAAGATGTTTTACTTATAGAATACTGCTTGCTTACTTTTTAATTGCACATTTTATGGTACTTATTTCTCTTATGTTATTATTTCATCTCTAATTTAATCATATGTATAACAAAAGAACGGAGTAATTAATTCAACCTTATAATTCATTTTAGTCTACCTGAAATAATCATTTAACTTTGATAATGTTTTGTTACAATATTTTCAATCAAAAATTATTTATATTGGAATTTTTGTTCAAATATTTATACCTTGAATAATTATAAGTATTTAATCTCTTATAATAGAGATAATGATAATTAGAGAGGTTGGATACAGACTGAATTATTAAAATGCATAATGATTTCTAAAGAGAAATAATGTTTCTCTTTTATTGCTAAACTAGCTATTTATTCCCTAGGCATTACTTATTTAAAATTTAATTCTGTAGAAATTGCTACCTAATTACTTAAGTATAACCCATGTTCTTCTATTTAATAAATATAAACTAGAACAATTGCACATAGGTATAAATTAAAAACTACATAGGTTTAGTTTTCTTCCCTCTACTCCTCAATAAGCAGGCACATATTCATAAAATAACATTAATTCTCTGAAAAATTCTAGTAAAAAATATAAAGAACACTTCTTTTGAATACAATACCTTTATTTTATCTACAGGTCAAAATTTACAGTGCTTAAATTACCTAGCTTCCTAAGACACAATTTCCCATGTTGTGTTCCACGAGTATTGATAGATCTATAGTGCTGAGTTAACAAAAGTCCAGTTTCTTTATTGTGGAATTTTTCCTAAGACTTTAATATATAAATGTGTTGGGCGCTTTTAGGAGTTGGCAACATGTGATTTCTTGGACTTGGGTGATCATTTCTCAGGTATTCATTTTATAATTATTTGTTGAAATGTACAATTCTGTTTTATTCACTTTAATATCAATACTTTATGTCCTATAATATGCACTGAGATATTCTGAGGGAATCTGGTGAGAAATGGTATAGCTTAATCCAAGGCAGACATGTGGATGTTGACATTCTATGTGATTAACAGAAAGGAAATCTCTATGTGGCTAGACACTAGTGATATTGGTACCAGTGCTGGTATTTTGTAAGGTCCTGTCTCATATTCTTTGTCCCCATGGCAGGCTACCATATCTTTTTACATTAAGAAAAATTAAAATTGTACCTGTAGTCATGGCCCAGCTTCTCAAAAAATACTTTAGATATACTTGAGTATTTAATTCAGAATTTACCTGAATCCTTCAGTTACTCTCCAAGAAATCATGGAAGAAAAAATTTAGACCTAGAAAACTGTTGGAGGACAGTGAGTAATTGCCAATATCTCTACCAGAGAGCAAGAATGTTAAGAACCTAAATTCATTTGGTTGCAACCAACCGAATGGAAGAAGATTTTTGCAAACAACACCTCAAATAAGGGATTAATATCCAAAATATATAAGGAACTCATACAACTCAACAACAAAAAAACAAACAATCCGATTAAAAAATGGGCAGAGAGGACATTTCTCCAGAGAGGACACATAGATGGCCAAGAGAAATATGAAATGATGCTCAACATCACTAACCATCAGAGAAATGCAAATAAAAACCACAATGAGATATCACCTGACACCAGTTAGAATGGCTATCATCAACAAGATAAATAACAACAAGTGTTGGAGAGGCTGTGGAGAAAAAGGAACCCTCATACACTGTTGGTGGGAAAGCAGATTGGTGTATCCACTATGGAAGGCAGTGTGGAGGTTACTCAAAAAAATTAAGAATAGAATTACCATATGACCCTCTCCTGGGTATATATCCAAAAATTCTGAAAGCATTTATCCTTAAAGATATATGTGCTCTGATGTTCATTCCAGCTTTATCTACGGTGGCCAAGATATGGAAACAACCAAAGTGTCCGTTGATAGATGATTGGATAAAGAAGATGTGGTATATATACACAATGGAATGCTATTCTGCCATAAGAAAAGATGAAATAGTGTCATCCGTGACAACAAGGATGGATCTTGAGATTATTATGTTGAACAAAATAAGTCAGACAGAAAAAGTTGAGAACCATATGATTTCACTGATATGTGGGATATAAAACTGAAACCAACAAAGGAACAAGATAAGCAAATAAACAAAGAAAAACTCATAGACACAGACAATATTTGAATAGTTACCAGAGGGTAAGGGGGAAAAGGGATGGTCAATGCACTGAGAAGGTAAACTGGATCCTATATGTGGTGATGGAAGGAGAACTGATTCTGGGTTGTGAACACACAATGAGATATATAGATAATGCATTACAGAATTGTACACCTGAAACTTATGCAACTTTACTAACCGTTGTCACCCAAATAAACTTTAATTAAGAAAAAAAAAGTACCTAAATTTAGGTCTTTCTTGTGTTGATTTTTACCGGGGGCATAGACTCCAGTCACCATTTTCTGATCCTCTGGAGGCTTAACTTATCCCTACTTGAATTTTAGCCCATAAAATGGATAAGTAGGCACAATCATTCATTCATGTCCATGGAATATAATTTAGTACTTTAGTAATAAAATACTAATGATGCCTAGGATAGCCCAAGGAAAGAACCTGTCTTCCTAAAAGCCTAAATGGTTTAGGGAGTTATTTGGCTACTGGGAGAACTGCTCTTTTTCTTAGAAATATTTCATAAGTCTACTCAACATATCACTTAATATGTTTAGTTATATATTATCATACATTATCAACTTTTGCCTTCCTATATTTCCTTTAAATAATACCGCTGACATTATATGAATTGAGAAATGTCTTACAGAAATGTTGTTCTACAGGTCATGTAAAAAAAATTCTCTGATTGTCCTATATGCTGTTCTGTCATCCTCTGCTATGTATAAGGTAAAATACATTAAAATCTGGCTGACTTCCCTGTGCTCAAGGTAATAATATGCTAAGCCATAATATTGTTTTGCATCTGTTTCTGTGGAACGGAATGACTTCAGAGTAGCATCTGGAAACACCACTCCTGCATCTGAACACTTTTATATGCATGTATGTATGAGATAATCACCCCTGCAAGTTCAAGTTCCTTACAGCCTCATTTCAAGTTCCAGCTGGGAAATAAACTTAAATTGAGATGAAATGGGTTTTGTTATCCCTATTGTGATGGGGAGAGTGATTGACTCTGGGGCTGAAAACACAGTTTGAAATAGTTTACAACATACACCCCTACTCACGCTAATCTAAAAATCAGATAATTCCACAGATAGTCCAGAGGGTCTTTTTCTTTTTTTTAATTGAGAACTGACTTAATCATGGGTGATCGGTTAGATTGCTTAGATTATGGACCTTTAACATTTATTTTAATATTTTCCGATCTATTACTGAAACGAGTGCTGTGATTATAGGAGCTGGAGAGTCACAAAGGATTCCTCAAACATCCTTAAATAGATCCTCAAACAGATAATGACATGGTTGGGCATCAAGAATTTAAGAGATGGAGATAATATACACAAGGGACACAATCTTTAGTATGTACTGTCTGTAAAAGGGAATAGATGAAGGTCTCTATAGCTGTGGTAACTTATTCAGAATAATCTGTTCTACTGAGCTGGTACAGATGCTTTAAAATCAGCTAATTTAAACTATAATCATTAGCTAAAGATTGGCCACTGAGGCATTTTATGACATAAGAGTGACCAATACGTACGTGTGTGTGTGTGTGTGTGTGTGTGTGTGTGTGTGTGTGTGTGTGTTAAGACCCCATTCACTAGTTTGAATCTTCTAGATTCTTGTCTTTGGTTCATTAATTCAATAGATAGTTTTTGTGAACTTATTCTGTGTATTTGTAATTCCAAAGTTACAGGAACCATGGTGTTGTTATGCATCTCTTTTCAATAACATAGTGAATTAAACTTGGTTTGATGGTTAAATAGACCACTGTTAATACTAATAATCACTCATTTCTAAGAAGCACTTAAAGAGATTCAAACTCTGCATTCCTTCTTTTCATTTATAGTGATACACCTGATCCTGGGGTACAGATGGACTCTGGATCTCTCCTACTGAAGAGGCCATGATCTATACAGCCATCAACCCCAAATTCATAAAATATAGCAGGTCTTTGTCAAGCAGCAAAGTTATTTTCTATCCCTTATCTGATTCTCACATATGCATTAAGGATAGATGAGCGAAATGATGCACATTAAATTATTAAACAGCACAAACAGGGACTGGTGTTGGTGTTTGTGTTCCCTCAAGAGACTGTTATATACATCATATCCTGCGTCATTAGGATCTGTGATCATAAAATAGTCATTTTAAATCAAAATTTTTGTAAATAGCATTTGTTCAATGTTGTAAAAATCTTATTTAATTTTCTACAAAATGTCTCTTTTTTTACAGAAAGTTTTATTCTATGGAAGGTAATATGAATCCTTTAACAAAAAGAATAAGAAAAACAATTAGAACATGAATAGTTTATGAGAAGGAAATGCTTTCTTTTAAATGGGAGAGATTTAAACTATAAACATTGCTACTGTAAGTAAATTTGATTAAAAAAAATTCAAGCTACAGAAGATAAAATGTTATATGGTGTCTCTCTTTTCCAAAATATTACATTTTCAAGGAAACCTTTGATTAGTAAATTAGATACAATGGTTTATGGAACCGAGACTATATAAATAGAACAAGATGATGTGGTATCTGTAAAAACCTAATGTCACTAAGGAACTGATAGGAAGATGAAGAAAGCCAGCTAGAAGGACTTTTAATTCCCAGGACAACCGAAGCTCCAGGCCCCAGAAAGAAGCTGCTATTGGATGTTTTGGTGGTTCACAAAGTTTCAAAGATGACTGGAAGCCACTTAGCCTAAAGACACACAAATATTTTACAAGGGAATGAAAAGCCTCAAGTGCTAAATTGGCAAATCTAAATCTGCAAAGGGTTGGTAACATTAATATTTTATGTTCATGGTTATAATAGGATATTGATTAAATTGGAAGTCTACTGTCCTCTAGTCTCCTCTGGAAATCTCAACAACACTAGTTGACAAGAGGAAATTAAGGAGACACGTCAATTTTGTGCTGAATTTTGCAACTAAAGTATACCTTTGGTTTTGTCCTGGTTACTTGGGAACCTTGAAGGCTCTGATAGGAGAATTTTCTCATCGCTTACTTGTCAACCACACAAATGACTGAGATGAAAAATGCTAAGGAGGCAATTTTTTCTCTCAAATTTTATTATACTCTGTGATGTCAGGGTACCCATATTCCAAACAGACAGGCACCATGGAAATCATTAATTACTGATGGGAACCTATGAATACATCCTCACATAACAAACCTACAATTAGAAAATGGAGCACATTTCATAGGAACGTTTATAATGATAAAAATATTCCATTTTAATATGAGAACATTAAAAAAAAAAAACTGCCATAAGCTTTTTCTATCTGCATTATTTTTATCTGTTTATTTCATGCCAAAGTTACAGAAACTTAATTCTATAATTAAATTTTTCATTGGCTTCCACTAATACAATTCTTCCTTTCCAGGGTTGGTTAGGGTTTGAAGGTGAGAGCTAAAGCAAAGCCAAGTTCAACCAAGTAGCTGCATTGATCTCTTTCCACCTAAGATTAAAAAAGGTAGTCTCAGTAGCTACTCCGTGTGTTGTGGACATTTTGACACATACACTCCCAGTATTGAACTTGAAATTAAGAACATGGACAAAGACTCCAGAAAGAAATCTGCCTGGACATAAAGATCATGGACATTCTTACCTACCCACAGGCAAAAGATGGAGGCATAAAATTCAGAATGGGTAACATTCTTTTTCCTTGGGCTACCGATGCTTAAAATGATATCAAACTTTGCTTTCTTATTCCCTAAAACTTTCTGCAAGTTTCCTCTGTCTTTGTGCAGTGCTTCCTTTGCTTCTTATTGAACATTTCTAGAGTCCATTATTCCCAAAGATATAATACAAATAAAATACATATATATGTTATCAGTCCACTATTCCTCAACTCAAGTGCTCCAGGCAAAGTGAGTATCAGAGGCTGTTACTCTCCTGGGTGCACTTCCAGTACTTTCTGGATCCAGCCAGATGGCATTCACCACATGCAGCCCTGCATTTTCTTTATTTGTGTATGTCTTGCTTCTCCTACCAGACTGGAGCTATTTTAGGATAAGGAACATACTTTACCTACCTAACGTGCCTTATACTAAAGAACAGTATATAAAAATACCACTTGAGTCAAGGCCCCCTAGAGAGCCAAGCATTGCTCTCGCTGACAAGTATACTGCATTTCGGTCATGTTCATGCTAGTTATGAAATAAATGTATTTGATTACAATTGAGTATGCCTTAGCCTTAATAAATACCAGAAACTCATTAGCACAATACGGAGATTTAGAGTTAATAGTTATTTGTATACTGATTTGATATTTTAATTAGTTCATACTATCCAAAAGGATTGAAAATGAGGACTAATTCTGATTTCTCGGATTCACTCACATGAAAACAATCCCTCATTTTCACAAATGGTTTTAAAAACAAGCATCACTCTTACCACTAGGCTATTACTTCTCAGATAGTCCTTTTTTTTTTTCTTAGCTCATCTTTGAGAAAACAATTTTAGGTCCAATCTGTTCTCCATTTCACGAGCATACAATAGTACAAGATGCTAGATACTCTCCAGTTCAGGATTACGTTTAAAGCATTGTGGATAGAATTCATATACCACTCTCACCTAATAACTATGAATACGATACTAAAAAACAAGAGGGTTTGAGATTTTTAAAAAACAACGGAAAAAACTTAAATTGAAATTCTATTTTGCAGAAGTAACATTTTTAATATAACTGAAAAGTTTTAATCCAGTATTAAAACAAATGGGGAGGGTTCTTGGACGAAATCACTTTATGATGACCTGTTGCAAGATGTGTGGCTCTAACACAGCTTCCTCTCATTCTTGGAATGAAGAATGGAGGTTGAACGGGTTGAGGGGTAATGGTGCTTACAAGTATTGAGAGGAGGTCAATTCAAATAGAAACTAATGGGTCATATTAGGTTTTTGCTTGTATCACAGATATCTAGCCCAAATATACTCTCTTACCTGCCTCACCCAGATGAAGCCAGTTATAAAGGGGGAAATTGCAGGTAGGTTAGCAATCACCTAGGAAACCAATATTTGTGGAAGGATAAGGGCTTCTAAACCTGGATACTTATAAAAGTCACTTTCTTAAAGTCACTGCTTTCTCAGAAATCATAACTTGATAAAATAATCTACTTTTAATATTTATTGTCAATATGTCCCAATCTTAGGCCTCTAACAAAAGATGCTGAAATTTCTAGAGTAATCAACAGCCTTTTTTTTTTTTTTTTTTTTAAAGAAGCATCAAAGCCTCTTGTGGGTGGAATATGTCCTTTCTTAATTTATCTGTCACATAATAATACCAACTTAAAGGTCACCTTCTCTCTGTCACCCTGACAGTTCCCCACACTCACCGCACCACCCCTGGAAAATTAACTGTTCCCTTATCTATGTTTCTAAAAGCAGTTTATACATAATTCATAAAAACCTAATCCATCATTATTTATTTGTATGTGATTCTCTCCCAATAGGTTTTGAGCTTTGTGAGGACAAGGAACACATCACAGTCATGTATGTATCTTCCATATGAAGCATGATTCTTCGTAAATAGTACGCACTCAAAAATTGCTTATGGCTTTGACATAAGAGAGTATTCAGAGCTATGTATTCCTTACGGTAAATGGTTTCTGCCATGGGGTAATAATGATCCAGAATAAAACAAAGGGGTTTTAGTAGAAACAATTAATAGGGCTGTGATCAACCATGGTCAGCCTATGCAGATGCT
The DNA here is from genome assembly GCF_057876585.1 of Rhinolophus sinicus. Classification (NCBI taxonomy): domain Eukaryota; kingdom Metazoa; phylum Chordata; class Mammalia; order Chiroptera; family Rhinolophidae; genus Rhinolophus; species Rhinolophus sinicus. The sequence continues at coordinate 117,496,121 of NC_142515.1, read as the reverse complement.
ATGAAACAGAACACAGGAGTAGGTTATCATCGTGCTGCAAACTGCCTTTTGTGATGGGATGTAGACCCTTGAAGCAGACATGGCCCCAAGGGTTATACTAGCCATGGCTCCCCCCCAATGGTATAAAATAGAACTAGCTCAGGGGTCTGACTTCCCACCTCACTTTCCCACCCTGGTAATTTATCTTTAAATATGCATTTACTTACTTATCTATAAAAATGTTTGGTGCAAGATCCCTTAAATTACCTATTAATTTGATATCATTATGTAGAAGTACATTCTATTATAAAACTCAGCGCATTTCTTAAAGCACAGAAAATATATAATGTGGCCACCATATTTATTTAGGTCACCCATACTTATGTCAGCGATAAGGTTGACAAGAATAAAAATATATACATTTATATTTCATTGCAAAATATCAATTATCCCAGTGTAGCTCAGGGGAAACCTTCTTAGATAGCAGTATATATGACAAAGGACCACATGTTTCAATTTATTATGTAGTAAAACAAAGTTCTTTCATAAAAGTCATACCATGTATGGATCCAAGAACAAAGAAATAAATATAGATCAAGAGAGGCTGCCTAGGCTCATAGAAGCATGGACTTGGTGCAGTGAGATGGCCTCACCCCATTTCCTAGTTGTGAGGCCTTGAGCAAGGCATTTAAACCCTCTGTGGCTGTTTCCTCATTTTAAGACCTAATTTTTAGGGTTAAAATAAAGTGTAGGGGAGATGATATTTGTAAAGTGCTTAGAAAAGTAGCTGGTGCAGAGTAAGCATTATATAATGGGAGGGAAGAAGGAAGAGGGAGGAAAGCAGGGTGGGAGAGACACACAGACTTTTGTCCTATATTTTACTTTGTGTTTTCATATTACATTCAGATCGTGGTGTCCAATTTTGCTTGCAATTATTTATAAAGGGCATTGAAAATGAAGAATTCATTGAGAGAAGGCAGAAATAGCTTTTAGGAAGGGCGGCAGCTGTATCTACTTTTACGTTTTAAACAATTAAATAGAACACAGCAACCATCTTCAAGTACTTGCAGGTTGACAGAAGGAAAGAGATGCTGACTTACTCTCTGTTGCTCTAGACAGATGAGTGGATTAATGTCTAGACGGTACAGGGTGACACATTTCAGCTTCACATGAAGGGAAGTTTTATAAAACATATAGCTGTCCAGTCATGGGACGGGCTGATACACAAGATCGCTGCTATTGGACACACGCAAGTAAAGGTTACCTGACAATCTGTCAGCGATGTTGTATAAAGAATTCTTGCCTTAGTTGGCAGGGTCACAGATAATCTCTGAGGTCCTCTCCAAATGTTGCAGTTTTAAAATACCATTAATATGAGAAGTTACAAGTGCAAAGAAATGGAAATAGTTTCAAAACTGACTTTTAGGAGAATAACAATCAAATCTCGAGAAAAACATCTTATTCTGTACCAAAAGCTTGTGGTCCTTAACAACCCATAAAAATAATGAGCTAAGTTATCAGTCTGGCATATTTGGGGGAAGTTGATCTGTCAACTTAGTAATTATTTTCTCAATTTGTCTCATTTAAATGAGATAACATAATGTTGGATTTCTTCTGTTTACTTAATATTAAACTTAGTGGCTGAAACAAAAGTGTAAGAATAAGCACATCTCTCACAAGTCATAATAATTGGGTCACCTGAATAAAAGGGCCATTTACAAACAAGATCAGATTAGGTCTAAGCAAAACAAACATTAAAATTATACATATATATGTGTGTATGTATATATATCATATATACACATACAATTTTCCTTAGTACCTATAACTTTGGCCTCCAAAGCAAGTCAAAGAGTAATATTAAAAAGGCTCATTGCAATCCACTTTTCCTTTTCAGTTACTTTACTTGGATCATAAGTCTTACAAGGCTGCCAAAGTCATTTTGTTGGGGAAAAAAAATGTGGCTTTATACCATTTTCTCAAGTGGCTTTAGATTATTTTCTCAAACACAGAGAGCTAACCTTGCTCTAGTAAGTAATTCCATATAAATTTTCACTCTTGCTCAGAGAAGCATATCTGCTCACAGCTGAATCATTTCTGACTCAGGAAGACACTGTTCGATTGCACCCAGCATGTCTGCGCTTGCCCACCATCACGTTAGATTCAAAGGATAGAATGTTCAGCTGAAAACCTTCCATAAGACCTAACTGAAGGGCTAGTATAACTTTAAGAACACTATGTAGATTTTTAAAACATTGCTTTATTAAACGTGGTATTCATTAACATAAGCTATTGTGAGGCGGTGGGCCAGAAGAAATCTAGCTTCCTTTCCAGCACTGACTCAACAGGAAAACATATTCATAGACCTCGGGTATATGTATCTTGACAGAAATGGGAAAAACAAGGTTGACTACATTTGCTCAGACTCTTCAGTAACACTTTTGGGCTAAGTTGAAATACGAGTATTACATTTTACCTTAAGTTATCTTGGTACCTATGGAGATGAAAGGCCACATGATGACAATGATGCAAAAGTTTTCTTTTATATGTGAATAAGAACGCTGCTTCAACACTCATGTATGTTATTTTACATTTTTTTTCTTTTTTTGCAGGTGCGTGGCAAGAATATCAGATAGCCAAGCATTTTCCTTAGAAATCAACATCGATTGGGACTGCAGATCACCTTCCTTGTAGCAACTATCTCTTAGCTGCTGGGGGAAGTATCCAGCCCACGTGGTCTGTGCAAGCAGAAGGTTTTGCCCCTACAGGGGCGAGCAAGCCCTGCCTGCCTGGAAGATACTCACCATACACCCTGGCCAAGGGGTCCACGCAAGTTAGAGATGAAACTTGACACATGCCTTTACCTTGACAAACCCCATACTAATTAGAAAACTGCTTTCTTCTCTCCCATCCTCCCCAGACATAGATCCAGATTCTTTCAAGATTGTTTTAATTTTGTTTTCATCTTGATTGTGATAAAATTAGTTATGTGAAAATTTTGCTTCCACTGCTAATCAAACTCCAGGAGGAAATTAGTGGAGTTCAATCACTGGCAAAATGTACTAATACCATTTTTACATTTAGTTGGAGATAAGAATATTCAAGAACAATTACTAACTTTCAAAGTCAGTTTAAAAATTTAAAACACACACACAAATGAATTCAATAAATTCATTTTCATTAACACAAATATTTTAACATCCCAACATTCTTAAGGATTTTCAAAATATTGAATGTTTTTCATTTTCGCTTCATCCCAGCATCCAATGCCAAGACTGTCAATGTACTCTACTTTTGTTCAATGGATGTGGGCAAAGGTGGCAAAATAAACATGCACACATTTATCATAAACTTATATAAAGCAGATTGCAGAGAAACATGACTGTCTTTTACCTTTTCACAAACAGAAATGCAACACAGTTTTCATTAGGGTCTGAAACCATGACTGAGGAGGAATATGAATTTTAACTTATAAAAGAACTTTAAGGATTGTGTTTTGAGGAGGTTGCAACTGACAACATAAATATCAAATCGTATTGTTTTCTAAAAGTATTTACTTAACCCCTAAATAAAGCCACATGATTGAGAATTATTTCTAATTATGTATAGTATCTCTCTGTTCAGGAAGTACACAATGCATTAACAACTTTAAAGTTACTAAAATGCACAAAAAAACATATTCATGTAGTTAAATCACAGATGTGGCAAATGCTTACTGGAGTTCAGGTTTTCAGAGGCTGTCAACCACACATTTCTTATGTGCTCACACTAAAACCAGGGAGGGTCTTCACAGCTGCCTCGGTTGCTTTTTGACTTTATGACCATATAATATTTAATCATATGTACCTTGCATATATGCATGAGAGATTTTCATTCTATAGGAAAAATGATTTTTCTTTTTTTATAGTGACTACAGATAGTAGGAGTTTTCAATAAATGTATCTATTTCAAGAGCAACAGCTGTAAAATCAGTGCAGTCTTATGAAAAGGAGGGCATTTTCCCCCTCCTTTTCTGGCAAAAAGAATATCTCTTGACAGCTCTAATATCCTTTTTTCTCACTTTTGTTCTACTCTTTCCAAGAGAAAAATAAATCATTATCACAAAATCTAATAAAACTATCTGTGTTATAAAAATTCCATCTTTGAATTTATGTTATAAAATTAAATTATGAAACAGAAACTGAACAAAAGATGATATCTATTGTATTCCTGTTTTCTAAAGAAAAAGAGCAGTCACGGTGATTTGTAAACTCTAAAGCATATGAACATATAATGCTATTATTTTCTCAAAGAGTTGACAAGGGGGCATCATTTGAAAACATAAGTGCACATGTAAGACACTAATTTTTTAATTTTTTTTTTGCATTTTGCAAAAAACTATAAGTCAATATTATCCAACTTGATTCGACACAGGCTGAGAGCAGATTTCAGAAGGGCTCTGAGCATAGGATAGAGAGAATGCTCCATGTGATTTTATTTTTAAGTATTTAAATCCTGCCTTGTTTTAAAAATAATTTAAGGCAGTTTAAATGGATACATAAAATTCAGTAAGATATCAAAAATGGAAAGTGAGAATGAAAGAGTAAAGGCAAAGGTTATGCCATAAAATGGAACTAGGAATGAGGCCGCTGTATTAAAAAAGAAAAATTACAGAAAGCTGTACATTTGAAGTAGATGGATCACAAAATTGGCCTTAAGCTTTTCAGTAGTCTCTAAAAAAGGGAAAGTGAAAAATTAAAACATGCACATACATAATCACACCCACCTCTCTCACCCCCAACCCCAACCCCTCCACCTGTGCACACCTGTACCCGAGTTTTTCTGGAGAATGAAAAGCAAGCCTCATATTAAAGCCATAGAAATGAATGCAAAGAATCTTCACAAAGAGGGAACTTTACAAGGTAATGAAAATTGTTTGACAACATAGATGAACTTTGAAAATATGCTAAGTGAAAGAAGTCACTCACAAAAGACCTCACGTTATATGATTCTATTTATATGGAATGTCCAGAATAGGAGGGATGGAGGTTACAGAGAGACCGCTAATGGATATGGGGTTTCTTTTAAGGTTCTAACAGGTTCCAACATTAGATTGTGTTGATGGTTGCACAACTCTGTGAATATACTAAAAACTATTGCCTTGTATACTTTAAATGGGTGAACTGTACGGCAATGAATGTGTATGTAAGTTAGTTATTTCTTAATAAAACTGTTAGCAATACAACACTATCCTTACCCTCAACCAGTAGTTATCAAAATTACATTTGCATCACTATCATCTGAATAAAAGCACTGATTGCTGAGCCCCTACTCGAATTTCTGATGCAGTAGGTGTGCGGTGAGGCCCGAGAATCTACATTTCTAGCAAGTTCTTAGGGGAAGCTGATGCTGCTGGCTGGGGGAACACTGTTTGAGGACTAGTGCACAGATGTTATGAATAGCTGAAAAGGCTGTTCCTTTTACTTTCTTCAATACAGTTTGAGGATATCACACTAAGGCACAGTGCAGTAAAAACAACTCAATGGAAAGCCATTATGACAAAGAAGGTAGCATCAATAATTGTAATAATAGTAATAATAATAATAATAATAATAATGACAATTGTCACCACAATAACATCCATGATAGCCGTGGCAGCATTTAATAGCTACTGATCCTTACAAGTACTGGGTTAAGGGCTTCGATGATCACTGTTTAGTTTAATTCTCACAAAACCATGAGATGACAACGCTGGTGAAATGACCACAATGACAGTTACTTTATCAAGTTTTTACTGTATATTATATTCTGGTATCAATTTCCTTATATACACTTTCCACCGTACAGATAAAGAACCTAAGCTCTTAGCATTTCATCCTACTGGTAGGAAGTGGAGAACCTGGTCTAATGACAAACTCCGCGCTCTTAACCATTGCACAGTACCAATCTGCTCTCTGCTGAGCTGGCTTAGGTGTTAGATTTTAGAGGATTCAAAGCAGTGGCGCTGCCAAAACAATGTCAGGATACTTGAGAATGATTTGTTACTACGAATAGACTGCTAATATTGCAAACGATATGCTTTACAAATGAAACTCTTGGCCCCTATAATGACGTCATTCACACTCATATGAGTTTCGATAGGCTCAATGAATGGAAAAGGATGGAGTCTAACTGTGCATAATCTATTTTTGCCCATAGGACTTGAGACCATGGTCCTTCGGGCATAAATGTATTATCACCTGGCATTCGAACTTTTCTGTCATCTGTGATCTTCCAATCAGGAGAAAAGTTTGCAATATTTTGGCTGTTTTCCCATAAATACTATTGGCTCCTGGACCAGTTTTCACTAGAGAGTGGCCTGTGAAGACATCTAGTTTGTTCTCCTGGGCTAGAGACTGGAGCACTACAACAAAATCCAGGTTAGACAGGGGCTTTGACAGTGTTTATCAGAGGACAGTAGCACTCGGATGAAGGCAAAGTGTGACACTGAGCGTACGTCAGTTTTAACATGGTACACTGTGAGTACAGTGATTTCAATAGTTTGGGATTTATTCTCATGTGCATGAGGATAAACATAGCAGGGACATCAAGTGCATAAATCCATGCTGGCTAAAAGAAATGATTATTCACATGATACTTATTAGATGGTTAAATGAATGACTGAGATTTGGGAAGCATTCTTATATGGGAAAGGAACGCCTTAACAAGCTGCAAACTTTCAAAGTCAGGAAGATTTGAAGTAAAGCCTCGATATTTGTTCCACATCCACATGTTTAATTTTGTGTTGCTTTTCTCTTTGAACGAGGGATTCAGGTTCACCTTGATTCTTGTGTCTCAGCCTTCCACGAGCATAAACAAACTTCCTGGGTTTCGGCATAACTGCTCTCCGCAGATCACCGAGGCCCGCGCTGCCGGAATCTCAGGCTTCTTTAATGAGAGAGAACAAGCCCTTTCTAAGACTAGTTCCTGTTACACCTCACTTTCCACGTGCAAAGGCATCAATCATGTCCCTAATGTCCTACAGGCTTTTGTTCATGTCTCAGCAGGAAGTTTCTTCCCCTCGTCTGTAAAGGTCCTTCGGCCCACTCTCTGCTACAAAGCTCATATCCTGTCACAGGCTCCTGTTAAAACCTGGCATTTTTCTACCCAAACCCGAGACCCTTATGTCCTAATCCATCATGCTTCCATTTTTTAAAATATAAAACAAATAAAAAAAACATTTTTAGAAAACCACCACTCCTGAAACTCTCTTTTCTAGAATTTCACTTAAACACAATAACCCAGTATCCTTTCTTAACTTGCAATTATGGGCAAACTCCTAAAATATAAAGCACACAAATGAGGTACTGGAAGTGGAAACCTAGATGGCCAATCAATGTTTAGAAAGATGTTCAATATTGCTTATCATGGGGAAAATGCGAATTTAACCAAGATCTTACTTTTTACCCATCGTATTGGTAAAAACTCATACAGTGCAAATATTTGGGCATGTGGAAAAATGAGACCACATGTGCCTGGCTTTTGGGATATAAATTAGTACAGCTATTTTGAAGAGCAATCTGGTAGCACCTAGAAGAGCAATCTGGTAGTAAAATTGAAAATATAAATACCCTACCACCCATTCCACTTGAAGAAACTCTCCTACTTGTATTCATGGAAATACATGTGAGAATGTCTTACACCATTGCTTGTAATAGTATCAGACAACCTAAAACTCAATAGAGGACTAGATAAATTGTGGTCTATTCATACAATGGACGCTATACAGCAGTTAAAAGGAGAGGGCTAGACCCTATATATGAACACAGGTCTTAAAACCATGCTTTCAGCTAAAGAATATGTTGTTGAATGTGACACACATTATGATACCATTTATGTACACAAAACACTTAACAAATGTGATGAATTAATAAACACTACTCAGCTATAACCACTTACCCTGTTCCCCTGAAAATAAGACCTAGCCAGATAATCAGCTCTAATGCATCTTTTGGAGCAAAAATTAATATAAGACTGAGTATTATATTATATTATATTTTAAGACCTGGTCTTATAGTAAAATAAGACTGGGTCTTATATTAATTTTTGCTCCAAAAGATGCATTAGAGCTGATTGTCCGGCTAGGTTTTATTTTCGGGAATACATGGTGGATATTCCTACTCAAGAACTCCTAACTCCTTTCTACTTACGAATATAATACTCAGTTTCCATGCCCTCTCTCCCCCCCAGGACCACCCCAGGCCACAGTGATTCATTCCTTTTCTCCTCTCAGCCACTCTACTAACTCTTACTTCCTAGGTATGTGGCCTCATCTACTTCCTACGAGCACTGTGAGCATTAATAGAGGTTCCTCACACAGAAGGCTTAGTGGAATTTCAGTGAACAGAAAGCACTCATTGACTGTTAGCTGCTGCCACTATTATAATTTATTTCTCCCTTTGTTCAGCATGGCATTCTGCCACAGTAAATACTCAATAAATGTTTACTTTTGACTATGAATATGACGACGACGTATTTCTGCTAATAATATATTTGCCCAGGTTGTCTCCTGAGAAGGGGTTCCTGGCTCGTTATTTATTGGATATCCTGAATTGCTAATGAAGTCTGTGGGCATTCAAGAGTTGGACACCCAGAATTCTTCTACCTGAGTGCTAAGGCACTGCTGTCTGCGGACCACAGATAAGCCCCCGTTCCAGGCTCAGCTGCTCCTATAGTCCCAAACCTTTCATGCCATCATCACGGAGACATAGGTTAAGCCTTTTTTGGAACCAAGTATTAATCCTGGGACTTGGAAGAGCTTGAAGACCTGGGAATCTCCTCAATTTCAGGAGTTTCAGAGGAGGCACTTATAAGAAACATGGGGTAGGGAAGGATACTCAGGATAGAGCAATGGGGAGAGCATGGGAGAGTAAGGGTAACATTTGTTAAGCAGAGTACCTAATACCCCCAGCACAGAGACTTTAAATAAGGATCTCATTGAACAATACCGACAGGACAGAAAGATATTGTTATCCCTAGTTTACAGGTTAGGAAACTGTGGCCTGGAGATTAATTAACTTGTCCAAAGCCACACAGAAACTAAGTGTTACAATAAGGATTTAACCCCAGGTCTTCCTGATGATAGAAACCGGTATTTGTGGCAGAAGTTACATCTATTTATTTTAACTAGATTCATTTATATTTATATTTGTTTTCAGCAAATTAAATAAAAACATATATTCCATACACTTATATGTCTAGGTCCTCAGTTAATAATTTCAAGAATTGACAGAAATGACTTATTTGGAAAGCTGTGTGTAAAGTTGGCAGGTGTTCTGGATGACACGCTCCAAACTCACAGGGTGTCAAGTCTACCACCAGAAAACAAATATCCCATACCAAACAATGTAGGGAGAAGAAATCGACCTACAAACCATCACTTTGATGGTAATAAAATAGTATAACACACAGAAACGGAAGAAGATTGCCTAAAATCAGCACGTATATTTTGTTCAGGAAGTTGAAAGTTTTTGCAGGTTATTTTTTGATTTGTCTAGTAAGATCGGTTCTCTGTCAGTGGTTCATCTGTGGCTATCTTGTTAAGAGATACTTGTTCCAATATGATTTCTAAAGAAGTATATTCTTTGCAGTATCTTGTACCTTACCATCAGCTGAAGCAAAAATACATCCTAAACAAGGTTGGTTTTCACATTATTAGCAACCCTAACATGATGGTGACTCCATCTGGGCTTATTACTGTTATTTGTCACAGGTAAGAACTGAAGTAATGTAGCAAAGATAGCACTGAAAGAGGTGACACTTAGTGATAATGGGAAAACTGTTCCCGCTTACGCTGCTTCATGCAAACACATCCTTTTCAAGTAGTCAAGAGATTACAGAAAGCTTCAATTACCTATTCTACAATGCCTATTTACACACTTTAATATTTGAAATAGGGGAAAATATGAAATAATAGCAACTCTTCTCCAACGAGGACAATCAAACAAAAGCAACGAAAAATAAGCCAAAATGGAAACAAGACTAAGGAAAGAAGGAAGAAGTTTTTCTATTTCAACAGGAATGCACTACATCATTCAAAAGTGACACCAACAAAAGAGTACGCCATGAGAAATAAAAAAAATAAAACCGTTACTGATATCAGTTAAGGGTCACTGATTTATAAAGCAGAACATTTCATAAATTATGCTCCCCTGAGATATATATTTCCGGTGCAAGACGTTGGGAATGTGACATTCAACGAGATAGTAAAACTCAATAGGGCTGATGGACCTTTTTGTCTCTCTCTTACAAATTAAATATTTACTAAAATGGAATTGTGTGTTAAATAGGTTGTAGTCTGAAATGTACCCTGATTAATTTTACTAATAGCCTATCAACTATCTGAATTTTAAAAACGCATTATAGAAGGACAGATTTCAGAGTAATATAGCATAAGGAAAATAAAAGCTAGACGGATAACTAGGCAGAATGTTACACTGTATACACACATTATCCCAGACTTCCTGTAAAGGAAGTAACAGTGCACTGACATGTTCATTTTAATTTACTTTTTAGTGGCAATTAAGTTTCCCAACACAATTATTTTTTGATAAAACATGACATTTTATAATCCCGTCAAATTTAAAATTTTAAATTACAATCCTCGTCATCTATTAACCAAATAGAAGTTTGAAAGTCCCAACCAAAAATGCTTTCTGCAAATGCACTGGGAAGAGATGGCGCGTAGCATTCAATGGAGATTCCATAACTGAAAATGGGAGTGCTGATACTGCATTCTCCCTTTCTTTGAAAAACAATCTGTCGATTATGGAGCTGCTACTTTGTAAATTTCTGTTATAGGTGATGAAGGGAGAATTTGGCAATACACATACATACACACCAAAACTCAAAGAAAGGAAATATAGACCAGGCTTAGAGTCTTACCACAAAGCCATTAAAATCAATTATTGATGGGTTGTTGGTTAAATGAGGCAGACTTTAGTCAAGTGGTTTTCTATGGGACTCCTTCCCAGAGGCGTATCAGTGGTGGGACTCCTGCTGTTCCCCCCCATCCCTGGCCCCTAGGCTATCAAATGGGCAGTGAGGGTTGAGAATCATTGCTTTGGTCTTGCAAGATAGGCAACTACCAAGGGCTCCTTACAGAGTCAGATCTACCAGATGCCTTGCTAACTCTCTAATCTGAAGAGGGTCTTTGCAGTTTAGATCAAACAGATTGTAACTATAGGTGCTTGTCGGGAGTGTGCAGCTGCAAATAAATATTGGGTATGTAGGAAAAGAGAGAATTAAATTTTTGAAAATTGTCCGAAGGGTGGATTCAGACTGTGAGTTAAGGCAGGCCCTATGTGCCCTGTTTCTTTTTGAATTTGTATTTTGAATTTGTATCATAACTTCTCCAAAGCTTTCACTTTCATCTTATGGAACTTTGGGCTTACAAATATCTTATAATTGAGTAATATGTGATATATTGAATTCCAAATGCCTACGTATGTATAAAACTTCCCAAAATATAGAACTTGAACATTTTAAAAACCTATGTTATTCATTCATTCATCCATCTGTCCACCCATGCATTCATTCATTGAATAATAGCTGAGAATCCAGTATACAGGAGGCTTTGTTCTAGATACTGGTGACCCTGCAGTGAACAAAGGAAAACACAAATCCCTACTCCCATGAAGCTTATGTGGGTGAGGATGTTTCTGAATAAGCAGCTAGATGAAGCTTTCTTTCTTTACATCAATAACATTGTGCTCATCTATATGTAATAATTTGAAACTCTTACAGAGATAAGGGCAATTAAAATGGAAAATTTTAATACAGATACAGGAAAAAAAAACAACCTAGGAAAACCGATGATATTATAACCTTGGTGAACTCTAAAATCATCCAGAGTAAACAGCCTGAAAGGTGGTTAGAATAATTCAAAAGTAAAATAAATTGCAACTGATGTTAAATAAAATTAAACACTTCAATTAAGTACATTCAAATAAATAAAACTCAAACTCCTTTAAAACACTGATTTTTTTTTTTTTTAATTGATGGTTGTGTTTCAGAATATTTGTGAAGTCCTTAAAACATTTAGATCCCTGGGTCTCAATTATAAACCACGTGGGGTCCAAATATATGTAGATTCACGAGCCCTAGAAGTGGTTCTGATGTGGATTTTAAAGCCACTGTCTGGGGGTAGGGCGAGGTGGGGTGGGGGGGTGTCCCCAGGTGGTGGAGTGAAAAGCTCTGCAAATCCTCTTCCTTTCTAAAAAACTATGACACTAGAAAACATTGTCAAAAACCACCATTACCTCCACCTTAAACAAACAAGTAAAAATTTTGCCTTCCAGATAATTTATGTTCGTTGAAGCGTTTTAGTGCTCTGGTGTCTCTGGCCTGTAATAATGCCATGTGTTCCTGCTCTCTTCTCCCAGCCCCTTTGTTCATCCACAGTGACACTTTTACTCTTTTTATGCACGTTAGAAAATTTCAGACTCAGATTCTGAATTTCCCCCATTAGTGCTGAGATTATTTTTGAAAGAGAGACTTTTTGAAAGAAGATTTTTTTTTTATCAACCAGACGTGTTTATATGGCTGAGATGTTCATGTCAGGCTCCTAAGACATCCTCATACATCTATCAAAAAATTATGATAGAACTCCACTGAACAATGGAAATGCCAAGAGACATGAAATGGGGTAAAACAGAGGACTTCAGAAACCTCTCGTTAGTGGGGAAAACATACAGGCACAAGAACACGCACAGGCAAGCATCGACGTCTCCAAAGACGTGGCAGTTAAAAGAAAAGTGGAAGCTAATGACATGGCAGATAAGAGGCAGCCCTCTCAAGAGCATCACATGATGTGCCTTTCTGGGAACAAGGAGCCTGTCCCGTGCTTCCGGTGTGCTTCTGAACCAGTCTTTGTAGCAAAGAGACAATTTGGCTAACTTTTTTTTTTTTTTTTTTTGGCTAATTTTTTAATTAACGTGTGTCCTTGCTAAGAGACATTGTGAATGGGCCACTTTTTCCTTCCCATTTTGGCTTAGACTTTAGATTTAATTACTGTGGAAATGAATCAGGAAACATGACTTCAGGCATTGCGTTTTAAATGTCAGCACAGTGACAATGTTAATTCTCTATTGCAAAGTATCAGTGTCATCCCATCTTTATGATGAGTGATGTGGAAATAATTTTAGGAAGGAGGTTACTGACCCAGAGACCCTGCAAGCCACAGGAAGATCACCGGGTAGTTGTAATTTGGAAAGGTTTTGTTTGGATAATGACTTCGTTTTATTTTGTGCATACTTATAACTACTTATATATTAATATAAAGAAACAGTGCTCTTCAAGTGTTAGATATGAAAGAACCAGAGCCCGTTAACTTGGGTCGAGATGAGCTAATGAAAGTTATCCTCTATGCATATTATCATATCCAGCCACATTCTCTTCTACGGTCTAAAATGAGTAGGGGGAATATGTACAATTATTTTATCTTTCATGTCATGAGCTATAAGCCATGGAAATACAGTGAAGTTACTAAGTGGTTAGTCCTCTAGTAAAATGTGCATTTGGAAAACCAACAAAGTAAAAACAACTAAAACCTTACAATGACCTGCAAAGAAAGAAAGGTGAAGACAAGTGGGGTACCTTCTCATACAGTCCAGAGCTCGGATGAAGAAGTCCTTGTGCAGCTGGTGCTCGTCTCTCAAGATGGCGCACTGTTCAAGTGTCACGGACATGGACGTCCTGTCTTTGGCACTTTTACAGCAGGTGAAACGGATACCATTTAGTTTGCGACAAATCTGTAACACAGACATATACACGGTGTATTGTGCATTTGTAGGTTACTCTCCAGTATGGGGCTCCTCTAGACTCTTCTTCTCTAAACACGCCCAATCTATGGGAATCTATGATTGTCAGTGGGTTCAATCTGCCCTGTTGGATGTAAAAACATTACCTTTTCATTTCGAAAGCTAGTGGAATATGTTTAATTTAGTTAGTTCTGTGGACAGTGTGAGGCGTGGGACTGTTGAAGCCATGTGAGATGATAAATATCCAGAAGAGGCAGGGGGCCTGAATGGCCATGGGTGAGATAACGCTCACAGTTCAGGAAGAAATGCCTTAACTGTGAACGGGAAACCCATCTGTATATCCTGGATCAGACACTTTATTTGAATTCTACATAACTAATATTTTCTTACTTTACATTTTTAAGCCACCTTTGCTAGTCTTGGTTTCATGCTGTGAGATTTCAAACAGCCACATGGTGCCAGCACAGGAAATAAGCGAATCACTAACCACTCATTAACACAACTAATAAGAATAAGGAACCCCAAGATGGCCTAAGGGCATATCTGCTAAGTGCATAGTGCATATCTACTCTGTACCAGGTACCCTGCGAATAAATTTCATGTAGATTTGCTCTTTTCATTAACTGCACATGAACCGTGGAGGAAGGTATAATTATTCTCACTTTACAGGTGAGGATTTTCAGGTGTAGATTAAGTAGCTTGTGTGTTAAAGAGCAAAGCCAGGATGCTAATGTAAGTCTGCCCAACTCTTTGACTTCTGTCCCATCCTGTTTCTCTCTGGAATTCTTTCTTTTTGCTCTTCTGATGAAAATCAGGATAAGACTGAGCACCAAGAATCTCTTTTCTCATTGCCTATTGTTGGCAGGTGAGTCTTTCCACTCCTTCCTCGTCCCTATCCCATGGTAGGGCTCTGATATGAGATACCAATAATCAAATTCAGCATCAACAAAGTTAATCAACATGCACTTAAAATAAATCTAATGTGACATAATACAGGTCTGCTTCATAGCTGCCATTAAGGAGGTCTTAACAGTTGTCTGTTTTGAGGAGAGGATATAACAATAAAATTTATGAAGGGTTTTTACCATGTTTTAATTGTGATTCTGATACTTAGACTAAGATTTCCAAGTCCCTATTAGATCTTTGGTACTTTCTCACCACTTCCCATACAAGTGACTAGAGAAATGAGAGAGTGGTATTTCACTGTATAATTTTTTTTTTTATCTAGAGAAGTCTAATCCTTTCAAATAATCAGTATCTCAAATTTTTTAATATAAAATAACAAAGGCTTGACTATGTGTAGAGTAATAAAATACAGACCTCAATGATTTTTTAAAAGACATTATTTTTTAAAAGATATGATTTTAAAAAAAGATACGATTTTTTAAAAAGAATGAATATTTAAAAATATATTGTCACCACTATAGGCAATATCCTACTAAGGATATTTAGGGTTCTAAATTTAAAATCAAGAGGCGGCAGGGGCAATTCCATCAGAGTAGATAGGCTAGATCTTGCTTTCTGCATTTCCACCACTCTTTTAAACTACATGAGCTTAATTTAATATACTTGTTTGGCTTTTGGTCTCCAGATTCTTATTTTTATTTCATTTTTTTTAAATTCAGTTAAGATAAAACTAAATAGCTTTATATTTCTCAATTAGGATGTATTAATAAAACTTTAGCAAAAGCAGTATTTCATTAATAGATTTAAAGAAGAGGGGAAAATGAAATAGAGAGAGATATAAATGCTTTTTGGTAAATGCCAAAAGGGATTTCTATATTTCTTCATTTTAAGAGTATTATTATGGTCCTTGGTTTACAAAGAGGATTTTCGAAAAGGAGATATCAGCCTACAGAAATGCTACTAAAAATAAAGTCAATGTTCCCAAGAAATGCAAAATTTGCACCTTATGGGTGTTGTGTATTCATCAAGGCAGGCTCTCATCCATTCAATGGCAGTTGTAAGCCATATTTGGTCGGTACACACATTTCAGTAAAATATTTCAGAGATGTATAGGAGGTATGGGAAAATTTTTAAAAAATATATTCAAGTGAAAAAAGTTCACATACTAAGAATAAATATGTGTTTGTGTTTGCATGTGTAGACCCTTCCTTTTCCTATTACATAACTGCACGATATGTGTACAACAACATGGATATATTCCCAAGGTCGCCTTGGGAAATGATCACACTTCCTTCATGCTACCACATTATTAGTAAAATAACAACAATAACTTACAACCTGCCTTGGCGAAAGTTTTGTGAGAATTAACAACCACAGCAGTCTTTGAAGATATAAAGAGCAGCCACACTGGGGAAAGAACTATTAAAAACCACCTTCATGTAATGCAATATGGCGCTAAACGGGACCAGTGTAAATGAACTGCCTGAAAGACACGTTTCATGTTGTTACTTTGATGTTCTTTCCCGGGGCTCCAAGAGTGTAAGAAGGGGAACTAAAGCAGTTTTCCTCTGCCTTGCTTTGGGTCAATTATTTTATATCTAGACTCATGGTAAATTATCCATTCCTTTTTTTCCCGGAAGAGAGAAAATAATATTGGGTTATAATTGAAGCACTGTCAGGAGGGCGAAAGGCTCTGTTTTAAATGCTATTGACAGAGAATGAATAGAGTATGCTAGAAGATTGGTTTACCTAACTCGAAATTACATGAGCAATGCTGAGAAGTAACTACAAACATGCAATTCCTCATAGAGCTCTCCAATGTGTGCCTTTCCTGATGCAAAGATCTGTACCTTAGGGTCTAATATATAACAAATTTGTTAAGTTCATGTGAGTTAGGCCTGAATGGTTGCCAGATAAGAATTAAAAAACACAGGCAAGATTCTCTCCCTCATTCTTGTAGAAATCCTGGGTGGGAAAGCAGGAAGATCTGCTACCCTAAGGGTGCCATTAAATAAGAAAGAACCACACAAAATATAGCTAATTACTACAAGAGCAACCCATGAGGAATAAATTCTATGCCAATATCCAGTATTAAAAACAACCTTCATGTAATGCAGCATTAACAAACACATTTACAAACTCATTCATTGAAATATGTCCAGGAGCCTTACTGAGGCTGTGAGTCAGAGATCTGATAACCACATTCTGTTGAAATCATATATCTGTAGAACAGAACTTCAAATTCCTGGCAGATATGGGTGGTTGACATTGCAACATGCAATATCAGGAAAATGACAGACACTTCATTTTTACTCAAAGTGTCAAACACATCCAGGATTTAAGAGAAAAGCCAAAATTCTTTCTCATGGAGTCATCTTCCAATTTGTGTTCTAGTTTATTGACAGAACTACCAACAACACTGAAAACACCTAATTTCCTGGATAATGGAGGATGATATCTGGTAACTAAAAGGGCAGTGGGTGGCCCTTGCCGAGGTGACACCCATTATGCTTGCTGGTCCTGAAGGTGATAGCGAGTACGATCTGACAGGACAGTGCTTACCGTTGCGGCCAGCCACATGATTTCTACATTCTTCCTTTTTTTGGCTTGGATATTTTGATGGAGATTTTCTAGTAATCCTTTTAAATCATGTTGTTCCTGAAATTGTGAAATGTCTGAAAAAAAAAGGAGAGAAAAAAGGAAACGCTGTCAAATATTAAGCTGCTCATGAAATTTTCCTTAATATATGTGCAAAAACAATCTCTATAACAACGAATGCTATTTGGAGCAGACTATCTGAGGACAATCATGCTTATTAATCCCTCCAGTTTTATTCTTTACTTCAAAATATACCTCAGTTTCCTCCATGTCCTATTCTGTGTCATTGTGATAATGTCAACTGGTCCTATAATATTACTATTATACTAACAAGGGAAACATTCTTAATGATGATAGCTGCTATCTCACTTCAACCAAAGCATGACATAGATGAGACATGAGCTATAACCTTCCATTTTCTACTACTCAGTAGCTTTGAATCAAGAGAATACACAGGGTTAACAAATCACTCATACAGGGCAACCCCTTGTCCAAAATCTTAGGTGACTTTTTCGCAAGGTTCATAGTCAGAGTTATAGTCATTTCAAAACTTAGTATCCCAACTCCTATGCCAATAGTTTTCCCAAAATCTGTGCTAGTGTCCTCACAATTAGCTGGTGGTACTAAAAAGCAGTTCCAGTATTAACACAATGGACCAGCTTCTTCAGAAGATTGAGACTCCAGAATAAAGCATAATGATTTTTCAAAATAATTTAGTTCATGGTTGACAAGGAAGTTTTTTTAAATCAGCCATTTAAAACAAACTATAACTCTTAAACACGAATCAACCATTCTTTTGACCATTCCTACCCGATAAAGATAGTGCTGTAGGATAGACAGAAATGGTATTCCTTAGCAATTTCACCCCCTCTCCCCATGACATGCTTTTCAGAAGGAAATCATTTTGATGTGCTTAAAAATTTCAGGCCACTATTTCTATTTCTGTAATGATAAAACTTGCTTTATTCAGAGCACGTCCCTATCAATCCAACACTTTGCTTGCTGACATTTTTTTTTTTTAACCCTGACAAAAATCTTGCAGGCCACAGAAATTCAGGTCTGGTTCTGGAAAAGAAGTATCATTAATAATGACTAGTTTGTGGATTACTAGGTGTGATTTCAAGATATGATAGATCCTGATACATCAACTGAAAATCGTGGTATACATAGAACATGGATTAGTTGCCTCAAATGTAAATATAGCCAATAAGTCTTGTTTCTGCTACTTACCCTTCATTACTCTAAAATCAAATTTAGACAGGGCTATTAAAACTCTATGCCTATCTCCATAGGGGTATTCTTTTTATAAATGGGGTTGAAGAAAGTAATCAAAAGGTGAGAAGTACAAGACTGCTCACTGTGTTATTGTTTATATTAAATAACAGCAATAAAACTTAAATGTAATAAAGAGAACAGTAAACTCATATATTGATGGAATGTACTATTATATAATATGTAAGATGAATAAACAAATGCTATACGTATCAACATGGACATTTGCTAAAAACGATGTTGAGCAAAAGAATGCAAGTTACAGGAGAATTGATACAAGATAACCGCAATCACGTAAAGCTAAATGTGCAAAACTATACCACATTTCTATGGTTACATACATTTGGAATAAAAATGTGTAT
This sequence comes from Rhinolophus sinicus, assembly GCF_057876585.1. NCBI lineage: Eukaryota > Metazoa > Chordata > Mammalia > Chiroptera > Rhinolophidae > Rhinolophus > Rhinolophus sinicus. Next base: position 117,477,226 of record NC_142515.1, on the reverse strand, counting down.
GAGAATGTAAAATACCAAATTTGGTGTATTGTTTTTTATCCGAGGAGGGAAGGCTACAAGCAGGGCTTCTCCTCTATTTGAAAATACTTTCTCACAAAATTTGTGAGGCTGAGTGATGGGTTCCTGAGCGTTTGTTGTTTTATGATCTGTTCTTTTCTGTTTGTTTAAAACTTTCATAATTCTTATTAAAGAAAGCACTGAGCCAAGCTTCCAGGAAAACAATTTCTCATGCCAAATCTGCCCCGGCTTTGACGCGTGGTCTTAGGTGATTTGCTTAACCCTCTGTTCCTATTTTCTTAACTGCAAAATGAGGACAATAACCTTGTCAAGCTTCATCGACTTGCAGTGGAAAACAATTAATAAAAGTCTTGACAGAAGAGGCTACATTATTAAATTCTGTGTCAACTCTGAAAAAGCAGAGGGAGACATTAGTTGCTGTTAAGAGAGTTCACAGCCTGAGATAGGAGGCCTACTTTCTCAGGCAAAAGTTAGAATTTATCCAAAATTGAAAACATTCTCTCTCACACACATTGGCGCACACAGCAGACATTCACCAACCCACTGACTGTATTCCCACCACTTCTCGATGGACCAGAATAGCCAAATTCAGAGTCACTTTTTAGTACCCACTTCCTCCTTGTTTTGTCAAATGGACTTGCTTCAATAACGAGCGTCGTGAATATGACATTGACATATATCAAAGACCGGATGCTGACAAATGAACAGGATTGGGACTCCGAACTCTCAGCTGATTGAACAGTGATGCTAATGAGGCCGAGGCAATAGCCTCATCACTTCATGGTCAATGACTTTAGGTTGCCAAGAGAGTGTTCCAAGATGAAATGGAAATTATGGCTGCCTTCCCAGTACCTATCCCACCCGTTCCCACTGCGTGGCAGGCATAAATATGTTTACACGGGATCAATCACATTCTCACTGGGAGTCAGTGCCATCCCGTCAGCCTTGAAATCAGAACTAGTTCAAGGATGTACATCTAAATCGAAGCCAATCAGAACTTGACTCTACCACAGCAATTGTTTCAGGGGTATGCAAGTGACCTAGGCTGTTCCAGCTCAGTGAAGCTCAGGACTCTGAAGAATGGAAGGGAAAAGAAAAACTTTTTATCTCTGTGGTTCAGCATGGGAATAGTTCATGCCAGCCATCCTTCAGTCATGAGAAGACTGGATGTAGGATGAAGTCAACACTAAGAGTAGCAGAGTGATGCAATGGGGTGTGTGTGGGTGGGGGGGGCTCTTTTCAATATTTCTAGCCGCTACACCAACTATTTATAGGGCAGGGATATCAAATATTGCAAAGATAGTTTATAATAGTTAGCTCCCTGACTGATTTTCCTTCTTAGCTCACAATGCTAGACAGCTCACTCTTATAGTGCTATCACAGGAATCAGTAAGTGGGCGTACTCCAATAGACCTATATGATAATATCTTTCTCTTTTGTTTTGAAAAAAGGCTAAGAGATGGACATTATTATCAAGAAAGAACAGAGATATTTGAGACAATACATTGACACTTGGTCACTCATTTAAAGGATACATACTGAAGCATTTCATCTGCTTCCAATCACAGTCAAGGGCTCCAAATCATGTATGAAATGTGATGGTGACTCTAAAACATGGAACACTTTGTGCTAGTGATTTATAGAAGTACATTTTATTTTTTTATTTTATTTATTTTTATTTTATTTTATTTTACTAACCCCAAATTTAAGTGTCTTAATGCTTTACATGGGCATGAAAGGGGCTTTGAAAGGTTTCTGAGATCATAAAACCCAATGAGAAGATCAGAGCAAGAAGAGAGAGAAGCATTCGTATTTGCCCCACTGGAGTTTCCACAGTTGATGAAAGAGGCCAGGTATGGTTTGAGGGGAAGTAGATCTTGATGATTTATTGTGCCTTAGAGCCAAAGCAGACAGAACAACTGTCTGAGGGTTTCATTGCTATACAAAGAAAATGTGGAGGGAGAAATCCACAACACATAGTACCCAAAACAGAGCAAACGGACTTCACAATCATCAACAGCTCTATCTGAGACCAACTTCAGATATTTACTTCTTGATTCAGATGAAGATTCAGCAAAGAGTTACAGGAAAGGGATTTTCCATTCTGGGGATCTCCATACTTGGCTCAATAAATCCTTTTGTCATTAATTACTAATGCAAAATAGCTTTGTTTATATTATTAACTTTTCAAGTAATTAACAAATTTGAAATCTATAAGTATGCTGGCTGCCAAAGAATCTCCCTGCACTTAATTTCATTTTAGCATTAAAAAAATATTTTAGGTGAAATAAAATAATAAAACTATAGCTGAAATGTTCTAACTATACACACATGGACATGTATATGCCACTGTAATATTTTGAGGTAAGATCCACTGCGTTATGAAAAGACCTACACACTCTGCCACCTAAGATAGCTCAAACTGAGTATCAGAATATAAGCCAGTGAACCACTTCCCAGTGGTTTGGTGACAGGTAGATTTTTTATTACAGCTTTTGGTTAAAAAAATATTAAAATATTTCATACTTTAGTAAAACCTAGTTTCATATTATTGTGACTATTGCAACATATTTATACTACTTATGGGTAAACTCCAAACACAGTCTTGATTCTCTAACTTTGGACTGATCAAATATTAGGTGCTTTATTTGTGGGAAAAAGAACTACAGAACTGAAAAATGCCGCCCCCACCCCCCACGTCCAAAAAAAAAAAATATCCAAAAGTTTAAAATACACTTCGATAGGCTTGGATGAATTAACATTTTCACATAAATATTGCAATATGTATATTTGATAAATTGGTTCCTTACTTTATATCATTTTATATTCCCTATAGAACTTGAATGTGATCTGTCTCTCTGTATGTGTGATGCAGCTGATGTAGCTTATAAATCAGAAACCTAAACCTTTATTAAAGTCTTTCATATGATTAAGACTGTACAGAATGTCTTTTGAACTCAATTGAGATTTCTAGTGATAAGCTCCTTATTTTAACTTTTGGCATTTTCCAGAGGCACTGAAATTAATGTCCTAGCATGAGCAACAGGACACGTTCAAGAGAGCAGTCAGGGCAATGAGGCAGGTGTCGGCCATGCCCCCTCGGCAATCAGTCTTTTGGGTTCAGATAATCTCAAAATCACTCTCACACTGCCATGCCTCCTTCTTCCATCAACCTCTACGGCTGACCTCTCCTGAAGATTTATAATCAAGAAATTATTGTTGTTTTCGGTAACTCGCCTACTTACAATCAGGGGGCATCTTTTCCATAAATGTTGTGTAATATTCTTTCAGAAGTTCAAAATTTTCCTGATTAATACTTTCTTGCAAAGAGACATCTCCAAACCTAAAAAGAGAAAAACGAAAATCGTTATAGGTTATAAAATAGCACCTGAAAGTAATGCGTTTTATCTCTCCTTTTTAAATAGATGGCAATAGTTTCCTTAAAGAGTTTAAGCAACGTTGCACAATGGTGATTTCAAAATGCTCCAGTCCCCACTGGCCCTGATTCCACCAGTGCTTTTGGCACACCAAAAAACTCTCACAATCAGCAAATGTAAATTTGAATGAAATAACAAGTCTAAAACAGCAGCCCCTGTGTACAGAACTGATATTCAGTTAATGTCAGTCTCCCCACCTTTGCTAGGCTGTATCTCTGAGATATAAAAAAAACTTTCCCTGTCTCTTTTTTCTCCTCCAATCTTTCTGCTCACTCAAGCTGTCTGAGAGGAGGTCCCGAAGACCAGCACTGAACACTAGGCTGGAAACAATCTCCTACACACTGTCAAGTACTGTGGCCCATGCAGAGCCCTGCAATCTCCCAGGGAGTAGTTCTGCCAACATTTTTTTCTGTCCACAGGAGAAAGGCTTATAGCCTCTGCACAGGTGCTCTTCTGCCTTTCTCAAGATAAAACTTTCTACCTGTCTATAACCAATCTTGTGTTTTCTTTAATATTTTAATATTAGTAAAATATTACTCCAAAATTGCACAGCATATATAACGAGTAGACGTTGTCTGCTAAAGCTCAAAATTTAGAATCAGAAAAATGAGGCTCAGAGAACAGAGAACAAGTGATTAACTCAAATCAGTGCTTGATATCAGAGAGCCAGCCTTCCCGCTTCTCTACGTGTTTTTCTCTACTTTGCCATTTTGCGTCCTTTTCAAGCCTTACGTGTCTTACACAGCTTTCAAGTGTGAAATAATTCATTTGTTGATATCTGAGAGAAGAGAGAGAAAGGAAGCGACATTTTTAAAAAATAAAGTGACTAACAACTGAAATAGTCACAATGACATGAATGATGTAAGTAACCTAATCTAGACGGCTTGAAAATACCATGCTAACTATTCTGTGAAAAGTCTGTAAATGGAGAGTCTCAAATCTTTCTCAAGACCACACTCACAGGCCTCAACTTATGAATGAAAACCCCAAACACTCTGTACCCTAGTGTACCAAAGAAAACATAATTCGCGTGCTGGTTCTTTTTCCCCCAAAATTGTATAAGTTATGTTAAAAAGTTTCATCCAGCTCAACCACTGAACCTGTTGTCAGACAAATATGTAAAGATGACTGGAATATAAACTGATCTTCTATACTGATTTGCAAAAGTGCTTAATTATCAAAGAAAACTTCTTGTACACTACAATGAATAAAATCATATTCTGATTTATGCATACTGTAAGAAAAGAGAGTAATAGCTTCTACATAGCTTGAATTTCAACATGCAATACAAAGCTGCCATCTAATTTTGTAACTGACAAATGAGAATTACAAAACCTATACTGTCCAGGAAATATCTCTTGGATAAGAGAGAGAAAATGAGAAATCGTTGGAAAATAAGAGATAAAAACAGGTGCGCTGACCATCTTTGAAATTCAAGAGGACAAACAATGTAGTGGTATTTTCAGCTTAGTAAATAACATCAGTAAAGGCCTAACACTTATTTACCATGTCATGGCAAAGAATATGCTAGAACATGGGGGAAGGAGACATTTAGAGACGAAATTATAGACAAGAAAGCACTTTAAATATCAAAAACTACCAAACTCTCCAAAAGCTTTTGCCTGTGGGGGTACTTCTCCAGTCAGGCTTTCCAGCAAGATGGTAACTATTTCCTCTAAAATCTTTAAAAAATGTGTTCTAAGAACCTTACCTCTGATCCACATTTTCGATAATCTCTACATGTCAACCCTGTAGCTACAAAAGTACTTCCTCTCTCTGCTCCAAAGAGCGTTTCTGACAGTGACTCGTGGGATACAAAGAATCACCGGTTCTCTGACCGAGCAAGTTACTGTGAAGAGATGTGTTAACATCCCCCAATTACAACTATTTTAATAAATAAAACAATAGGGGAAAATGGACTGTGATTTAGGTCCAGAAAATTTTGATACAATTAGTTACATTTATGATGTTGAAGTGCGTAGGAGCATAAAAAACTCTAACTTTGATGTACACATAGGTGTTTGGAAATATGAAAAAAGTTAATCTATGTGACTACATTAATGTTGGCAACAATATGTTGATCGGTGTTTTGCCACATTTAACTTTGATGTTGGGCCAGGAATCTTTAAATATGAGTATTTCTCCTTGCTGCATCAAATAACTTGGTACTGATAAAACGAAAAATGTTAATCATGAATCTACTGTGTTTCCCTGAAAATAAGACCTAGCCAGACAATCGGCTCTAATGCATCTTTTGGAGCAAAAATTAATATAAGACCTGGTATTATATTATATTATATTATATTATACCTGATCTTATAGTAAAATAAGACCGGGTCTTATATTAATTTTTGCTCCAAAAGACGCCATTAGAGCTGATTGTCTGGCTAGGTCTTACTTTTGGGGAAACACGGTAAGTTCTTTGTGTTAGAACATGTGGACTTACTCAGCACATACGTAACAATTGGAAAGAAACAACCGAAGTGCCAGTCTAACACTTGAGGGTTACCTCTCAGCCAGAGTCTGCTGCTCATTGATTCCCACGTTAAAAAGGACTGGATACACATGAAGCAATTGTCCTTCTTTAATCTGCAGAGGCAGCGACTCAAACATTCTCGCTGGAAGCTTCACCTCTACCACATAATGCTCACTGCAGAAAGTGGAGGACAAAGAGAAGAAGCATTACTTGTTTCATTCGTTTTTATATTCTTTCAGATTCACTGGAAATAAAGAGTAAAGCAGTTGGAATAGAGCGCTGATTTGTTTTTTTTTTTGGCTGCTATCTGCTTATTTTCTGTTATTAGTTCATTCAATAATCATTTCATTCACTTCACTATTAAATTACTTGGCATAAAGAATTGTTTGCACGTAGGATTTCTCTCCATTTACTCTGAGCTCCTTTAGGAAAGAAAGAATGTTTAGTTAATTTTTGTATACCAAGGCCGTGTGCATAGTAAGAGCCTCAATATTTATTTTCTTGATTTCGTTATTTTTAAAACCCAACTAGTCTCAAGAATAAGTAGTTTAATGACAAATTTTTCAATCTAGAGACACTAATACACCTGATCATTTACAACCTTTTTTAACAGTCATGACCTCTGTTGTTATTAGCTTTGGTGAACCTCCCTGTTTGCGATGGCCTGATGAAAAGGTAATGGTTTCATTATTGAAGGTTAACCTTGGGGAATTCCTGATCATTTGGCAACATTAGCATATCACAGGTATATTTTCTGGAAATTGGAAATTTCCATCAGAAATTACCCCTAGTGTTTAATGTTGAAATGTTAAATTAGGATCCACAAAATATGATCCCCAAGAAGAGTTGCTTGTAATAGTTGAAGCTTGACATCTTCTGATGCAGTATGAATTGAGTATAGAAATAGAGTTTCGCCCAGGATTTAGGAAAATGCATGTGTTTTCAGAACTACATAGAACGCTGGGGTTGTAATACATGTATTGGGAAAAGAAGCACAGGGCAATTAGAGAGTTTCTTTGTGAAAATCTTTTTAGTTTCTCCTATGCATATGGATAACCAATTGTCAGAGCAACATTTTTTTTTTTTTTTTTTTTAAAGCAAACAAATTTCTTTGTGGATGTAAATTTTCATTTGTGGAGGGGATAAATGCTCAGGAGTACAATTGTATGGTAAGTACCTCCCATTTTCTTTTTTTGAGTTTTCATTTCTTTTTTTCTTTCTTTTTTTTCTTTTTTTAATTTTAGGTGTACAAAACAACATAGGGACTAAACATTTATATACCTCACAAAGTGACAGTCCCAATAAGTCTCCTACCCACCTGACACTAAACACAGTTATTACAATATTATTGAATACACTCCCTATGCTGTACTGTATCAAACTAAGAAGTTTTTCCACAGCAAAGGAAACCGTCAACAAAACGAAAAGACATTTTACTGAATGAGAGAAGATATTTGCCAATGACATATCTAATCAGGGGTTAACATCCAAAATTTATAAAAAACTCATACAACTCACCACCAAAAAAAACAAAAAAACAAAACAAAACAAAAAAACCCCAAAACAATCCAATTGAAAAATGGGCAGAGGACCTGAATAGACATTTCTCCAAAGAGGACATACAGATGGTCAATAGACACATGAAAAAATGCTCAATGCCACTAATCACCAGAGAAATGCAAATAAAAACAATGAGATGTCACTTTGCACCTCTCAGAATTATCATCAACAAACAAGTGTTGATGAGAATGTGGAGAAAAGAGAACCCTTGTACACTGTTAGTGGGATTGCAAATTTGTGCAGCCACCATGGAAAACAGTATGAGGGTTCCTCAAAAAATAAAAAATAGAACTACCTTATGACCCAGCAATTCCACTCCTGGGTATTTATCCAAAGAAATCCAAAACACTAATTTGGAAAGATATATGCACCCCTATAATCACTGCAGTGTTATTTATTTACAATAGCCAAGATATGGAAGCAACCTAAGTGTCCATCAATAGACAACGGGATAAAGAAGCAGTACAACTATAAAATGGAATACTACACTGCCATAAAAAAGAATGAAATCTTATTATTTGTGACAACATGGATGGACCTAGAGGGTATTATGCTAAGTGAAATAAGTCAGACAGAGAAAGACAAATACCATATGATCTCAATTACACGTGGAATCTAAAGAACAGAGTAAATGAACTAAAGAAACAGACTCATAGATAGACAGAACACAAACTGATGGTTACTAGATGAGAGGGGGGTTGGGGAGCTGGGTGAGAAAGGTGAAGTAGAAGAGATACAAATTACAAGTTACAAAAGAGTCACAGAGATGTAAAGTCACAGCAACATTATTGGAAAAGACCATCCATTCTTCATTGCCAATTATCTTGGCACCTTTGTTGATAATGATTGACCCTAAAGGTAAGAGTTTATTTCTGGACTCTAAATTCTGTTCCACTGATCTCTATGTATATATACTTATGCTGGTACTATATGGGCTTAATTATTGTAGTTTTATAGTAAGTTTTGAAATCAGAAAGTATAAGCCCTCTTAGTTCCTTTTTAAAAAAATTGTTTTTGGCATTATGGGTTCTTTGCATTTTCATGTAAATTTCAGATTTAGCGTGTGAATTTCTGAAAAAACTATAACAGAGTTAGATAGTGAATGATTACATTGAATCCATAGATCAATTTGTGGAGAAATTGCCATCTAAATAATATTGAGAATGTCAATTTGTGAACATGGATGGTATTTCCATTTATTGGATCTTATTAATTTCTTTAAGCAATATTTTGTGTGTCCTGTGTTCATTTCTTTGAACACAAAAGAAATGAGAATGCAAAATAAAGTGAGGGGGAGCTTACCATACAATGCAAAATTAGAGTACTTTGCTGAATTTAGAATGTAATTACTCTCTTTGATGCTATTGTGAATGAAATTATCTAAATCACCACCGCTTCTGACAACTTCATGAATGTGCTTTTTTCTGCTCTCCAATCCAAATCAAGTCAGCCTCCTCCAGTCGTGAATCTGCTAGTTTTCATGGAGTCTCTTGCCCTAATGAAACTGTGCTAACAGAGCTGGGGTTGGTGGGGGCAACCCTTGGCAAAAATGCCACAGGCTCCAAATGGTTTTAGCCAATGCTCTCCGGTTTTCCATGAGTAAGTACTTCTAAATTTGTGTGTGCGTTATTCCCTTAGCCCTAACACATGACTGTCTTAGACAATTCTGTCCAACTGTAATGCTGTTTTCTGGAGAGGATTTGCCCAAACTGCTCACTTCGCTGTCCTACAAGTCCCATTCCCATCAGTGTGATAACCTTTGAAAGTAGATACAGACTGAATTCCCTCCGAAATCGCATCCTGTACTTTGCCTATATCGAATCGCCTGCCTGATAAACATCCCTTATAAAATGTGATAAAAGTATCCGTTTCTCACTTTTGATAATAATCTACATAGTAATGTAGAGTGGTACAATTTTCCAGGTGTGTGTATGGGCAATTTTACTCCTCTTTCTTCCCATGAATGGCAAATTCAGCATTAGTTTAAAGAATAAATATTTAGTAATATAACGATGTGGTTTTTCTTTATGTACAAGAAGCAGTCACCTTTCAATCAACCATGTATCTTGGGGTATCCTTCACACAAAATTTAAAATAATTATATGTTTACCATGTGAAGAAAACAAGTTTAGTATGAACTTTTATACTAAGTCTCTCTCTCTAATATGAACGGGGCTCTCTTTTTAGTATAACACTCATATTTATTCATTGTGGTCTGAGAATTTTTCACAATTCAAATATCCTCAGGCAGCACTGAAAAGTGCTAACACTAGGATGGTTAAAATTTGGAGGATTTCTGATTGAAATGATTTACCATACGATGTAATTCTTCGATTGGAGGTCCATACAACACACCGTCATTTTTCTTGATTATTTTTGATATTCTGCCCATCATACACTGACCTTTGAAGCTACTTATTTAAAGCCATTCTCGGAAATCTCAGTCTGGGAGTAAATGGTCAAAAATAATTAAGAAAAACAGTGGTATATGCCCCTGACATAGAAATACATCTTTTCTAAAATGTTGCCGCTTTTAAGAGAATTTAATATAAAGTCATTTCAAGAATTATGATGCTATTAACCAAATGATTCCAGCAAAAGTAAAAAGAGTCAGAGCTTTAGAGTAGACAGTAATAAAGAGAAAAAAGTTCTCATGCAGGCTGTTACTGTGAATTCCTCATATTTCAAGGGGAAGTGTTACCATAGTCACCTGACTAGAGTATAATTTACAAACATTGATGAGACTTCCAGGAGTTTTTTCAGGATTTCCCCCCTGGCATGTCACCTACATTGATTTCTCACCAAAAATGAAAAGAGAACAACAACAATAAAAAAGTTTCCAAACCAAGCCTGAGTTCTCCTTGGTTTCTTGGTCAGGATTCAATACGAATATCTAACAAAGTTCGAGCTTTAGGGAATGGGCACCACTTACCGCCTTCCTGTTATAACTGGCAAGACGTCATTGGATTTGGCTTCGATGATTTTAAATGCCACTTTCTTCAAATCTGAAACGCCAACAGCCATGTCCTCTAGCATTCCGATTTCATCACCTAAACAAAGAAAAGGAGCCTTGTTACTAACACACTGTTTGAAGAAAATGTCACCCCTGGAACTTGTCCTAGCATTTTAGTCAACGAGGATGTGAAAGCAGTGAATGCATTCTAAATGCTTTTCCTCAGAGGCTGAAGGTTTTCAGTGTGAAGTAAAAGCCATTCCAATGGCCTCCAGCGGCTCCTGTGCCCTTCGAGGGAGGGAAGAAAGTATACATTTGCAGGGAGGCTAGAGAGACATTTTAACTCCTTTATGAAACTGTCGGGCTGATCTCTTTCCATTGGCAGGACTGATATTCAATTTTAAAAACAATAGATTGGTTATTATCTATTAATAATTGAAGATCACTGACCTAGGTTCATGCCACTTTTATTTCTTACTACACTGACAACTAAAGCCTAAGGCGGAGGGAGTTAAGCACGCTTTCTAGTTCAGCACTGTGCAACGGAAGTATAATGCGAGCCACATATATATATCATTTTCAATTTTCCGGCATATTTTTAAGAGAGTAAAATAAAAGGTAAATTTAAATTTAATAATATATTTTACTTTCACTCAATGTATCTAAAATATCATTTCACCTATTATAAATCAACGTAAGATAATTATTAATATAATACTTGTTTTTACTAGTGTTTGAAATCTGGTATATGTGTATAGTACATATTTTATGTGGACTAGATACATTTCATATGCTCAATAGCCATACGAGGCTGTGTATTGAACTGTGCCGCTGTAGACATTACAGGGTTGAGACTTTAAAAATCCAGTCATTGAAACTATGTTGGCAAAGAGCCTTTTATATTAAAAAAGCCAGATGGCTTCTCAGGACTCCACTATGAACTAATCTATAATTCCATTTTCATAACATAATGGGAGTGAAAGTATAGTTACAAGGTGAATGCAAAGAACTACAAGTCACATGGTTTCTGTAAAGCTGGATGAAATCAAGTTTTACTTCTCATTTTTAACAGAAGAATCTATGGATCAAATACCCTTATGAAGAGGGATATGATTTGAACGTGTATTAAAGCCATACTCACTGTAGGTACTTAGCAGTCCTTCATATTGTACTATCAACCCCACCGTGTGAAGCTGCTGTAGGAATCCAGGGTCATGCAGACTTGTGTGTAATTTGATGATAAAACCACAAACCAATCCAGCAAGCTAAAAAAATAAAATAAATAAACAAATCACTGAAGAAATTGATGGGGGTCAGCAAACTTTAATTTAAAAATATTGAAGACTTCTGAGGCATCAGATTTAATAAAAAATTTTCAAGTATGTGTAACAAAGCTCTAACTATTTTTATATGTATTTTGAAACCAGTTGACAGTCTTTGATCTGGTAAAGCTTGTGGAAGGCAGCATTGTGAAGTGGAAAGAGCATAGACTCTTGAGTCATGTTGTTATGTCTGCAAATTCTGTCTCTACCATTTCTAGCAGTGAAACCATAAAACCTTATTGAACACTTCCCAATATTATGTTAAAAATTCTTTTTGCACACGTAGACTAGAGACGAGAATACTCATTTCATAGAATCATTGGAGAAATGTGTACCAGGCAGAGCATAATGCCTGACACATAGTTAGCTCTATCTGTCACTGGACCATCCATGAAATAGTGAGGGATGGAGACAGTTTGGTTAAAAGATTCCCTTTGCCTGGAAAGTTTGGAAAAAGAGGACTTCTGTCTCTTTCCCTCCCTTTGTCTGTCTATAAAACTCAATCATCAGGGTGAGGCAGGGGAGGAGGAGGAAGGCCCCAGCACGGCCTCTGACGGACGCTCGCCGTGGTGTCGTCGAATTGGGCTGGGTGCAGGCAAAGGAGGGAGTCCTGTCAAACCTCCCATTCAAGCCTTCCTGCTGGCAAATTCATTTCATAAACAAAAGAAAGCATCATTATGAGGTCTGGCCTGGGATTTGTGAGAGAGGTGTATAAATCGGAAGTTGGAAACAGGGCCCTTTGCCAGTCCCAGCAGGCCATCTGCAGTGCAAGGCAGCTGTCCCTTTCCTTCCACTGTACACTGTGCGGGGACCTCAAGACATAACACAATGATAGGATGGGTGACCCTTTCCTTCACAGATGCTCCCCTCTGTGAAACAGAATGCACATTTCAGAGACTTGGCTGCCTCTTGGCAGAAATAAATACATAAGGTCTTATACACTGTTTCCATATAATAATTGGTTCATATTTATTATGAATAAGAAAAACTGGGTCCCAACTGTAAGGAAAGGATCCCTTTAACAATAAAACTGCTCAAGGAAGACGTCTACCCTCACCAAGGCGAGCATTGCACAACCCAGCAGTGCTATGCTTGCAACAACAAGGGCACCTACTGCTTGGCTGAAGACGACGTCTCTTCTCAAGGTCAGCATCAGACACTGGGGCAAGCTGTATGCTAGTTCCTGAAGGAGCACGAAGGTCAGGGACTGCTTGGCTCGGCTCACCACTTCTCCCATGCAGTCCTTCAGGGTAAGGATGAGGGGATACAACTGTTCATACCAGTCCTCTGGGAGGGGAAAATGGGGTGTAAGAATAGCAGGATAAATGAATGAGGGAAGGTCTTGGAGAATAGAAAACCAATTTATTACTGTTTCAGTCAAGTTATATATATTATTAAGGATTCACAAAGACTTGATTCGAAGATCTCCTATGCACATCTCTCCTCTGACCTCCAGATGTCTGTAATCAGTCACCCATCCGACCTTTCCACTTGGGTGTATTTAAGATATTTACATTAGAACCCCGCTCTTCTCTGCTCATCTCCGATCTGTGCACTGCCCTTATATTAGTGGATGGTGCCCCCAAAGTTTTCCCATGCCGGAAACAGAAGTTTTCCTGAACTTCTACAGTCTTCACAATTACTAGGGCATTAAATGACGCCTACTACTGTAGTCCCCATCAAACCTGCATCTTCTCCTTGCCCTCTCCAACCAGCACTTATACTCTTCTTGGATCTTTTCTATCCCACTGCCTAACTGACCTACCTCCTCCCAGCCATACTCCACTCAACTCCTTCTCAAGAGTTGCTAGAGGCAGCTTTCTAATCAGTTTGAATGCCATCCCATCACTCACTCTCTTGCTTAAAATCTTTCAAAAAGACTAAAGAGTTCAGAATAAAGTTAAAATGCATAAAAGATCCCCCATTATCCGACCTCTGCCTACTTGTCTGGTCTCATCTCTCAGAACTTCTTCACTTTCAGTGTTGAGTCCCAGTGCACTGAACAAAACCTATTTCCCAAAACCTAACCTGCGCTCTCATCTCAGTGTCTCTGCTAATCCTATCTCCAACCCCTGGAACACCCTTCCTCTACTTAGTTTCCTGAAGGACACTTTATCTTATTTGCAGACTCAGTTCAGATTTTCTCTCTTCTAGGATTTCCCCCCTAACTAACCTAAGTAATATAACACATTTACTAAAGTTTGGGTTGACTTCACTCCCTTTCCTGCCCACAGCTCCTTTTTCTTACTGTTCTAGGACTATCTACGCACTGCAAGAATGGCAGCTCACTGAGGGCAAGAAACTTATGTTTTAGTTACCGACTCTCCAGAACCCAGCACAGTGTCTAATATATAGCAGGTATGCAATCAGTGTTAATTGAATGAGTAAAGTTACAATATATATAACAAAAGTCTTTTAAGATACAGACAAGTCTGAGAAAATCAATCATGTTTTTTTTGGCAGTATTTAGAATTTGAATAGGTCTCTCTTCAAACCAAGATATAAAATTGAAACTATCTGTACTTTTTGTATGTCTAGATTGCTAACATGTTTCAATTATATAATTATGACTTTGGCATAGGATATATAAACAATGTATATTCTATTTCAGTTTATTTGAAAATCAAAGCCCTGAAAAATGTGAAGTATTATAAATTCCAGACTGTGTGACATGCCATTAAAATATAAATAAATTGTGTGACAGATAGGATTTAATAGAAATGAGTGCATGCAGAAAAATTAATTATGAGTCAGGATGTGAAATGATATGAACTTCTCAGCATAAAAGTGTAAGCTTCATCATGAGTAATGTGAGTGGTCAATCACCAGTTAAGACCTTGGAAGAGTTATAGGGAACGATAAAAAGAATCACAATCACTGTTGTACCATGTCTACTGTCACTTATTTATTTTATGTTGTGGTATAATAAACAGATGAAATAAACCAAAATTGTTAATACTCTACGTAAATGTTGATGTGATGCTATAATGAAAAATACATTAGGAACATTAGGAGTTAGTATTCAAAATATTGTAGAGTTAAGTGTCATGATAGGAATAGAAAACACAAGAGAAAGGGACATTCAATGAAGTCCTGTTAAATCTGTAATCATTTGATGAAGGACTCATGCGTAGTTTAAACAAGCTTGGGTTAATATTGGTTCTATGTCATTATTACATGTAAAAAGGCAAATGGAGGGACACCAGACTTAGTTTCAGAATAAAGACCTATCAATAGACACAAAGAACTAATACTCTGCGTTCCTAGTTTTTTTCATATTTATATTCTTTTATCTCCCCTTCTCTTCTACTCTTTTATTTAGTTATTGGTCTCAATATGAATGTATAGACTGACACATGCAGATATGAAGAAAACACATATTTCAATAAATTGATCCAGATGTAGATCTTAAAAGAAAACAGACTACACACCGATTTTTTGTGCTTAGGTCTGTAGAGATCAGTTTCTCCTGAAGAATTCTCAAACATAAAATAAGGCTTGTGTGCAGTAGATGGCGCTGCTTTATCAGGCTGAAGTAGAGCTACTGTGTCACTTATTCCATTCAAGTAACTGATTTAAAATTTTTCATACATGTGTATAGTCCCCTAACAGCATTTATATATTGTTTAGGCATCTTGCATCATGATATCCTGTGTCCACCATTGGCTAGAAACTCAGTGATGAGTGTGATACAGTTTTTCTAGTTAGAAAATGGAAATTTAACTTGTGTCCACTTTTTTCCCTTGAGAAAAAGTGACAGCTCAAATTAAATATAGCTGTTGGTTTTTCTTGAATGTATTTAAAAGAGAAATCATCACAGGTTTGTTCATTAACATCAGAATAATTTCTTTACTCACCTCTAAACCTACTCTGACACTTATTTAACCAGTTGATTCTTAATCATAAATTACAATCAGGTAGTCAAAAACAAACAAACAAAAAAGAGTCTGATTTCTAATCCTACTAGAATAAAAGCAAAAACCTGGGATAAAAAGAAACACAGTGCTATTCTAAACCTACAAGCATTGATAGATACTTATCTGATACTAACAATATTCCAGTCTCCATTTCTATCATTATACATACTTTTTAATGGCTAAAATTTAAGGAAAATGACAGTATAAGAAAACATTAATAAAGAATGAGAAAACTATAAGTTTTTGAGCAAGGTAGACTGTCTTAAAGACAGTAAGTAGTAAGTTTCTTATGGAGAAGCATACATGAGGGTTAAAAATGCATTTTTTATTTATTTATTTTTTTTTTGGTCTAGAAAAGACATAATTTAAGTTTAGCAGGTAAAGGAAAATGGCACTGGCAAATGTAAATTGCAGTGATGACACATTTTGTTCCATTAATGTTCACTGGGTGTAAATCTCAGGTTCTGAAATAAACACAATGTGGGATGACAGGCCAAAGGAAGAACGAAGTCGGTTCATAAATGGTCTTTTTGCTCCAATGAGCAATCCAAATCACTCTCTCAAAGGAAGAGTAAATGCTTTAGTTTTCTCATGAAAAATATTTTTGGGAAAAGAACAAAGCTGCTGCAGTGCTTGACACTCTTGTGACTGTTGTCACTCCCCCTTCATCTTCGTGTCTCTGTCTCTCCAGACCTCACAACTGACATGGTGTTTATACTGTCCTCAGGATCAAGCCATTTCCTAATAGGGACGGAGGTGGTATTCATTCTGTATGCTTCAGTCAGGGTAAGAAATCCTGAAACGCACACGTCCACTCTTCTGAGTTCAGTTTCTTCGTTTCAGCTGAGATTTTACACACACACACACACACACACACACACACACACACACACACTGTATCCAGTGAAGCACGTAGCTAAGGGCTCACCAGTCCAGTCACTGCACCAACACATGTCCAGGAGCTAACTGACTGCCCAGTCGGCACTCCCACACTGCTGATTCTATCCCTGGGATCTTTCCAGTGACAGAGCAAAATATGGAAAGCATGTTTCAGTGTCTTTACAAAAACTTGCTGAAACGCCTTAGCCCTGAGACCAACAAGCAGTCTTTTCTCAGGAAAACAAAATGTGCATGGCTTAGCTGAGCTTTTCCTGAGCTTTGTGAAGTGTGTTGGAAGCCATCCAACAGAGCCTGTTTTCTGGCCGTTTATTCATTTCTCTAGCAGAACACACTCAAGTGAATCTCACGGAAGGATTCCAAGGACAACTGCTGGGTGCCCCACGCACCCCCTCCACACACCACCCACTTCCTGTACAGGATATCCATGTCCCCTGAGCTCAGTGGCACTTCCGTGACTCAGGAGGAAAATAAAGGAGCCAAATACCAGCCAACGATCACAGAGCATAATGCTTGCTGTCCAATTTCTGAGCCATTATCTTCGCAGGGGCTTGGTCTTCTTTGCTCATTTAAAATGATTACCTTCACGTGAGCTTGTGGCCATTGTACTTTTGTTATCACAACTTTTTAGACAGAGCAAAAAAGAGAAGCTAAAAGATTGCATGCCCATTAAACTCTATGCAAAGCGATAAGCGAAGAAGTGAACCCAGCGTGGAGGATTCACCTAAGTTAAGAAGACGGCCTGTGACGCCAACCAATTAGACTGGCCTTTAAGGAGGATGATAAAATCGCCATGGTTGTGAGAAGAACAGAGGCCAAACTCATGGCCAACAGGACTTTCACAGGATGCCCAAACCTCAGGTAGCACAGAACAACTGCCAGTGGGTCCACGGTTCAGGGCTGGAGGTGAGGGATAATGATATTTCTGCCCACAGAGTGCTTGCTGCTTGAGAAGGGCCTGTGCCCCGCATCAACCGAGATACGGCCGTCTACGTGCCCCTCTGAGTGAAGGCCCCACCTTTCAGTTACATCATGAACATCGCAACTGATTAATGATAAGTCTTCTTCTCCAGGTGCCTTATAGCCAAACTCCTTTGGATGAGTGTGATGTGTGTGGCCAACTTTGGTCATAGACCCTAGACACCTGCCCACAGGACGCCTCCAAATGTCTGGAGCTATCCCAGGATTATGGAGCACCGAAACCAGGTTGATGCAGACAACAGACAACTAATCAGGGAAAGACAAGTACCTTCTGAAACTTGGCTGCCTAGACTGTCTTCCCTGGTCACTCTGAATGTCCTCCTCTGAGTCTTCCTAACTCCAGGCCCATCTTTATCATCCATCTCCTGACTTTAGTCTAGGAATCTAAAAATCAACCTGCATTCATCTTTCTTTAAAAAAATACTAACCTATCTTCCATATATCACTTTCCCCCTCTTTTTTCACTACCACTATATTTCTCATATAGTATATGAGAAATATACTCCTTCGATAGACAGACAGAGCCTCCTAGCTGTGAGGTCCTATGGGGTGATACTGATATTGATAACTCATGGCCCCTGCCCTCAAGTAGCATAACATATAGAAGGGAAAGTAAGAGGTATAACGTAACACCTACAATATCAGGGTGTAAGGTTAGTGCTAGAAAAGCTCGGACAGGGACAAGACACATTTCATTGTGAAGAGTTCAGAGGCCAGCGAGGACGTGTCTGGTGAGCAGATCATATTCCCTCCTCGTTGTGTTGTTCACTGGACACCGAAGGGTTCCTGTGTGGAGGGAGTACAGCGGAGCTGAGGGCCTGCAGGTAGTAATTACCTGTAAGTGAGGCTTTGTAGGAACAGTCTGGAAGGGTGCCTGGTGTGATGATACCAACTGCCATAAACAGATGCCATAAACTGCCTGGAGGGGCCATAAGGGGAGCTAGAAGGGAGGAAGGAGGGAGTTGAGATGACTCAGGACTTGGAAAAGGCTGAATAAAGTATTATAGAAACAAATGCTGAGCCTGAAGCTAGGGGGGAACAAACAAACAAAAAACAAAAATTAAAAAAACAAAAGTTAAAAAAATGGAACGCTAGGTGGGCAAGCACCGCCGCAGGGATAGAGGATGGGGAAAGTATGTGTGGGGGGAAAGAGGGAGGTGCAGAGTAAGGGTGAGCAGAGAGCCAAAAGCTAAAGCAAGACCAAGGCTAGAAATCGTAGGGATCAAGCAGGGCAAATGGAACAAGCTTTATGGTGACCAGGCAGGGAAGCTGCACGTGAATGTTCCACCTTCCTTGGCTTCTACCTCAGGGCCGTCTTAAAAGCACCGACAGTATTCGCACAAAGGACAACATGTATCTTCAAATGTACTTGTCGTCGCGTCCACTGAGCTATGACCAAGGTAAGTAAGGGATTGATGGCGGCACCCTCCAGATGTATTAAAAAATGAGTGTACTGCTCAACTTGAGACACACGGCTACAAGAAGAACAAAGGCGACCTTTTACTCATGTCACGGGAACCTTGTTTGTTTAAACCCTGCCAGCCTGCGAACAGTGTCATAAAACTTTCCAGTCTTGCTCTTAGAAAAATAGCCAAGGAAATGCATCCACTGATAGACTGGTTGAACTTCTCATTTCGTAACACAAAGTTGGAAGCCTTAAGTAAATCCTGCTAAGACAGTATTCAGGAACTAAGTCCATTCATCAAACAAGCTCTGTATTTGGTGTAGCACAAAGTTTTGAATTGGGGGTGCTGCTGGAGCGGGAGTCACCCACTCACATTCACTGGGCTTAGTTTGCCTTTTGACCTTCAAAAAAACTGCATCCTACCAATATGCTGAGCATTTAAGAATAAGCTGCATAGGTCATTGAGCAACCTGCAATCACCAAGACACCTACATCAGAAAGCTCCTGTCATTTAACTTTGTCCAGTAACTAAGATGGAGAAGACAGAGGGAGTGGATACTGAGTTGACTGAAGTCTGACTAGAGCACAGGCAGCCGGAGGAGGGAAGAGGGGATATATTTTATCCTGAAGGGAACTAGGGGAGTTCAGTTGTTTTCTAGTAGAGTTCAAGGCCAGTGGAATAAAGTGTACCATTCAAAAAAAAAAAAAAGTTTCTACAAATACAACAAAGCCTCATATAAATAGATTTAACTTGTAAGTGCTGAGTAAGCAAGTAACCAAACATAATGTAAACGGTACCATTTCTCAGGCCACTCCATTCTACAATCAAATGCCCCAAAGTTCCCAGATGGGAGACAGGAATCTCTGTTCTCTGTCTATCCTAGTTTCTCTGTGGGTGTGAGCGTCAGCAGAGGTATGAGAAAGTGAAGTAATGTTTCAAGAGTAACTATGAATATGTGGCAATTCTTCTGCCATGCATAAGGTACAATTCCATAGAAAACCTTTAAGAGATACCTACAGGATTGATTTTCAAGAAGTTATCTCATCATTAGACTAATTTGTGTCTGATAAAACTTAACATTTTGTTAAAAGGGTGATAGCTAAACATTATCTGTACAGAATAAGATTAGAGATGCTTTTCCCTGGAAAGAACAGAAGCAGCATAGTGAAATGGCTAAGATGGCAGGCTCTCAACTCAGACGGGTAGGGTCGGAATCTGGGTGCTGCCACTAGTCTAGGCGTGATAGGGCTCAGGTAGCTTCAACTCTCCGCTTCTAAGTCCACTAAATGTATAGAAACACTCCTGTAAGTGTTGCAAGAATTAAATGATACAGGTAGTATTTTTAAAACTTTTTAGCACACGTTATGCCACCCCAAAATGTTAGCTACTATCTTAAAACACTTGAAACAATCATAAAGTAATTTACATGTGACCCAATGTCCGCGCACCTATCGGCCTTATTTTCTTATGCTCTTCCTTGTCTCCCATTTCTGAGAGAAGCCCCATAAACTTCTCTAAGACCAGCTCCTCTGTCCGCACACCAGATTCTCATCTCTCACCTATTTGAGTATCACTCAAGCAATTCTCTCCCCTTCCTCCCACATTATCAATATTTCCTTTGTTGCTGGATCATTCCCACTACCACACAAACATGCTGTTATCTCCCCGTCTGCAAAAAATAACCCTCTCTTGACTCTCTGTCCCTCTACAGTTTCCACCCTATTTCTCTGCTTCCTTTCACAATGAAACGCATCAAGATTTGTCCATACACGCTTTCTCCAGTTCCTTTCCTTCCTCTTCCTCAACCCACTCCACCTGGGTATGAATTCCTATCCACTCTAGTAAAGCTACTCTGTCGATGTCGCCAATGGCCTCCCCACTGCCAAGTGTAAAGTGATTTCTCAGTCCTCCTTTCACTTGACCTGTTGGCAGCATTAGGCATGTCAATCACTTCCTCACGGGATTCTTTCTAACCCTGGATATCAGGATATCATAGTCTCTCGGTATCCTCCAACCTTACTGGCCATTCCTTATCCAACTTTGTTGCTGGTGCCTCCATGTCTTTTGGGGCCACTAACATTGGGATGTCATTGGTTATCACCTGTAGGTCATTTCTCTTTTCTCTGAACACTCAGTTCTTTGTTGACATTGTTCAGTTTCATGGCTTTAAGTACCATCTCTATGTTGACAATTTTCAAATTTATATCTTTAACCTGAACCTCGCTCTTGAATTCCAGATTCTTATATCTAACTGCATACTTGATATTTCCGTGTAAACATGGCATGTTCCAAATGAACTGCCATTCCTGAACACAACACCTGTCCTATCCAGAGTCTTCCTGAAGAAGCACATGGCCCTCCAGCGTTGCTCAGGTCAAAAATTGTTGAATCATTCCTAACGCCTACTTTTCTCTCACTCTCCCATTCCAATCACCAGAAAATTCTGTTGCCATTACCTTCAGCATAAGTATAGGGTCCATTCCATCACCCCCACTGCCACCTTTCTTAGTCCAAGCCACCATTAGGTCTCACTGAGATAATTATATTAGATTTCTAACTGGTCTATACCGGTTTGACAGTCTAATCTCAACACA
The DNA here is from genome assembly GCF_057876585.1 of Rhinolophus sinicus. Classification (NCBI taxonomy): domain Eukaryota; kingdom Metazoa; phylum Chordata; class Mammalia; order Chiroptera; family Rhinolophidae; genus Rhinolophus; species Rhinolophus sinicus. The sequence continues at coordinate 117,455,665 of NC_142515.1, read as the reverse complement.
ACAGCCTGTTAAAATCTAAGTCAAATAAGGCTAAGCCTCTGCTCAGGATGACTCTCCTCCTCCCCCACAATTGCTTCTTATTTTTCTCAGGGTAAAAGCCAAAGTCAATACAAAGATCCTACATGATCCTTCGCCCACGTTCCCTCTTTAAATTCATTGTCTACTTTCTCCCCTTCAGTTTCTCTATTCAAACCAAAGCAGCTTCCTTGCTGTTTCATGATCGTGGCAGGCACATTTCTGCCTTTTGCACCTCCTGTTTTCTATACCCAGGATATCCTTCCCTCAGGATCCATATGGTTCACTTCCTTACCTCCTGTATCTTTGCTCAGACATCAACTTCTCAATGGTGCTTACATTGACTACTCCACTAAACTTCAATGCCTGCCCCCCAACAATATTCCCAAACTCTCTTAGTTTGCTCTGTATTTTTCCCACAGTATTTGTCACCATTAACTTGTTATGCAATGCCCTTATTTCTTATGTTATTTTTTCATGTCTTTCTGCTACAAGAATAGAAACTTTAGGAGGGCAGGTGTTTTGTCTCTTTTGTGCATTGTTGTGTCCCCAATGTATAGAATAGTGCCGGACACATAATAGGTGCTCAATTAAAATACGTTAAAAGACTGAGGGAAAAGAAAAATATAACTTCAAATAATATGGCACCTTTATTATCATAAAACTTTAGAACTGGAAGAGATTTTACAATTTTGCAGGTGATATTTGTTTTACCAACAAAGTGAGTTGAAGTTTGCAGATAATTTAAGTGATCTGCCAAAGGTCATGTACCAAATAAAGAAACTGTGGACTTGCCAAGTATTTTGGCTCTGAGTCAAGGTTGTTTTGTTACATCACAATTAATTGCACAGTTTTAAGGGAAACATTAGTTTTCCAATAAGACTGGACATTCAAAAATGTCATAGTGTATAATTATTATTAGAACTCTAAGTTTATAATAAAGATATTTGTGGTATCTTTTGATGATTTTTTACTAGGTTTTTAAACTTGTAAGTATACTTTAAAAGTTATTTCACCTGATGACCTATGAGTTTTAAAAAGCCTGTTTCTTTCCAATGAAATTCTTAACATTCATGTGTAGAAATTCATGGAATTCAGAAGTGTTAATATTTAAGCCATTTGATGAAATGATACCTTGTGCTTCAATCTTTGCACTTTACAAAATAAAACAGAGTTGTTACATATTATGAAATCACTGAAATAATCATCTAGTAGTAAGTATAAGTTCTGGAGTATAATGATTTTTATGCAATTATTCATAAATATACACATGTTGAAGATATTCACTTAATATCAAGAAAACCAGCCAAAATGAAATAAATAAGCCATGGAGATACAGTACACAACACAACAAATATAGTCAATAATATTGTAATAACTTTGCCCAGTGACAGATGGTTATTAGACTTACTGTGGTGATCATATCATAAGGTATATAAGTGTTGAATCACTATGTAATACACCTGAAATTAACATAATATTGTATGCCAACTATAATTAAAAAACAAAACAAAACAAAACAAAGCACTTCTCGTCATGGCTTACAGCCGGGTAGATTAGAAAAAAAGTATTCAGTTATAATGGGTATTTGGTCTTTCCACAGGGCATTTCATGCTATTCTTGTGAAAGACAGAAATACAGGGCATGTAATAACATGAATGAGTGAATATATAGCTGGTTGAACACATATTCTCAAAGAGTAGTGATTAACAAGTGTATTTCAATGCATACAGTTTTTTAGTGATGTGCCCCAAGGATTTGTATGTATCTCTGTATTCCCATCATTTTTATCCATTACTTCTGTGGATGGAGAGGAAATATTCATAAAATGTGAATAAAATGAACTTGGCACAGTAGATATGATGATGGAGAAACAGGTATTTACTAGCGTGTACTCGAAAGTGTATTATACTGCAGTCATGGGCTTAGACATCTATCTTTTGTGTAGAATTGAGACAGACTGTGTCTTAATCTCCTGGTGCCCCTAATGTTTCACAATGTCTAACACACAGTGCTTAAATATCACTTGCATTTTGAGAAGCCTGAAGGATAGGTCAAATTTAGCACGGATTATGGCTATCGGTGGAGTTCATAATAGTATGTGTCTGTCAGAGCAGCTACTGTGAACTTAGATGTCATTAACAGAAGAATAGCATCGAAAGATAAGGAGGTGGTCCTCCTATGTTACTCTGCATTGGATGCTACTTCTTTGAAAAATGACCCAAAATGTGGCAATTCGCAAAGGGCATGATGATTGCTTTCAGATGTTAGGCTATAATGTGGAAAAAGGAAAGTAAAATTTTTCTGTTTGTGCCAAAGGACTGGATCTTGGCCAGTGGGTGAAATTAAATGAAACATATTGAGATCAACATCTGGAGTATGCCATTCTAGAAAATAAAAATGGTTTTCTATCAGCGGAGATGTGTAACACAGGTTGGGAGAAAAGTGGCAGCGATCCTGGAGGTAAGCTTCTTAACACAATTTAGGAGGTTTAATTATATAATATTTAAGAGCACATCGAAATCTAAGATTCTAACATTTGTTGATTTTATCCTTGAGTCCTCCGTTTATTATGAAGTTGAAGGCATGCGTACTAGACACAGAGTAGGTGCTTGTAAGTATGTTTACGTGTATGGAAAACAGAAGGACAATCTTGTTCATTAAGAAAATGTAAGTATGTATAAGCCATGAACATTTGGAACAGTTATTCCATTATTTGTGTTCAGTACAGTGGAGAAGGTTTCACCTCTTTCAGTACTATTGTAGTAATCCTGAAAATAAATGTATGAAATAAGATATATTGTAAGATCCTGGACCTAAAACAAACAAACAAAAACCCTTCAAAACTACAGACTTCAAACATTATTAAATACATGTAAAAGGAAAATCTGCAGCCTGAAAAGAAAAAATATCTGCAGGTTATAGAGGAACACAAAATATGGATAAAGGTAGTGACAATTCAGAAGACCATCTATTTAAACAGTGTTAGATATATACCAGCAAAACAAACACAGATCACAGCTAAAACGTAAAGGTAAATGATAGTGATGAAGAAAGAAAAACTGACTGTCCAAGGGTTGATTTACCCTATGAGATTTCAAACTGTGTCTCAATATAAAACATAAATGAATCAAAATTCCAGAAATTGACTAAAAATATTTGCAGGACTTAATATGTAAAGAAAAAACAAAATTAAACAAAGCCGATAGAACATAAGGAGAGGAATCACTAATAAAAAATGGTAACAAATGTCAATCAGTATTTACCCCACCATGCATTCCAATAAATTCTAGATGACTCAGAGAATTCACTGACTCAGTTCATTAATTAATGACAAAAAGAAAAGAATGAAATGGCTTTCCCACCCCACTTATGGTCTGGGGATAAATTTGGGGCTATTGGAGAAATGAATTTTACTATCACAAAAAGTATTTTGAAATATAGTATTAAGTTATAGAATGTCAACCTTCACAAATAACCAGAAATTACAACATGATATTTTTCATCAAAAGTGGCATGAAATCAGTGAAAATACTTATGGCTGGAAAGACTGTAGTTAAAAGGGTGCTTGTAGATACTGATGGTAAGAATACCTATTGTCAAAAAGAACCATCAAAATAGAACCTACCAACTCAAAGGTTAGTTTTTAAATGCTATTCTGTAATGGAAGAAACCAGGTTCCTTGAAAAGGGCTGAACCGAGGGCCAGCGGCAGGGAAAATACAGATGAGCCTAGAATATTTCATGGCGTCAGAGGATAAAGGAGTGAGTAAAAAAAGTAAGAAAATAAGTAAGGGAGAAAGACAGAAAGACAGAAAGACAGAAAGAAAGAAAGAGAAACAGAGAAGGAGAGAAAGAAGAGAGGGAGGGAAGAAGGAAGGCAGGGAATAAATAATTAAAGTATCAGATTATAAACCAAACAATAAAGTAAGTATTCATGAGACCACACTGATATAAAGAAATAATTGTATAAATAAATACATGGGAGAGAAGAGATAACTCTTTCTTATAAAATAATTCTATTTCTGCAATCTAACTTAGGGGAAAATAGCTGAGATATAGTTAAAAATTTAGATGTTCAAAGATGCTTATGTGTTAATTGCAACACTGAATTAAATATAAATAAAATAGTGGTTTCTCTTTTGATAAATTAGTGTACAGTCACTATAATCTCATATCCAGAGACTGTTTTACAGGAAATATTCAGAATATAATGATGTGCAGGATAGCAAGAAGTACATCGGTATTTACAATGCGAACTCCAGGTTGGTACTTTGTGTGTGTATGTTTGTGTGTGTATAAACATACGAAATATTCAAAATGATTATGTCTGATTGAAATAAGAAAATAAAAATCATACATAATCTTATTTTTCTTTGCAAATTTTCTAAATCATTATTTTTCTAATAAAAATAGTATAGTGGTTACCAGAGGGTAAGAGGGGAGGGGGGTGGGAGATGAGGGTAAGGGGGATCAAATATATGGTGATGGAAGGAGAACTGACTCTGTGTGGTGAACACACAATGGGATTTATAGATGATGTAATACAGAATTGTACACCTGAAATCTATGTAATTTTACTAACAATTGTCACCCCAATAAACTTAAAAAAAATTAAAATACAGGTAAATTGGGGCACACCTCAGTGAATGTATATCCCAAATACCTTTATCTTAAATAGTTTGGAAATTAGTGTAAGTAAATATGTGACTTTAGGTAACTCATTTACTTTTTATTAGTTCAAAATGTCACTATTTATTTCTCTACCACATTGCTTTATCTAACAAAAGTCAGGGTAGAAACTTAAAGTGTTCTTTTTTCCTAATTAAAGAGGAAGAGAAAATTTTTACTCTATTAAGTATTATTATTTTTATTAAATAATAAATTTTTATTCAATAATCGAGTTAATTAATCTCACTTCAATGTACTTATAAGTATGTTGAAGCATATGGATGCAATAGCCATATACAGGTATTTAATACCATATAATAGGTAATATTATTAAATAGGTAATACTGTAACAGGTAATAATACCATATATAGGTATTTAAGTATATTTGAGCACAGATTCATTTGTAAAACATCTACTTATATATGTTAAGCATCTCTTTTACGTACCAATATCCTCTTCAAAATATGCACTCAATATGCAATTGTCGAACACATAAAATGTTTAAACTTTGATAGTATTTGACAATATTAATTATGTTAAATACTTACTGACCAAAGTATGTATTTTATTTTACCTATTTAACTAGCGTCTTATCACCTAAAAATGTTTATAACAAACACACACACACACACACACACACACACACACACACAAATGGCTGAAATAGACATGGATAATAAAATAAAAAATATAAAATCAATTAGAGGGCTTTATGTTGTAATTAATCTGACTCTAACCATCTACAAAGCCGATCTAGTTGTGAATTCTACATTGGCAGCAACTTCTATCTGGTTTTAGACTCTATCCAAACACTGCCTCACATTCAAATAAAAGTGATTCATCTAATCTTAGATTATTTATCTGACAAATACTTTTACCTTTTAAAATGTAATTTTGATCACACAGATACAATCTTCAGATAAAACACAAGATATGGATAAAATACATAATTTCAAATATTTTAGAACTCTGTTTTCATCAAAGAGAAGTTTTGGGAACATCAAAACAAAACAAAAAAAGTGGCAAAATCTAGTATCCCTTATCTAATTTCTGCTAAAAAATATTATTTGAAAACATCTCAATGAACAGAACAAGTCACTAAAATGGATTCTGCTTCCTTACATCACTTTGCAGATAATGTCTGGCTTATACTTGATAGTTAATGTTCAGTTAAAGAAAATAGAACTATATGATTTTCTTTATGACATATGTCATGTCAAGCTTTCATTTTGATTCATGTAAAGTTATGGAACTGGACTAGATACATTAACTAATAAAACTGATATTATTAAAAAAATTTCCCATATACACTTAGACCAAGTAGGTGTGAACATAAAGAACATTAGTTTAATCTTTCCACGTATGTGACTGTGCTGTAGAAGATGAGGACCACTTACAATAAGAAAACTTTAGAAAGCCATAGTTTCCGAAATGATTTAGAAATGGTTCCACTGTTAAGTGATGAAAGATTGATATTTTACATAATTAAATTGCTGATGAAAATGTGAGTAATGAAAAAATCAGGAAAATAAACTGGAAAAACATAAATCCAACTTTATAAGCATTCATATTTTCTTATGATTCATTTTCTTCAAGTAAAAGGAAAAGCAGATTTCAGAAGAGGATAGAGAGACACTGTTTATTTTCTCTGAAGACTTAAGATAGCAAACAAAAGGGTTGGGGAAACTCTAACAGCAGTTCTTACTACCATAAAAAATATAGATATCCATCTTGGTTTTTGTTGTTAAGATTTAACAAATTAACAACAACAAAAAAGCCATTTATAGGGACACAACCATAATTAAAATTTTGATTATATTTGCTAGTCAATCTTGTAATAAGCCATATATTTGAAAGTATCTATTATATATCTGTCTATCTATAGACACACATATATATATACCCACAAGTGTATGCACATATATGCATGAGTGTATATGTGTGTGTGTATCCATGGATCCATGAAAATCTAGACTTACCAATATGTCTTTGGAATAATGCACAAACATATTCTTCTTATATGAAATCAAATCTTATATGTTTTTTTAGATAATTCACAAAAATATTCCTCAGAATAAGGCAAAAAGCATTTTATCATATTGCATTCTTTTCAGGAACCATTATGAGATACTGTGTTCTGATATCCCTCAGTTTATAAGACTTGTAAGAGCAGATGCTTGTTTTTCTTCCTAATAAAATTTTGGAGGAATGCGTAAAAGTAGATTAAACTATGTCAGACTCTTTAAAAGAAAACACTGTTCTTCTTTCAAGAAGGTTGTTATGTAGCAAAAGAAAAAAAAAAAAAGAGCATTGCAAGCAGTTCTGAAAACACAACTGAGATGCAATTTGATAAATAGCCTTCCATCATCCAAGCCAGAGCGGTGGAAAAGCATGCTATCAGCACTTTCATCAAAGGCACTATTGACTCCTCTTTTTCTATCTCGTTTTATCATGACTTTCTCATTTTGTTTACTAAATCAATGATTGGGGGGAAAAAAAGATTCCTTACCCCTTGGATGAGATATAACGGAGTCCACCACAGAAGGCTGCTTTTCTCCATCTCTGCTGCTGCCACTGCTGCCTTCACTGGCGCCATCCCTGTCAATCAGCTTGTCCACCATGGCAATGACGCAGTTCAGGCTCTTCCCCACGTTGGCCCACACTCTGTCCTGCAAAGAGCATGAGCATCACTACACATTCTTATTGTACAAACAGGATAAGGCAGAAGCTGATAAATCCATTTCAGAGAAGCAGGGAGAGGGATAGTCGTAAGAATGCAGACTGAGTGACTAAGTCTATCACTCCCATTAATTTGGCCAGACGATGGCTATACAAGAAATCTATTTTCTCTTAATAAAGCAAAATTTAAGTGTTCAGAATCTTTTTATTTAGTTCATTATTTTTCTCTGTCATAAAGCAATGATGAATTACCATACACGATGAATCCATAATTGAGCTCAAAGTGTGAAATTTTAAACTGGATATATCTATTTTTCCTTAGCAGTACTAAGAAAGCGAAGACACGCCAATATTTTTAAAGACTGGCCAACACTTGCACTAGAAATTTTTGTTTTTCTTTTTGCTGAGATAACATATACACAACCTAAGCTTAGTCTTTTAACCGTTTTTAAGTGTACAGTTAGTTCAGTGGCATTAAGTATATTCACATTGTTGTGTAACATCACCACCATCCATCTCCAGAACTTTTTCATCTTCCCCAACTGAAACTGTGTACCATTTAAACATGAACTCCCCATTCTGCCCTCCCTCAGCCCCTGGCAACCATCATTCTACTCTCTGTGTCTATGAATTTGACTAGTCTTAAAGTAGAGTAAAGAAAAAGTAACGTTTGTAGCCAGTAGAGAGATCTTTATTGGCATGAGTAAAGCACGTTCATTGATGACCAACAACCATATAGTAAGAGGTTATGTGGTAAACAGCAAAACAACATCTAACTCATTAAATGCTTAGAGGACACGAGCTGGGAGGGTGTTTGTTGGGGGTTAGAAATTGAGCAGTTTATTATGTAATACTAATACGCAATGCATACATAATCAATTATTTTATTAAAGGCACACTGAACAGCTGACCCTGAGCAGACTCATCTTATTCTTTATCTTTTGGGGAGGTGATCCTGACTAGCTGGTGGTGAGAACGCTGAACTGTTCTGGTCATGCTTCCTTCTCTGTTACGGCGTCTACAAAGTAAATTAAAGTTATCAATTTGATTTGCACTTCTATCTCTAATACTAGACTATGAGTTACTTGGGAGCCATGTCCTCACTATATTGTGCATGGCCTGAAAGAAAGGCAGAGAGAGGGGAGGGAGCAAAGGAGGGAAGAGGAGAGAGAGGACGCCACACAGAGACAGATGAAGACTGCTTTTATATCACCTGGCATATGAACACGAGCTAGTTTAACCTCAGACACCATCAAATATGTTTAGTGTTCCCGATTCAGTTTAAGAGATGAGGGGGTATCAGGTAAAAGATGGTGAATAACATTTGATATTAAAACATTGTAACCAGACTAGAAGTTCCATTTGACTGCAAAGACTTGACTCTTCCCCTGCGATTTCCCATGAAACTGAGGCACACAGCAGGAATTCCTCTTTGTGAAATTACCAGAACTCCAGGGACAAGCTAGACAAAGGAAGGTGAGGAGAGGACGCCCAGGAGGGGTCCGGGAGAGGTGTGTGTCACCTCACAGGAGCAAGATTCCGTTTCAGTTATCTAAGACTTGAAAATGAGCCCAATGGCAGGCTCAGGATGAACGACTCTGCACAAAGGACGGGGTGGTCACGTGTACTCTTAAGTCTGAAAGAAAGAATGGCATATAATCAGGAATGGAGCAATCCTTGGCTAAGGGTTCAAGGGACATTAGTGGCCAACATTAATAGAGGACAGTGTCAGTATCAAGGCCCAAAATCCATTCATGTGACCGGGATATAAAACAGGGAGGAGAGATGACAATTCAGTTCCTACGAGAGTGGGGTGCAAGATAATTATTTTGGAACTGGGAAGCTAAAAATGGGTGGGTAAGATTCTGAAGAGGAGTTTTGAATATCGGATTTCTCTCCTAAATTCGCCATTTTCTGTATGAGCTCTGGGAAAACATATACACAAAGGAAAACAACCAGCCAAAACAATCTTGTTCTGATGATTATTTCTCACTGGGTTGGTTCATGGGGTAAATTCTTTTTGCTTAGATTGCTTCTTCAGCTGGGTCCTACTCCACTTTCTTCAGTAACTGAAATCACACAAAGTATTTTAGACTCTTCCCATCAAGAAGAAAGGCTGGTTAGTAGGGAGAAGAGAATGGCAACATAAGAATGCCGCAGCAGTACATGGGGCTTCCAAACCCCTTCCCTTCCAGGCCTGGGGAACAGCCTCCAGACGCAGTTCTGCTCCTCAGCCACAGGAGAGGTTTAGAAACAAAACACAACAGTAAACAACAACCACCTGTCAGAATAACAGCTTGCTAGGCCTTTTCCCCTTAAAACAGTAGCCATTATTCTACTATGTCCCCTGCTGTATGAAGGAAATAATGGAACATCGGAGGGTAGGCTCCTTTATTAAATGGAGTCTAACTGGTGTCCTTGACCTTAATGGAGGCTTCAGACAACCCAACTTCTTAGAAGTGAAGTAGCGATAAACTCTTGCAATGAGGGGGACCTAGCAGCAATCTTCATTCCATTCTGAGTCAGGTGTTGATCTGGGTCCATATTTATTTCTGGGTTAGGATCTAAGATAACATGCAGGTCAAGTTCAGTAGCAATGGATGCAGAAATGTGATGGATGTAGCAATGAGTAGCCAAGAGGAAATTACACGTGGCAGAGTGATCCATGAGGGCAGGGGCCATGGTGCTTACTCAGCACACCACACATTTATGATCTTGGTAGCATTAAGACAAATCCCAACTCCTTTGAATCAGCAGTTAACTTACTAAAAAAAAAAAAAAAAGTTCAGCATTACTTAGCTGATCAATTTTTCTAGGGCAAATTTTTGATTAGCAAGAATGAGAAGACTAAACCAGAGCTGATATGGGGGCGAGGGCGGGGGGGGGGGTCCAAAGTAGCCCTGTCATTATCTATAGCTCCATGTACAATTCCCCACTTGTCATTGCCAATTTCTGAGGGCTTTTGATTAGATCCAGCTGCTGAATTAACAAGGCCAACTGCCGTCTTTATAAAGAAGCTTCAATTTATCCTTGAGTTGACTGAGCGCAATTTGCACTATACTGGCCTAGTTCAATACTGCAAACCTATCTTTACCTAGACTGTTAGATGAAAGAAGTTGTACTTAAAATACTCCATGGCACAAACTGGCACATGTATGGCCCAAGCTACATAATACACACACATCTGCACACACGCACACATCATGTCCACTAAAAATAGCCAGACAGTGACATCCATCAGGATTAAGTGAGGTTCCCCAACCTTTGCTTCCTATTGATCTTCCTGTTTAACTTCACCTATGCACTCAGGTAACAATCCCTGACCTTCCTTTCCCAGTAGCCAGACTGCTGGCCTTACCCTGAAATTCAGTCCCTGGACACACAAGGATTCAGATAACCGCTAGCGTTTCTCCAGAATTGACCTCTCGATGTTCCGCTGGTTTGGATCTTGCCCAGACTGATATATCAGCTATCACACCAACAGGTCTATACAGGACGGCCACATTTATCTTCATCGATCAACGTGCTCATGTGATCAGTCCTCTGATCAAAAGCAGGCCAGTACTGCAGCAAGCACTCCCTCTTCTCTCAGCACAGAGGCAAGTCTATGCTTGGGTCGTCCTAGATAATTCTCCTTATTTCTCGTTGGTCTTCAAAATGAAAACTTCACCCAGGTCCATCTCCTAATATTTGTATCTTGACACATGCTGCTCTGTAGGCTTAGAATGCCTTCTCCCTTCTCCTCCATCAATCCCAAACCTCACCCCTTCAATTCTCACCATCTCCACGAACAGTTCATGCTACTTCCCTCTGCCTAACAGCCTAACACATTTTTCCTTTCTAAAGTGGGTTCTATGAGGGGAATGACTATTATATATATTAATCCTTTTATTCTCGGGTCCTAATACTCATCAGGTGATAAATAAAAGAATAAATGAATGAATGAATGAATGAATGAATTAAAGAAAGAAGTTCTTTTTTTTCATCTTCACTACCCTTCATATAACTTCCATCTGAATCTTTTTGGCATTTTTAATGACGATCACACAACCAGCTCCATTCTGGGAATCTCTCTCTTTACCTCTGCTTGTTTTATGAGTGCTGGCCATTCACTTGAATTGAATGCTATGGGTGTTGAGGTCAGGATCCATATTACATCCTTCATGTGTTCTTCCCCAAGTACCTATAGCTTTGCTGTGTAACATGCACGTTTAATTAACATCTGTGGGTGGACTGAATAACCTGATACTTAAGAATAAAAAGAAATTAAGATACAATGATGGCCACATGCTTCTTGAATTAAAGTGAGAACTAAGCTCATACTCTGAATGGCTGAGTTCACCCTAATAAATGCCCCATCAGGCTAAAGCTTTCAATTCAGTGAAAATATTAAATAAAGCATTTTGTTTAATAACAAGTAAAAAAAATTCCACTGACAGACTAAGGCTTTCAATTTTGAATTGGTAATTGGTAATTGGATGTTATCTGTACACCATTAGATAGTTGCAAAACTGGGTGAATTATATGATGTTATTAGTTAGCGTGCTACGTACAACCAATTTCCAGGATTGATAATTTTTTTTAAAACTCAATATACCCTGATATATCAATAGTCTGCCTGTATATACCTCAACATTTCTTTCAACAATTCATTAAGTTTGGGGGATTTAAAATTTCTGCCTGGAAAGTAATGTCTCACTATTCACATTAGAATGTATTCAAGTTTAAGGACACTTCATCTAAATGTAATCATAGATTTCTAAAGTGAGTGTATGCAAGTTTGCATTTTTATTACATACAGACACATCCAAATATCTGACATTGAAACAGGCATCGTAAGAGTCGGGAAAGTATCCAAGGAGGTGATGGTATCCAATTTAAAAGTACAGGAAAATCACCATCACATTAATAAAAATAAAATATGTCTGTGAAAAACACTGGTTTGACTTGAAGAATGAACTACTGATTCAGCAGATCTATCCATTCACTTATTCCTACATTCACTCTGGAAAAAAATACCTGGAACCGATATAGACAAAACACTGTGTTAGGTACTATTATAAAAACCGGGACTGAAGGTGAATGTATAAACTGCATGTGGGGAAATCTAGAAATTGGCAGGATTTCATGAATATGCATGCACATAAAGATCTCATTTGGGGTTTCTCTTCTTTAATAGAACATTTGTGCATTTTAATGGGCAGCCATGAACTTTGCTTAATCACCTTTTGCGGACTTTAATATCAAATAAGTATTCAAAGCACATTTTTCTTCGGTGAAATGGACTGGAGAAGTTCAGGAATGTTCTCATCCATCAAAAAAAACAGATGATAGAACACAGTCAGTTGCCATAAAGGGAACTGGCCTCATTCTCCCTGTCTTTGCCTGCCCTTCCTGATGGGGAGAATGGGTGCTTTCAATGTCCTCTCTTCATTATAAGATTAACAAATTCACACAACTTAGTGATAAAAAAGAAAAGGCTGGGACAAGGGATAAATAGTTGCTTACAACTCATATTTGATGAGAAAAATCTAAAATTATTTCTTTGTAACTAGGACCTTTGTAATTGGCACATGAATAATCCAATGAAGCTAAAATTACCAGCATTGGGTTTCTGGAAGCTTCTGGAGGCCTCAACTCACCATGTCCTTAACTTTGGTCATCTCTGAGTTCTGTGTCCATCTTGACTTTTACCACTTTCTAGGGAGATATTCTGAAGATGACTTGAACAGTCACCACAAAGTGGATTATGACACTGGTAAATATGCACTAAGGAGGAAATGATATAATGGTACTTTTGACTGGAAAAGAGAAACAAAATCCTCAAAAGAATTCATGAATTCTAGTGGGGAAAAAGGTACCTCACCTAGTACAGAGATATATTAAATTTAAATACTCTATGCTTCAAGTAGAAAGGTAAGTACAAACAATAATCTGAGGGCAAATTTCAAAGTCATTAATATATTCTACAAATGAGTATTGAGCACCTTTTGATGTGCAGGTATTCTGCTAACTGTGGAGATACAATAGTAAACATGGTCTTGTTTTTGCCCTTTAGGAGATGATAAAACTTATGAACACATGGAAGAAACAGATCTATAAACAACTGATTGCAATTCAGTGTTCATGAGGCTGAGTGATCATGGAATGCAAGAATAATGCTTTAATACACAAAATGTTTTGGAGCTAAATGCATATATATATTACATTATCTATCTATTTATCATCTATCTATCTATCTAGCTATCTATCTATCTATCCATCCATCCATCTATCATATAAAATTTGGAAATAAATGGCCATAGTTTAGTGGACATTTTACTCATTTAGATAACTAAGCTATAAGGTGTTGCTTTAGAAAAGTTAAATCATAGGTTAGGATTGAGTTGTCTGTGACAATTACCCCCCCAAAATGAGAATAATTTATTTCCTTCTTATTAAGATCAGGTCAATGATTTCACATACCTGAACTGAATGTCAATTTACGCAGGTACTTCTGCATTATGCACGGCCTGAACAATTTTCCCTACAGGTAAGGTCTAAGATGGAGACAGAAGCTGGCAAGGATGTGGAGAATACGGATCACTGCAGATTGCCTGTGGAGGTATCTGGCAAAATATCTTTTATCCTCAACAGTTAGTAGTATTTTGTAATTGTCTCTGCTCACTGCTACCACTTACGGTGATATAAATGACTCTATCAATACTCCTGTCAATCTCAAGCAGTCCTATGTGTTCTAGACATCGTTAGAGAAAGGTATAGTGCCAAGAGAACGGTGAGACGTTGATAAAGAATACATCAGAAAGGGGTTCATGTAAATCATACTCCAAAATGCAATCTTTGGGAATACTGAGTTACGGAGGAGCCTCATTTTGTTCATATTATATGTGGACTTTAGTAACAGGATGCCTGACATAACTATTGCTGTGAATTTGTGCACTTGTTTCTATAATCTATAAAATTATTGAAAAATCATTATGGATGATTGTGGCTCATCTATTTTTTATGTGACATAAAGGCATTTTACCTTAATAAGGCATAGCAAATGTTCTCCTCCCTTAAGAATGGAAAATACAATTTAAAATTTGATCCCACTGTTCTAGAGAACAGTTTAATTACTGGAAGTCACAAAAACTGGGTCAACTTAATACTTTGGTTGGATAACATGCTTTCATAGTTGGGAACAAGCTAATCTTGGAATCCCAGCTGTTGGAAGCATCTGCTATAGAAATGTAGAGGGAAAAAAGCAATATGTAATCTTTACCAGCTAAAAGATGAAAAATGCTATATTAGCCTATTTCTTTGCTCAGATTATCATAAAATCCCAATATTCCTTTGGAATTTAATTGTTTATTAACTTTTTAGGAAAATCAACCTTTAAATAACTCAATCATTTAATAAGTAAAATTCAGCAAATAACAGACTTTTTCTGTCAGTGATCATTTGAGTTTCAATCTCTTCCATATTGACTAGATAATTACTGTCTAGATTCATGTCGTCAATTTTGCACCAAAATAAGTTTAAAAGAGGAATGCTTTACACTGATTTAGAATTAATATTCTTTCTTGTGACCTCAAAATGAAAGATTTTTACATGTATCAGCAGAGTAGAATTCAAGAGTAATTTACTAACATACATTTACTTTCCCAATATTTATTATAAGAAGCTACATGCAATTGTTAACATTAGGCAATTGTTAAAACTGTAGTTATTGTAGGAAATGAAATAAAACAAACAGATTTTTTAAATGGAGCTTGTGCAAACCTAAACCAATCTAAATGATCAGAGAATATTTTCACATGATATCACAGAAACCCAATTAAATTAATTTAAAACACTGAATTATTTCAGGAAGTTGACTGGACTTGTAATCAGTGCTGAAACTTTTCTAACACCTAATTAACTGAAAAAGTGGTAACAAAATTATGTTTCCAATTCATTTGAAGCACAATCTCTAAAGGCATTTTCAATTACCTACATTTTCTTTGAATTTACTCAACTTTTAAAAGTTAGATAAAGCTTTCAAAATAATGTTAAATGGTTATAACTTTGGTGAATTTTTTTTTCTGTAATTTTAAAAGGGATTTTCATCTCTTGACAAAAAAGTCTTTTGAATAGAAAGTAGTTACTAAGGAAAATTAATAAGCATGTTATGTAACAATCAAACTTGTTTACCGTTGGCAAATAGAGTAAAATTATATTAGGAGGAGAGAGTTACAAGTAACTTTTCTGATTGGGAAAGATTTTCCTTATAATTGTAAATTTAGACAAAGCATTGATATGCTTTCTAGAAACAGTGGGTTCTGGAGGAAATACGGGAATTATATGAAAGTAGATGAAGTGAGAAATGCAGATCTTCATTATTACATTTCTGTTTGCCTTTGAAGGAAACCAAGAAAAGCTGAGAAACTGAGAAGACACTCCTGCATCACCTAGAAGAAAACAATCAGGACGACTTTGTCCTGTGTCAAAACTACCAAAGTATTCCCATGAGAATGATGGAGGGTGAGCCAATAACCTTACAGACTCCTGCAGCGACCTGGCTGGCCGGCCCTTCACAAGGACGGAAATTCTTCCTGATTTTTTCAAATCTTGCATAAGCTCCTTCACCCATTTTCTTTGATGCCTATTTGAAACTTTAATCAGTCTCCTCTGCCCATTCTCCCTGTTCCTTTCTCTTTGTACATGATTCTACTTTAAGGATAAAAGACACCATCCAGGTTAGTATTTAATATACAAAGAACTCATACAACTCAATAGAAAAAAATAAAAACGTGTAGAGGAACTGAATAAACATTTTTGCAAAGAAGAAATACAAATGGTCAACAGGGCCGTGAATAGGTGCTCAACATCACTAATCACAAGGGAAATGCAAATCAAAACCACAATGAGCTATCTTGTCACACCTGTCCTCAAAAAGACAAGAGACAGCAGGTGTTGGCAATGATGTGGAAAAAAGAGAACCCTCATACACTGTTGGTAGGATTATAAACTGATGCAGCCACTATGGAAAACAGTATGGAGGTTCCTCAAAAAACTAAAAATAGAACTACCTTATGACCCAGCAATTCCATCCTGGGTATTAAACCAAAGAAAACAAAAATACCAATTCAAAAAGATACATGCACCCCCATGTTCATTACAACATTTTCACAATAGTCAAGGTATGGAAAAAAACCCCCAAAACCTAAGTGTCCATTGAAAGGTGAACGGATAAAGAAAATGTGATATATATATATTTGAACACACACATATATATACACACACACATATGTATATGTACACATACACACACACCACACACAATGGATATTATTCAGCCATAAAAAAAGAAGAAAATCCTGCCATTTGCAACAACATGGATGGAGCTTGAGGGCATTACGCTAAGTGAAATAAGACAAATGGAGAAAGACAAATACCATATGATTTCACTTGGAATCTGATAAAACAAAACATAGAAACAAAGAACAGATTGGTGTTTGCTAGAAGTGGGAGGGTGGGAAAAATGAGTAAAGGGGGTCAAAAGGTACAAACTTCCAGTGATAAGATAGGTAAGTTCTGGGATATAATATATAGCATTGTGATTATAGTTAACAATACTATATTGTATATTTAAAGTTGCTAAGAGAGTAGATCTTAAAAGTTCTCATCACAAGAAAAAAATGTGTAACCATGTGAGGGGATGAATGTTAACTAAATTAATTGTGGTGATCATTTCCCAATATATATCAAATCATTATGTTATATACCTAAAACTAATACAACGGTGTATGTCAATTATATGTCAATCAAACTGGAAAAATATTTTAAACAAACAAAAATAAGCCCACCAACCCTACCCACTCTCACAAAACTCCATCTTTACAGCTTCCCTGCAGTCGCAGAAAAAAAACAACTTCTGCCTCGGACTTGTTTTCTACCTGCATACTAGAATTAATTCTCTTCTCTCCTTACTCTATTGGTCTTCTCTTCTCTGACTCTCAAATGGCTTTTGGAGTATACACAGGCCCAATTTTCACCACCTTTAAACCAAAACAAGTAAACAAAGAATAATAACACCTCTCTTCCCCCCCTCCCCCACCCTCTGCCAGTTAATACGTCTAAAAGGCCAACTTATACTCTTTCTGGAATGGTTCACTTCTATTCACATTTTCATCTTAAGAATTATTTCTGGAAATTCCACCATGACTACCAGACTCCTACTTGATTCTGTGTACAACCCACCGTGCACGGCAACTGCCATTTGTCTTGCAAGGCTGTGGAGAGTGTGGTTCACCTCTGTGCCCTTATGAAAAGTGGACATTTGGAGATAGCGTGGGACACCAGGAGACCGTCCCGTGAACATGAACATTGTTGGTTCCCAGTAAACCTCCTCAGCTCACAGTATGTTTCCCACACTCTTCCATCGTTTTCCATCACTAGAGGGTTCTGTATAGAAGATGTTGAGTTGACGTCATATTGTAGAGCCTATCTTCTACCATCTGTCTCTCTCCATCCTTTGTACAAAATGTCACAACATTTTGTAGCTATTTCTTAACATGTTTTTATCTACAACTAGACTCTGAGCTCTAGGACCTAAAAAGACCTAGTGTTCCTTCCCTTCACATCTGGAACACCTAGGATTTAGAAGTCTCAAAATTACCTAAAGAAAAGGAAATAAGGAAGGAGGGAAGGAGAGGGACATTTTGCGTAGCAGGAGGAAGGTGAGGTGTGGGGAGGGTTTGCATAACACAGTAAGGGAAAAATTATGAAAACAAGAGACACCCAATTCGAAAATTCTCACTTGATTTAATATAAAATGGTGGTTGTTTGTCAAAAGTTGAATGCTTTATGTTTGGTGAAATGAAATACAAATTCTTTTCTGCATTTACCTAAATTCTTAAAATTCACAATACTCATTTTATGAGAAATCGATTTTTCCCATTTCCCTCAAGGGATCGTATTGATCCTCATAGTAAGATTATATAATCTACATATCCTGAAAAGGAAAACATACAGCAATAATACTAAAGTCATCCGATGCATGTGCCCAGGCCTCTCCAGGTAACGGAGCATTATCACACAGGTACATCATTAATCTCACGACCACCCTAAGAGCGAAGCAGAACAGCTGCTGTTATTTTTACTCTACAATTGAGAAAATTGAACTTCAGAGAGGTTAAGAGGTGCGAACGCCTCGGAGCTGTGAATAAATTGAAGAAGAAGGTGAGGTAAAAGGGAGAAATATTAGATTTGCTCTTTTGAAAATGCTTCAGTGAGAGAAATGCAATCTTAATCAGCAACAACAAACACTTATTCAGCATTTACCTCTTGGAACCCGGCTCTGTTTTCCCTGTGATAGAAATTTTATCAGAAGAAAGAGCAGGCATCACTTCATGGTCCTTCAGACTGCAATTTTTTCTTGAGAGATCTGGGCCTTTCAAATAATTTACTCCCTGAGCATTTTTAAATTTTAGGGTGGCAGGAAAAGTAATTGTTAACTGTTTAACATCGAATACAGCTAGCATACATATTCTTGGTTAAACATGATACTGTAGAGAGTTTCCTTCTGTGTCTGCGTAGGACTTACAGAGACCTTGGATAATTAACAGGTATTGACTCAGGAATAACAAACACCCTGTTCCCCCTCACTTTCACATTTCTCCTGTCTTATTCTGACCAACTAGAGTTCCAATCCACCCTGGCTTCTTTTGTTTACCTGGCTTTACTAGCTCTTTTTTCAGATGCTTTTATGTGGCTATGCTTCTGCCAATTTTAGAGGACCTGAAGCAACATATTTTAAATCATAGAATCATGAATGAGAGGGATTTAAGAGATCTCGATGTCCACAGCCATTTAAATGTTAATAAAATCTGCAGTGTGCCCAGAAATAAAACACTGGATTGCCACAATGAAAATACTTGTTGCATTCAAGTAGTGCATTATGGATAATTTCTGACTCTTTCTAAAAAACAATTTTAATGGATTATATTACCTTGGCAATAAATAAGAAAAAAAGCATTATAGTCTTGCAATTGTGACATCTTTGCTTTGATGGCATATTCTTGGTTATGTATATATGATTTATTTGACAGCAAATAAATTTTTATGTCAAAAAAATGCGATCAGGAATAAAACTTCCATTTATAATTTGCCCCTAAGGAAAAATGTGGTCTGTATAGCCACAATTTGTATTGTGATGGCTTTCCACCTTGTTTTGATGAAAAGCAGAGATTCTTATCATTCTGGCTTTCCTTCTCAGGACTGAACGTTGGGAGGCAAACAATGTGAAGAGACTCACCCACTCTTCCTCATCGTAGTCTGAATGATGGGGTATGGAGTCCTGCCTCCTCATTGGCGGGGGTGGGTCCTGGGGACAGCTCTCCTCCGTGCTGTTTTTAGGAGAGGGTGGCTTGTTCAGGACGCCTCCTGGCCTGGCAGTGTAAAGTGCTAAAAGAGCGCTTCTCACCAGCTGATCCTTAAAGGCATGTACAAAAAGCTCTGTCTGGAAAGAAATTGACAAAGATTAGAAACACCATGGTAGGCATCTCAGCACAGCGCTAGGGAAAGCTCAGCTGCAGATTTGTCGGTACTTCAGTGGCACGGTTGGTGGAAACAGACAGAAGGAATGGTTTACACCAACCAGGGGAACACAGTTCGGTTCTGGGACGCTGCCAAGGCCACGTCCTCCTGCTCTAAAGTTAATAGCGAGATTCTAAGTACACTGTCAGCACCGTCTGTGTTCTTGGCCCCCTTTCCTTCAGTTCCACATACTGTCTATGGAGATGGACTTCACTGGGGATAATCCTCTGAATACCATCTACCTTTCAAGTCATTCCAAATATACCTTAAAAGAAGATGTGATCGGACTATGGCTATTCTCCATTTTAAACAGAGGTAAAGGCCAAAGAAAGAAAGACATGTCTTCAAAAAGAAACTAGAGGCAGGAGACTTTTCTCTTTTCAGCAGCCTGGACAGATGCCAACAGTAGACAGGATATAGGCAGTCTTCCCCATGAAAACATTTGGCTTTTATTCTTATTATCACCCTCTAGCTGTCTCCTCCACCAAATGGTTTCAGTAATGCTCAGTGTTAACGAGGTTACTGTAAAACTTGCCACTGTAGATTTTACAAGCTGATGGTAAATACCTAGTAAGTACTAGAGTAACGATGGCTTCCCAACAATAAAGAACTTTACAGCTGTCCTTTGCAATTTCCTGATGAAATGTTTAGTAGCTTCACCCTGTAATACTGGAGGGTTCAGTAATTGATTTTCTGTGTTATAGTACACTTAACAGGCACGTGGCCTAACAATCTGTTTCAAGAGTAGAGAAATAACTCAAGCATTGACCGATATTGTTATCATATTCATATTTTGTAATCTGTTAGGAAGGGGCCCTTTAACTCATAGCATTATTTTCAATAGCAGATAATAGAATCACCATTTAATGAGACACTCTTGGAGGTAAAGCTGTAACTCAAGGTAATCATTTATTGGTGTACTCTCCACACGCAGTCAACAGTACAATGCCAAACGGGTGGTTACTAAATTGTCTCTAAATCATGCAATTAAAGAAAACCAATTAAACCATGTGCGAAACAAGTGACTCATACAATAATGTCCTATCTGCATAGTTACTTCTTTGCAATAGATCATAAAATTCTACTACAGGAAGGGACCTTAAAGTAGATAAGGAGACCAAAAAAGAAGTGTGGTGACCTCTCCGAGGGCAGTCGGCTTATTGGCAGCACACATGGAACAGATCCTGTTTTCTAACAAATCCAGTAGCTTCTTCCCTTACTCTATACTACCTACCAGCCACTAGCAGACTAATTGTTTTTGTCTTTCTTCCCCTTCTTCCCAACCCAACTCCTCAAGTGTTTTGAATAGCTACCAGCACTCATAATTAATTGTGTCCACAATTGCCCATGTAACTATCTTCACTGTTAAACTTTATTGGAGAAAACATAAAAAAAAACCCACAACCCTTTTTTAATCTATTAGTTATATTGAAGTCACGTTCAAGGTAAATAGTAAGAAGTATGAGAAATATATAAGAATAAAATGTTGGGAAATATTTTGATAAAAATTAGGAAATCAAAAGACAGCATTTTTATTAAAAAACAACAACAACTGATGGAAAAGTTGGCTAGACACTACTCAGACAAGTCAGTATCGTTATAGCAAAATGGGGAAATGTGTTGTTTACATAATTTTCCATATAACATGCATGTGTCCACTGATGTGAATTTAAGTATTAAAAATGTGAATTTATTTCCATTCAGCTTAACTGAACTGTTTCTCTGTTGATAGATTCAATAAAATCTTTTGATTCATTTTTAAAGCAAAACAGCTTGCCTTCTTTGAATTCCTGCTACTACAGCTCCAGTCTCCCTAACATTCACATAATTACTATGTAGCTGAGTATCACACCTAATGAAATCTTCTACGGTTCTTATAATTGTAATCATTTGCTTCCCATAGCATGCACACACAGAGATTCTACTTCATTTATTCAAATCTTATTTGCGGTGATTTATTACCAAGATATGGGAGATAATACAGTAGATTATTACAGTTTTAAAACCCTGAAGTTTTTTTTTGGGGGGGTAGCTGAATATAATACACGAAATCTTAAATGCAATAATTGCTGATCTTTTACTTTGGATCTATACTGAAACATTTATCTGACACCTTGGAAACTCTCTAGCTCACCTAGATCCTTTGCATAGAAATCACATTCTTTTAGAAAATTAAAAAAATTCCACCACGTGATCTGGAAAAATCTTAATTTTCTTGACCACATTACTTAGTAAAATGTAGATCAGTGTAGAATCTGATGTTTTATAGTCAAAATAAATCAGCTTGAAGAGATTAATGTAGTTGGTGAATCCTGACTCATCTGTATGTTGCTGTGCTTGCAAGTGAGATGGTACCAGGAAGTTAAAAGTCATGGCAAGGATACGAGCATGTCTCTGAGTTGCCTGTCGAGTCATAGTTCTGAAAACCTTTTTCCTTTTCTGACTCAGCTCACACTACAGAAAATGCAAAAAAAAAAAAAAAAAAAAAAATTGTCTAAATGTTACTGTACGGGTAGGCAACACAATTCATTTAAAATACCAGTGTAATACTGTACTAAAAAGCATACATTGAACAAAGGCAGATCGATTTCATTTGTTTGATATTAAAGAGAGAAATGTTATCAGAAAAATGAAATGCTTTCTTGCCTTACTGACATCTCTCCAATCCATATTCTCATACATTCACTTTCCAAAGTAACTTACAGAATTATCTGCAAGTATTAAAATACTAAAAAGTACTTCTCCTGGGAATGAATTTCCCAGTTTCCTGAATATTAATGGCAGAGGAATAGTTAGGATATGTTCATTGAAAACCACTCTTTCAAAGCAGAGAACTCAGCAAATTAAGCAAAGCCCCATTCTATCTAGAATCTCTTTATTGTCACTGAAAAAATTCAAAGCTATGCCTAATCCCACGCACAGTACAGAAATAGCCAATGTCATAAACAAGTGATTATAATTTTAGTAGTCATATAGATGGCAAGAAAACATCTTCTTTATTTTTAAATTTGATATGCTTAATTATTTCATAGGGCAATAATGCTATGCTCTGACTTTGGTGTACTGATGTATATTTACATATCCCATATTATATAACACATAACATTCCCTGAAGGAAAGAACATTGAACTTTCAGCCAAGAGTTATCTGACATCTGGGTAGCTCATATAAATTATTCTCTTGACCTCGGATAAATCACACAACCACTTTTTCCCAGTTTGTACAAAATTATAAGGCCTACCTGTGAAACCCTTCTGGGAGTTCATTGTAAACTGTAAAGTGCACTCTGCTATTTATGCTTCTCCTTTTTGACTGACCTTTTCAGTTTCCTTTGTTGATTCATAATCCCCTGATCACTCAGGGGACCCTAAGGAACCTTAAACTACTTTCTTTAAAGTATTTTTTTCCATTGGTAATGTAACCTCTTCTTCCATAACTCCAAGTATCATTTATGCGCCACGGTCTTTAAAATTCATTTCTACCCACCTCTTGGACCAGCACTGTCAACTGTTTTCACTTGAAAGTCTTTTGAGTTTAGAAGTCCCAGCCTGATTTCAAAAAAATTTTTTTTGTAATAAATGTGTTTTCCCCACTCTTCCATCTAAGTGATATCATTACTATCCAGCAACTCAGAATCCAAACATCTGGATCATCTGTAATAACACTTGTCTTTTGAATTAGTGATCAATTTCTACTAGCTATACCTTTTTAACAATGTCAAAGATTGACCCTTACTTTACATTCCCACAGTTAATCCCAGTTAAGATCCTTTCTATATTCCATGTGGGTAATTTCCATAGTTTCCTTACCAGCTGATATACTTTAATTTCTCTTTTTTTTCCCAGGGTGTTAACCAAGGCCACCGGTGTTAAAATCCAGAGTTCGGAGTCCCAGGTTAGAACTGCTGCATCAAAATCTGCTGCAGCTCCCCAAGCTCCTTTTAGCAAGCTCCCCAAGGAACAATGCTGACAGTTTGCGATGCTCAATAATTCAATAATTCAAATCCTCTGTCCTAGCTCACCCTACCTATTGCTATCGAGGAGAATTTCACAGAGCATGCCTCCAGTCCTTCCATACACAACAAACTTCTTGGTACCTACAGAACAGACATTCTCTTGGGTAAATAACTAGGAATGAAATGACTAGATCACATTTTTTAAAACTTGAGATACTGTTGAACAGTTTTCCCAAATGTGCAAATAATGGTGTCCCCATCAGTGATATATGAAAGTTCTAGCTGTCCCATATCCTCCCCAACTCTTCATAAGCTCATTCATTTTGATCTTAGCTATTCTAGTGGGTTGTTAGCTGTACCACATTTTAACTTATATTTTCATTTCCAAATAACAAAGGACGATGAACATCTTTTCACGTCCTTATTTGCCAACCATCTTTGGTGAAATGTCTTTTCAACATATTTGCCCATTTTTAATTGAGTCGTTTGTCTTATTAAGTTGTAGGAACACTTTATATATTCTGATACAAGTCCTTTGTCAGATAAATATTTTAGAAATACTTTCTCCTGGCCCATGACTTTCCTTTTCATTTTCTTCATAGTGTCTTTTGAAAACTTTAATGAAATTTTAAATTTGGTGGAGTCTTACATATCATTTGTTTTCTTTGTTTTGGGTCATGCTTTTTGTGTCCTATCTAAGAAATCTTTGCCTAACCCAAGACAGCAAAAATATTTCTCCTATCTTGTATTCTAAAAGTTTGTTTGATTTTTTTCTTTTAGCGTGTATATTAAGGTCTATATTCCACTTTTAAATAATTTTATATATATGTAAGGTAAAGATCAAAGTTCATTTATTTTGCCTATGGATATCCATCCAATTGTTCTGCATTATATGTTAAAAAGATATCCTTTCCCCAATACATTTCCTTTGCACTTCTGTGTGAAGTTATTTAAATGTGTATGTATGGATCTATTTCTAGATACTTTAGAATCCCTACTTTCTAGAATCTCCCAGATTCCATTTCATTTGATCTACATGTCTATACTTATACTAGTATGTTACAAACATTGTAATGAATTGGTATTTCTTAAAGAGTAAATATGTTTAAGTAAATTAAACATTTGGATTTTTTATTCTGTCCACATATTTACCATTCCTGGCACTCTATTCTTTTGTGTAGCTCCAAATTTTCCATGGTATCATTTCCTTTTGCCTAAGATTTTCCTTTAAAATTTGTTATAAGTCTGCTATTAAATTTGATTTTATTTGTCTAAAATAGTCTTTGCCGTTATTTTCCAGACATCTTTTGTAGATCTGGAATACCTTTTAATGTATGTCAGTATTTTGAAGATATCACTCCACTGTCTTCTGGTTTGCATAGTGTCTAATAAGAAGTCTGTTATAATTCTCATCTGTGTTCCTTTGCACCTAACGTGTCTTTTTTCTTCTTTCCTGGTGCTTCACAGTTTTCTTTTTTATCTATTTCTCAGCAACTTGATAATTATGTATTTATTTATTTATTTTTAAATGTTTATTCTGCTGGAGTACGTTTTGCTCCTTGAATCTGTAGATTCATTGTTTGACAAAATTTTGGTGACCATTTCAGCAGTATTTTTCTGTTCCCCTCTTCTTTTCTTCTGGGACTTTAATTACACGTATGTTAGATTTCTTGGTATTTTCCTATAAGTCATTCATGTTGTGGTTTATCTTTTACAGTCTTTTTTTCTGTGCTTCCTTTGAATGAATGCTGAGTTTACAAGTTCACTACAAAGTGACCAACCTGCTAATTCCACCCAGTACATACTATTTCAGAAATTGTATTTAACACTTTTCTGAGTTCTTTGTGATTTTGTTAATCTTCCATTTTTCTCCTCATCCTATTCATCTATCTACTAGCTGTATCATTTCTCATTTTGGGTCTGTTTCTATTGCTTAATTTTTCTTCAGGTTAGGGGTCATAATTTCTTCTTCATTGAATGCTTGCTATACACTTATTAAATGCTATTTTGTATTTTCCATTCTTGGTTGCTGGATTTTATTGTATTCTTTAAATAACGTTGGATTTTGTTCTGATGTGAAGTTATGTTACTTGGAATTGGTAAGGTCCTTTTACAAGACTTATTTTTAAGCCTGTTAGAGTGGAATCAGAGTAGCCTTTAATCGAGGACTGATTTATTCCCACTACGGGGGCCACATCCTTTTGAGGGCTCTACATATGCTGTATGTGTTACAAAGTCTTTTCCTCTGCTGGTGGGAAGATCAGCTATTCCCAGATCAGTGTGGCCAGCAGGGATTTTGCCTGCTTATTTCTGGTATTTCTTTCCCTGCTTTTGGGTAGTTTACTCTTATGCATACATATATCAGTACTTAAAGATTTAAAAGTACCCATTTATAGATCTCCAAAGCTCTCTGTGTGTGAAGCTCCCTCCTTTCTGGTACTGCATTCTGTGAAGTCCAGCCATCTTGGCATTCCCAAATTCCAATCTCTATCTCCTCAACTTGAGAAATTACTGTGTGGCTCCCCACACCTGGGTGACAGCCTGGAAACTGCCACCAGGGAGTAAGCTAGATGATCATAAAAATCACATCATTTTGTTATCTTTCCATGCTGCCTATTTTCCAACGCCTACAAATTAATTATTTGAAACATTTTGTTCAGTTTTCCTGTTTTTTCAGGTGAGAGGATCCATGTTACTCCATCATGGCCAGAAACAAGACGTTCTAATTCCATGTATTTTAGTGGACAAGTCTCATTTTTAATATGATTTTTCTTTCTTATCTTTACTTTTCCAATTATTTATGATTCTAATGAACACAGTTTTGTTTTCTAGATAATATTACTTATTTCATCAGTTAAATATTTACCATATGAGGGAGAGTCTGAACAAAAAAGAGAAAAAGAAGTTCTATTCTGAGGTTACACCATCATTTATACCAGTTCTTTTCAAATTCCTTAGAACACATACATCTATGTAAAACTAAGAGTGATTAAAGTGAATAAACAAATAGAAATTCCTTCTCAGCTCTGTAGGAGTATCTTCAACTTAACATACTGACTTCTTGGCATCTTTATTAAGGAAAATAAGGCATTTAAGAAAATCCTGAATTAAGTTTTAGAAAATGCTGTTACTTTTATTTGAATACATTAGAAGGCTTTGGTATACTATGTTAAAGTTGAACTTGACTAGGAATTGTGACACAATCCTTTTTGTTGTTGTTTACCATTTCACAATTCTAATATGCTAAGGTACTCCATTCTTTTAAAAACCACTTAAGTTGTAAAAGTTAAGGACCAACTCTACGTAGCATTAATTCTATAGCATCGAGTATACTACCACACACAATTAGGTGCTCACTATTGCTTTTTGATGAGCAAGAGAATGATGACTATCTCAACAAGGTCTATTAATCTCTGTAGAATGAAGAATGCAATATATTTTTTCAGTTTGTATTTTCTTACATTATCCCTTTCTTTCCTTCTCTCCCTCCCTCCCTCCCTCCCTCCCTCCCTCCCTCCCTCCCTCCCTCCCTCCCTCCCTCCCTCCCTCCCTCCCTTCCCCCGTCCCACAGATTTGCACACTATTAGTCTAGGGAAAAGGAAAATGCATTTTTATCCAACTTTATTATTAACCTTTCACATCTTATGTTAGAAAGTTGGCCTATGCTTTGTCTGTTGAAACCATTCGGATAAACTCAGAGTATGCCTTTGTAATGACCCTATATCATAAGATTAAAAAAAATTAAATATTTTCATAAACTAACATGTAGCAAACAAGCCTAGTTATCCATCAGGAGATATACTAAGAATGGAAGTATTAGAATAATTTAATTTAGTTTGTGCACTTTAGGCCATGAAACATTTATAGACAACTTTTTCTCATGAAATTTCAGTTATGTCCTCCACACCCCCACCCCACCTCCCCACTTGTTTCCTTACTTCTATATAGTGCATCTTAGCACTCATGGAACATTTGACAATACGAGGTGTGGTCAAAAAATATTGTGAATGTTTAATTTAAAAATCATTTTTATAGTAAAAGACATATTTCCATTAACTTCTCGCAAAATACTCTCCCTCGCTTTGAACTCATGTATTCCATCATTCTTGCCACTTTCTGAAGCTGTTCTGGAAATCCTCTTTTGTGAGTGTCTTTAGATGCACTGTCGTCACTGCCCTGATGTCCTGAATTGATTCAAAACATTTACCTTTCATGGTTATTTTGACTTTGGGGAAGAGCCAGAAGTTGCACAGTGCCAGATCGGTGAAAAAGGTGGATGTGAACACACCATAATGGTTTTATTTGACAGAAATTGCCATATACAAGAAGCTATGTGTGACACAGAGCGTTGACATGATAGAGAATGGAGTAAAGACACTCACGAAAGAGAACTTCCAGAACTACTTCAGAAAGTAGCGAGAATGATGGGATAAGTGTGTTCGAAGCAAGGGGGACTATTTTGAGGGGGATTAACGGCAATGTGTCTTTTACTGAAATAATTTTTTTTATTTAAACATTCACCGTGTTTTTTGATACCTCATATAGTATAGTGGTTAAGTTCACAGAATCTGGAGCCAGATGCACAAGGTGGGTGATTTTTGGCTCATTATATATATTCTGTACCTCAGTTTCCTTTACTGTATAAAGTGAGAATATTAAAAGTACCTACTTCACAGAATTAGGAAGATTAAATGTTGAAAATTTTGGTACCCTCTCATGAACTTGTGAACAGTTAAGACCTTATAATAGTATCTCAAAATTAGTAAACTTCCAATAAATACTAGCTATTATCATCATCATTAGCATCGTAACCATTATCATCAAGAAACTTGACTCTCTTGGGAAGACCGAGCCTGTGTCTTATTGAGTTTTGTGCCCCCAAATAGTATGCATTCACTAAACAGTTTTACTTTTTTATAAATTGTGGGGTTTTGTTTGTTTGCTTGTTTCTTCCATCAGTACACATTTAGCAGGATATTATTTTCCTGGGGAGTCTTAGTCCTGTGGTTTGGTTATCAGCAGCAACAGAGATAACATGAATTTCCTTTGGATCTACAAATATTGCTTTGTCTGAGACTCTGACTATGTCCTATTGGTGAGTTATATTTCTCTGTTGCCCCTTCCATTTCCCCCCGATTCTGAGTATATATTTAAGTGATGATGCATTCATTGCTATTATCTCTAGATGCAATAGCTTACCTAAGAGGAGAGACGCCATCTCATTACAGAATTGAATGCCTCCTTCCCTACGACCCATGGGCTT
Source organism: Rhinolophus sinicus (assembly GCF_057876585.1). Taxonomy (NCBI): domain Eukaryota; kingdom Metazoa; phylum Chordata; class Mammalia; order Chiroptera; family Rhinolophidae; genus Rhinolophus; species Rhinolophus sinicus. The sequence continues at coordinate 117,426,521 of NC_142515.1, read as the reverse complement.
CCCTCAGCTTTCCCCAGCTCCCCAGTCTACCACAGCAGACTGTGTGGAATTCTCCCACATTCGGCTGCTCAAGGACTATATGACCTTCAGAGTTCTCTGATAAATGGGAATAACAAATTCCTATTATATACTGAATATCCTATATAAATGAATCCCTAAGAAAACAACTCAAGTACTTATGTTCCAAACATACCAGTTCAGATTCAATAAAAGAAACGAGATTATCAGTGAAGAAAGGATTTTTATTCTCTAATCCAGTGTGTAAGACCCTGATCTTAAAAGTTTTTAAGCTAGATTGTGCTAATATTAAATTATACTAAAATGTAAGATAGCACTACAACTATTTACAACTATTTACCCTTTATGCTAAATTTTTGGATCATGTTTTATTTTAAACCATGAGCACTGTCTTCACAGACTACGCAAAACTCTGTTACTTCAGAGAATTCTTTGAAATTCCAGGCGTACCTGGCAAACTTAACTTTAAAAAGATCCTCCTGATTTCAAGGGCTGACAGATTTATTAGTATATGCAGTAGAAAAATATAGGGGAACAGTTGGAGCACTGCTGAATTAAAGGAGGAGAAAGTACATGCCCTGTCCCCCTACCCAAATCACTGCAGCAAGTTGTAAATGATACATTTGAAATGACGAGTCCCTGCCAAATACACAGGAAGTTCCTGCCCAATAAACCCTGCTCTGTGATCACTGCAGTGACGTGCTACTGTGTTTCCCCGAAAATAAGACCTAACTGGAAAATAAGTCCTAGCATGATTTTTCAGGATGACATCCCCTGAACACAAGCCCTAAATGCGTCTTTTAGAGCAAAAAGTAATATAAGACCTGGTCTTATTTTGGGGGAAACATGGTATTTGCTCATATTTAGTACTTAGGTGAATCCAGAAAACTTCACCTCATCTACAAATCCAAAACAGAAATGTACCAAAATGAAACTGTTTTACTGGGTGCAACTCTCCTCTTTTTGTCCTTTATCCTGGCCACAACGTATTTATTATTAGACATATTTATTGACTACTGGAATACTTAAGTGTTGCTGAGGAGTTGATCTATTTTTATTTTTTAAGGAAGTGTCAAAACACATATATTACACCGAGGAGACCAGAAAGTTTCCACACCAGAGTCCACCAGACCCAGATGTAAACCCTGGTTTTTTCGGAATCCTGGGTTTGACTCTAGCCACATGATTTTTGCACGTTTCTTAACTTCTCTGAGCTTCAATCTTTTTCTTTGTGACATGCAGATAATATGCACCCGCCACTGGAAGATTATATGAAATAACATCAGTCATGAAGCTCCTAGCATAATATTTGACAACATTGGTACTTGTGAAATTTGGGTCAATTTTTCCCTTTCGTGTCATGATGGAGACACCTGTTCTGATACGGAGAGGATGCTGCATTTTGAACTGGAGCTCTTAGGTTATAATTGTTCACTTTTTAGTTTATTAGACAATTCATTTGACCTTTCTGAATAGATATTAGCTGATTTTTAATGAAAATAGATATTAAGTTATATCCTATGAGAAAAATATGCGATAACATACATTGTAAGCTAAAATGTTAAATAAGTTCAAGGTATTATTATTATTACACATTAGCATATCTGAATCAAAAATATATACATATGTAGTATTCAGGTTTCTATTATCTGTTCTTCAGGGTCCTGAAGAACTATATTGCTATTTTATTCTAAAATAATACCACAAGAATTTTATTTGGTCAGTTTCTTCAAGGGCATATTTATTGGAAATATCTCATAATAAATGGCAAGGTGTCCTCAGAATGCAGAGGCTATGGATGAGTGTTGGAACTTGACTCCAGGACATCTGGTTTTACATAAAAATCGAGCTGCAGTTTGTCTTGTTCTATCTTAGTTCTCTCAGCTTCTCTAATTAGTTATGGACGTTGATGTTGAATATCTATGACCCGCCACACTACCTTTCCCCCTCTGTATATAAGGTGCAAGTCACCTTTGGAAAAATTAAGGCTAATGTCCCACTATATTTCAGATAATAATGAATACTTTTGGACAATTTTAGAACCTTCTCTCAGTAAATAATGTTGAAAGGAAATTCAGGCAGAGGAATTACACCACACTGCCCCGATATGAATCCACATCAAAGTCCTGCGTTCAAATGAAGTCACATTCTTATTCAAATGTATAGCTTTACATGCATAAAAATTAGATGATCACCAGAAGAAAGTCAAGTAATTTTTAAAATCTAATTTAATTCATTTTATAAGACCATGAACCAAAGAAAACGAAGGATGTCCAGGAGAGGAAAAAATATATACCAACCAATAGTAGGTTTCATTTCCTACTAGGAAAAAAAAAAAAATTAGTGCTCAGTAAGATTTGGAAAGAGAATTGAGGCCAATTCATTTTGATCCTGTGGCAATACTTTGAAGCTTACTTTTTAACTTAGTCAATTTTATACTTGCAGATGCTATGAAAGGCAGTGTGTGCAGAAAGCAACACCAATGGGAATAGGGGTGTTTCGTTTTCCCCACTGTAGGGATGATTTGGATCTTACTTTTTCTGAAAGCATCTTTAAAGAATTCTTCAAGCTGTCTGGAGAATGCTGGCTTGCAGAATTAAGCAGTAGGTCTGCATGGGTTGCTATCAGAGGTTGTAGTTGATTGATGTTGCTGAGAACTTCTTTTGCTTTGGCTGTGTTTTCAGGTGAATAGTAAATAAACTGGTATCCAGTACTGCAACAACACAGATAAAGGCGAGTTAAACACGAGGCAGAAAGAATTTGCAGCCCTTAACATCAGATAGCAAATGATAAACATAACTCCAAATATCATTACTTCCTGTTGAACTGTTCCAAGAGATGTTTACGATGTCCTAAGAGATTTTTGAGTAAAATAACCAAGATATCTTTTAAGAGTTGGTAAAATAAATGCAGTCCTTATGCAACCACTAGGAATATTCTTTATGATTACATCCATCAAGTATTAGTCATCAAAGCAGATTAGTATTAATATTAGTTACTAATGAACTTGAGGTCACACAGTGTGGAGCTTTATACATGGGGGTATTCGAATATAAATCCTGGCTCTGGCACTTACTAGCTAGGTGACTTGGGCAGCCTTCTGTTTCCTCATGAGGAAGGTGGGACTAATTATCAAAATAATTCTAAGAGGTGGGTAAGACTGATGATCGTTCATGTGAGGTGCCTAAAAGAGTGCTTAACACAGAGCAAACATTCAATCTCTACAAACTATATTTTCTCCCACGATACTTGGAGCAAGGGAGTAAATTTTAATAGCTGAGAAAAGGGGATAAGAGAAATCAATGCCAAGTGGCCACATGGGGAATTTTATTGGCTAGAAAAAGGACTTTTTCAGCAGAAAAAAATGTCATCATACTATTTTATCACCACCCTTTTTGTTCCTTGTGGTTTTTTAATTTAACTTGTTAAAAAAATCTAAAGTTGATTACTTGTTACAATTACTGACTTTCAGAACCATCATGTAGGAATTGTTCAAGCATGTTATGGGGGTAAGGATTCCACAGAGGGAAACAATCTTTGGCCAATTTCATTAGGAAAGACCAAGGAGGCATTCTAGCATGGAAAGAATAAAACCGCAAAACACCAAAATGAAAGAAAAGAGCAGCCACGGGTGGTGCATTCACATGGTTGCTGCAAAGCTTGCTGACATCCCTTTACATCCAACTGTCAAAGCACTTTGCATCATATGTTGCAACCTGTGTTGAGTATTTATTGAATATTTTCTCTATATTTACCAGCTAAATTAGTAAAACTCCCATCATTCCATTTCTTATTTTCAAACTGTAGCATTCACTCAGAAAAGTTAACATACAGGAAGCCCTCTCCTTACATCAATGATTTTCAGGGGAAAGTGTCAGTTTCCTCAAAGAGACAATATTCTTACAAACATATAATGTATATTTCATCTACCTATCTATTATTTATTTATTTATGCATAGTGATTAAAAGAAATGTCCTTAGTTGCTTGGGCTATTCATAAGGCAGGACAAGAAGCCAAGCCAGGGTAGGTTTATGAAGAAACACATTGTTTGTCTGCAACGCTTAGAATTTGCTCTCAGTTTTGTACTGTAGACTTTTAAATGTCAGAAGCTGGCACTGAAAAATAAAACACACATTAACTACTTATTGTATATTTTAATGAAAATTGAAGTACATGATGAATAATGATGGCGAGAAAGAGAAAGGAAACAATAGCTTCTGCCAATGATATATGTCTCCTTCTGACTTATCTGCTCTTATGCAGGGGTGTGTTAAGACCTTTAACAAAAACCATGGACTGGGATGTCCCCTACTCATCTGTACTCAGACTTGGTACAAAGTTCCATCCACTAGTCTTCAGTAACTCAAACAACCTTGCAAAGAAGATGATTATTTAAAGATATTGGTGCATCGCCAGGGTGGAGACGATGCTGGATGCCCAGCAGCTCTGGGGCAGAGTAGGACTTCCTACAGACCTGACACAGAAAGCAGTCAGGAGTAGCTGCTCTGCGATTCCTTTTCACTGATCTGTTCTTCTGTCATTATAATGCTTTCTGGTGTCATTTTATGGGTACTGACAGGCCTCCCATGGCTCAGCTCTTGGAAAGCTAGCGTTCTCAAGGCCATGTGTAGTCTCTCATCTTTCTCTTCACATGACCGTCTTCTCTGAGTATGTCATTCCTGGCCTCTCACACACTTACTCCCATGCATTCTTTGATTTATGTCACCACTGTCATCCTTCTTTAGTAACATCACGCTTTCCTGGTGGTTCACTGTCACTTTATTCCCAAACATTATCTACTATCATTATTTTTTTTCTACACATTTCTTATTCTTCAAATTCCCTTAGTCTCTTCTCCATTTGAGTTGAACACATACATTTTCAAGATTTATTTCTCACATGCTCTTTCCTTTTATCCCAGTTCAGCTATGCTCAAATTTTAACAGCCATAAGAGTCACTTGAGGATGGGGACAGGCCCTAGGTATTAATTTTTTTAAGAATGCAGATTCCCTGGCAACACCAGGAAATTCGGCTTCAGTACGTTGTGGTATCTGAAACAAGCAGGTCAGGAAATCCTGATGCTGGTGGAAAGTAGAGCACTTTCCGAAATGCCTGTTGTCACTGTTTTGACTGCGATTCCCTCTAAACCCTTGATCATTCTGCACAAGGACTCTGAAAAAAGTTCACTATTCTTATTCTAACTTATCCTAATTTTCATGAATGGTTTCCAAGGCTACTTTCGTACTCCATCATTATATTTGCACAAGATGCTTCGGTTCCCATCTCATTCCCAGCGTTGCCTCCCCTCACCTTTCCCATCATCCTTCCATCTTTTCTCTCCCACTATACTCCCTACCCTCTTCCTCTCCTCCCCCAACACATTCTTCAATCACCATCATGGGACATAAGCATAACTCCTGCCCCCTGCTCCTAAGTCACTCTCTGTTGGAGTGGAGTTATAGAGCAGGCATCGGTTCTCCTGATTAAGTCTTTTAAAGATGAGCACCTTGCCTAGTGAGGCTGAAAGATTCATTTTCCACAATAAAAGCCACTGTTGGTGTCCAGGATGAAATATCATGGTACGGAAAAAAAAAATATCGCCACCACAAAATAATTTTAAGTATACATAAATTCCATCTACCTATTCAGGGCCTTACTCTTTAAACATGTCATATATTTTAACAGTTATAGCTTCTTAAATGGAAGGTTATGTGTATAATTTAATTATCGAGATAAAAAGAATATAGCTAAACTATTCAATAGTGGTCTAAAATTTAAACTGAATTTAGACACTTGAGTCAACTATCAATCAGACAAAACCAGCAGAAGGACAAAATATTTGCTTGGACAAAACCAGTTCATAGGATATATACAATAGAGCAAATTATAGATAATAAAAATTGAAATTGGTTTCATAATAGTTTTCTATTGATGAAACAAAGTGTATATATGCACATATACACATTTTAATTTGATTTGTTTATTTAAATTCTTTAATATCAATTAATTAGAATACACACACACACACACACACACACACACACACCTGCTCATATCTGAGTGTGTGCATGTTGTCACTGGGGTGTCATATTTAGGAGATATAAAAAAAAAATAAAGCACATAGTTAAATAATATTCATATTCATGTACTCTAAATTGCTAAACACAGTTAAAATACAATCAAAAAATGCTTATACAGTCTTTTTATCTTTGAAACTTCTATTTTTAAAAACATATTAGTTTCATGTTAATTCTAGAATCAATGTTTCGAACAAGGCTGATTCTGCCATTTATTAGCTCTGACCAGGAATGCCAAGTAAGAGGGATAAAACCTCAAATTCATTGTGGTTCAACTTGCCCTCAGAGGAAATTTACTTACTGAGTCTGATCCCAGTGGCCCCTACTATCCCACTTTTCAGTTTGCAAGCCCTTACTTGCAATTTCTTGGCCATTAAACTTATCTCTGTATAACCTTAGGCCTATTCTTGTTCTGATAAAGAGTTCCCAAGCACTCTAATAGGGCCTTTACATAAACAAAGTCCAGTGTGGTTTCACTTCCTGCCATGGCCTATTCCCATTTACCCCTGAATTCATGTGCTCTGATTTCCTTCGCCAACTTCCAAGGTGCTGGCTGGTTCTATTTCTCCTAATTTGGCTTCTGGTATTTTCACGCTCACTCCTCTGCGAAGGTGTGATGGAGTTAACACCCAAATCAGGTCTTCCAATTCCTCCCATCTAAAGAATTTCTCAAGTCCATCGTGGACTTTATCCACTCCTTGCCTAATCAAAGTATAGAGGAAGATAAGGAACAACAATAGAAACCATTCCCAAATATCCTACAAAAGCAAATATTCCCTGGACTGCAAATGGGCATAGGGACATTTACAGGTGATGGAAATGTCTTAAAGTTGGATTGTGAGGATGACTGCACAACTCTATAAATTTATTAAAAATCACTGAATTGTACACTTAGAAGAGGTCAGTTGTATGGTATGCAAATTACACTATAGATGCAGAGAGTTGAATGGTGGTTGCTAGGAGCTGGGGGGAGGGAAAATGAGGAGATGTTGGTCAAGAGGTACAAAGTTTCAGTTATGCAGGATGTGTAAGTTCTGGGGAGCTACAGCATGGTGACTACAGTTAACAATACCATATTGTTGTATATTTGAAATTTGCTAGGGTAGATCATAAGTGTTCTCACCACAAAAACAAATAAAAACAAAAAAAGGAAAATGGTAACTATGTGAGATGATAGACAGGCTAATTATTGATTGTGCTGATTATTTCACAATGTAAACATATATCAAAACATCAAGTTATACACCTTGAATATATAAAAATGTCATTTGCCAGTTATACCTCAGTGAGACTGAGGAAAAACAAAAACAAATGTGCCCAGTGCATGATATTATAGTGCTGGTGATTATGATTCTGGGATACAGAAAAGCAGAAGGGATATTTAGGAGCCATTTAAATTTTTGTCCCTGTTAAATCTGATGATATTTTTGGGGAGGGTATCTAATAAAACCAATAATTTACACTGTAGAATTAACCAGAATATCTCTCTCTCTCTCTCTCTCTCTCTCTCTCTCTCTCTCTCTCTCTCTCTCTCTCTCTCTCCCCTTCTCCTTTCTCTCATTTCAATAGCTAATAATTCTTGGTCTATGCTATAGGACAAGCATTATGCTAAATTCTTTTCAGGGACTATTTTATTTAATCTTGATAACAATTCTTTAAAGAACAAATATTATTCCATTATACAGATATGGAAATTGAAGTCTGGAAAGGTTAAGTAACTTGGCCTGGATCACACACCTAGTATGGATGGTAGAACCAGGGTTCAAACCCAGGTCTTTATTACTGCACAGTTTGAACTCTTATGTTTTACAACCTCATGAACATGGTATTGACCCATTTTAAATTTGGAAAAGATATGAGAATTAACACAGACAACAACTTTTATTTAGTAACATAATGGTAAGTACAGACAATAAATATTAAAATAAAATACAAATAACTTCTCATTAAAACAAAGCTCATTAGAGAAGATGCAGGATTCTATTTTATAACACAGATTAGACTAAAGAAAGAATTTGAAAATCATCTTGCAGTAAATTGCTTCCAGCAACTATTTAATGACTGCTACTTCCTCAATGCATTGAGGAAAGCAAGAGGCCAGAGCCAGCCAGCAAGGCAATCAGTGGCTGAGTGAGATGGTATCTGTCCTCTAAATGCCACAGCCAGGGCTGGTGGCAAAGAAGAGAAAGGGGATAGCATTTTGGCCTCATCTTCTTCCCACAAGACCTTGCAAACCTAAGGCTCTATATTTTTGATGCGGGCAAACATCCTCGAGATGCTACAGTTGCAAGGCTGCTTACTAATCACTCAGTACTACAGCTCCTTACATTACGAGAGCTCACAGTCTTTGAAAAGCAGTGTACAAGGGTGTCACCTTGCATCCAACTTTTCTAGGTATTTATAGTTGATTTTTTTTTCATGTTACCTGGTTTTCCATATTTGCTGGAAGTTGTAGCAGCAGAAAGGTTTTACAAAGACATTTCTCTTATTCTACAACTAGATAAAAAGGAGATAGAAAACAAAACTATCCTACAGAGAACTCTGTATCTGTCTGCACCACTCTAAGTAAACGTGTTACCTTTCCGAAAACATTCACCAATATGTTTAGATTGATGTCTTCTGTATACTTATAATTTCATGTTTACTTTTAGGTACCCATGAAATTTTTTTATACATCCCTACATACCTCATAGGTCATCACATACTAATTGAAATGACTACACGGTGTTCTACTCTGGTGATGCAGAATAGTTTGCTTATTCATTCAGAATGTTTCTAATATTTTACTATTATGAATAGAATCTATAAACATTTCTGAAAAATTATTTTTTCTTTTATCATTTTTATTGTAGGTATATTCCTAAATAAATGGTTTTCTTCACTTGATATTAGCCAAAAGGCTGAGAAGCAGTTTCAAGCGGTGTTCTTAGGGTGTATGTGAGAGAGCTATAGAGAACCAATAAGGCTAAAAATGTTAGAAATATTTTTACTGACTCTGTACAGAGCAATTTTAGGCAGATTAAAATACTAACTGATCTGAGTGCAAATCACCTATCGATTCATGTGTTGTTGTTTTTAAGTAGTACAGAAAAAGTAATTTACTTTTAAAATTATATTCGCATAAAAGCCGAAAGGAATTGGTTGGAATAACTTTCTAAATCTTCTATCTGGTGAGTAGCAAAATCAATTCCTAGAAAGGTCATCTGTAACTAATATTATTAGTTAATTAGTTACAACCAACATTGTTCATTTATTAAGAGCATGTGTTTTGTGATGAATATATACTGATTGCTGGAGGGTAAATGAGTATGGAAGACGAATTTGAGAGTGGGGGCAGAACTCTTATTTTGTAGCTCTGGCTCTATCATTGTCAGTATGGATGATTCAGTGTTTGGACCTCAGCATTTTCATCGATCAAGTAAATAGGGGAATTTGTGATCTCTGAGATTCCCTGTTACTTCTAATAGTTAAAAAATTATTTCCTGAGAAAAAAAACACAGACTCAATAAACTAATTTTCTTATTTCCCCAAACTCCTTTTCATATTGAATATAGACAACTGACTTTTTTAATAAGCGATGAAAACAAATGGTTTATGTCCTGTACAGCCTTTCCCAGTGGCCTTGGCATTTACCCAATTATAGAAACCAGAAACCTAAGAATCCTTCAACCTTACCCAGTTTCCCTCAAGCCTTCATCCAGCTGGATTTAAATCCTATAAATATTTCCTAAAAATCTTCTTTAACTCAATAGTCACCATTTGCTCATACCGTTACTATTATAATAGTCTATCTAATTGTTTACCCCCCCCCTTTTTTTTTTCATTTTCGAAGTCCTTTATTGTAAAGACTATTGTTTCGTTATGATGACAAACACCACCCACATTGTCAGTGCTTATTCTGGACCTCCACATTGGATAGATTCGATTTCTTCTTGAGACACAAGTTTCCTTCTGTATTTCTGAGGTAATCTTTTTATTACTTCTGCAGTGTCTGGTGGACCCTGATGCATCAGCCAATCTGGTGATTTACTTCCCTTAGAATGCTGGGAAATTGAAGAAGAGTGAGATGTTTGATCTCAACACTTCTGATACATTGGGCTTAGGATTGTCTCCTCTGTCAGGGAACCTTATTAATGGAGTATGTGGCTTGACCACCTGAACGACACTGCTGGCAGACGCCATCTTGCTGCCCATCATCTATTTACCCTTCTTAAGTTCTCTCCACACTGTCACTCAAAATGCAAATCTGATTGTCAGGTGGGGTCTCTGGTCCTGCTCACTGCATAAGAACGCAGGATATGGTGAGGCCGAAAAGGAATACCCACGGAGCCACAGGTGGGAGAGTCATACCATTATATTCTCGATGGCGGCTGGTCGAGACACAAAAGCAAACATCCACCAGTACCCCAATGAGAGATCTTTCTGCACCCCGGTCTCACTGGCAGCTGGGTCAGACATAGGAAGTAGGATCAACACGATCTTCAATCCGCTTCTCTGCCAACCAACCAACTCCCTAGTGTAGCCACAGCAGTTATATTAGTGGCTAATGGCTAACCAGTAACAGCTAATGGCAACCTAGCCACAGCAGATGGCCATCTGATTACAGCTGATGACCATCTACTACCTGCTCTCTGGGTCTCTCTCTCTCTCTGTCTCTCTGTCTCTTTCTCTCTCTGTCTCTCTGTCTCTGTCTCTCTCTCTGTCTCTCTCTCTCTCTCTCTCTCTCTCTCTCTCTCGATTTTTACCTCCCACTCCAAACAAACATACAGAATCCAAACAATTGCCAAGCCCTCCTAAACATCTCCTAACCAATCTTTTTCTCTCCACCGGTGTTGATACCATCTCGGGCCATGCTATCTTTCTCCTCACATGCTCATTGCAATGACTACTGATTTTCACAAGAGCCTCATGAGCGGGAAGAGGACAGTGGAATTGTTCAGGCAAGTTCCTATCTAACAAAGATTTTGCAATAACACCATTTTTTCCCTCATATTACACAAGCCAATTGTGAAATTTTCCCATGACACACATCTCACACGTACATATTTTTTTTAAGTTAGTACCTTTACTATAATCTTGCAAAGAATGAGATACTCTCTAGTTAGCTTCCAAAGTCTGGAAAATAGAGTAGTTTTAATGTTCTGAATATTTGTTTGTAGATGACTTTTTTCCTGCTGTTTGCTGCCTTTGGAATGATGGATACTAAATATCTAAGCAAGCTAATAGAGAGCTTTAAAAAATATGCTGTTTAATCTGAGTACAAACTTCTTCCTTGGATTAAATGCATACTAGTTGAAAAGACATAACTGTGCCATGGTTTAAAATACTTTTTATTAGTTCAAGGTGAAGGAGAAATGAACTCCTGATTTATAGAAAATAAGTCATCAAACCATATTATCTTTTCATATTTAGCTGTTGAAGTAAGCAGAAAAAAGGTTTCTTTCTGCAATTTGCTTATTCAATTTAACACTTTATTTTTCAAATCCTAATCTTCCTGTTGATTAACTTTTTTTCTGAGATAAAACCAGAAGTTATACCTTAATAACTGTGTGAAATCAAAACATTTAATTATAAAGTGAAATTATCTTCCTAAGAAATAGTGATGTTATACTTAATAAGTCTTTCCTCAAAAATCTAAAGATTTTAACCATTCCTTCTAACAATCTAATCATTTGATAAACCAATAACATCGATAGTGCAAATAAGGAAACTGAAGGCTTTCTAAAACCCCACAATTAAGACTGATCATGTGTTTTATTTTCATACACTATTCTCTTCATTGTCACTATAAATTCTAGGTCATTTAGCAAACTAATTTTCATTTATAATTAAAATCAATGTCTTTAAAATAAAAGATTTTAAGAGTTCTGAAATGTCACAGTATACACTATGCTTCTTGACTAACCTTCAGACCACACTCTGCTTTACAAGTTTTTGGGTAGGTGAATGGAAGACTGTCCCCAGATTTTCAATGTTTAACTCACCATTGCATTACTAATATTGAACCACATTTTAGGTTGGCTATTTTTATAAAAACTATCAACGTGCTCCTTTCAGAACACACAATTTATTTTTTTCTTAATGTGAGTAGCAACAAACACTAACATTCTAGTACCTGATAAATGGCTGTTTTTAAAGCCTATAAGACATTTTCAACAAATGCCCATTTCCTAATTTCGCAAACATTCCCTATATCACACTGATCTCCTCACGCAGGGAGGTGATTCTCCCATGACAAGCAATCCTTCCACTGCTTTCATTCTCTCCCTCAGATACTTAGTAGCTCAACAAACACTTCTCCAGTTACTTCCTGGGGATACTGTGGTAAACCAGATAGACCTAGCCCATACCTCACACTACACACAGTCTGGAGGGGCAGACAGACCCGTAGGGATGCATGTACTCTGGAGGCAAAAGCAGATGTGGTCTAGCCAAGGACTCGGAGAAGGCTGTGGGCAGAACTAAAACTGAGGAAGTTCAGTTTGGTTCACTATGGAGGGTGGTGTGAGAGGAAGAGATGATGGTGTGAGCAGTGAGACGAAGCTGGAGAAGACATCAGGGTCAGAGTACATATGAATATATTATGTACCTTGGACTTTATACTCCAGGGAAGAGGCAGCTGAAAGTGTTTGAAATTATGAAATCACTAGATTGGATCTGCCTTTTAGAAATATTATTCTAACCAAGGTGAGAAAAATGGTTTGGATGAGAGCCAGCTCGGAGAGAATGATTAAGAGATTTGGTGTAGACATTTAAAAGATGGTGCTGCTATGGGTTAGGGTTAGCCTAAGCCATAATTCATTATTGAAACAAAAGATTTCCTGAGAAATAGGAAGGTAGAACTGACAGAACTGATTTTTTTTTTGGAAGTGGAAGCAAGGGAAGAAAAGTTACCACATTTTCTAGTGTCTAAATTGAACATCTGGGTGAATGGCTGCGACTTTTGTTAAGAAAAAGAATCCTAAAGAGAGGTGTGAGGGTAAGGGAATGAAAGATGACATAATGTGTTGACTTTGAAGTGTTTGGATGATACCATTAATGGGGAGCTTTTTGCTAGATGGTTGTAAATATGTGTCTGGATCCCATGAGCCATACCTGGGCTTAACACAGAGTGGTAGCTAAAGCACTGTGCTCAAGAATTTGTGGGCTATTAGGCATCTTACACACATTGGTACCACTTTTTTTGACGGATAATACGGCAGCATCTCTAAAATTGAACAACCTCAACTAAGAAATTCCGCCTTTAAGAATTTATCAGAAAGAAACAAATTTGCAGGGACGTAAGAATAAGGGTGTGCCTTGCAAACACAGGTGGTTGTAACAAAAAATTAGAAACAATGTAAATGATCATCAATATTATACTGATCAGATAATTATTCAATCAATAAAATCCTGCTTAGCTTTTGGAAAAAAATTAGGTCTACATATATTGAAATTAAAGTTGTCAAAACATTTTTGAGTGAAAATATACTTGTTTCCATAGTTTGCATAAATGATAGCTAATATCTATTAAGCTTTCATTATGTTTCAGGTAGCTTTAGAAAATGTTTGGTGTATATGAAATCGTTAAATCTTCAGAACAACCCTATGAGGTAAGTAATATTATTTCCATGCTACAAACGAGGAAACTAAGGTACAGAGAGGGGAGGTAATTTGACTAAGGTCCCAAAGCCAGTAAGTGGCCAAGCCAGGATTTAATCCACACAGGGAGTAGAGTCTATGAATTTTCTGAGATAAAAGTTTCCGCCTTGCCCCAAAATGGGGGCCAGAAAAATTAAACTGAGCTATAGGAAAGTCAAGAACATTACATTCCCATGACCTGAGTTTGTGGATTAATAGTCATAACTACTGAAAACTCAAATGGTTGAATACCTAGAAAAAAAATTGCTCAGGGAAATATATTCAGCTATTCCAACTGGTTTGTTCTGGGGAAGGAGAATGGGAAGGCAGGCTTTTCACTTGATCTGCTTTTATTCCTTTAATTTGTATGCTACAAGCACATTTTATTTGTGTAGTTAAAAAGGGAATGAAGAAGGAGAAAAGCTGCATTACAAAATCATTAAGGATCATATGTAACTTAGCCAAAACCCTTCCATTCCTTTGTATCACATTCAGTTCAGTGCTTTGAAAGCCTGAACACCATTTAGTTTAAACAGTATACCTGAGTCTCAACATGACTATTTAATTACAAACATTTTCCTCTCTCCCTACTCTGAGCTATAGGTGTATAAGAGCTAAAACCCACTTATTCTCGAAGATTTGCTGTTGTGTACATGGAACTGCATGCAGTGTCGTGCTCACACAAACTGGCAGCCGGGTACACAGCCTGGCAGACCTAGCTGTGTATTTGCTCAAATATGAACTGAGCTGAGAGCTAAGAGCCTCCGAGGAGAAAATGACTCAGGAAGAAAAAAATGTACCTCCAGGGAATCAAATTATAATCTACACAGAGATTTAAATTTCTATTTCCCTGAAAATGACATATTGTTAGCTACTGAACATAGTTTAAAAGAGAAAAAAGAACAGAATGGACAGGGCTTTTATTTATACTTATGCTTATATCCATCAGTCTGAGGGATACTTTTTTTATGTGTGATATAAAGTGTTTTTCAAAAGGAAAGAGAATGTATCTGAATGTGAGTGGGACGTAAATTTTTAGCTATAAGACGGATGTTTTTATACACGAGTTTGGGTGTATGTATTGAGACTTTCAAAGGACCACAAACACAGATATTTTTTAATGGAACACACCCGATTTATATACTTTGAAGAATTAGTTGTGTTAAGCTATTTAAAATTTTTGAATTTATAAGAAAAAATAATAAAAGTGTAGATTCTAAGTGGAAAAACAAACTAGGAGAGACTGAACCAGGACTCTACCAGTAATGGTCTTGTTGACGAGGGGGATCAGGAGTCATTTTAGTCTCTTTGTTTGACTTTTCTACATTATCTTATAAACATATTTGCAAAATTGGAAAATGATCAATAGAGTATTTATTAAATATATATACCACTGAAAAATCAAACATATTTCTACTGAAAAGATATATGACATGATCTCAGATTAAACTGCTCTGCCAAGTTTCTGAGAGAAATCTAGAGATCAGGCTAGAGACAGAGAAAGCCCTCCAAGTAGGAAAAAAAAATAAAAATTTGGCTCCCTCAATCAAATTATAGATGCAGTCTCATTGCTTTCACTAAACGTATTTGAATCACTCATTCTCTTTCATAAAAAACAAAACAAAACAAAAAACTCTTTAGTTTTAAGCATGAAAGTGAAGATTTTTAAACAAATATATTTGTAACTACTTCCTAGTTTGCTCACATGTTACTGAACAGAGTATATAAAGGGAAATATTGAAAAACTCTGACGGTTTTGCTTAGATACGTTAGCACTATATTACTAAATAAAAATGTTAACTTATGTTTCATCTCCCCCAGCTTGAGCAGTGGTTAGTGATTCTATCAGAAGAATATATTTCAAAGGTTTTGCATCTGGTTCTTCCATTTGTGGTTTACTGGCTGCCTGCTACACGGAAGGCTACAGAGTGCTCCCTGATGCAATATTTTTCCCTTTTATCTACGAAGCCTCATATTTATAATAGAGAATGAGGAAATATAAACTTGTATTTCTCCTTACAACAGTAAGGGAAACATGCCTTAGAGTTTTCGCCATGTGATTGTGTAACCACTGATCTCATAAAAGGTAGGACTGGTCTGTTCAACTCTGTATGATTGGTTTACTTACCTTCAGAAAATTCCCCTAAATTCTAGTATAGACTCAAGTTCTTACAGGTTCAAGGACAGCCTAAAATATTTCTATTAGTAAAATTTTAGTTCATTTTCTCTATGTCTTTTCCAAATAGTTTTTTCTTTCTGATTTCATTTGAAATTGTGGGGTAGTAAATGTTGATGATTGTCATCTGGAACAGAATGGGGTGGGGGTAGGTGGTAAAACCAGGGTGGATATTGAAGGCAGGCATGTGATCTTAGGATCCTTTGCAGGGAGTCAGTTCTGATTTGTTCCAAATGAATAGGCAGATCACAGGGAATTAATATTCCCAAGGAGGAGTTAACACTGTCTCTCATTGGCTATTTTTTTTCCTCTGCAAAGATTCTTGGCTTTCATGAGGTGCCTTTTTATCCTAATGTAAGGGCTATGCTTTGAGGTCATGATCCTACTCAGTGAAAGGTCTGGATGAATTGAAGTTCCTGCTGAAATTTGAAAATGATAAAAGCAGGTAAAACAAGTGTTGTGGTAATTTTCCACTTCCTTTTAAATAATACCAAAAGTAAAAGAGGAAGAAATAATTTGAGGAAGAAATTCAGAAGCTTTCAAATACTGTCATAGGTAAATCACTGACTCCAGATGTTCAATGTAACAGATAAATACATGGGTTACAAACGTCTTGGTCTTTAAATAAAATATACATGTAATTAGGGGGTGGATTCTCCTAGAAAAGGCTCATCTTTACAGCATAAAAGCCTCTATAACATGCTCAATTTTATTTGTTTAGATGTTACTCAGGTCCCAATTTTCCCAGATCAAACTTCTTATAGCTTTACTCCCATCTTTCGTTTCATTTTGCAACTGTTTAATGAGTTTGAGATTCTTTATACAAAAATTTCCAGTAGGCCAGTTGTAACACTTTTCTTCATTTCAGCAAATATCCCTTTACATAGATTTTCTTTTCTCCTGATACATACCAATTGATGTTCTATACATTTTTCAAATTCAACACATCTGTGTCACTATTCCTGTTTCTGTTCTCCACACATTCATCTATCTGCTCCTAGAACTAGTCACTTACATCTATGTCAGTGGTTCTCAACCCTAGCGATCTATACATTAGTCTCACCCAGGAAGCTTTTAAAACATACCAAGTCCTGGGCTCCATTCCCAGGACTTTCACTTAATTTGTCTCAGGTGATATCCTGGCACAGATAAAATGTTTTAAAGCTTCAAAGGTGATTCTAATCTGCAACCAAGGTTGAGAATCCCTGCTCTCTATATTGATTTTATTATATTATGAGAACTTGTGAAACTTTATCACGGGAGTTTTCAGTACTTTAAATCGGAGAGTATATCTGATTCATCTGTGAATTCCAATGCCTGTTAAATTTGATCTATGGAATGCTTGTATGCTAAGTATTCTGTGGAACACTCCAGAAGATCCACAGTTCAAGAGAACGTCATCTTTCACTCATGGATATCACAAATTGTTATGGAAATATCGAACAAGAACAAACCTAAGACACTGCAATTGTGACCTAATACGGCTTTAAGAGAAATAAAAATAAAATATTAGGACAGAGAGTCACATCAACTTGAGAAATCAGGAAGACATAATGGAGAGGGTGGGATCTTAGGATGGACCATGTGAAAATTTTTGAATAGGATTATATATATGGTTTTGACAGAAAGAAATGAAAATAGTGGGGAGATGACAACAGAAGAATTTCCTGTGAAAGGGAACAGAGTGTGGAAAGGGGAAGAGATGGAAAAGTGTGAAGCCCTTTCAAGAAACAGTTTTACAGCCTCCAATGAATATCTACAGGAGAAGGAGGTGATGAAAAGAGAAAGCTGATGGGGTGAGATCACAGACGCTTTGAATGTCCAGTGGATGAGCACGGACTCCTTGATGGTTTCTAAACAGGGGAGTAATGTACTCAGATATTTGTGCTTTAAAATAATCAGTCTTCTATATTAATTATCTTGTAGCTTCTAAAATAAGTTTTGTTGTGATCTGAATTACACTTTGTGAATCCTCTAAGCAAGCTTTTCTTATGTTAAAATCCTTTTCATTATGTGGTCAGTGCATTCATCAAACAATAGATTACTAAGGAACAGACACATAAATTACATCTGTTCTCAGATAACAGAATTTCACTGGCTTAGCTGAGAAGAAAATAAATTAAGGTGAAGAAGTACAATGGCTGTGGTAGTCTCCCCAAAAAACTGGCCTAAGAGATTTGGCTATCTTTTGGGGGGGGGCTGCAAACGAAAAAAGAGGCAAAGAAAATTTCCTTTACCTACGTGATTTTCTGCACTGCCAAATGTAAATGTGTACGTGTAAGTTACTCATTTCATACAGTCATACTACTTCTATATGACTGCTCTTGAGCAACACATGAGACATTTGTGGCTCAAAAAGCTTGCATAAAAATGATTTGCATAGTGTGATATCACTCCAGGCATGAAATCTTTGCTCAGATCATCTGTTAACTTGATAGACAGGCTGATACCATGCTCATCTGTGAATTGCTTCAACAAGCCCTATTTGTCCCATACCATTGCCCTATGGAGCGTTCTTTTAACATCCACGCCAACTTATTTTTCTAATTAAAAAAAGTATTGCATTTTATCAATAAAGTTATCAATAAAGCAATAGGATATATATAACATGAAAACCTGAAGCAAATCAATGTTTACAAGTATCGGACACACTTTTCTCTCTATTGTAAATTTGAACCTACAGCTGTGTGTCTCTCTGTGTGTATTTAAATATCTAAATAGAAAACACTGAAGAATTCAGATATTCATGCAGATATTTAAAACTCAAGGAATTTTACTCAGAGTCTAACCACACAACTTAACTTAACAGTATATGCCAGGAGCATATACTGACATCTTATGAAATGACAGGATAGGATCCATGTTTCACATACCGATGTGTTATATGCTCAACGAGTCTATGTGCCCTGTGAATAGTTTTCAGTCTTCTAATTGTATTATGCCCTTTAAAATTTAATTGAGCAAACAAATAGATTAAGTGAATTCTGAGTGTAGAGACTTTCAGTTCAGACAAAATGGAGTTAACACAATCTATTTTACTTCTGCTAATCACACACACACACACACACACACACACACACGTTCTAGACAGAACATGTAAGTCATTTATCAGATGATCTAAGAAGTAGAGAAAAGAAGGCAGATTGGCTAGGAGTCTCAGTCCTTAATGACAATGAATTCCATTTTTTTTTCTTGTCACCTATATATATCCCAACTTGGCTGCTAGAGAAGTCCTTAATGCAGCAAAATGCTGGTTAACAATAGTACCCCAGAAAAGGCAAAGGACTAGTAAAAGGGTGCCCTAACAGAACAGAAAACTTTTAATCATATCTGGTTATTCTGTTTTGAGTGAATATCACAAAAACAGCAGTGTCCCTTTCCTACTCAAAGGAGGGTGCATCAGGGGGTCAGTGGGGACACCACCCCTTGTAGAGCTCATGTGCAGAAACCTATAGTATACACCCATTCCATTTCAGGAAAGAAGATGGCATCCCTTTCCCATGAGGTCTGTGACTGAGCTGATTTCCAAACCCCATAAATTCAATAGGAGGTGCCTCACCCCTCAGAGCCCCTGGTTGGAATTCTGACTTCCACTTCCTGTGGCAATAATAAGGCAACACAACAGCTTTCTGCAGAAGGGTATTGGGGAAAGATGTGACTATTGAGAATGACCTGAAGAACTTTCTTTGTGGTAATGGATCAATTCTTTATGATGATTTTATGGTCATGGTTACTCTAATCTACACTGTGATACCATTTCGTAGAATTATATATCTTCTCAAACCACAAAAAAGAGAATAAAAACCACAACCACCTAAACATCTGGAAAAATCTGAATAGGGACTTTAGCTGAGTCAATAGTATTCTACCAAAGTCAATTTCTTTAAAACAAGACAGAAAAATAAATATGCATTGTTAGCTTATATATTTATATAGCAGTGTATCAGTTATTCAATTCTAACTTTCTTTTAATGATTTGGTCTTGAACATCTAGACATCTAATAACAAATGCTTTATGTGATAATGTGATAAAACATTAAAAGAAAAGTTCTAGTTTTGTTATTCAGATTTTCTAATACTACTATTAAACCAACTATGACTACAGAATAATGATTTACCCCTAACTTTCAAAATGTGGGTTCTTGATCTAAGAAGAGTAACTATTTGAAAAAAAAAAAGTAAAGTTACCCTTCATACCTGGATAAGACTGTATGGTTCACACCAGTGTAGTCATAGCCAGAGGATATTACAGGATAAACGTAATTGGTTGGTACATGGGGGAAAAACTGCTGATGCAATATTTTAAAGTAGGCAGAAACAAACAAACAAAAAATTGAGAGAGTATATCAAAATTATAAATAACAGCCATAGTACTTGGGGTTTTGTGTCATGCCTATTCCCTAAGGAATAGAACGTTTTCCCTTTTAATCTCATCACTTAACTCAAAGAATTCTGTACTGATGTCTCTTTTTCAAATGGCACGATTAAGTGACAGGGCAGTGATGAGCCTTGCCTCCGACCATGGTAGGAATCACAAGGAGGGTCAGAGTCATATATTAGAACTCATGATAACCGTTAAGTGTCTTTGGCTTTACAGTTACAGTATGTCTGCTGCTAAATCTCTATCTGAACATCATCCCTCTGAATCAGCAATAGGTGATACTAGAACACTACCTATTTTTTTGTAGCTTGGTTTCCAGAAAATATTTTTTGCCAGCACAGTGCCCCTCTATAAGCAGCATATTCAGGCATCTCATCTATTCTAATTTAATTCCGGCTCAAATATTTCTGGGAAATTCAACAACTTGAAGTTATTATGCGGGTTGAGATGCAAGGACTATTCATTGTGACAGACCAAGCTTTTTTCTTCTAATCGTGCCTACAAACTCCCCGAAGGGAAGATCATATCACTAATGTGTCCTGTCGTCACTTACTTTCTTCTTTCGGTTTCAAATCTGTGGAGTAGTTTCCGAAGACCACCATTTTTAAATCCCTGAAAATGGGCAGCTGGGGCTCCCACAGTGATGACATCGTAGAGAGCATCTGGAATAGAAACGGACAAGGAGGTGAACACTTTGCAAACATTCCTCTCGAGCACACTGTTTGCACTGGAGCATCCACAGTGTCTGAAGTTGGCGGCATTATTCTGCGTAATTTTTCAGGAATAACTATGAACTCACATCTCAAGGGGGCAAGAGGAGCTAATCAGTCATCTTAAAAGCCACCTGTGCACCTAAACAAGTTATAATAGTTCCTTGATTTATGACTACATCTTAATTATATGCTACTGTGTAGAACAGGATGTTCTCTCATTCTTCTGTATACTTACTGAGATAACATGTTAATTGGTCTTTTGTGTATTTTACTTTATTGAGTTTTGCATCATTTAATTTGCAATCAGATTGAAATTCAACAATAATGAACAATCTTTTACTGAAATTTACAGAGAAAAGAACCAACAGATTAATGCATTTTGGTTCAAGGGCAGAAAAGTACTAGTGCATTTAAAAAAAAAAAAATCTACATAGAACAGTTTCCTGCCTGTGTATACTAAATCTTACACAATTTTAATGCATGCTTTTGCAATTTCCTTAGGTGGCATAAAAAAGAATACACAAAATGTCTCTTGATCTATTTTCCAGCAAGATACTTTGTTTTTTAACAAAAAATCCATACATTTAAATTGAAATTCAATCCTTTGAGCTTGAAAGTCATCAAGTTTCCTACAAATTAAGTTTACGCCTTCAAAACAAGCTATCATTTTTACATTCTAATAAAAAGTATCCCTACAAGAGGGAAGGCAGAGTGAATGCCCTCTTATTCAACTACATTTTATTTGAGAAACCTAATTTTGCAATAGATCCTTTTCAAATTGATTTTGGTATTGACACATTGGCTGTTTTTAAGATCTGATCTATAGGGAAAATAAATTATTTTATTAGCTTCAGGTAAACACCATAACTTCGCCATAGTGCTTCAATCTAAATGTGCCTGTACTATTTTTCTCAATACAGAAAGTCTACAAGTGAAAGACCTCAGTAGCATTCAGAGGACTCAAGGTCACAAAAAAAGCAGAATACAACCCAAACCACCCATCAATGAGGCAGATACTGAACAATCACCCAATATATTGCTGGAATAGTAATCTCTTGCACTTTTAAAAAGTCACTAATAAACTTGCAGTCAGCTTTTCTTAGAATAGCAAAATGTTGGGCTTGTACGAAATTTAAAGATTTTTTTGTGCAGGAGATTTTAACCTAGGGCTAAGAAAAAGGTTTCAGGGTATCCATGAAGCTACACAAATTGTATGAGTGCATCTGTCCTACTTCACGGAAAGGGGTCACAGCTTTCTCAACTGCTCATGAGATCGCCCAAAGGTCAACAATGCTAACTTCTAGTCCATTTTCATTTATCTGATGAGAAACTTGAAGACCTTGAGAAATTACCTACTTTGTTTAAAGTCCAAAGACCTTACACCCAAGGTCTTCATGAATTCTACTGGAAGGATGGATAGCAATGGCTTAGGTGACTTACATGGATCTTTAGTCCATGGCCACCTAGAAATTGCGTGGCATTGGGCAAATCACTTAACCTCTCTATACCTTAGTTTCCTCAGCTATAAAATGAAGTTGAAAGTATTTAAAAGTGATAAGCATTCAGAAAGTATTATCTATGATTATTTTTCTATAAGAAGCAATCCCATCAACTAAGCAAAGAAAGGCAGTATTTTAACTTTCGAGAAGCAAAAGTAAACTTTTCAGTCTGAATAGGAAAGTGATCCTGAGGAATTGATTGGTTCAGAAAATTGGTTTAAATTTTCTGAACCAATCAATTCCTATGTTAATTTAAACTAAATGCAAAAAGGGAAATCATCATGACACTGCAGGGAAATAAGCTGCATTTCTGCTAAAACCTGGGTGACCAGTAATACCAACAATAGACCAAAGGGACTAAAAACTATACATATGTCCCACTAAGACCAAACTAAATGCATTCCTAACTCAATTAAAAAAAAAAAAAAAAAGTTTTAGAGTCGCTGAATCCAAAAAAGTTTGTGGTCTCTCCAACCCTACGCAGCAAAAGAAGAAGAAGGAAGGAAGGGGAAATCTGAGTGGAAAGAGAAAGCATTCTTAATTGATGGAGGTTCAAATATCACACTTTTGCAAAACTGTCTGACCATGAACATGTGGCTCGGGCCCTTCGCAGGGTGTTTTAAGAGGCCCACGCACATGAAGGGCGCTGAATGTAAACTTGGTTAGATTCATGGTGAATCTATCTAGAGTTTCAACATTTTCGAAGCACAGAAACTTTCTCTTTCTTTTTTCACCTCACTGCTCTTGGGAATTCTAATCATCTATGAAGAAAACAAGAAACTCTGAAGTGGCAAGTAAAGGAAGAGAAGCAGGTTGCTCAAATACTCTCATAATAAAGAGCTGATTATTTATTTTTAAATCTAAATGTAGGAGTTTGTGATCCTTGAATCTATCTATGCAAAAAACTTCCAAAGTTATGACAAGCTCTTACATATCCAAAGTTGGGACTTTTACTTATTTCCATTCTCCTTTCTATTTACGAACTCATCCCTTTTAGGGTTTTGACACTACATTTTTACTGAAGCCTATAAAATACCCATCTCTGGCTAGTTCTGACCTCTTCCACACTAAATAATCCAATTCCTAACTGAATGTCAACACGCTGTTAAACTTAACTTGTTCTCTTTTAAACTGCTCTTCCATCACATTCCTTAAAAATCTTCCAGACAAAAATTCTCAAGATCGTTTTCAATTCCTCTCTTTCCCTCAACATTTTATCTGATCAGTTCTAACAACTCTGCTACTAAAATTTCATTCTCTCTTATCACCGTGAACTATCTTTACGCTAATACTGACCTTCCTCGTTGCCTGTCAGGATGATTTCTGCCTCCATTTTAGCCTCCCTGCATCTACAGCGTAGTAGATTGCTTCTCCTACGTGGGTGGCCACGCAGTCACACTGCACAAAACACAGCTTCAATATTTATATTTCTCCTCAAATAGTTCAAACGTGAATAAAGAACACTCAACTGTCTCAATGTCATGCAGGTGGTAGGTGCTCAATAAATGTTAATAAACAAATATTTTGAGTCTGAATTCAGTGTTTCTTATTTGTCTTTAGATTATGTAGGAAATTACTATTCTTCATTGAAGAATAAGTTTAGATACACTATCCAGAAAAAAAAAAATTGGAATCTAGAATATACATATCTCCAGGGGATGAAGACAACTATATACTCATCTATGAATCCTATTCAATAAAAGAATAGAGAACTTTTGATTATATACATGAAAAGAATGAAAGTAGACCCTTCTCTTACAGCATGCACAAAAGTTAATTCAAAATGCATTAAAGACTTAAACCAAAGACCTGAAACTGTAAAACACTCAGGAAAAAACATAGGGAAAATGTTTTCATAATATTGGTCTTAATAGTGATTTCATAGGTATTACACTAAAAGCACAAGCAACAAAAATAAAAATAAACAAGTGTGACTACATCACACTAAAAAGTTTCTGCATAGCTAAGGAAAGTCAACATACAGAATAGGAGAAAACATTTGCAAACCATATGTCTAATGAGGGGTTAATCTCCAAAATATGGCATGAACTCCTATAACTCAATGGAGTTGAATACTCCATGGAGTTTTAATATTTTGCAATTGTTATTTTATAATTATTAGTTATCAATATTACTATATTAGAACAGCTATCTCTTTGGCCCTTTCAGCTTTGAATTTCACTTGCAATTAACACCTACAAAAATAGTAGATGGATCTATGCACACCATGGGATTTCCTGTTTCTTAGTTTAGTTAATGAAGAATGGTATGCATGTATTTAAAGTACCTTGTCCATTCTTGGCTGGAGCAGTTTTACTCCTTTAAATTTAGTTAGAATTAACTGCAATTGATTGTTTTCCTCCAGGAGAGAGGAGATACACAAAAATTGTTTTTCAATAAAAAATTTAAAATTCTAAGATAATAATCTGATCAGTAATGTTTGTCTCATTTAAAGAATTCTTCCCGTTTTACCCTGCTCTTTAAATTAGGTATATTTGTGAGATGAATAGCCCTTAACTGTACATATTAAAAGCTTTCAGATTTTTGGTAGTAAGGAACAATTGTAAAAATCTAGATGGGCATTTTATTTTATAGAAAATTCAGCAAGAAAAGCTAAAAGAAATTTTTTTCTTTCTTAAAAAATATAATATGTGTGTCTTCTTTCTTTGATGTTTTATACATCAGAAAGTATCCTTGGCTTTGTGAAAATGGCATAGTATACAATATAAAAGGGAAGTGGAATTCAAGTTGAGTCTCATCAAGCTAAAGATACTAGATTGGTTTGAAATTTAATAACAGGGCTGCCTCATAGCCTTTTAAAAGTCATTTAATAATAGAAATGAGATAATAAGTCTATTTTTTTCCCAGAAGATCTCTTTAAAATTCCTACAACTATAAAAATAGTGTTAATAAAAACAATGTAGGCATGCTGATCTCATTTCAAGGATCAATTTCAACCTAATCCCTGACTTCAAAATGGGCCACACTATGTCTTTGACATGAATCATAAGACCACAGGGATTTTTAAGGGAAATCTGCTTCAAAATAGTCCACGCAAGTTGGCATCATCATTAAACATCTCTAAAGATAATTATGCTTGATTGATGATGTGATACATCCAGACTCTTGAGATGCAGAAATCAGGGAGCTCTGAATGAGCTCCTCTTGTTTGCTCCTTCCTTCAGTGCAGGGATTAGGAGACTAAGAGGCAGAGAGGTCAGCTGATTCATCCAGAGTCACACAGAAAATTCTGGCTGATGGACCTGATTTTCCAACTACAGTTTTACGATATCATATAATAGGTTCTTTCTTTCACTTTTTTTCTTTCCTTCCTTCCTCCCCCTCTCTCCCTCTGTCTCTCTTTTTTCCCTATGTGCTATAATATGCTATTATGTATCTATAATAGATAAAATAACTTAAACAGAATATTATAATATCACAAAAATCCTTATTTTATAGTACACACAACTGCTTTTCCAAGAAAATAAAATTGACTGAGATGCATTGAAGCGGGAAATTTTACTCTTCATTTCAGGGTTTGTTTTTGTTATTGTCACGGCTGTATAAGATGTGTATTGTGGTGGACAATCTATTTGTTGCATTTACTTTAAGTAATGAATAAGGATGAAGAATTAACTTAATGGGTCTGGGGGCACCCGTAGTTAAATGGAGGTAATTTCATTTGTCAGTATGAGACATGACAACATTAGTTCTGCTCAGTTACTTGTTTCAAGAGCTAGACATTAGCCTTGCATTTGGTAAATCTGCCTGCCATTGTTTGCAAAGCTGCCTCTCCAAATATAGCAGGCATATTAATCAAATGTGAATAGATGCAATTTTACTAATAGTACGGATTAAAATAAATGTAGACTATATCCAAATAACTCACCAGTGAAATACCAAGACTTGGCCAATCTTACTTGCATCATTACCTTGCAAAATGTTTGTAATTCAGCTAAACATTTAAATCAGTAACCATGGATCTTTAATAAATGTAACTGCAATTCAAAATCTGCTAAATATATGTTATATAAGCAAGTAGAAAATTTGATTGACAACCATCTACAACTTTTAACTCTTTTATTTTGCAAATAAGTAAACAAACGCTCTGAGAGGTTACCTTGGTCAAAGGCAAAGAAATTGGTGGTAAGCCCTAAAAATTCAGTCAAGCTTCCAATTTCTATTATAACATTTAGTTGGTGATCTAGTCTATAAATACCTATGTTATCTGAATCCTGAATTCAGGTAATAACTTTCAAACTTATTGTAAAAACATAAATATTTTTAAAATACATAAATCGCTATTTAGTGTTGTGAATATGATCTGTATACATGATCTACATGAGTAGCCTTGGGGGAAAAATCAGTGTGCAATAGAATTCAGTACCTTCACATTAATTCTTGGCTGTTAAGATATCTAGTCCTTTCCCACATTTCCTCCTTAGGTCTTCAAAGAGAGGAACCCGTCTTTCTGAAAACTACTATGTCAAAAATCCTCTAGTTTATGAGTTGTACCTTAGTTCTATAACATCAAAATCTTGTTTGTCTCTCTTCTCCTTGATATTTGTTATCACAAATTAAAACAAACAAAAAAATCCTTCATATATCCTATTATAGGTTGAACTGTGTCTCCCTGAGAAAGACATCTGAGAATCTGACCTTATTTGGACATAGGCTCTTTACAGATGTAATCAGGTTGAAATCAGACCATTCGGATGGGTCCTAATCCAATATGACTGGTGTCTTTTGGACACAGACAGACACACACACAGGGAAGATGATGTAAAGACACACAGGGGAAGATCCTGTGAAGATGAAGGATCAGTGTGATGCTCCAACCAAAGCAAACCAAAGATTGCCAGCAGACACTCAGAAGCTGGGAAGAAGCAAGGAAGGATTTCCCTATAGGGTCCAGAGGGTGCTTGGCTCTGCCAACACTTTGATTCACACTTCTGGCTTCGAGACTGTAAGACAGTAAGCTTCTGTTGTTTAAGCCACCCAGTTTGTGATGCTTTGTTATGGCAGCCCTGGAAATTGATCAATATCCCAAACCAAACCAATTAGGAGAAATTTTGTTTGCTTTCTAAATTTCTTTCTTTTAGTTGACAGTTTCTTCCTTTCAAATTGGAGAAACGGAAACTAAATGCATTGTTTTCATCCCAGCTCACTCTAGTCTATTTTTCAGATAGTACCTTGGAAAAAAACAAATGAAAAAAACAAAACAAAACAACACAAAAAACCCAGCAAATTGTAAATGGTTCTGTCATTTCAAGAAATTAATATGAACTAAAAGGCCACTTAGATAATAATTCATCTTTGTTTGGTAGAAATATTTTAAGGGTCACCACCAAATATTTGAATGCATATTTAAACATAAATTCTTATCAATTTAGCCCCAACAAACTACCTGTGATTTTATTATACTGCTATTTATCCATGGCTGTAACCCCAGGTCATCCTTTTCTCCTGTTTCCTCATTCTGTCAGTCATTAAGTACTCGCTGATGATTTTTCCATAATGCCTTTCTAAATCATCTTTCCTCTAAATCTGGCCCCTTCCTTAGTTCAAGATTTGTTTGTTTCTTAATAGGCTGTTAACTGATCACTTTTATTAATTCTAACAGCCCTGATAAAACGGACGTCCATTTTTTTTATAATGATGGCAAAGGCCATATATATCACAGAAACTCTTACTGTTCAGTCTAGGTGTTTTACATACTCTAATTCACTTAATCAGGAAAAGAAGAACACTGCTTAGAAAAATTAAATAATAGGCTTAAAGTCAGATAAAAAGGAGTAAAGCTGCAATTCTGTTCCATTCTACTTCAAAATATATAAAGTTTTTACTGTATCATAAAAGTTTCTTCATATTGGACATTAGAGAAAAATTATGTTGGTTGTCAGATAGCTTTTAAGTATTTTAGCTTCTTTATTTCTTGTTGATACTCTGGTATCAACAAGTAATAAAGATTTGATGATTTCGAAAACCATTACATGTTTTGTTCAAACCACTAACAGACACTCAGCATACAAAGAGTTCCTAAATGTCTTGGGCCAATCTATGTAATTTTTATCTTAGTTCTTTCATTTGACATAATTTTTGATTAAAAGAATCTAAGCTAAAATTTCAGATAACTGATAAAAGTTCCCAAAGATAAAATTACATGTCAGAATGATTACAACTCTACTGAAACTTGCACGCCAGCTGATTGTGCAGGCACAATCAGTATGAACAAGCTTGAAAAACTGTTTGACTTTTCTATTTATAAAACTTCAGGCTAAAGCAGAACAGAGATTTCGTTTTAAATGTTAAAACCTATATATTGTGACAATGGCTACACAATAGGGTGTTAGAACGCATGTTTGGATGTATCTGTGTATGTTGGCAGAAGTTGGTGATCTAAAGCAACTTGGCTCCCTAGGAAGATGGGTCCTAGGAGGGATGACCAGATCATTTATCATTCAACCAGGGAGAATTCTGGGAGGGAAGGAGGTAGAGGGCATTATTAAACAATGCTGGGACAACCGGCATAATATGGCACTCTGCTGGTAAATACGGGCACTTAGTTACCCTAAATACGCATACAAATTGATGTTGCAGAAAAAGTAAGATGAGAAGAATATTGCAAAATGTATGTTATTAAAGAATTGCAAGGAATTATGTAAAAAGGCAATAAATGGAACACTATTTTGTTCATTCGGGACCCTATTCAGGTATATGAAAACCTATACATTTTTCCTGGATTCCTATAACTGAGTACATCAAAATACTCTTATCACCTTCTATTTGATAAACCTTCTCACAGGGAAGGGGATGATTTTGTTTATAGTCACCACTAAGTCAGAGGAACAGTACGAATTCGGGCTTTGGTTTCTCAAGATAGGTACACAGTGAACAAGTTTTGTTTTCCTCTTTTTCTAATTCAAACAACATAACTGATAGGTATTAGCTATCACTGATGGTATGTAAGGTAGCTAATACTCAATTTTGCATATCCACCTGTAACTCAATTCAGGGGCCGTGTTTACAAAGTATTGCCCAGAAATGCAGCAACAAAACTATAATAGTCCCTTTTGTAGTATTTAGTTATTATCTGCTTCAACTGTTTCATCTTTACCTTTGTATAACTGCAAAACTTGTAAATTCTGCCTATAGCCAAGATTTTTAAAGAAGTACACGTAAACATAATCTGCCCATTAGAAAAAAAAGAATACTACATATTACCTTTCAATTGAGGGGTATGAACATGCATTCTCTGCAGATGTAAATTTATTGGCACAAATTCTAATGTTTTCTCTCCTTTGCTGCTGCTGGATTTGAAAGAGGACCCTAGGTGGAAAAAATGGAATATTATTAGTAAATAAATAATGTGTGTGTGTTTGTGTGTGTGAACACATGTATGATGAAAAGTATCTTTGACATAAAAAAATGTTACAAAAATTTCAGAAAGAAAAATATAACTATGGGTTGATTTTCTTCTCAGAAATTTAATTTTTGAAAAAATTCCTAGTTATGCTTATAATAATACCACGAGATCAAATAGTCCCATTTTTCCTTTGTTATTTTTCATGCCAAGGTGATAGAGTTAGAAATGAAATGTGTGTGTGTGTGTTGTTGTTTTTTTTTTAAATCATGGCTTTTCGGTGTTAATAACAATGTTTACTATTGTTTTCACATAACATACATGAAGTGCAGTTCAGTTTGAATACGTAAAGTTATTGTTTTCCCACCTGTTTCCTTGCTAAGTTCTGTCAGAATGTCTTGGTACATATTCACCATTTGATCACAGTGAGTAAGGACATTTTTCCGTAGATTGTCCCAGTGTGGAGAAAGTTCACCAAGTTCTTTTAGCTCCTGGTTTCTGTTAGGAACGGAAAAGAGGAGAAAGTATTTATTATTGTTAGTATTAGTATTAGTATTTTGATCTTAAATCCACAGACACAGAGTGCCTGATCAGGGATGCCAAACTAATAAGAAATCGATTCACCATCCCTTTCAGAAAAGCTCTATGTGCATTTTAATGGGAAAAATCATTTTAACACAAAGAAAGATATGAATTTGCTAGGCCACACAAACATTAAACATTCTGTGTGTTAAAGAGAAAAAAAATACAGGTTGAATTCATTAGTAAAAATTTCACAAAGATGGCAAAAACTTAGTATCCTTAATGTACGTAAAGGACATTCAGTTAAAAAACAAACTTAAAGCTCAACAGAAAAATGGCTAAGTTCTAGGCTCTAACCATCCAAAATGAAGTAATGTGGGAAGAGTTATGTGACTATGTCGAAGGTAACACAAAATATTCGAGTAATCTAGTTTATGTACAATAAAACTATATATAATTTTTAAGTCTATAAATGGTGTGATCAGGTATGATTTTATTGGCCTCAGTTTCTCCCAAGAAGATAATTTAAGGAAATACTGCATATGTTTTTTCTCTTCATTATCAAAGGAAGAGATAATCATGCCATTTAGGTTTTAATTATTAACTTTTATCTAATTCTCTACCCTTTAGCCAAGTTAATTTAAATCATCAGTATTCCTATTTAAATTATAATGATAAATGGTTTAATATGCTGCTTGGTTAGATCTCTTATTCATTTCTGTAACCTTTTACCAACAACATTTTCATGAGGCTAATTTAACCAGCAATAATGAACCTTCTTTTCTATTTTGGCTGTGAAACATGCTAAATACCAAGCTAATAAATTCAGAAGATGTAGAATATTTAACATTCTGTTAGATGCAAGAGTAATGGATGGTGGGCAAAAATGTGACTTGGTTTCAAATGTTTGTAGTTGCCTGGGTCTTGTTTCAATGGGAAGGCAGTGTTGTATTGCTGTATCTTTCATGTGAGGTCTTTACAATTTTTGTGAATATTAGTCTCACTCTCAACTTTCCCACAGATAAACTTTCATCACACACCATTCATGGGAGAAGCAATTAATAAATAGGCAATGAGAGTAAAGAAAGTTCATGATCAAAGTGGGAGTAGGAGGGGAGGTTGAAAAAATGGGGAGTCAAGTTCCTCACGTACGCTCAAATGGCAGGGAATTTAAATTCAGGACAACACAACAACAAGCAAAACAAACAGGTAATTCCAACAACTTGAGATATTTAAGTCTAGAAGGACCTGGGCAAGTAGGTCAAATCTAAGATGGATAGCAGGTGTGGTATATCAACAATGTAAGGTTTTAGGCTGGACTTCTAATATACACTTATAATAGAACTATTAGTTAAATATTCCTGCTTAATACTAATAGATGCACTGATAGATGTGTAATGCAAATAGGTTTACAATTTGTATTGTCTTTGATCCTTATCAGGAATAATACTTAAAAGGGAGATGGTGAGGAAGTAAAAGATGGTGAGAGTAAAACCCCTGACTGGTGTGGGATCCTGGGGTGGTGTACATCTCCTGCCTAAGAGAAGCCTGGCAATGTGTGGTCAGAAAAGTTTCATGTACAGTGGGGAGTGACTGGGATGAGTCCATAAACTATTGTTGAAAATTTACTACACTCCTCCAGTATGTCAAAATTTATATACAGGGATACGTAGATGAAACCTGGTGTTCACTGCTTGTTTTTTCTAAGGGATGGCATTGAAAAGACCCACATTCTGAAAGAGACTAATAACCAATATAAGGTATTTATGCATTAAAAACATTAAAATATAGGAGAACTACATAATAAAGGTGTAATAAACCAAAATAATGAAAAAGTTGTAAAACAAAGTGGGGCAGAGTAAGAAAGTATAAGTTTAAAAAAAAAAGAAAGACTTTCGTTACATTAATACATTAAAGTAGATGAAGAGAAGATAATCGGATGCACCAAAATTAGTAAACTTTTCCACTGGGATGCTTAGGGCTCTGTTTATACTATATTTTAATTTGTTACTCAGTGAACAAAAAGTTTGCAGATTAAGAGTCTTGTTTTGTATGTCAATAAGTTCTCTAGAATGCAGGGCCTGAAATCCTGCAATCCCAGGTAAGCATGAGGGAGCTAAAAAGAGAAATGCTGCAGGAAAAAACAGAAGCAGACAGAGGTGGTATGCTACTGATCTGGGCAGAATGTCACAAGAAAACATGGCTGGTTACCAAGTCATGTGGAACAACTCTAGTGACGTCAAATGGAATCTTTGCACCTTGGAACAGTTTGTTACATGGAAGAGGAGATGCCCGTTCCTTATCATCATCTATATTTTACTGGTAAAGATTCATCTGATGGGACATTAACTCCTTCATACTTATACAACTTCCGGTTGTATAATCTGTCTCTTTTGGGTAGCCACGGGGGGAGCAATATCCCAGTGGAGCCAGAACTTTCCTAGGTCTAGTCTGATAAGACACAGGTGCCAAAGCCATTCTGGATCTTTCCATGGTAGATGCTATTGGGGCATGCTAATACCTGGTCTGCATCTTGAGGGAGGATGATATAGCTGATGGCGTTAAAAGATAATGTGACAATGATGGCAATATCTTCCCCAAGAGGGAAGTTCAAGTGTAATCTTTCAAAGTGGTGACCAGTTGCAATTCCCCAAAGACTTAAAGACAGTGAGTGAACAAACTTACAATATGTAATACTCCATCTGATCCTTGGGTCCTAAATTGATATTCATCACCAATCTCTACGACTCAATCTAGATTTTCTTCATATTCCACTGGCACTTCAGCCGGTCTGGGTTGCTGCCTTGTGAGGTCACCCAGGCCTTAATCCAAAGGGATTAGGCCCTTAGTTTCCTTGCTCCTATATGCGTATGGTCACCTTTGAGTTCCAGGCATACTTCTTTTTGTTCAGATTGTGAAACAGCAGCCCTGTTTTCTCATGGTCATGTGTGTGGTAGCTCCTACTATCTTTGTTGGTTCACTGTAGTGAGGAATGCATGGTAACCAGATCACAGATGAAATCGATCATAGCTTCTAGTTAAATGGGATTGTTACTGGGTCCCCTGACAGAACTGCCAATACCCATACTCCAAGAACCAGGATTCTAACTGGCAAAGTCTAAGGTTGTAGGAAAAGGAAGCACAAATCCATAAACACAGCATTATGAGTGTAACAAAGGCCCACCCTTATTCCCAGAGCTGTGTGTTCTCGCTGTGGTGAGCACAACGTCCTCTATCAAGTGTTGGATTAGCATATAAACTTCACCCTTGAAGATGGTGCCCCAATCCTAAGGTTTCCCCTTAGCTGGGGCTCTCATGATTAATATTCCACTGTCAGGTCTTCTATCAGGTCTGTGGCTACCAGGTGGGTGGGGCATCAGTGACCACAAGCTCAATGGTGCATCTCCTTTGACGTATCAAGTGCCCTTTGATTGCAGCAATGTCATGTGGGATGCCATATCACTGGATCAAGCATTCTGTAGGCCTTCAGATGTGGGTGCCACAGTGGCACTGGGAGCAGAAAAGGCAAACACACATTCGGACTGTTTCATCTACTCAGGATGAATCGCTGCCCTCTCCAAGGTCACAGGGACCCAACTTAATAGATCGGCCACCAACTAGCTATCGCTCCCCCAAGGAATGGTACCTTATTAGTGTCCCCTGTCAGTCTAATCCTGGCATTTAGCATTTAGCAGTGCCAGTAGCTATATCAGCTTGGAGAGGAAGGCCGTGTTCTTCGGCCCACGCATAGTCCACAAGTTGGCCTCCAAGGCCTTTCTCTTTGTGGGTGTATTGTACAAACTCTGGGGTATTCAAGAAAGAAGACCGGCCAATATCCCCAGGCAGGTGATAATGTCCATCTGGTCCAGAAAGCCTCCTCGAGTATTTGCTTTCTGATGGGCATGGCTCTGAGATATAAAGGTGCTTTGTGCTCACTTCTGTAAGCTCATCCACATAGCCCTTGGCCAGACCCCTTGTATCCAATCTTCTAGTCTTATTTCTTCCAGGCCCTGAAGCCATTCACTGTGTCAATACTCCATGTACCTCTGTGCCTCAGGTCATTTGTCCCTCTAAATGAGTAACAATTATACTGTTTTGCAGACCTGCCCACTGGGTGGATTTCCTTTACTATTGACCTTCAGTTCCCCCGAACACTTCAGGCCCATCTTTATACCAGTTTGAGTTCTTCCGTCTTTCCACAAGTTAGTCATATGAAAATTCCAATGTGGTTATAGGTGTGAGATGAGAGAGAAGCACCACGCAATAGAAGTATTGCACAAAGTCCATGACTGAGACTCTGGGATCTCTCTCTCTCTCTCTCTCTCTCTCTCTCTCTCTCTCTCTCTCTCTCTCTCACACACACACACACACACACACACACACACACACGTCCCTTCCTGATCTTCTGGAGCCCAATTCCAAATGCAGCACTCCAATCTAATAGTACATTACTCCTACACTATACAATGTGATCAAGTCAATACCCAGTTCATAATGGGCAGCTCCAGTGCCAGAGAGTCACTTTGTGTCCCGTCATCAGGGGTCCAGTTTTTATTAGGATCCAGTACCTTACTAGGGTCTATCATTATTACTTTTTTAAATAAAAAGTAGTTTCCTGATGGTGGCAGGAGCCACCAGTACATTTCAGAACCCAAAAGCTCTGTACTGAAACATTCCTATTTGGATTTTTCAAAGATTCCACATGGCATTATTTCTCATCATGGATATTTTCAGCCTTACTGGATCTCTTTGGTCATGTACCCAAGGGCCTGCGACACAGTCAGGATATTTTGAAGTGTCCCTCTTGCTTGTACTGCATTTGACACACTCACTCTGCTTCTCCACTAATGGCTTAGCATATATCTACCTACCTCTATCCATCTACTTATTTCTCTATCAATCATCCATCTATCAGATGGCTAGTGGCTGGTTAAGTACTAGAGAAAAAGTCTTAATGATATGTGCATCATAAATATACTTTAAAAACAATACTTATAC
Organism: Rhinolophus sinicus; assembly: GCF_057876585.1. NCBI lineage: Eukaryota > Metazoa > Chordata > Mammalia > Chiroptera > Rhinolophidae > Rhinolophus > Rhinolophus sinicus. The sequence goes on along the minus strand of NC_142515.1, from coordinate 117,391,153 downwards.
ACATAGATGAAAAAGGTCTTTTTGTGTATGTGTTATTTTACTGATTTCCCCTATTATTTGTCATTGTACCAATGTATGTTAGAGGTAGACCAACCATATGTGCCATTTTACACCTTATTCCACTGTAATTATTAACACCTCCTCCATTCTCAAAATATCCTATTAGCTTATCCACATTACAAGATACCAGAATTAATATATCCTTTTTGATATAGATAAGGAAAATGACAACTATGAACTCACAGACTATTACAGTTGGAAGGAAGTGCGGAGAATCATTTGAAACCTCCTCTTTCACAGGTGGAAGAATGTAAATGAAACTGTTAGTCTCAGAGTCACTAGAATACCATATAGCTTTCTGACTATAATCGCCATGTCCACTCTTTCCTCACCCCATATAATTCTCCACTCTAAAAACAAAGAAACACAAAACAAAATAACAAACAACAGAGTGCCTTGTTTGTTGAAGGTACTTAATGAACATACTCGTATGTTGAGTGGGTGGGGTTTAGCACCACAGCCTATTGACTTTTAGAATTAACATTTGTGAACTTTCATGTACTGTTAACGTCAAACTTGAACAAAGGATAAATTATAATTTAGGATTTTCACTTCTGAATCTCTCAGTTTGAATGACACAGTTACTAGGTATGCAGTGCCTGGTAAACGATATTCTCGAAAATATTTTCAAGTGCATAGTGGTGTCCAGTATTACGAGACTCATAGATATGGCTCCTGTGGTCCAGTCTGCGTGTCACTGCATTTATCTTAACAGAAATCTGGCATCAGCATTATAATTAAATAGTTACACATCTTTACTAAGACTTTGGTGTGAATGGCCAAGTAGATGAGTTGGAGAAATGCATTTTTAATCCACAGAACAATAATTTAAAAATAGCCCTTCTCTATCTATAAATATTCTCATTTATTCACAGGAACAACAGCTTCTGCTTTCAAAAGATGTTTCCTGCAATTGCTACCTGATAACAGTAAAAACAGAAATTTCTTTCTGAAAAATTCACTGCCCTGCTAAACACATAAATCTCTTACGAATTCATTGCTTTACTCTCACAGGAGTTCTATCTCTAAAACAAATCTTCTAGCCTGTCTCCAACTCCTAATTTTCCAAGAGTCCAACAGACAGACATAGGAAGTTGGGAAGAACAGACTGAATATTCAAATTTTTGAGTTAGGCCTCTTACACGTTAAACATTTTTTGGCACTTACTGCCAGCTATCCCCTTTTGCTCTGCTACCTACAAAAATAAAAGGCAAATTATATAAAATAAATCACAGAGGAGACAAATTGCTAAGGTCTACTTGAGAAATAGCTAATGCTCTATGGATCTTGGCATTCCACCCATTAAGTAGGACATTCTTACTAATACTTGATGAAGTAATCTTATGGCATATTTTTAGTCTATATGACTTGTTTTGTCTTACCTTGTTTAACTATTTCAAAACTAGATGTTTTTCTCTTCAGTAAAATTACAAGTTATTGGAGGTCATTACGATCCTCTGAACCTTCCATAACACAAAACACACTACTAAGTATATGACAAGTTGGAAACATAGACTATGGAATAACATAAAGATAAAATGAGATTAAAAAGAAAACATAAAAAATGCTGTGTGAAGAATGAAGAGAACTAATTGAACACAAAACGGGTCATAGGGAAACTGGAAAATAAATAGCCAAACCTGCTTTAAAATGTTTACGTATATTACGTAAGACATTAGCAAGAATATTAAATAGATAAATTGTTTTTTAACTGTGTTCCTTACACCCTTGGGGGTGTTGTGGCTAGAGGGACAGGGGAGGGTGTTGTACAAAAGGGAATTCTAGTAATGGACAGGCATTGGGCCTTTTTCCTTATATGCGACACCCACCAGACCCACCAGCTCCAACTGAATCTCTTTGATTAATATTGGAATTCCATCACAGTTCTGTTCATTAAAAAAAGAAAAAAAAGTTCCTGCTGAAAAGACATAAAATTAGGCTCAAAACTACCAAAATAGAACATAGCAAAAAAGAAGAGAAAGTTTAGCTTCTGTTTAAAGCTTCTATTTAAAACATAGTTTTAAAGTCTACTGATGATGTATTCAAGGGGGGAATTCCAACATGGGAAAAATTTGCTCTGAGCCTGTGAGAGAGACTTGTGTTATTCACATTTTTGTCCTACCACAGTCCTTAGTTGATGGGAAGTGTTCAATATAGGCTGCTGACTGAATGAATGAAAGATTTTCTTGGAGAGTATTGTGTGGAGATTTTCTTGAAATTTAACATAGAGTCAGAATATAAACTAAACCCAAAGTAGAATGCTGAGCTCTGCCCTAGTTAAAATGGACAGATACAATAGATAAAGGAGCCATTGTTGAGTCCTCTAATCTTGTATGATGTAGGAATGTAACCCTGGATTGGTCAAGTATTTTTTAGGGATAGAGAAAGATTTGAAAATATATCTTCACATGAAATTTCTTACTGTGATGGTTGATTTTATGTGTCAACTTGACCACAGGTTGTTCAGACATTTGGTCAAATGTTATTGTAGATTTCTATGCGGGTGTTTCTAGATAAAATCAACATTTGAATTGGCTGAGTAAAGCTGATTGACCTCCTTTCTTTGGGTGGGCCTCATGCAAATCAGTTGAAAGCCTGAACAGAGCAAAAAGGCTGACCCTCTCTCAATTAATAGAGAATCCTGCCTGTCAATCTGCCATACTGACTTTGAACTCAGACATTGAATTTTTTCCTGCCTTCGGACTCGAACTGAAACACTGGCTTTTCCTGGGTCTCAAATCTGCTTACCTTTGGACTAGGGCTATAGCATCAGCTCTCATGGGTCTCTAACTTGCCAGCTCACCTTGAAGATCTTAGAACTTGTCAGCCATCATAATTTCTCTCTCTCTCTCTCTCTCTCTCTCTCTCTCTCTCTCTTTCTCTCTCTCTCTCTCTCTCTCTCTCTACACACACACACACACACACACACACACACACACACACACACAATCACATCTTACTGGTTCTGTTTCTCTGGGGAACCCTAATATGCAACTATAGGCAGCAATTCCATCACAAAAATTTCTCTCTGCTTGGTGCAAAAGAATTTGGGAGGTGAATTGAGACGAAAACATCTAGAGGATCATGTAGGTGCTTTCATGGCTTTTTATTCCTCTCACCACATTTTACAAATACTCCATAGACTTTTTCCAAAAGAAAAATGACTATAGAGATGCTTAGCTTGTCTAAGGGACATGAACAAGAAATCTCTCTAGTTCTGAGGCCAAAGTTCCACATCTGAGCACCTATTTTAATATAAGTCTGAACCCAGAATGGTAAGCTTTAAAAACTTGGGTATGTAAATTCAAGAATTCCTGAAATTATTAAAATTTTTGTAACAAAGAATGCCTGAATATATAATAGTTAATTCTTTCACAAGAATTTTGTAAGACCAACTACTCTGATGAAAGCTTAGATACAAAAGGATAAGATAAGAGTAATAAAGACATTAAAATGTTATTTTGTAGAATAAAAATAACTATACAATTTAAATAGAACCTTTTGGTAGCTATCACAATCTAAAACTTCACATGGGTATACATGGATGGAAAGTTTAATAGCCAAGCTGCTTTCATTCATTATGCAAAATTAGACATTAAGTCAAGCCCAAAAGAAGTCATAAAAAAGTACCCATTAGGGAAAAAAAAAATACTAAATAGTCAATGAAGAATAGACTACATAAATGACTTGTGGGTGGCTTCAATTTCATAAAGTGACTGGGTGACACCATAAAACTGAACAAAGTTCAACTTGATGTCAGATCTCGTAGTATTTTCAACCCACCATTCAAACTGTCTGTGCTTTCACCCATACAGGAATAAAAATGACATCCATAAATCACAGCCTTTTTTTTATTAAAGAAATGCATTTTTGAAAATGACAATGTGCTTAATGTTGCAATCCACGAGCCACAATTTCACTGAAAAATGACTGGATATTCTGAGTAGTAATTCACTCTGATTTTCACTTGGCATTAAAATAAGTGAATTTTGTAGTACAACACACTTAAGGAGGTTTCAAGTTCTATGCTAAGACTAAGAATTGGAGAACAGTATGTACAGGATTTAGTTGCAATCACAGAATCTGTTTGCATCTGACAAACAGCCAAATTCTATAATTTAATTTTAGGTAACTGCATTAGAAACAAAATGAGGAATCATAAGCAGGTCTTATTCCATCCTAAGAGTCTATTTGCTTTTCCTGATAAAGGTGATTTGGTGTTTATTTACTTCTAACTAATGTCTTATTTATCCTTTGGAGTTTGTTTTAAAGTTATCAGATATGGACAACATCTATCTTTTTAAATCGTCAAGCTCAGTGTTCCACTTACGTTTAAAATGGTGGCATGTTATATGAAGTTTCTCCTAAGCCCACATACATTGATCACCTGCCTTTTTATCCTAGGTCGCCATGATTACTAACCCCTGACGAAGGGCTGGTGGAGCACGAAAGTGTGCGAGCACACTCATTCCTTTTCATTATTCCTGTCCATACTTTTAGACGTTGCAAACATTTCTGGGTATTTTCTCTTCCAATGCTCACCCCTGGACCTGCAGTGAGAATGTCACCGAGTTATACTTCGTAAGTAGATGGAGTTTAGGACGCGCCCCAAATGCTTGGCCGTAGGGCTCTCTGGTGGTCAGCATAAGACTTTCCGGGTGATCAAGGTTACTTTTGTATAGAATGTATCTCTTTTTTATTTACAAAACTATCCTCAGAGATAATTGTTCAGAGCTGGACCAAGCAAAATTAAAAATTCCGTTGCACCAGGCACATTTCAAGTGCACAATAGCCACAAAGCTCTCATATTAGACAGTGCAGTTTAGAAGATTTCCATCATTATGGAAAGTTCTATTGAATAACATTGCTCTGGACAAGTGAGAAGAATATAATTGAGAAGTAGGGTGACTTGTTTAATGCTATATTACTAGCTAGTAAGTAGCGGAATCTAGACTCACATTCAGGTGATGTGACTACAAATCTTATTCTCTTTTTTATTTTAATTCCTGATGAGTATAGTTTCTTCAAAGATAAGGTAGTATTCTTGAATAGGAGGACAAGACTAGAATCTGACCTGAGGGAGTCATCTGAATGTACCTTCCACCGAGGTCAACAGAGAGCTGGTTCAAATATTTGGCTCAAGTATACCCTTACCAGACAGTCTTGGCTATCGTAACTGCTGGAATGTCAAGCAACAAAATAAAATTCTCATTTATTATCTAGTCACTTAATGAATGTGAATGCAGGCGTATCATGCTGCCTTATGCCCAGCACTGGAGTAAGAACTTTGAGAACATTCAATCATTCACTGTGTACAACAGCCCACTGAAGTAGCTGTCGTTATTATTATCATCCTTATTTTACAAATGATGAAACTGAAACTCAGAGAAGATAGTAATCTATCCAAGAGCACCCAGATAGTGAGTAACAGAGTTGGGATAAGCCTAAGGGGTTTGTGTTTGGTGTCATGCTTTAAACTACTACACTAGATGGACTCGCCATTAGAAATATAACACAATCTCACTCCCACTAGAAATCACAGCACAGAACATATATGTTGATACTATCCACTTGGGAAGAAAAAAACAAAAGTTCTTCTATCTTTTGCCTATAAGGGTAAACTAGAAAGGTGGATGTCAGCCTTCTCATTGTCCATATTAAATTCCAATGGGCAGGGAGAAAGGACAGTTGTATGTTACTATATCTCTCTCTTTTTTTTTTTTTTTTTTTCAATTTATAGATGTCACTAATGGTTATCTTAGATCAGTGCTGGTCAAAGAGCTCTCTGTACTGATGGAAATGTTCTGGAGTCATGCTATTTAATATGATGGCTACTAGCCATATAGGGCTATTGAGCACTTAAAATGTGACTAAGGTGACTGAGGAACTAACTTTTTAATTTCATTGAATTTGAACGAATTTTAACCTAAATCTAAAGAGTCACATGGGGCAAATAGCTAATGTACTGGATAACACAGACCTAGATGGTTCCACTAAAAGTCAAAGAGGGCTCCTTTGTCTTCTAAACCTGCGACTTTCCCACTATTTCATGTACCAATTAATGAAACTTATCTCCTTAGTTACGCACGTCAGAATGCTTCTCATCCTGAGCACTTTACTTCCAGATGGAATCCATCCCCAAGTCCTGTTGATTTTAGCTCCTTAAAAAATCTCAAATGTATGTACATTTCTCTATTTCCCACCACCACCACCAACCTGGTCTAAGCCACCATCATCATTTGCCTAGGCAACTACAATATCTCCTAAATTGTTTTATCTTTCCACACTTGCCTCCCTTTTTCTAAATGTAATCATGCCATCCTCTACTCACAATTCCAGTTGTTCTTAGGAAAGGATTTTATTACTGAGTGCTTATTACATGCCATGTGTTATGCGAGAGTCTAGGAAGAGTACAACAACAGCAAAAGACAATTGACAAGTTTGGCTCAGAAGGCCCTAACCAATCTGAAGCCTATCATTCCAAAATCACTCTCAGCACCAAACACTTGGTGGGAGAAGACATGCCTAGTCTGCTTTTCTGGCTGCCTAGAATTTGTGGGACCATATAGTAGGGTTGCATACTTATGAGGTGTGCTAGGTTTGTAAGCTAAAGGAGGTTAAAATGAATTATAGACCTTTTTGTCTGAAACACTGTCAACATTCAGCTAAGATGAACAACAACAACAATAACAGCTGTGATATGTCGAGTGTCTCCTGTTTATATGATTCTTTACATAAATGGTAAGAGAGGTTTCCACATATAAAAGGCCTATGCATGTATGCACCAGGTGTTTTCATCATTAGCTCACACTAACCATATGCGTGTATTAGTTAATCCCTTCTTTACAGCTGAGGAAACTGAAGATTAAAACACTTAAATTGTGCCATGTCACATAGGTATTAAGTGGAGTTGGGGGAGCCAGGTTTCAAACCCAGAGTTGCACTTACACACACACACACACACACACACACACACACACCCCTCAAGACAAAACCCTATTGTCATCTTAGAGTCTTCTGATTGTTCATTTAAATACTATAATAGCCCTGCAGGATAAATGATAATGTTATTACCTAAAAAAGTAAATATATATTTATATATATGTATATATATTGAAATTGAGTGATTACATAATTTTAAAAAAATTACCAGTATATATCAAGTGGCAGATACAGTTTCTGAACACAGGTCAATAATTATTCCAGTCCTGTGATTTTAGCATTACAACACACTCTCCCTTAGTCAATTCATTTTAAACAAGAATCTTGGCACAATAGGAAAAAAAATGTGCTTCTGGATGAGTTTTGCCTTATTTGTTCCTGTGGGGATATTGTAATACCCAAACAGCAAAATCAAACACATATTTCTATCACCAGCTTGGTGATACTAAGCGCTCGACAGGACCTCTCATTAAATGAGACCAAGAATCCATAATGATGGACTTAATGGCACACAGCATCTGCCCTCAGCGCTAGGAGTTGGTAGGGCAAATGCGCTTCCCATGATAAATAGCATGCCATGCCGTCCTCCAACTGTGCATCAACATTGTATGAAGAAAAATGCACAGAAGAAATAACACCAATCAGGTATGAATCAACAGTGGCGTCCTGATGTGATCTTGTTATGTATCCTTTTTGGATCTCTAGGACTTAAGATTTTTCTCAGATAGAGCAAGCACGAGAGATAGAGAAAGAAACACAAAGAGAAATAAAGTGGAAGAGACACAACGTTATAAAAACATCTATGAGATTCATCAGTTTGAGGTTCATTTGATATATAAAATGCCTAAATAGAATAGCTGGCTCCCTATTACTTTTCCCCACTAATCAAGGTTTCTTTAAGGTCAGTAAAGATTTTCAGTGAGCCTTTATTTTATCTAAGTATGGGAATGCTGATAGAGATCTCAAAAAGCATGTGTTTCCGCCATGCCAAAATAAACAAGGCAGAAGATGAGGCTGGAAAAGTAGGTCTACTTGCCTTGTAGCCCATGAGACACGGAAATCTTGTCTGGTAATACATAGTTTGAAAACAGAACATAAATTATATTTCAGAATGTCAAAACATATTAAATGGACCGGCTGGGTCACAATATTGTAAAATCCTACTGTATATCTTTTTTTGTATAATGAGGATGTTTTTGAAATAGAATTTACCTGAATATATTCTACTCTTTTAGTTTATAATTCTTAATCCATACTTTTAACATTTTTAAAAAGGCACTCTTGTGGTATTATCAGTTTGAAATAAAATGAACCCATTTTTTTAATGAAAGTCACGAAATGCTTTAAGGTACAAGATCAGAAAATTAAGTATCTTCTGCATTTTTCTCAAAGTAGATATAGTGGTTAGAAAAGCAAGTTAACAGTATATGATACTATTAAAGTGAACACGTAGAAGCTGTTTCTGAAACATAGATCTCCGGGCAGCAACTAGACTTTCAACCTGGGATTTCAAAATATCTTACTGACCGTCTTTTTCTTAGATAAGAATACACTGCGTTCAAGAAATAGATTGATATATAGACATGTTTATCATAGTTCTACAATACAGTTCTAAAATATAGAAAACAGAATATTTGAACTATATAGTGTTCAACAAGTGTCTGTCTTCAAGTATTTTATCACCACAAATTTAGTATATGCACAACATTTACAAATACGAACATCGAAGACAAAGTGTGTACATTCTATCAAAGAAGTGGTAATAAAACTTTTATTTAAAGTTCATATGTCCCAAACTCTATCACATTTTCTCTACTGAAGTATTTTGGTTCAGATTTTTTATATTTTATTTACAAGATTGTTTCTCTGCATGATAAACACAAATATATATATAGAGAGAGATAGATAGATAGATATATCTATATATATATCTATATATATTATAAATATATATAATACATATATACATATATTATATATACATATATTATATATATACATATATACAAATATATATATACATATATATATATTATAAAACCTAAGAAAACCTTCAAGTTAATTGTTATAAAATATTCTTATCTTTTCTTCTAAACTACCAACGCTATGCCACGGAGTTTCTCTCTTTCCCCAACCTTGGGTTCACTGAAGAAAAATATGTATAGGAAAGAAATGAAGAAAGAAAAAAAGATAAAAATACATCATATAAATCAAACTAATGTTTTCCCGGGGAGTTTTATTGACCATGAGGTTCATTTTCCCTGAAATATTTCATTTCTTTAAAACTTTTTGTACCATTATAGGTTTTCAAACATCATTTTATAGTGTAGACATGTATGCCTTTTTGATAAAGCCAAATGCTGTACGGCCACCAGAACCTCCCTTCTAAACATATATGTGTGCACACTGTGATTTAATACCGTGTTTGTAGTTGTCACGGAGCTTCAAGGCTATGGGTATAATCATTTTACCTAATAACTAACATATTTCAATGTAAACTGAGCATAGCAGAACTTCGTAGTAGTACAAAAGCTGAAGAAAATTCTCAACATAAACAAAATATGTGGCAACACTAAAACAAACTATAAAAATTTTATAGGTTGTAGTCTGGCAAGACCTACATAACTTGTCTGCATGCAACCCAAGTTGAAGAATTGCAAAGCCTGAAGTATTATAAACACAGGCAAAGATACACATACACACAGTCACACACACACACCCCTTCTATGTATTTAGGAACTCTCAGCTGTCCTCAACATGTCACTCCCCCTTTCCTTCCATTATAATAACTCCATAATAAACCAGTCCCCATTTCCCCATCCTTCAAGTATGCTAGATCAAATAATTGGTCTGCTTTCCAATGCTAAATCCCCTATGCATGATGACTGTGGAGTAATTCGGTAAAATTTTCAGAAGCAAGGTGCTATACTGAGGACTTTGTAAGCCGAACCTCTCCCTCTTCCCTTCCCAACACATAATTCTAGTATAGTTCTCAAGATGTTAAATAACAAGACTGTCTCCAGAAAGCTCCTACTGGAAATCTGCATTTTATAACATTTTCAATCAAATTGTGGGAATCTGTAAGTGAGCCCTGGATTTTGAGGAAGTAAGGCCATAGCAGAAAAGTCATCAGTAGACTGTTGTGTCACAGGCTAGAAATAATGGTGGCCGGGATTAGAGTAGATGGAATGAAAATGTGAAAAACAAATGAGTTAGAGAGAAAGTGTGGGGTTGGGAAGGAGGCTGTGGGAAGTTACATACTTTCTGGGATTTGAATAAGACTAGGGTTAAAAGATGCTGAAAAAAAGAACTTTAGAGTACAGATCTGTCCAAGTTTTCCACTCAACCAAGAAAAAAACCGTTTCAAGTCCTTTTGCAGGACAATGTCCTGTTCTTATAATCTTAACTTATATTACTGTGTTTCCCCGAAAATAAGACCTAGCCAGACAATCAGCTCTAAAGCATCTTTTGGAGCAAAAATTAATATAAGACCCGGTCTTATTTTAATATAATATAGGACCGAGTCTCATATAATATAATATAATATAATATAATATAATATAATATAATATAATATAATATAATATAATATAATACTGGGTCTTATATTAATTTCTGCTCCAAAAGACGCATTAGAGTTGATTGTCCAGCTAGGTCTTATTTTTGGGGAAACACAATATGTTATATCATGTGAATTTTATATTATAATTTAGTTTTATATGATATTAATTTATATTACATTATAAAAATAATTCTTAAATTATTTTTTCAGTTGGATGGCATATATATCTTCAAGTAGATTTTCTAAGAAAGTTTTGTGGGTGACATTTTCTGAGCTCCTGCATATTTAAATATGTAGTTTCCATTGCCTTCATTCATAAAATATTCATAACCTGACCCTATATAATAAAGTAGGGTCACAGCCTTTACCTCTCAAAAATCAGCAGATGTTATTCAATGGGCTTCTGCAGACAAGTGAATGATTAGCCTGATTTTAGCATACAAAAGAAAAAAAAACTGCATAAGTTTTCACTATTTTTGTTTCTTTGTTTTCTTCTGCAAACTTTTTGCACTAATTATTCTTCCCCAAGAACACTTAAAATCATTTGGTAGTTTCTAACTCTGTGTCCTGCACATGTAACATCTCTCACCGTTTTAAACTTTTTTCACCTGTTTGGCATTTGAGAAGAGCTCATCATGTTTTATGTTCCACACTACTGATACTATTTTCAGTGCCATATCTGTTCTCTTCTGCTGCCTCTGTGGATTTAATTTGGCTGCTGCAATTTAAAGTTTCATTATTCCCTCCGTTATCCTTTTCTTCTTGGCATTTTCCCTAAAGGATGATGGTTCTTTTCTTTGACTTTCTGATTCTGTTTCATAACAACCACACCTTCATATGCTCTACTGAGATGGCTAGTCAATTCTCCTATAATATTTTTCTATTTCCCTTTTGGGTCTTCAGTGTGATTTTTTTCTCCTTTTCTTCATAACATTTTAAGGATTCATTGTTAAATTTTTTTAAAAACATTCTAATGATGGGACATTTACACAGAAAAGGAGTTGGAGAAACCAAAAGGTGTATGTAACAGGATGGTCATTACAGAGCTTAGCCAATTTTCAGAATCTATCAGGTTTTTATATAGCTTAGTTACATAAGATTGAAATAGGATTTTCTCCCCTGAACAATTCTCAGTGCATACTGATGACAGTTTCTAGTTTTGTCCCTTGCAAGGGAACTTTCCATTTGAAGGCACTGTTCCTTTGTCTCCATCAAAACTTCCCCTTCCATGTGAGTTTGCTTTTTTTTTTTTTTTTTTTTTTTTTGCTGCGAATACATAGGAAAATAGAGATACAGAGAAGAGAAAGGCAAGAGAACAGGATGGGTGGACGCCACTATTAACACAAGATGGGTGTTAAAAAAAATAGTAAAACAGTAATTACAGAGGATATACATACGTACAAAAATGCAATGGTTTAATGGCTGCTTTTTCCTTATTCCCTCCTCATCATTTCCCCCCTGGTATTTACTATCAGAGAATGGACAGACAAGAGATGTGAATGGGAGTGGGAGTGGAGGCAGGGGTGCAGGAGAGCACAGGGAGGCCTCAGAAGTGGTAGACATGCGCAAGTCAGCTGCCTTGCCTTGAGGGGGTTCCTAAACTGATGACCAAAGACAGATTGGGGCAGCAATAGGGGTCTTTCTCTTCACTTTCTTTCTCATGAGCTTGCTGTATTTTTAGATGAAATAGCATTAGTGGTCCATTAACTACGATTTTCAATCCCAAAACAATAGCCTAATGGTTAGCCATTGGGTTCTGTAGCATACCATAGTATGACGTTAATCGAGTTCAGATAATAGGAAACATCATTTTCCATTTTCTGGGTCTTGATAGATATTTTAGTGGGGAATTTAGAACGGCTAAATTAGATGTAGCTTTCAGGTGTCATTTTATAGGGTAAGGCTGAGCCCTAACTTCTTACATCTGCAACTCCTCTTCGGTGGTTCTCAGCTGAAAAAAAGGGGCGAGGTTCTGCCTGACACCTCTAACTTAGGCTTGTCTCCTGGGAGCCCTTCCTTGTCCTATAACTGCTGCGGGGAACAATTGTTCTTCCCATATGAATTTCCGTATGTTCACATTTCTGTATGAAATGTGACCTTTATGGGACTCTAGTAGGAGTGGTTCTTAGTGTCCAAACGTCAGAATACAATGGTGAAAATGATCATTCTTTTATGACTCAGGAGATCCAAACTCCATGCTCCTCTAGTCTAACGCATGCGCCTGCTTACCCTCCCTGGGAATTTGTTTTGCTTATCACCTACTCTTTGTACTAGTTCTAAGTGGGGACAGTACTGAATAACTTGGCTTACATTAATTCCTTCTTGCAGCAGGCGCTTTTAAGTAGCCTGTTTAGGTTCCTGTGCATCTTATAGCTTCTCTTGGTCTGAGTCAATACCTGTTGTCTGCTTTCTGTGGCCTGGTTATCCTCAATCTGCTACTCTCAAATATCCACTTTCTTGTCCCTCTTTCCAACTTTAGTTCCCTAGATCCAGGTTGTTTTATTATAATCCAGTTTTCTGTCTGATTTTCCCTAAAATCCAGCTTCTGTTTTCTTTTTCTTTTCTCCTCATTTGGATATATACTATTTTGGCAGGCATTCCTACCTAACAAATACGGTCACGCACGGCTAACTACAGGAATACATTCTGAGAAATATGTCATTAGGTGATTTTGTCATTGAGTGAACATCATAGAGCGCACGTACACAGACCTAGATGGTACAGCCTACTACACACCCGGCCATATGGCCTGGACTATTGCTCCTAGGCTACAAGCCTGTACAGCACGTTACTGCACAAAACAACATGAGATTAAATCAAGCACAAGAGAAAATGATGCAATCAATAGGTGCGGCAAACACAAGATATATGGGCTGCTGTTGGCAAAGCCCGGCTTCTGTTTTATAGCAAACTTTTTTAAAAAGGAAGTACACTCTAAAATAACAATAAAAGTACAGTATAGTAAATACACAAATTAGTAACATATTTGTTTATTATCATTACCAAGTATTAAGGACTGTACGTGATTGTAAGTGATACACTTTTATAGGATGGGCAGAACAGTAGTTTTATTTACACCAGTGTCACCACAAACACGTGAGCAATGCTTTATGTTGCTATGAGTTCCTGGCTGCTATGACATCAGTAGGCAATAGAAATTTTTCAGCTCCATTATAATTTTATGGGACCACAATTGCATATGCAGTCTGTCATTGACCAAAATGTTGTTAAGAGGCTTATAATTGTATTGTCCACGCTGCCAGTTTGCCCTGCCCTGTCCATGGTGGGCTCACTGGTTTGGGTCAATGTGGCATTCCTGGGGACAGCAGAGTCTACCAAAGGGGCACAACACTAGTAAGTACTTTAGCGTACTAATGTGAGTCTAAGGCAGAAATCCAAATTTTGGACATTTCACACTCTGTTGTATATTGCAGTAATTACAAAATGTTAACTATTAACAAGATTTGTTAATTGTCTGAGATTTAGGGCCTTAACAGTGTCCAGCGTAATGTAGAATCCAGCACTTTTAAAGTCACTGGAGGTGTATAAGGCAGAGAAACAAATCGTTCGATTAGTTGTGGCTCAGAGAAATTCTCATCAACAACCAGTTCTCACATGCTTCTGCTTTACTATAAAAGTGGATTTAATTTTGATGCATGACAATATTGTCCATTCACATAGCATACTTTATAAATCATCTCAAAGAGTTTTCAGACCACTAAGTTAACTATCTGAGAGTCTTGTTACAGATGAGTGGTCCAAAGAAGAGCCAAGTAGGAATTTCTTACAGAAATGACAACCAAAATCAGATGATGTAAAGACACACAGACACAAGGTCAAATCTCAGGTTATTGGCTATACGCCAAGTTTTTCAATAGAAATATAAAGCAAGCCACAAAGGAGTCACACATGCAATTAAAATTTTTCTAGTAGTCATATTTAAAGAGAAAAAAAAAAGCAGCAGAAATTAATAATATTTTTCATTTAATCCCAACTATAAAATCAGTCTTTTTTTATCGTTGTTGTTTATGTACTAATAATTCAAAATCTGATGTGTATTTTACATTTACAGAACATCTCCAATTAGACTAGTTATATTTTAAGTGATTAATAGCCACACAGGGCTAATGGCCTCCATACTGGACAGTGCAGATCTAAAATTTTATGCTATCATCATACTTTAAGAAAAAAGATGTTTTATAGAAGAAAATAAATAATGTGAGAGACAATCATAAATTATGTTCTCTTACCTACACAAATCTTCTTTTATGTGAAGAGAGATCAATTCCTTAGGAATATGAAAAGAAAGTATGCTCTCGGACATCTGCTCCCGGATTCGCATCCACTTATTGTCAGATGTGGGAAATCTATATAATTTACACACTGGGTTCTTCAACACTGAGGAAAAAGGGAAAAATAAAAGCTTAATGGTTAAATGATAAAGAAACGCACATTAGGTGAAGGTCAATTAACAAAATCATTAATCAGGGTACCATTCTAATTATTTAATCAAAATTTGTTTTTTATCATAAGCTATTAGTGTATTTGAATTTCTAAAAATTTTGTTCTTACATCTTATTTTGTCAGTAGTTTCTGGGACATATAGTCTTTATTAAATTAAAAATGACACATCAAATTCTAATTCATAAATGTGGCTGGCTACTGTGGTTCTTTAACTTACCACCTATTAATTCCTTTCTCGTCTAAAGATTTTCTTAAAGCATATATACTTATAAATATAGATGAAAATATAGGCATTGATACATAACACACACTTTGAAAAATTATATTTCTGAATTTCTTCTCATCACTCTTAGTTAACTTATAGTAGGTGACAAGTGATAAATTATTTCAGAGGTTTTAAATGGTCCTACTACTAAAAGTTATTTATTTCTTAAATGTCAGAAAAGTTTATTCCTTGGCTTATGATCTATTACAATTCAATATCATACATACAGTGGTGCCAATGAGCCAATAACACATTTTCTTGAAACCACATATTATCAGAAGAAAGACAGGGAGACTATAAACAAACTGTGCATTTAGGGTGGGTGGACAGTGATTCGGAGAGAAGCAATAAGGCCACACCATGAAGGGCTTTCAAGAGTTAAACAGAAAGTATAGGGCCAGATATTAAAATAATACTTGATACCTTTTTTTGTGAGGAAAACACTTTTACCATATTTCCAAGCCATGTATTTCAGGGTAGAATTTTATTTCCATTGTTATTAGGCTCTCATAGACCAAAGCTTAATGGGAAAAATATATCAGATCAATCACCAATCAAGTATCTAAGACTATTTGGCTCCAGTTTACCAAGAAAGCCGAATAAAAACAGAATTTGCTATTGAAGTGGATGTAAGCTTGAAATAATACTGAGCATGGGTGTGGGTCCATGTCTCCCCAATGTATAAGGTAAAATGCCTTTCAAAATGTTAGGGTTCTATAAGACTGTATCTCATTCACTACGTGGGTAAACATATAATATTTTTCTGAACGTTAAAATGAGGATCCGTTTACCCACTCCTCTGTAACCATTCATTCTTTGAGGTACAGTTTATAAATTATTATCAGAATTGATATTACATTGGAAATCTTGATTTCAAAGATTCCACTCTTCAACAACCAGATTCAAAGCTTCCAGTGCACTTACCTACCCCATGCTAAGAAGTAGCCAGTGTTCACTTTTCAAAAGCACCAAAAGAAACCAGAAAACAGTAGAATATACTGACAGACAGTATTTAAAATCTAGAGTTGTGTGTCCAATGAGATTATATTATTAACATAAATATGATCTTTAAGTTTTGTCAATTAGATTATATCACAGATCCAAATATAAAATTAACTATATGTAGTTTCTTTTTTATTGAGGTATAATAGTCATATAACATTATATTTCAGGCATATAATGTGATGACTCGACATTTTATATATTATTAAATGATTACCACAGTAAGTGGTGTATATATATATATATATATATATATATATATATATAATATATAATTATATATTATATATATTATTCATTATATATTAAATTATATAATATACATTATATAAATAATGTATATAAATAATATATTTAATAAATATATATAATATATTTATATATTATATATATATATTACATATAATAGGCCTCATCTGTCACCACACATAGTTGCACATTATTTTTCTTGTGATGAGAACACTCAAGATCTATTCTTTTAGTAACTTTCAGATATGCAATACAGTATTATTAATCAGAGTCACCATGTTATATATTATACCCGCATGACTTATTTATTTTATAATTGGATATTTGTAGTTTTTGACTCCCTTCACCCATTTCACTCCCCTACCCCTGCCTCTGGCAACCACCAACCTGCTCTCTGTATCTATGAGTTTGGCATTTTTCTTTCTTTCTTTCTTTCTTTCTTTCTTTCTTTCTTTCTTTCTTTCTTTCTTTCTTTCTTTCTCTCTCTCTCTCTCTCTCTCTCTCTCTCTCTCTCTCTCTCTCCCTCTCTCTCTCTCTCTCCCCCTCCCTCCCTCCCTCCCTCCCTCCCTCCCTCCCTCCCTCCTTCCTTCCTTCCTTTTCACATATAAGTCAGTCCACATGGTGTCTTTCTCTGTCTAACATATTTCACTTAGCATAATGCCCTCAAGGTCCGTCCATGTTGTTACAAATGGTAAGATTTTATTTTTTTAATAACTGAATAATATTCCATATATATTATATATAATACTATATATTATATATATGACATATATATTTATATATATCACATCGTCTTTATCCATTCATTCATTGATGGGCACTTAAGTTGTTTCCATGTCTTGGCCATTGAAAATAATACCGCAATGAACATGGAGGTGTATATATATTTTTGAAGTAGTGTTTTCATTTTCTTTGCATAAATACTCAGAAGTGAAATTGCTGATTTACATAGTTCTATTTTTAATTATTTTGAGGAACTTTCATGCTGTTTTCCATAACAGCTATACCAATTTACATTTCCAACAACAGTGCACAAGGGTTCCCTTTCCTCCACATCCTGGCCAAGACTTGCTATTTCTTGTCCTTTTGCTAATAGCCACGCTAGTAGGTGTGAGGAGATATCTCACTGTGGTTTTGATTTGCATCTCCCTGATTATTAGTCATGTTGAGCATATTTGCATGTACCCGTTGGCCATCTGTATGTTTTCTTTGGGAAAAAATGTCTATTCAGAGCCTCTACCATTTTTTTTTTAAACTGGATTATTTATTTCTTTTGCTATTGAGTTATATGAGTTCTTTATACATTTTGGATAGTAGGCCTTATCAGATGTATTTTCTTTCATCTGTAATATAAGAATTTACAGATAGCCAGTGAAAGAAACACGGTATTTCATTCATTTTTAATGTGACAATGTTTGAAAGATATAAAGAATTTTTCTATACCCTCTATTGTCATAACTCTAGAGTCAGAGAAAAAAAAAAGTATGTGTTGAATTCAATATAGTGTCAGTCAGGTTAAACCATTCATAAACTCTCATGAATTCTAATATAGTTAACATGATCAGGAATATAAATGTATCCTTTTGTAGTAAGACAAAAAAAAAAATCTCCAAAATGTCCTTAGTAACCTAAATAAATATTCAATTACTTGGTTTATCGCTACTCAGTATATGCGCGCTGCCTTTTAACCTTTTTTTTTTTTTTAAATACATAGAATCTTTGTACCTTTCAAACCATGGTTTAAATCCTTGGATTTTTCTTGTCTTTTTAAAAACAATAATAATTTTTTAGAAAATCTGTATTTTTGAATTAAGTTACAAATTACAAAATTCTTAATTTTCTGTTATCACAGAACTAGTCCTTCAACTTTTGGTTTTATTGTTTTCATTTTAATGTTTTTCAATGCATTCTAAATATAAACTTTTTTTTTTTAGCAGAAATCAAGGGCAGTTCGATTAATGAGCTCCAGAACTTTCCTCTGACCACCCCACCATACACAACATCCAAGGATTCTATGAGAATACTGCTGTTTTTAAGGGAAACAATTGGAACAAATAATTTTAAAAATCAGACAACTTGATCATCCAAAAAAAAAAAAAAAATCCCCAATAATGTCTTCTATCTAACTTTCATGATACAATTCTGATCTTTTAAAACTCATAGGTCTCTAAACATTAGTACTAAATCATGTATGAGTGTATTTATCAGGATCTCAATGTAGATACAGAGAGATCCACTTTGCAACCTAATTTGATCCAGCAGGATTCTTACTCTGTATCCTAAAGTACCATATATTGGAGTATAATTTTAAAAATGAAAAACAAATATGGTCTGACTTTTAACTACCATGTAAATTTGTTGCACTGTTTACAAAAATGACCAGATAAGATGTTCTCAACTCAAAATTCTTGCCGGATTAATAGTGGGGAGATTTTGTCAATCTCACATAAAAGAAATGCATGGTACTCATGCATCAAATATTGAACAATGGACCATAAATGATGAATATTTTTGTCAATTTTTTAATGCTTCTCCCTTATAGCAGAGATAAAATTTTGACAGTTCTGCACATACACTTCAGCTGTGCAAATGAATCTGTCACTTTAAGCTCTGCCTCTCCACTGATGCCAAATTTTTCTTCATATAAGAGACGCATTTCTGACCACACAATAGTTTCAACTCAGCAACAATAACTATCTAACATCTATTACAAGTTCCTTTTAAGGACAGACTTGTGTTTATTCTCTTCATTTTTTTTCCCACTGTTTTTGCCAAAACAATTATTAAAAATATCACGTAACAGATTCTACCAAGAGAAAAGTAGTGGAGATATTTTGGACCACATCGTGGTCTTGTGATGACTTAACAAGGGTAAAGTTCTAAGGTGGTCCACCTGTTGATACATTCCCTTAGGCCTACCCCATAGGTGAACATGTGGATAGAAAGGAAATAACAGATTTACCTCCCAAACTGCAGCACAACTCAAATCTCTATATTGTCTCTCCCAGACACTGTAACAGGGTCTCTTTAACAAGATAGTATGCCGCCTGCTAGTTTGTGGGATTCAGCAATTGTGAAAGCCAAGCTGCTCCAATTTTGAATGATCAAAGTAAAGACCCCAAGGAAATGGTCAACGAAGCCAACACAGAGACAACACACACAAAAAGATGACTGCTCAAGCAACCCAAGGCAGAAAAGATAAACCAGAGAGATATCACAAGGGTGATTTTTCTCTTTTCTGTGTCTCTGTTAGGGATGTCAGTGGATTGGACAAAAAATTTTGGAAATCTGGATTCTGGGTAGAGGGAATCATCAAAAAGCTTTATTCTATCAGGTAGTGTTTAATGTATTTCTCCAGTGGATGGTCATTTGTGATTATCTTCATGTACATTCTTGCTTTTGGGAGGTGATAGGAGTTACATATTTAAATGGAATCTGACTTTAATGTACTGCAGATTCTTGTAGAGAATCTATTCATTCTGTAGCTTTTAATTATGCAGTTGTTCAATAGTTTAATTATTCAGATGAATGTACATACATTGCCTATTCTCCAAATGCTACATTATACTTACCATAGATAAGTCTGTGTAATCCAATTAGATACTGACAGACCCTTATTTGTACTTGAAAATATCTTAGATTTATATACATTTTAAATGTCTGTTGGCTCTTTTTAAGACTGGGTGAGAAATGAAATCTCACTAAAACACTATACTAAGCGTGGCTAATAGAAAAGAGGGTAAGAAAACATGAGAAGGACTCCAAAAATACAGTAAAGAGGTATCTCTTTAAAAGTAATGAAGATAAAATTAATTGCTAAAAAAAAAAAAAAAGAAAAGAAAAACAAACTTCCAAGAAATTTTTAGTTACTATTCTCTAGCTTTGTTATAAAATCCAAATTGTGTTACTGTTTGTGTGGTGTTGCAAAATAATAAAAAAAGAACACAAATAGGATATAAGTTGAGTTAGACAAAGTGCTAGTCTAGCCAAACCCACAAACTCTTGACCTGACCCTCCATCTTCAATTCAAGGCCAACGATAAGAAAACCTATAACAGATATCAGAATAAAACATAAAAATAATATTTGTGGGCCTTTAGTCACTAAATGGTGATGATTGGTAAATTTAATGTGTAGAATCTGGATTTTAGATTTGGGGTGGTCAAAAAAATGATTTGCTTCACTTATTCTAGTTTGATTTGCCCTGTTTATTCCAGTTCAGTCATTAAAGGACAAAACTAGAGAACATAGAAGCTGGCTCATATTTCGTGCTGAGTGACCTGTAGTTCACTGAATTCAAGTTGTTTCTTGCCAATTTGCCTCTGATCAAGGCATTCCCTAGAACTCAAAGGAGCACCCCTCTTTCCTATATAGGTCATCATCCTATAAACTCAGCTCTGCCAGCACCTCCTCCAGGAATTCTGCCTTGACTTCCACCCCATCTCCCCACTGGTGTCCCTCCTTTGTATTTCCCATCCCCATCCCTAGCATGGTTCTTGCCAGCTGTGCTACAATCGTTTGTCTACTGTTTAGTGGCCCCCATGAGAATGACAGCTTTGTGACGGCCAGGACTGTTCTGCTTTCCTCATTCTCATTTTATCTCCTGTACTTAGCACAGTGACCACTACATACAAACATCCCACAGAAATGAGCTTAAACCTTGCAAGTCAGATATTTCCCACCACTCCTTTCCCCAGGAGGAGAACAGCTAGAGTACCCAAAACTGTGTACACTGAGAAGGCGAAATACAGGAGGCAAGGACGCAATGAAAAAACCATACTTCAAGGGAGAGCACAGAACATGAGAACGAAGAAAGGAAAAATCATACGTGAGAGAAAGGTCTCCTCACGTTCATCCACAAAATATTAACTTTTTGACTATATCATCTTGTCTGAATTTTTCTTCTAGTTTACCTAAAGTGGGCAGTGGAGGAGGAAATGTACGTACAACAGAAAGATAGTGGAAGCATTTAAAGGTATCTAAGAGATGATTCCCTTGATTATTAGTGAATTTCATTCTTCCATTGAAACTACTTAACATCTTAAATATATTAGCGCACAGTAATGAGACTATATGGAAATTCCAAAGAGCAAGGTTAATGGACTCCACTGCATTTGTTAAAACAGCAAAGGACAAAGATATCTGGTGATAAGTATACAAGTATAGGATCAAGCACCAATGTTATAAGCCAAAATGACTCCAAACTGTATATATCAGAGAGTTATAAATACAAGGGTAAAACCTATATGAACTAGTATGGAGAAAATACATCAGAAATGTCGTCGTTAATATAAAATGATATCATCCAAAATTTGACAAGATAGTAGATTTAGTACCATGTGAATGAAAATTTAAAAAGGGGGGGGGGAACTGGGACGTGCTTTTTGTCTAGAATTCATCAGGACTCAAATAAGTATAGAAGGGAACATTTTTGACAATCTCTTAAAATATTCTGAGTCATGCGTTGCTTTGGATGTTGGTGGTGGTGAGGAGAATGTGACCCCAATATTTAGCTCAGTTATGTGACATTGTAAAAGGCACTTAAAATCTATGGTACCCTATAAGGAAGAAAACATTTAAAAATGATAATTTGGTAATAATTTTTAAGGAAAGTAATAAATTATTTTACTTCAAACTTAATTAAACTTGAACATTTTTTCTCATGGAGAGAATAACAATGTGGTTTTCTGTTACCTGAACCATAAATTCAAATGATAAGATACACCTGTTATCAGCCATTTGGCAAAAAATGTATTGAGTTTCTATTGTATTCTGGTCCTGGAGATACAGAAATAAATAAGCAATGTTCCTTCTTTTTAAATAGCTTATAACCTAGCATCTTCTGCAAAGCAACAGTAGTAGATGGCTATTTGGAGAGAAAAAAGAATGAAAAATACAGTGGCGTCTTTTGAGAAAAGGTGTGATTGATCTGTGAAGCAAGAAATACAGACATTAATAAATTCTCCAAACAGGGCAAACTGTATGCCTTTAGGACTGACAGCAGGACAGTCCCTGCTCAGACTTCAGCTGGCAGGGTCATGGAAATCACCGCTGTCAGATACACCCTTTGTGAACATGAAAGGCAGTATACATGTTGATATACAGCATGAAAGTGGTCATTAAAGAATATAGAGGATAATTTCGTGAATCAAGAAGTATGAATTCAATCAAGGAAGATGCTGCACCAGATCCAGTGCTTGCTGACAGGGGGAAACTCACTCAAAATGTGAAGATAATGGAAAGCTTACTGACAGAGCCCATGAGTGCCACAGATTTGGGATAGTATCTAAGGGTCCGGTGAAATACTCTAGCAGTATACTTTTACAAGGACAATTGGGAGAGTAAAGAAATAGAGAGAGAATTGTCTTTCTGACAAAAATTTTAAAAGGTGTATCGGTGGTCAGGCTAATTACACAGAAATAACTCCTAAGACCACAGCAAATGACAAACAAGTGATATGTGACTCCATGTGAAACAGATTAAAATGAAAACTTTTATGAACTATTTCTAAAGTGAAGGAAAAGATAACAAAAGCTAAACTAAGCTATGTCACCTTCAAACATTTGAGAGCCAAAAAGAAGTCAGAGACTGTTCAGGTTAATTTGCTCATTTTAAAAGAACCGATGTCCACATTGGCTAAACTGTCTGTCAGGGTCACACGGCTGGTTGGCACATCGAGGCTTTGACACCAGATCTGCCCGTTGTTAGTGCCCTTACGTTAATGCCGCAAGATCCCACTCATTATTGTCCTGCTATAGACAAGGTGCCTCATGAAATGATTTAGCAGGACATAGGAGAGACCTAAACGTCTGCACCTCTCAGATCAAAATTAACTTCCCCTATGCCCGCCCCCAACAACAAGCAAAAGTGTTCTTACCTCCATTTTGTTTAAATCAATAAGCAAAGAGTCATCTACTATTTTAACTTTATTGTGTGAGTTATATACTTATATAATTAGAAAGTAAACTAAGTAAGAGCTTCGCATTTCTACTACTTACTGTGTCTTCTAGTGTGTCTGTTTCAGAGAATATAAAACCCAACAGCAAAAAGGAATTTGGTTATCTTTCTTCTGGAATTGTAAATTATGCTCCCCACCCCCACTCCCATCCCCTACACACACTTCTAGTTCTTTCTCTCTTTCTGCTCTCAATTCCCCAGACTCCCAACATACACATTAAACTCGCAAGGCAAAACAGGGCGTGGAAAAAGTGAGACCTTAGGGGGAAGAGATTTTTCTTTTTTAGTTTTACAACAGATAAGTGAATTTCCTGAATTATAAATTAAACCTCTAGAGATATAAATAGAATAGGGAAGAGCTGCTATGAGATATGGCATTCTCTTACACTCACTCAATAAGTACTTCATAACTCACTTGATGCTGGCAAGTTCCATATAATACATTAATTCAAAGACTTGGGAAGAATGTCAATAGCTCCTTTTGCCTACAGATTAAAAAAAAAAAAAAAAAAAAAAAAAAAAGCCACCTGGGAATATAATGGATTAATTCCAAAGTTGCTGAGTTTAGACAGATAAATAAATAGAACAAAAGAAAAAGGTACACATAAGCCAATGTCACACGTCTTCTCTATCTACACAATACACTTTTATGTTTTGAACAGAAACATTTCGTAAGTAGTACTTTAGCTGCACTTTTTTTTTTTTTAAGTCTAGCTTTTATAACACTTGACTGTTACTTAGTCTTGTCTTTCCCGAATAGAAGAAGGTTCAAAGATATATTTGTGGCAAATATCCTAGGTTCCGAGTGCTCCTCCTTGGTGCCCAGACTAAGGAGAGTGGAAAAGTGTCATTGGAGCTAAGGGGAGTATCACCGCCAAAACAACTGTCACCTCCATGAAAGCAGGAAAGCAGTAAGCAATCACCTCTCACCACACTACGTAAGTCTATTTTAATTGCAGAGTGCAATTCCATGTCAGTTGTTTTTGTCATATTACAATTTACACAATAAGAATAGTACCCTAGTAAGCCGGAAGAGTTAGTACACTTCCAAGCATGTGGTACAGGTCTTATGGCACAAGTGTTAGGAGCTGCAGATTTATTTTTCACTATATTCCCTCCGTCTCTGCTTCCTTAGGTAATATATTCTCATACTTACAGAGCCATTTCTCTCTTTGTCTTTGAAATTTATTTTATATTAAGCCAATCAGAATTTTAAAAATGGTACTTCTTTTTGTGTGCATAAAAAATTACAAGGTTCATATGAGTGAATCATTACAAAATTATCTCGTAGTATAAGTGATTTTGGTGATAACCTGATTCATTCAAACTGTATTTAAAATGAATGTAACATCGCCTACACTCAAAATTATTTCTCAAAACTGACAGTTAGTAAATTAAATAGATTATTTAGATGTATTAAAATAAATGACTAAAAGTTTGGTCAACTTTCACGTGGAAAAATAAATGTGAGGAGGACACTTAGAGGATACAGTAGATATTTTAACCACACTGATAACTTATCAAGTCCTTTTATGGTACGTGGCTGGTCCAACTGTCTGGGTCGACCCTTCACTGTTTAATGCACATTTTTTCAATATTACGTCCTTAATAAATTTAAAAAAAACACATATTATTTGCTCATAAATTGAGAAGAAGCTGCTCTTCATTGGTATAATCCCTCATTCTACACAAGTATAGCTAATGTTTTGTTGCGTTGTTAAATTTTACTTTCCGTTCCTGTAGGTATTAACACAAAGAGCTGCCTTCCCTTTTTCCACTCCCTTTTCCTATTATCAGTGGATTCCTTCAGGGAAAAATGGTTAATAGTTTAGGGGTTATGTGTTAGTAAGCCTTTAAAATTTGGTATCATTCATTAAGCTGATTATTATGCTATCTATTTCTTTGTTTAAATGCACAACGTGGCAGGGCTAAAAAAATTTTACAGCTTATTCTGTTGGTACATTAGCGTATTAATTAATGGCTTTTTAGTAATAGCACAGCCTAGTAATTAAAAGCAAAGGCCTTGAGATAAAAACTGGATTTAAATTCTGAACCTGTTACATGCTAGGTAGATGACCTTGACCAATTGCTTCATCTGTCACCCAGGGATAATGACAGTGCCTTCACAGCACTCATCAGATCTCAGAAAGCAAGGTAAGATAAGGGATGTAAGGCATTAAGCATATCACCTGTCACTGTAATAGTTATCATTCACAGTATTATTATTGGTACCATAATTTATATTATTCAAAATGTTAACTCCATAATTTACATATACGTATTATCACACATTTTTAACTGTACCTTATGTCTCAATTTTACTCACAAGGTCATCATCTAACACACTGTTTAATGCCTTGTTGAAATGCAAATATATTACTATAAGAAACATAGTATATACATACATATCCAGAAATGTACAAATATGTGTGCGAATTTTTCCTACTGGACCCATAAATCTACTGTTTTAACAACTTTATTTTGAGTTCTATAATGAGAAAGTCAAACTAAATAAAAGTTTCACATTTCTAATACTTACTCAGTCTTCCAGTGGGTCTTGCTTCAAATCATATAAAATCCAACAGCTAACAGGAATTTGTTTTGCCATACAGCCAAAGTATTTCCTTCTCTTTCTTACGGAATTGTCAAATCTACCCCCACTTTATTGGCTCCTCATTATTACCAATTATTAAGTGTTCACACTTGATTCTGTTAGAATGCTGTTGAGATTCAGTGTTGAGTTTGGAGGAAATCAAAATGTATCTCATGTAAGTTTCTAGAACTGAGGTACATACCTGCATTCAAAAAAGGTAAGTTGTCTTTTCCGCTCACACTTTCTGGGGCTGTACATTCACATACCAGTGCACACTAGGAAAGCACAAAAGGAAAAGAAAACATATTTGAAAGAAATCAAAATATGAAAATTCTTTTATTTTGTTTACAAAATAGGAGGCAATGCACATGATTTCAAAAAATTTTGAGCAAGACATTTTTGTACAACTATTTGCAGCTTTATCTTTACTAGGAAGCTTGTTTAACTTGTGATTATTTACTTATATTTATATATAATATGATTGTATTATGTAATTATAGACTGCATTTCGGTTCTAGTTAAAGACTATGTAGGAAAGAAAATGAAACGTGGGAAGGGATTGTTCCCACATGCTCGAGAGATATGTTCGTAGTACAGCAAATCACATCTGACAAGCTGAATGAAGAGTTTTATATTTCTGACAGCTGGGATGATTTTCAATCAATAAAAAGCAAATTATTTTCTAGAAATTATTCTGAATCAATACAAAGAAAATTATTTTTAAGTAAAGGCAACTGTAAATAAAAAAAAATTATACTGTACCATCTAATTACATAAGAAAAAAGGAGAGTTTGTGTCCAGCAAAACAATGCAAACACTTGCTCATAAAGTATGAGGGCAATGTATAAAGAT
The DNA here is from genome assembly GCF_057876585.1 of Rhinolophus sinicus. NCBI lineage: Eukaryota > Metazoa > Chordata > Mammalia > Chiroptera > Rhinolophidae > Rhinolophus > Rhinolophus sinicus. The sequence continues at coordinate 117,364,208 of NC_142515.1, read as the reverse complement.
GCTGAGCCAGAGATCACACGCTCATGAGCCTTTACAGAACTGACACTTCTCCAGCCAGAAAGACAGAAGAAACACAGAAGAGCACATGACAAGTTCTAAGTAAGTGAACCACGAGTGGGAGACCATATCCCGGATAACCTGTCACTACGTGTGGGACTCTCCTTCAGCTTCCCAGGAAACTGTAACTAACAGAGGAAGCAAAACTCTTCTGGCCCCAGGAGGTTGACAAACGACCTATTTTCACACAGCCAGTAATTTTTTCTTCAAATGAGTTCCTTTCTCTCTCTAGCCAAAAAACAAAAACAAAAACAAAAAACAAAAAACAAAAAAAAAAAAAAGAGAAAGGCTGAGGCAGGAGAGTGAATTTTTTAGAGGAACTATATCAGATATAAACTAATAAACACAAATAAAAACAAAACAAACAAAACCCCAGAAAGTTCTTTTGGTGATGAGTTCTGAGAGAAACAGCCATCCTTGAGGAGCATGCATGGCTCTGCTCACGAGGCACTAGGGCCCAGACCACCCTCCCTAGGAGAGTGCATCAGAACTGCACTCTGTCTGTCTCCCTCCACCCTTCCTCCTCCAGGCACTGGCCCCCTTTGAGAATGTTACTCTCTGTATTCTTATGGTCCACTACTTATTCCTCTATCATCACATTCATCACATTACTCAGAATCTTTTTTGATGGGGAAAAATGTGCTTTATAACTTTTTCAGGGCTTATATTTGAGGTCCTAGTAGAGTGAAAGAATGAATAACTGCAAGCAGCTCTTAAAATTTGATGTTCTCTAAATCTTTGTCCTGACCAACTGGAAGTCAGAGGGGATATCCCCCCTTCTTATAATCCACAGCTATTTTAGAAACGCCCTTCCTAAATCACCAGAGCAATGTGCAGGGATGCTTGGCCATACTTAAAATTCTTTATTTCTCCTGTTTCTAGTATTACCTCTACTCCTGTCAGCCTATATGGGCTGATAAAATAGTCTTTTGTAAACATTACATTCATCACATCCATGTTCTGTTCTAGAATGGATAATGGTTATTTGCTGCCCAATCAAATCCTGTGTTCTCAGACTGGTCTTCAAATCCTTTCCTGATTTGCCCCTGATATCCTTCCACCTAATAACGAGGGATATAGCTATGGTCCATCCTCCTTTCCATCTCCAATATCACTTATAGGAATGGTTTAGATTAAACCTTTTCAGTGAAGACGCCGTTATTCATAGGGATCAGGCTATTATCCTAAGAAACTGCTTCCCTACATGGACGCCACCCTGTCTCTGTGTCATTAAAGACAACTCTCTGTTTCCTAAAAGAAGGCCTTGATTATTTAACAAATAGATACAGAAATATAACTTTCATACAGTCGTAATTCCCATCCACACTGGGAATGTCCACACAGGTACTTAGGACAATTTTAACATTCTTATTTTGCAATGTTTGTATTGTCTTTAAAGGTTTACTATTCAAAATGCTCTCCTGATTTAAATGCATGAAACCAACAAAAAACACCCAATAAATATTTTAATATTTACTAAATTACTCGATATTTTCATATTTGTACTCGGTAATTCTTTTTTTCAATTGTTTCCTGAGTGTACCTTCTATCTTTATCTAGCGAAACACAACATTTCTTATTTTTTTGGCTTATTTAATTTATTTATTTACAACTGACCCTAGAATCATTTTTGCACTTGCTAGATGCTACAGAAAATGCAAAGATTAAAAGAAATGTGGACTCTGTACTTAAGGAGGCTTAAGCTACGTATACCGTTCATGGCTACCACTATGAAGGATAGCTGCCGCATTACACACTCACATGGTGGGTGCTCTCAGCGTAATGACTTCCCATTTGTGATTCTGAGCAGGAATAACAAACATCACACACTTTTTATGCCACAAGGAGCACCCTATGCCTATCGATTTTAATGAATACTTTAAAAAATGTCATGTGATGGAAATTGTGGCCAAGGAGAAGAAACAAGATATGTAAAATTCTTGAAGCTAGCTTAATGATTTTGAATATCAACTAATATATCAATTTTCCATGCATTGGGCTAGAAAATTGGACAAATTGTAAGAACAATGATCATAAAGCTCAGTATGAATTCATCCAAGACAAATACTTCTTGGCAACGCTCTTTCACATCTGTTAGTGTATTCCTTAAATCATGGTTTGCTAAGTTGGGTCTGGAGTCTCCTGGAAGTCGCTGATAACTTTTGTCTTTGCATCGTCTGTAGCATCTAGCAGGGGGCGAAGATGAAATTATTTCCATAGTAATACAGAAACATCTGTTTGCCTCTCCCTCTCTTACAAGCCTATATGGAATTTTCTGGAGACCATAGGGCATAATCATGTAACAGCTAACGGTATGTGTGCCTGTGTACTCTTCTGTTTTAAATATTTCTTGTTTGAATCTAATATGATCAATTTCTATAGACACAAGCCACATAAGCGAAGTCTCTAATACAGTACATATCGATGGATGAAATCCACATAAATACTCGTATGTCATTAACCCACATGACTATGGTGCTAAGAGTAGTTCCATTTCTTTCTCCCCAATTCATGCAAACCAGTGAGAGGGATGTGGTTTTAGGGATAACCTCTATTTCAGTGACTTTGTCTTCTCATATGTTCCAATCATTCACTAACTTCAGGACTTAAATCACCTTTAGTAATAAACTGTGTTAATGTATTTCATAGGGATTTTGATTTAGCAGATATGCAAAAGGGTCCTTGTATTTGCGTTTCTAACAAACACTCGGGTAATTCTGACCACACTTTGAAAAACACTGAGATAAAGTTATTTCCGGGTAACTCTTCTAAATATGATGCATAGTAGACCTACCATGTGTTCTTCCTTCAATCATGCATATTCCTAGGGAGTGCCATCAGAGTTTATAGCAACTTTATAAAAAACTTTGCAAAAGGTCAAGGTTCACTAAGAATTCAGACAGGACGAAGGTAATGCCAACATACTTGTGACTCGTACACAGTTTGCGCTGACACTGCCACCTCCTATTTCTAGGACAGCTCAGTTAAGTCTTTTTTTAAGTTCACATTACTAAGCCAGAAACATAAATTATGACTTGGGTGGGGCATATTCCTGCGTATCGAGTTCTCCATTTACGAAAAGAGTGTGACTCAATTTGCGCTACCTCATAATAGCAACATGGTAAAGGAGTCCAGGGGTGGACGAGCTCTGAGGAGAATAGGGAGGTGGCCAGTAATATTAGGTTGGTGCAAAAGTAAGTGTGGTTTTTGCAATTATTTTTAACCTTTTAAACCGCAATTACTTTTGTACCAACTAATAGCTTCAGAGGCAGGGAAAGTAGCCCTACTTAGAATTGGAAAGTGTTTCTGCTCCTGGTCTCCTGGTACACTGCCACCGATTCAGGCACGATTATCTGCCTATTCCCACTCTCAGTTCCCACTTAGCTTCTCATTCTTCCCTCTGCCATCTTGACACAAGCATCCACATGGTGGTGACTAAAATGGGTGTAATATCAAACTCCAAAGGACACAAGGACTGAATGAAGCCCCAAGACATGGGTCTTGATTATTAGGATTTGTGGCACAACTTTACCAGGGCCCCAATATTTGCAAAGAACCGGACTCAAACTCTGGGCCTCCTCAGAATATTTTCATGATCTGGGATACATTCTGAGGGAAAGGAGGGGATCAGACAGGAACAATCCTTGAGGATGCAGGTAAGATCTTAGTCTATTCTGGGGAAAGGACAATGTGTTTTTGAAAAGCAATGTTAGACATATTTTGTAAAGTTAATTATTTGTTAAGTGTTACGTAAACATCTTCCACGCAGACATTTCCTTACTACCAAAAATTCAAATGTTCCCAGATAAGAGACACTAAGCCAGAAAATAAGTCACAGTAGGCCTTCTCATTAAAAAAAAATGTTCATTTCTGAAAAGGCAGGAATTATAGTGTACATACAAACTCATTTTCCTGAAAACAAAACAAAACAAACCAAAAAAACTGCTAGCAGTTTTAAGTCTGTCCTTTGTGCCTCAATAAAATAGGCAACTGATTTCCTAAGACAGGAATTTAGGCTAATGCTTATATCAAGATTCTCTTTCCTGGAGAAAAGAAAGTGGAAAGAAAATATAACTCCTGGACACGTGCTGATATGCTGGAAGCCTTTATCCTGGGCACGAGGAAGTTGTTTTGTCTCCAAGTGACTTTGCCCTTCCAGAGCTCTCTGCTGTATACTAGTTCCTGCTTCTCTCTCTGCAGTTTCATAAGGCAAAACATTATTAAATCGACACTCCTTCACATAAAAATGAAATCTAAATTCAAACTGCATCTTTTTCCAAAGACAGCTCTGAGAGTAGGAGAGTGATTACTTTTGGCAATAGCCCTCCCAGAATCTTCTGTGCATCTCACATAGGGTTAATTATGGCAGAATGCAACAGTGATCAACACTTTTGTTCCAGCTGAGAAGAGGCAAAGTCAACACAGGAGCCAACAGTGGAGAGGGATGTGTTTCTGAATGGCATGTGGCTTTGCGTCGTTCCATGCAAATAGGTCCTCTGGTTCAGAGGATGAAACACTGCGATACTCAAAATCCAGAGCTGATTTCTCATTTGGCTCGGGAATAATGAGATTTCATACCCTACAGAGGTGTTGGTGATTCGGGCATCTGTCAAAACTGATCATTTCTAATTTAATTTGCGTGATGAGCTGGCTGAGACCCTACCTTTTGTGCCTGTACATCTGTCGTGATGTGGTCAGCTTCTCCATCCTCAATCTCCCCCATCTTCACGACACTGACCTCTATGGTGCCAACAACTTTGCCACCATCTGAAGTTCTGCAACCGAAAATAAATGAGATGCAAAGGTAAGACTCTTCCCTCTCCTTAAATTACAGTGGTACCCCCATCACCCGCGATTTCGCAGTCTGTGGTTTCAGTTACCCGCGAGCACTGCAGTCCGAAAATATTAAATGGGAAATTCGAGAAATAAACAATTCTTAAGTTTTAAAAATGTGCGCCATTCTGAGTGGCATAATGAAATCTCACCCAGTCCTGCTCCATCCTGCCTGGAACTTGAATCATCCCTTTGTCCAGCAAATCTATGCCGTATGTACAATACATACAGTAAGATATTTTGAAAGAGAAAGAGGGACACAGGCCACACTCACATGACTTTTACTATAGTATATTGTTATAACTGTCCTATTTTATTATTGGTTAGTGTTGTTAATCTCTTACTGTGCTAAATTATTAATTAGTTTTATGATAGGTATATATGTATAGGAAAACTCAGGCATCCATTCGGGTTCTTGAAAAGTATCCCTCACATATACAGGTGGACTACTGTATGTCCAAACATGTTTGTTTCTGAAAACCACTCACCCTGCTGTTTATTTCATTGGTTTTAATTAAACAAATCTGCTTAAAACACATCACAACATATTCATGTTGGTGTCGTTTTTAATTTCAAAAGAAAATTAGCCATGGATTTGCAATGTAAGTGCATGGACTGTCAAAAATGACTTCATGAAGGTGAAAGCTCCTTGTGGCTATTCTGAGTGGCCTCAGATATCGCAGATCAGTGCCCTGTTTGCAACCTCCACCTCTCGACAACAGCATATACCACGGCCCCTCTAAGCCAATTGCATGGGATATTGTGCACATCTATTACAGAAACTACAGCAGAGTAAAACAGAAAAAGAGTGTAAACATCCCTATACTCCTTTATGACCGGGTCATTGGCTACAAAATCTGATTTTGTACCTCTTCCCTAATATCATTTTTCTTTCTAAGAGACTAGGTCAAGAAGATTCTCTCCCAGCAGACATGAGAAAGTTAAGGTACATGAAGAGAAGAAATTAATCATAGGGCTCATTTAGTACAACCCATAACTTTTTCAGATAAAGAAAACGGGACCCCAAAGGATGGAAAACTTGCCCCTAGGAAATGAAGTGGCAAAACCAGAAACCCCGATTTCTATCTTCTTCAAGTCTGTTGGTTATTGAATGACTCTTCTCTATTTAATGATGATGATAATTTTATTATTAAGGTTTTATCATCATTTTTGCCATTAGCATATAAATTTTATGGTTGACAATAATAATGAAAGCTAAGAATAAAATTAACAACCACCACCCTTTGTGATTCTCTAAGTTCTTCCTCTTGACAACAAAATACACAGAATAAATGATGCCAACCAACACTGTCACACATAATATTTTTCCCTGAGCCTTCTTTTGAAAATAGGTATCAAAGTCACCCCATAGTTATGATGTGTTGCTGTAACTTCTGTCTAAATCTAATTGACTAATAATAGTCACATGATACTTAGTTTTCTTTATTTAGCCATGTTCTTTTCTGAAATTTGTTTTTAATTTTAACTGAATACCAAAACTGTCTTTCTTTCAATGAATTCCTTCTAAATGTCACTGTTTTTTATTAGAGGTGTCAGAAAAAAAGAATGGGAAAATTAATATGAGTCGTTTATCAAAATGCTAGTTGAAATAATGAATAAGTTAAGTAACAATTATATTACTAGATCATGAATTATGCTTTTAAGAAAACTGAAACAGAAAATTGATATACATAGCTAATGTCATAATGTAATAAGATTATATACATAAAAAGTGATTTACTTATTAAATAGCATATTAAGATTTCTTACTAAAATATAAAACAAAATGCTTCTTGGCAATTTTTAAATCAGCATAAATCATACTAGTGACTCAATTATCTGAAATTAATATAGAAAACTTAATCACTCATCACAAAGAAGATACGTATATGGATGACAGTATGATCTGTGATTTTGTGGAACTGTATTAGCTCCAATTCTGGGATGGTTTTAGATAATTCATTGTGCCATTTACCAGTTGAAAATGACATAATAACTTGTCATAAGTTATGATGTGACATATCTCTGTACAATTCTTCAGTACCTGATAGTTCAATAAAGACTTTACCAATAAGAACCCTCCTTGGCACTACTCATAATTTTTTCTAAGAGATTTGTAGACTTCTTTCCCCCCCAAACGGATCACTGATAACAATTGAAGATACCTGTTTCTTCTCATAAGAATTGTGTAAAAAATTGTGCTTAAGCAAACTGAGCTAGCTTAATGCAAAGCCTACATATAACCGTCTAAATGTTTTCCTTGAACTACACCAAATAAAGCATGTGATCTGAAACAGAAGATAGGGGTTCTACAGCCTCTCCCAGGACTGACTGATAAACTAATATATGCCATAATGGTGAGAAGTATGAACACAGGAGTTTGAGCTATCTGCTAGGTGCATGACCTTGGGCAAGGAACTTAGTCACATGAAACTTCCTTCATAAAATGGAGATGACAATAACTGTGTTGTAAGGATTACATTAAGTGCCATGATTTATGCAAAGTGCTTGGCACAATGCCTTATACAAGATAAGTGCTTCTTCCTGCTCCCCCCTTCTTCATCCTAGTAGCAGTAGCAATAGCAGCAGCAGCAACAGAATTACTGCTGTCCTTAATGCATTATATTATATTTAATTTGAGTCTCTCCAGAAATATTTCACTAAAATAGGCATCAAAGATTATAGAACAGGATTATAGGACCTCATGGCATACGCATTTCAACAATGATTAAGTGCTCATTAGAGATACAAATCCTTAGTAATAACAGATGATGTTATAAAGCTTACATTCCAAATAATGCAAAGAACACACATGTAGAAATAATTACAATGACAGCGATCATTTCAAAAGTGCCAAAGTAGATGACTGACCCAATGCACTGTAGGGGTAAGCTTCTGAACCATAGTTCTATCTATCCCCTTTTAAAAAAGTATCTGGCTACTTTTTCAATAATTTTTATGCCATTTGGATTTCTACTTCTTTTTATCTCCTATAAGCTTCCAGTTAGTCCCAGAGCAGAATCAAAGCAAAGAATTTGGTTAATCTATTGACACTAGACGGATTCTAGAATCAATTTTTTCCCTCATAAACCATTTTGGAAAGGACACTCTGAGTCCCCTAAAGCATGCCTCTTCATCTTAGATTTGTGGGAGACAGAATGGGGAATCCAGGTTATAAACTAAAGCCTTGAACCCAAGACACCCAGAAGCATGCTTCACCCTGTCAATGAACTGGTACTTAAACTGTAGAGCAGTTTCTCATTTATTTTGTATCAATTTACCACACACGGAGAATGGATAATTGACACTTCTCTCCAATTAGGACAGTCATGATTGAAATATTTATTCCACGGCCCCAAAGTCTGTTTCAAAGATCACTTCATAGCAATTCAGAAAAAAAAAAAAAAAAGAAATCATTCTTAAATGCTTAACAATGCTTTCAACCCAACAGGTTAGGGAGGCTAGTAATAATAGCTTAGCCATTATTCATCACCCAAATTCTACTGAATTTTACGTAATGAAAATTCATTACATCTGTATAAGATATTTTGAAGAGAGTTCTGGACTCAGAACCAAGAAATCCAAATATTACTTCCAGCTTAGCTGCTCGTTAGCTATGTGACCAAGGACTTCAGTTCTCTGGATTTCAGTCTCCTTTACTGCAAAACAAAGGGTCAGTCTTTCACAGCTCCTACAGTATCAGTATCCTCTAACCACCCCTATGATTCCATCAGATCATGGTATCATAGGCTGGAATTCCATCATAGGTGCCATAGGCCATCAGAGGCGGCTACATCCTTGGGAAAACTCTCAGACACATTCTAGCCTCTTGTCCTCACTCCCCACCTTCCTGTGTAACCTTCCCCCAAACTAAACCAAACAAACAAAATGCATGCTCGACGTGGGAAGAAACTTAAAACTTATAGTCCAATAAAAGAGCTAGTTTTTCTTTGTATATCCAATGTATACATATATATTTTACTGGCATTATGGCAACGTACCTTGGTATTTTTATAAGGATACAAATTTGACTGAACCAAGAAACACTTTTCTAAAAATTTATATGGCAATAAGAACAGGTTGTAGTAATAAAAAACTATCTCTATATGAAGAATAAAACAACAAAGCCATTTCAAATAGTCTATTGCCAGGTCATTACCACCAGTTAATGCAGACAGCCGTAAGAGAAGTAAAAGATGGATAGTTCATAGCCGCTTTAGTATTTCAATGCCAACATCAAGTTCCTATTTCCTTCAGCAGATACACTTAAATATTTAACCATGCCAACAAGATAAAAGACAAAGAAGAATAAAATTTTAGCAACACAAATCTACACTTCCTTCTCATTTAGGTTTTCAGCATGTATCACACATTAGTGATTAAGATTGTTTAAAATCTGCCTTTAAAATAAGTCCCCTGCTGCTTCCTAATGAAATATTCAATCTTACATATTGAAGCATACAAACATTTCTAGAAGACTGAAGGAAAGGGGGCAGAAGGCAGTCTTCCAACAAAGGACAATTTAATGACACTCTTCCTCTAAACTTCGTCACCACCTACTGTACCATTCTTAGTCCAAGAAAAGGAAAAAAACAATAAAATCACCTCTAGAAATGTTAAACATGTAAATATCTCCTCTACTTTGGAAATGTCACATACAAACCAACAAATGACTGTAAACCTGCAGGGAAATCCATCATTAGCACTGTCGGTCTCTGTGAATATAAAGCATGTTTGTTGCCATCAGGAATCTTCAGCTGTGAGATATGCCTCGCATTTAGACTGTCTAGACAGGTTTATAGGGAAACAAAAACCTCACCTGGACAGGAAAACCAAGGCCATAAGTAAACACACTGAGTCAGTGAGTGAGTGCGCCCTGATGGTCCTTTTGGTGAACACATTTATCCGGCAATGCTAGGGTTACACAGGGCTCATAAGAGTGAGAGTTCTATTTAAGTATGTAGACTAAACATAAATGTAAGAAGCCATGCAATACTTTCAAGCTGGAACTTGAATAAAACTTTTCAGTAGTTTTTAATGTTAGAACTTACACAGGCTAAGGTTCAGGCCTTGATTTTCTCTTCTTTTCTTATTATATGCTGGCCTTCAGAAATTCCATCCATTATTATGGGATTCAACTACCTCTTCTATGAGAATCTGTCACAATTCTATATGCCCTGCTCTGTCCTGATTTCCTGATGTAGAAACCCCATTTCCCTTTGTCCTAAAATCCACAATTCACATTCTATCAGCTTGAATCCTAAGTTTTCCTTTCCTCAAACCCAGCTCACTCACATCAACAGCATGCCATTCTCCAAAGGTCAAAACCACAGAATAGCATATTCCAGCTCTACTTTTGCCTTGCCCCTACCTTCCAGTAAGTCACCACATCCTACCGATTCTTCCTTTATTATTTTTTTAACATGTGTTCTTCTCCATGAAAACATCCCAATTAGTTTCATCACCTGTTACGTGGCACTTGAAAAATCAACTTCCCATCTTCCAGTATCTTTCTCTCCCATTCCATCCACATCAGGTTTTCTTCTTAAAGCCCTGTTGTCATTATTTTATTCGCTTTCCTAGGTTAAAAGTCCTTAGATGTTGCCGAATGCCTACCCAGAGAGTCTGAAGTAGAGCCTGTCTTTTGAGGCTTTCTATCGGGACTTGTCATGAGTTATGGACAGCTCAGTATCTTTGGTTCAAACGGATCCGTACCATCACACACCATTAAATAATGGAGTATGCTTTAGTGGAAAATGCAGTGGACTTTCATAAAGTTCTTGGTTTATGGTGTTAGCTCTTTATAGTAAACAGCTATGTGACCATGAGCAGACAACTCAGCCTCTATAAAAGTTCCCCAGCTATAAAATGTGAAGATTGTAAACTATTGTACTTATCTCACAAGATTTATGTGACCAAAAAGAAAATACCTTAAGTTGAAATACAAAACTGCTTTTGTGTACAGTAATGAGCACTACAGTTCGATAGTCTGGGCCGAAAAGTTTCAAGAGCCTGTCATGGATATATGTTGACTATCCATTTTTCACTAATTGGCTTGTGGATAAATTCCTCTTAAGTGCTAAATACAGTACTATCCAAATAGAAGTAATTCCCCCAATACAATTAGCTAAAGCAAATCTTTCCATTCATGTGACTCTATTAAAAATACATACATAGTAAGTTATATTTGGAAATGTCTTGTTTCAGAATTAAATGTTAAATTACCATCTCTGTGAATGTAAGAAATATCCATTCAGCAAGTTGAGAAAACGAGATTCGCATCTTGTAAATATTTTTGTCAGGATTTAGAGGTGACCAAAATCATATTAAGATGAAAAGGACACCATGACGAGCCCATCGGCAGGTAAGATGTTGCAGCTAACAGGTAACAAACACACTTCACCCTGCGCTGCCCGCTGAAGGCAGCTATAAAATCTTGACAGAACGCTCACAGCTGCTGTTTCAGGACTCAAAGTAATTAGCACCGGGCACACTGAGGAAGAAAAGCAGAATTTTACTTAAACAGCACTGAAAGAGCAGTGAGTTTACCATTTCTCCTCCCAATCTGCTGAGCACAGCCCCAAGCCCAGGGGTGGGACCTGGGATAGACAAACAGCTCCAGGAAAAGTCCTTTAGTTCTGGCTCAAAGACCAGGAAACAGGTCTTCTAACATTCAGAAGAATGGAGAAATCCATTTTCTTTTCTCCAGTCTCACATGCCCTAGGCCCCAAGTAATCTCAGGGGGATGGAGGGTGGGGTGAGGGGCGGGTAGAAACAAGGGTTTGCACGAGCCTAAAACTATGAAGGAGGAGTTTCCTCTCTGAGCTGTGATTGCAAGGATGTGGACTGAATGTCCTTATTTTTTCTCTCTCTCTGTTCTCCTGCCTCTTGACCCCAGAAGAGGGTGCAGCTGCACAACAGAGGGAGAAATAAAATCCCAGCTTTCCAGATGGAGGATCAAAAAGGGAAGCCATAGGAAATTGAATGTGCTGAGAGCGTGTGGAGAGGAAGGAGCTGAGGAAATGGACTTTTTAATGGTGTTCATGAACTCCTTGGCTCACCCCACGCTGTGCATCTGTGGATCTACACAGCATATCGGAGACTTTGGGAAATAATCTACAGACTAGACTACCCCCCAGGTCCCAGACTGCACCTGGGTGACAAACATGAGGGACAGGTCCGAACGACACTACAAAAGTTTCGAAAACAGAAGTGATATTGAAACTACAAGGTTTCATAGGACACAAGATCAACACACAGATATCTAGTATTGAATAACTGGAAACTGAAATTATATGTAATTTATTAGGTCCCAAACAAATACACGTATTAGGTGTAAATCTAAGAAAAATGTACAAGATCTATATGCTGAAAACTACAAATGCTGATGGAAGAAATCAATATAGGTCTAAACAAATGGAGACCTTCCTGTATTAGAAGACTCAACTTTATAAAGGTGTCAATTCTTCCCAAATTGATCTATAGACTTAACGCAATATTAATCAGAGTACCAGCAAGATTTTTGTAGATATTGACAAGCTGATTCAAAAAGTTGGAAGGAATGGCAAAAGAAATAGAATAGCCAAAACCATTTTGAGAAGCACAAAAATAGAGGAATTGTATCTACTGATTTTAAGGCTTACTATAAATCTACAGTAATTAAAAATATGTGGTATTAGTGAAATGAAAGATATGTTGATTGAGACAGAAGAGAGAGGCAATATGACCAATTGTCTTTTCACAAAGTTACACTCAGTTCAATGGAAAAAGAATCGTTCTTTCAATAAATTGTATTGAAACAATTAAACATCCATTAGGGAAAAGACTGAAACTTTGCTTAAACTTCACAACTGAAACAAAGGTTAAAATGGTTCATAGACCTGAATGTAAAACATCAAAGTATAAAACTTTAAAGAGAAGATAAAGGTGGAAAGTCTGCATGAACTGTGCCTCGTCAAAGTGTTCTTAAATATGACACCAAAAGCATGAACTGAACAAATAATGGTAAGTTGAACTTCATCAAAATTGACTTGCTCTGTCAAAGATACCTCCACGTGAATGAAAAACAGCTACTGACTAGAAGACAATATTTGCAAATCATGTATCTGACAAAGAACTTGCACCCAACATATAAAAAGAGTCTTCAAAACTCAAAAGCAAGACGATGGACACTGTGATTAATAAATGGGCAAAGTTGAACAGACATGTCTCAGAAGAGGATATATAGATAGCAAATTGTCCATGGAAAACTGTTCAACATCACTGGTCATTAGGGAAATGAAAATTGAAAGCACTGTGAGATGCCACTACATACCTTAGAATGGCTGATGACGATATAGAGTCACTGAAACTGGTCGCTGCTGGTGGGGAAAACAGCACCGTGGTTTCTTTTAGAACACACATCTCATATGACCCAGAGATTCCCATCCTAGGTATTTACCATAGAGAAATGAAAATGTGCGGTCTCAGAAAAATGTACACATGAGTATTTTAGCAGCTCCATTAATAATCACTGCAAACTGGAAACAATCGAAACATAACGTGAATGGTTAAGAAACAGTGGTACATCCAGGCCGTGGAATACTACTCAGCAATGTAAGAAAACTGTTGATACACACCATAACATGGATGAATTTCAAGGGCATTAGACCGCATGAATGAAGCCGGTCTCAAAAGAATATATACTGTTTGATTCAATTCATCTGACTTTCTCAAAAGAGAAAAAACTGTGGTGATGGAGAACAGATGTTGGTTGCCAGGGGTTGGCATGGGTGGAGGAGGCATGAATCAAAGGGGTAGCAGAGGAGCATGTCTTTGTAGTGATGAAACAGTTCTGTATCCTAATTATGGTGGTGGGTTTAAGAATCTGTATTAAAATTCATAAGCAAGTGCTACAATAAAAAAATTCAATTTTACTTATGTTAATTTACAAAATAGAGCAAATGAAAAAGGACACAGGCATTTTCTCTGATAATGAATTAACGGCAAACAAAAACAGCCATTTAGTCTAGGAATACAGAAATCAAATTATTAAAAGGGTATCTTCTTCCATGTGAACCAATCTTCTAATTTCTGGCAACGTTTATTTGCAATAGCAAAGTCAGTGTCAATTTATTCCATGCCCTGTGCTTTCAAAATATCTGTCAACATAGAAATGCCATTTATGAGAGAAAAATGTTCCACCTGAACAATGGGGTGCATTTCATCAGAGATTAGAGAAGAAAATGCTCATGCAGCAGGTGTGATGAATTTCATAAGCCAATGATAGCTGTTCATGAGATAAACCCACGGGCCACCTACTGCCTCTATCACTCACATTTAGACATACAAAGAGAAATTACTGTTCAGGCTTTTTGTTGGGTTATTTTATTATATTTATTTGCTTGAATTTTTATTTTGAGTAAGAGAATTAAAAAGATTAAGAAGAAAAGAGCCACTGTACACACAAAGCAGAACCCCTTTGGAGAGAAAGTGAATAGTAGAAAGAAAGAAATTATAAGAGTTCGTACATAGATTTGTCTGACTCAATGCAGACATTTTTTTAAAAGCAAAAAAAAAGCCTTTTAAGACCAGGTGCAAACAATCTTAGTAGACAGTTCAGCAAAACTTTGTTTCTTACTAAAAATGGACATGATACTACAGCAGAAACTCTTTTTGTGAATAGTTTGCAAATGTCATGAAACCAATCAACATGCTCTTAGATGTTTAAATAACAGGCAGGGAGATTTAAAACATTTAACTATTAAATAATTCGCATTAAATACTAGTGGTGGGTCAATATTTAATATTTAAATTTTGAATTATGTATATTTTTATCAGAGCTTTATGTTTTTGAGTTTATGTCAGATTTTTAATAATAGAAATAGTGCAGAGGTTTTGTTTAAAAAGCTAGCATTAAAAGGTCAAAGTTATACAGTGTATGAACATAATTTTGAGCATGATGTATTTCAAACCAGTATAGTAAGAAAGTCACTATGCTTTAAATTGCACAATGAGGCATGCACTATTAAACTGAGCAATTCTCAGTGCCTATATTTTTATGCCTAATTGCATTTGGAGTTGTTATTCAGTTAGAAAACCTTGCGGTTTTTAAAACATGTTTTTCTTTATTTTCCTTTAATATGACAACATTTTTAACCAAAAAAGGAGTTTCCAAATCATAATCTTCCATAGAAACATAAAAATAAAATCAAAATAACTTTATTCAATACATTAATTCAATTACAAACATTTAGTAAGTACCTACTATGTTGTCAAGCACTATCCCATACACAAGAATACAACAGAGAGCACAAAAATCCGTGCAGTCATGGAGCTGGAATTCTAGAGACAAATAAATGACACATCAGAACATGGTAAATGCCATGCAGAAAAATTAAGCAGGGTAAGAGGGTGGGTGAGTGCTGCTTTGGGGTTGCTACTTTATATTCAGTGGTTTTGAAAGACCTCTCTGATAAGATACTATTTGAATAATAACATAAAGAAGATAAGGAAGTGAACTATACATCTTTTGGGGGGGAGGGTGATCTTTTCTGACAGCTGAAGCAGATTGTCCAAAGGCTTTGTAGGGAAACATGGTCCTTATATTCAAGAGAAAGACACTAATGTGGCTAAAGCAGGGTAGGTGGGGAAGAGAGTACTAGATGACTAAGTCAGAGATGTATGCATTAGCTTTATATTGCTGCATAACAAGTGACCATAAATTCAGTGACTTAAAATTATACCATTTATTTTCTCACAGTTTCTATAGATCAAATGTCTGGGCCGGTTCCTCTACTCAGGGTCTCGCAAGTGTGAAATAGAGATATAGGCTATTCTCATATACAGGCTCCAGGAAAGAATCCCCTTATTTCCTAGATCGTTGAAATTGTTGGTAGAATGTATTTCCTCATGGCTGTAGGACTGAGGTTAGTTATCAGCTTTAACTATCTTTGTTATTTAGTTAACTATCTTTGTTAGTTATCAGCTGGGATGTCACTCAGCTCTTAGAAGCCACCCTCAGGTTCTCACCATGTGGCCCTCTCCATAGGCAGTTCACAAAATGGCAGTGTGCTTTTTCAAGGCCAGAAGGAAAATTTCCTTCTCCAATGGACAAAGATAGTGTTAGTCTGTTTCATCAGATACCCAGTGAAGAATGTGTTTTAAGGAGGGAGGGACGCACTGTGCAGAGAAGCCAAGGAAGAGGAACATCGAGAATTGTCCACTGGATTTAACAACATGGAAGCCATTCACTCCTGATCATGACAAGAGCTATTCAGGTGACATGACAGGGATGAAACCTGATGAGAATGGGTTCAAAAGACAATCATAAGAATTAAGTGGAGACAGCTCCTAAAATGGTTCTTCTATCAGGAAGAGCAAGGAAAAGGAGCAGAAGGTAGAAGGAGATTTGGGAGATTCGGCGGCACTTTTTCTGCTAATAGACATGATCTAGTGGTGAGGAAATACTTTATGATACAGGAGTAAAGGGGGATAATTGCTGGAGTAATGTCTTGGACAGGTGAGAAAAGATGGAATCCAAAAGACGAGGAGAGGGATTGACTTTACACATGAAGCAGAGTTCATCTATAATAACAGGAAGGAAGGCAGACAAGATGCTGGTAGGGTGGTAAATAAGGCATGGGAAATTATCAAAGTCCTCTTCTCAGTGAAACAGAAACCTGATAAATCAGCTGAGAATGAGGAAGAGGGGAGATATTTTGGAGGTTCTGGGAACCAAATAATGGTCCAGGAGAGTGGAAGGGCAAATGGACCAGGGAAATCTAGGACAATAGAGTGTTAGTGAGGGTACCCATAAAGTTAGGGGTCATGAACCCTAATGAAACCTATAAGCATGGATATCAGGTTATCCTAGCCCACACAGCTGCAAGGATACAAATATGAAGCAGATGAACAAAAGGTTGGATTTAACCACTAGTAAAAAAAGAGGGACATGGGAGTTGAGGATGTATGCAAGGAGATTGTTTTATGATTTCCCAGTGATGGACCATGCAACCTCAACTGGATAATAAGCAAAGAGTAGATATGGGGCAGAGGGCTGTGACGGGTAAAGACATGATTTTAGGATCGAGGACGTGGTATAATCAAGGAGCAACAATAAGGAGCATACTGGAAAGATAGCAGATGGAAATCAGAAAATAGAATACTTAAAATTAAGACTCTGGAGTGGTGGCATTAACAGCATAATCTAGGGAATGACCACGGGAGTGGGTTGCAAAGTATGTTAGAGAAAAGCCTGAAAGGCCAATGAACTGCAAAGATCACCTACGTGGCTATGGAATCACAAAGTGTATAAGAGGAATAGTGCTGAAGAGAAACACAATGAATTGCAAGTTAAAATCCTCATGAGATGATAGAAGGTGACATCTTTTGGTCAACACAAGAATGCGGAAATCCAATGGAATGTCTGAAGCCATGAGCCTAATCCAGGGGAATTTTGAGAGGCTATTAATTGTACAGCAGGTATAACAGGCAGCCACTTGGCAGGGCTGCAGGAGAGACAGCCAGATTCCAGTTAAATAAAAGGAAATGATTGAGGATAGGGGATGGGTCTGAGGAGGGACCTCGGGTATCAGAAGAGAGTCTGGGGAGCAGAAGGCACTAGGGCCAGAGTAGGGAGTGGACAAACAAGGAAAATGATGGGCAGCCATGTAGATGAAGTATTTCTGCATGATGACCAATCACCCAAGAATGAGTAATGGTTATTGCCACAATAAGGAAACCCAGTTTAGCTAAGCAATGTATACACAGGCAGACAGGAAGTACAGATTTTAAAATACTATAAAACCTAAAATTTTCCATTTCTGATTTTAACTTGTTTGGCTACACAGTCTTGACACGGCATTACTAAATCACCCGGTAATTATTTTAGAGGTCAAATGTGACTGATTCACAGCTAAAGCAGTCTAGATAGAACCATAAAGATTCCTACAGAAATTTTTGTTAAAAGAAAGAAAAGCAATTAAAGAAAAATTCAAGACATTCTGCTATATGGAAATAGCATGCTGCTTTTATTCATGCTAAATAGAATCTGAATATCAACAGGAATAAGTCAAATGTCCTACACCAGTTTTTCAACACAAAGTGCATGAGAAAGCCATACTTTTTATCCAAATATCTCCCCTTGAAGCACTGTTTTAAAATTTCTGATTATAAGAGAGCATATCTATTAGTAATTAAACGGTCTTTATCACATCTCTAACAAAGAATCCGTATAAGAAAAATAACAGATTTTGGTATTTGGCAGGCTGAGGGTCTCACAGGAAGTAAAAACAGTAAAAATTAAAAGTCACAGGATTAAAATGTTCAGTTCAAGAGTGATTGCTATCACTCTTGTAAATTTTATCGTTCTGTAAATGTTTTGAGAACTAAGCTGAAGTTTGTGTTCCAAATAAAAATTTTACTAGCTTTAAAATAAACTTGGATGCAGCTATCTTCTCTTTTATTCTATTCTAAGATTAACTCCTCTGACCTCAGTATTAGGATTGAATAAAATTGGAGAATGCTTAAGCAGAAAGTAACCTTAACTCATCCAATTCATTGTGTAGAAACCCAGAGAGGTTAGGTGAAAGGCTCAAGGCCACCTCACGAGTCATCAGCAGTGCTGGGATTTGTCCAAGAACAGTAATAATCACAAGGTCCATCTAATTTTTTTAAAAACTTACTTCTGAAAACCAAAAGATGAAATAGTGGTAATTTACTGTATGATTGATGGACTGATTGACTGCTTGGTCAATAAGTAGTAAGGTTACCCAACTTCTGTCTGACTTTGCCACAAATCAGAGGTTCCCATGACCCTCGTCTTGGATTTGATCATTTGCTAGAACAGCCACAGAACTCAGGAAAGCACTCATGTTCACCAGTTTATTACATTACAAAGGGTATCATAAGGGATACAGATGGACACGTAGGTGAAAAGATATACAAGGTGAGCTCTGGAAGGGTCCTCAGTGCAAGAGCTTCTGTCCTATAGAGATGGTATAGTGGCCCTCTCACTACATGAACGTGTGCCCCAACCAGAAGCTATCTGAAACCCGCACTTCGGAGATTTTTATGGAGGGTTCATCACATAGACATGATCAATCGATCATTCACTCAATTTCCAGCCCCTCTCCCCTTCACGGAAGACAGAGTGTAGAGCTGAAAGTTCCAAGCTTCTAAACATGCCTTGGTCTTTCTGGTGACCAGCTGCCATCCAGGAGCCCAAATGTCTCTTGCTCAGAAGAAAGATCAGGTAGCTCAGAAAGCAAGTTTCCTCAGAGCTTTGGAGCAGGCTGTTGGGAGCTGAACGAAACCATCACAATTCTATGAAGATTTTTCAGATAAGGATAATATACTTATTGACCAAAATTGAAGTACAAAACAATCTACTTTCTGGAATCATATGTCCAGTTAATGGTAGAATTTGGACCTCAGTTCTTAGGAGTGATATGACTTGGTTTCCAGTCCCAGCTAATGTAACAGGTACACTGTTACACGGCCATCCTACAGCCTGCACTGAAACTTCATGAATAAGCTTTGTGCACTGATTATTAACATGCATGATTCCAAATAGAAAGGGAAACTCTTTCCCAGAGGGAATAACCATGTGCAGGTATAAAATGTTACTTGTTCTCCATCCTGAGCCTCTCCTCTCGCTTCAGAGTTGCCCAGGAATCTATTCTTAAAATTAGTTCCAGAAGGAAACTCTCATTATCACTTGGAAATTCATTACCCTGCCTCTCTGGCTGCATCTCTCTGTAGGGAAGGCATTAGGTAGAACACTTGTAAAGATTTCATTGAGGAATGAACCTGTAGGGTGTAAAAAAGGAATAACACTCTCCAGGAAATATCTATATACATTCCTGTTATTTATTCATCTTAGCTCTAAAACTCAAAGAAAATTATGCTGCTTCATTTTATGTCCAAGGCTAGCATTTTTGAATTCAAAGAATTTATAAAAACAATCTCTGAGGAAAAAAATATGATTTCACAACAAATATTATGAACCCAGTTATATGTATTTTCACCATTTTCCCCTCACTGGAGCCTTCATATATCTTTTATTATCTCAATATACTTTTCAAATGAACTTGGCAGGAAAGATAACATCACTCAAATAGTACTTCTTTCAAGGACTAGCGGGGGTTTGAGGGAAGAAGTGGTGGCATTAAAAAAAAAAAAAGAGTAGGTAGTAAACTTTTTGTTACTATTCAAGTATAAAGGGAACCTTTACTTAAAATCTGGTTTATGAACCCATACTTTAAGCTCATCTCAGTGGTATTATTTTCATTAGTAGACAGATGGGGAAATTTAAGCAAAGTAATTAACTCCTGGTGACAGTAATGAAACCAGTTTCCTCCAATGCTACATTCACAGGCTTATCCTTAAAGTGCTTTAAAGGCTCTGTCACTTGGTCACAGAAAGAATTCATTTCTGCTAGCACTAGAAATAAGAGTCAATAGCTGAGAAATTTAGAGTTTGTTGGCAGTTTGCCCAACAAACAAGCAAATCCAAGAATCTTTAGAAAATGTCTGTTCTAGTTACTGTGTAAATCCCTGGAAAATCTTCAATTTGATTCTAGATAAGAGAAAAATAATCCCCAGTACACACCATTTCAAAGTTGAGGATTGAAACTTTTAATCCTGCTTTGAATTAGAGAGAATGCATCAATGTTGGGGAAGATAAAAATAAATTAAGTTTATCTGCTCAAGTCTTCAATGGATGGATGAGGATTAGACCTTTTATTATGGCACCTTCAATTTGATTTTATCAATCAATTTTTATATTAAGTTTTAAAAGAATGTGTTTGTTTACTTTCCAATTTACATATACAGACATTAGAAGGCAGTAACATTCAGCATGTATTTACAAGCGTATGTGGTGATTTCACCTGATATTGTAATAATGTACTTTGGGCCCAGCAGCACTTAGGTCAGGTCCAATTAAGCCTGCCTTCAATTATTTCAGTGAATTTTAAAAACATTCTATGTGAGATGGCAAAATTGTCCCGTGATATAACAAACTCATCAGTGCCACACAATGTTATAAAGAAGAATCCTTAATGACCTAATAGTTTCTATTGAATTCTAATAAGCGTAAGTACATTGATCAACAGACCCAACGGATCACCCAGAATACAGGCTGGGCCCACTGCTAGAAGCAACCACCCCCCATTGCAGCACAGCCTAGAGAGACACACTTCGCTTATATTAGTGCAAAATGAAATTAAATAAAGCAAAATAAACTTGCCTATTCTCGTCTTTCTTATCTCTTATCATCTTATCTTTGATCCCATCTTTCCCTTCTGCCTTCATAAAATAGTTTTAAGATGACATTTTGTGTATTTTGTTTCCCTATCTTTCCTTCATAAAGTAGTATTCTTCATCCTTTTCCTGACTCAACGCTTTATCTTACTGAAGTCTTATTGCAAACAACCTCTTTCAAGCACACTGTTACTATAAGCTAGTCATGCTATGCCGCAGAACAAGAGGCATCAGTGAATTTCACTTCACGGGTTAGGGTAGAAAATCCTGGGCTAGAGCCTGCTGTTAGAGGAAATACATTGTCAAGTAGAAGGTAACTCTCTATATTTTCTCAGGCATGATACCTCCAACACAGCTCACTCATTTATTAAGTAGAACTGACAATGTGTAAATGGAAAAGCAAAGTCAAACCTCATTGGAAACACAGTTGAAACACGGTGACCTTCTAGGGATGATTAGCCTGTTAGCTGGAGCAGGAATGATGAGCTCTGACCTGCTTCTTTGGGCCCCCACTGGGAAGCCTGATGATAGAAACATGGTCCTTTTGTCTTAGGAAATTGAGGAGCTAACGGTAAGCTGTGGTGGGGTATGGCGACCAGACCTTTTCACTTGGAGATGGCTGCCTCTCTGTTTTTGGTGAGAATAAATTGGGAGAATACCAGGGTCTTCTGGATATACTTATTCTTTGGGCAAGGGATAGAAAAATCCTTTGGAGGACACATGGAGGAAAAATCTTTGGAAGACAGTGTGGGGAAGAATCTAACTTGCATCATCTACATATACAGACATTGTTGTGCTCTCTTGCTGTCCAAAGTTGAAAATGAGCTCAAATACCTTGGAGAGAGGGTTTTTGGAGAAACCCAGGACTCTGACTCCACTTTTAGAAAGTGTACAGTGCACAGAAGTCGCTACAAATGAGGGAAGAAGTGGTGATTCGTGTCCAGAGTAATGTGTGTGGCTACAGATGAGGCTGCAAAGCAGACTTGCTGTCTTGTGTGTGTCGGCCAAGGTGCTGGAGGTTGTCCGTGTTCATTGAGAGGAATATAAAGTACGAAATAGGAAAAGAGCATAATCCGGTAAGAATTTTAGAAAGGATGAGTTGAAAATGATGGTTCTTAGTTTAACCAAAAAAGGAAAAGCACCAAAAGGCAGAGTCTTCAGAGGGTTGAGCTAAGTTAAGTTTGGGGTAGTTATGATACTAGCTGATTGTGAAAATTAGAGCATGTCCACTTCTCCCAGCCTGAAAACAGTCTGTCAATGAAGGTCAAAAATACAGCATGTATTTTATCACTCTTTCCCCATGCATTTTGTACCAATTTCCCAAATTGGTATCTGTATAGAACCTGGCCTGAGTGTAAATTGCTACCTGCCAGTGGACCTGTGATGGGACTGGAATGGGCATGATGCGTGGGTGAGGAAGGTGTGTTTGTAAGAGCCAGTGTTCATTTGGATGAAGACCACATGCCTGCCTACAGATGGGCATGTTAAAAAATATGCTTATGGGGGGAAAAGTGGACAGATACATACAGTCACTCAAGTATTTCCTTGGAAAACAAGTTGTTCTTGTTTTAAATCAGTGCTTTCTAAACTATGCAGCTGTGATTCTTGGGACACAGTGCCTGCTAAGCTGTGAATAGGTGTTCCATGAAGAAAGCTTCTTGTGTTCAAATTAATTTGGGAAAAGCTGTAGGCAACAACTGTCCTCTGAGAGTCCCTTGAAGGCTAATGAAGGTTCTGAGAAGTCTTACAGCAAGGAAACCCACCTCACTTCTTTTATAGAGCATTTTCAAACTTATTTGGTCATAAATGTCTTCATTCAGAGAACATATACATAATAACTGAAGGGATACCAGTGTTTCAAAAAATACTGTTTTTAGAAGCTGACATAAATGTGTCCAGAGTAGCAGAAACACAGGGTGATAATGATGGAAGTGATTTTGGTAAATATGACCAAATCCAATACAAAATTTTCAGGTCAAATATAATTCCTTGCAGGCCTAATCACTCCTGAAAATTATCTTCAAAGCTAAATGAGCTCTCAAGCTTCTTAGGTAGGTAGGCCTTTGTGTACAGCTATTAACTCGACATGATTTGCATTTTAAAAGAGGAAAGATTTCAAGCTTTTCTATACAAAGGGAGGAGCTATTGAAGTGGACTCTAGGTAGAGCTGTCCCTTTAGTGACTGAAAATTCTGCTTTGCAATCTGACAAAGGCTACGTCTTTTGAATAATGCAAGCTAAGACGGTATTAATTGGTTTCCATGGTCATACCTACAGCCTCATAAAAATAGATCAGGAACATAAAGAAAAAATGCAGACTATATAACTGCAGAGCCATTTACATTATAAATGACAGTCTAGTTGAATGAAATGGAAAATAATAATACTGATGATAATAATTTTGATAACAGGTAATGAATATGATGAGCCCCTGTTTTGCATCAGATACCATTTCAGATAGGTTGTGTACCATGGGTCTAGTCCTCACCTGAAAACACACACACACACACACACACACACACACACACACAGCCTTAAGGCTAAAAAAAACAGTCAATAAAAGAAGATAAAATAAAAGTACAGCTAGCGCTTACTGAGCACTTACTACGTGTTGGGCACTGTTGTAAACATATCACATGAATAACTCATGTGGGAATCAGAACAACCCTGTGAGGTGGGCACCGCTGGTGTCTGCATTTCACAGGTAAGAAAACGGTCTCAGAGCCATCAGCCATCCTACTAAGCAACAGGAGAGCCAAGATTTGGGCTCAGGTATGTCTCTAAATAACCTGCATTGTCTATTTTTCTACTGTCTTAGTCCGATAATGTCTATATACTTTGTATTCTCTGATTTTATAATAAATTGATGTAATTTGAACAGTTGTGACAAAGTGGCTCATGTTAGAGCCTTTTGACAACTTCAGGCAATTGTGTTCCTAAAGGATATGAACACAGTTACAGAAAAGGACATAAAATCTGTTTCAGCAGCAAATGCCCCTACTTCTGTGCTTGATGTCTCTCTTCATTCTCACAGTCCAACCCTGAGAGACGTTACTTGAATTTACTTCTGTAGACAGTTGTTGATATATTCAGCAGTAAAATGCGTCAGTAAACTCTAAAAGCAATTGACACTTTGTGTTGCATTTATGAATTTCTGTCCTGATTTCAATGCTATATTGCTAAAGTTTTTAAGTCAAAACAATTTTGTTTTCCCCAACTCTACTGGGATGCTGCCTGTTTCAACCCAACTGCTCTCCATATGCTCTTGTTGGTACCTGCATACGATACAAAGCAAAATCTGATGTTAGAATGATTAAAGCCAAAGTGTAGGTTTCAGGTGAGTATCCATTCCTCAGAAAATAGAAATGGTATGTCCAGATCAAAGGTTAAATCAACTTCTCTGCCATTAACCAATTTGGAGAACTGTGGATGTCACATTTTAAGATAGAACCTCAATAAACTAAGCAAGAAAACTAAGAAGAAAGAAAACAATATTTATTAGAACGTTTTTCTCTAATGCAAAGGAGTGCATGGAATGTCACTACATTTATTAATTGCCCAGAATCGCCCTGGGAGGGAGTTTAGTACTAGTTCCATTAACAGATATTAAAGAGTAGACATGTCTGGGGTGACATAGTTCGTGACAGAGCTAGGACTTGAACCCAAGTCTGGTCTGAAAAGTCTGGTGTTCTTTCTATTACCTTACATTCCTTCCTGTGTGGAGGGGAGGGGGATAGAAGATGTATAGTTGGACAAAGTAGCTGCTTTCAAATGTGAGAAAAGGAATGAACATATTCTATGCAACTCCACGAGGGACACCTGGGCCCAAGACAAGATGATAAAACTTGGGATAAAACAGGGAATACTTTCCTAAGAGTGACCTGCTTGAAAATGGGAAAATGAATGTCCCCCTGAGTTTGAGTCCCTACCACTACAGGGGTCCAGCCTGAAGCTAAAGTGCCAAGGTCTCTTCTGGTCTCTCAAATGATTTAATGCTAAGAGTCTAAACAAAACATATATTCTCTAGGAAATCCTGGATATCAAGACCCCTTCTCTCCCAGTCTCCATCTTTCCATCCTGTCCCAGCTGTGTGACCTTAGGAAGTCCAACTGCTCTTCCTCAATTTGCATATTTGTAAAATAAGAATAGCATCCGCTTCCAGGCAAGGTTATTAGAAGATCAATATGACAGGATGGTTGAAATGCTTATCCTTCATAAAGCTCAAATAGTGTTAGTTACCTCTTCCTACATGTCTGAGGTGTGAGTCTGTCAGAGGAGGTGTGCTGGAGAGCTTCCTGTCATCTTCACTTGAATCATACCAAAAGCACAGGGAAGGAAACACTCCAGGATGAGAGGGTCTCCCCTTATATGTGTGTCTGGATCCATCATGCATTTGCTATGGACTTGTGTGTTTTCCTGCTTGTTCACTCCCAAAGTAAAAAACACAGTGTTACTATGCATTGCTTTCAGGGTTTATGATGTGTATTTTTAATTATTCCTATGCAAAAACATCAATTAAGTTAGCTTATTACATGCCATGCACATTCCCTAACTTTTCCATTGGTGCGTTCCATAAAGTATAATACTATTCCGTTTTATAGTTAATCATGAATATTCTATTCTCTCTCAAAGAGGGGCTGTTGGCCACCAGTCAATATCTACTGCCCTTATTTAAAATAGAAAATGTTTTAGACATAACATAAGAATTAGTGTTGTGAAACCATCAGAATTTTCCACCGCAACCCTACTTCCTGGTACCTAAAAAAGCTAACTGGAAGGCTTTTAGAAGAGAATGAAATGTACTCAAAATATACATGACTAATAAGATGCGTGGATGTGATTTTTTAAGTCATCTCTGAAGTTCAAGTAGCTATGGATAAGAAAAGGTGTTGTCACTGGAGTATTTAATCATACATACAATTTTAAAGAATATGTCTGCTGTTTAAAGTAAGAAGACTTGCATAATCTTTTTGTGTGTGTGCAGGAATAGACTAGTGGTAGGAAATTAAAACTCTAAGCAAGTTTAATTTTATTTGAATAGAAACATATTATCATTTAGAACTCTATCGTCAGTCTATGGCCAAGGTTGGTTCCAGGTTACTGTAGGGGTTCAGACTTATTCACAGGTTTCTAGGAACAAACTTATTCTGATCTATTGCCCTGTGGCCTACAGAACATGCCTGGACCCCCAACATGGGAGATGCTAGTGACAATTCGTCTCTTTATCACTCTGAACACTCTTGTGGAGAAAACTATGACACAGCTTAAGGAGCCTTTCCTTATCATTACACTTCCAGCTCTCAAGTTACATAAGAACATGCCTCTGGGAGATTAAGTTTAAAACTATGTGGGTTTTTATGCTATTCTTTTAGTTTTAGAAACAAAAAATTGGTGTGTGTGTGTGTTTAAGGAGGTTAAACTGATAAAACACCCAAAAAATAAAAAGTTAAAGACCTCATAATTTGAATCTTTCCTTCTCTAAACACAAATATTTGACAATAGAAAATAAGTATTCATGTTTTGTGAGAAAGCAAAAGTCTTAAAATCATATAGATGAACAAACACATATCCAGTAACACAATCTATGATATATGTGTATATGCATAAATATGTACACATATAAATTACATAAAATGGGAAAAAATTTACACAGAAGTCTAATGTTTCTTTCTTTAATGGCCTCTCTCATACGTCTGTATATTACAAAACATAACACTCTGAGAATTCTATTGCTTTAAAAATGACTGGATTGTAAAAGGAATAAAAATCAGATATTATCAGTGCAAAGGAATATTTAAAACAAAACTAAACAAGACAAACAACCAAAGAAACGCTTCTTATTCCTGACCTAATGTTCTTCCGACTCAGTAGCTCAGACTACGAAGTCAGTAGAGGAAGATAAATTATATCAGAAGTAAAAAACATGAAGCACCAGAAATCAAAGGCTATGATAAGTCTCTCTTAGTGTCTGCTTCATAGGGAGAGAAATGCACAAATTTGGAAAGCACAAAAGGGAAAAATAATAACCTAGCCATTTCAAAAACGGTTTTTAAAATCATTTTTTTTGTAGAAAATGCATTTCTTTGTTGTTAAATTTGTTTTTCTTAAACACAATCAAAATCAAATGAGTAGGAATCAGGGGTATTAAAATCAAAAGTGGAAATTTGTCTTGATATCCTTTATTATCTTCCTATTTTCTTCCAACAGCCGGACTCTAAGTTTGACCCTTATCTTCCTATTCTCCCTCTAAGACATTGTATGAGTTCACTAATTTTCATTTCACTAAGAATTTCTGGGCCCCTGATTTCTGTTTCAAAGGCAGTGTCTAAATGTTGTGTAGTGTGCTGCCGTTCATGACAGTTATGATAAAAACAATATTGCGGCTTGTGAGTCAGCACAAGGAGAAATAAAGTGCTATGCATCTCATCTAGAAAACACATGGCCTGCTAGTAGGGCTAAGTTAGCTCGATGTTTGTCATCTCATATGAATCCAGCCTCACTCGGATCAGATCTATCCACCATGCAAGGTTCATAATCGATATTTTCTAGGATATCAGTGACATTGAAAGCTAGACTTTTTAGCTCACCCTTACACACTTGAAACTGAAAACAGCTGCAACAAAATTTTGTGGGGAATAACACTATAGAACTATGAAGATATTTAAATGTATTCCCAAGTAAACTACAACAACAAAATAAGAGATGGTTAAGAGACATAGCCCAAAGGTAGCGAGAGAGAAGACGGTGGCCTCATTAGAACCCACCAACACTTACTTTGCTACATGAATACAGATTACTTAAAATTATTTTGTACTATCTCTTAAGTTGAAAGGTAAAACTGTAAGGATCAGGACAAATCAGAAAAGACGTCAGGCCGCAGTACAGATTACAGCATAAGGCACAGGATCTTTAGTAAAATAAATTGTTGGTTTACAAGTGGACCCTTGGGGGCTGGGTCAGATGGCAAACAAGCTTAGGATATTGTCTCTTCTCTGAGAGTCGCCTCTCTGTTTTATCAAAAGAAGGACATCTTAGGATTGCGAATAAGGTTCTATACCATTTTCATATTCATGACTACTATACAAATATTGCCAGATAGTATTTTCCATGTTTACATAACTATAAAAGTTATTATACAGTTAGAAAACAACATACTATTATTTCAAATTTATAATGAAGTTAAAAAAGAAATATTTATTCTATTTAATATTCTTATTAGTATTCAAACACTATGCAACTTCCTAAAGATTTTTGTCTCATCTTCCATATCAAAACAAATTGTATACATACTCAAAATTAGCACTTATCTATTGTCTGTTTCAATATGAAGTCTATTTTAACTTTCATTTTATATTTAATTGTATAGCAACAAAATAAGCTTTAAAAAAGAGAATAATCAACTTATCCTCTAGTATCACAGACCTGCACTGTTGCCTCCAACCAACATATTTCAATCCTAGAAATGTACTTGATTTAAAAAGTACCATCCTGTTAAGCAACAAAAATTATTTAATTATACACTCATCATTTCTATTTTCTTTCCTACTTTCAAAGAATGTCATCGCCTCAATGAGAATGTCCTATTTTTCTCCTACAACGGCAGGTAAACTTTGACAATCTGAAACATGAACTTAAATGTGAACTTGAATAATTGCTGTGTGAATATACGAGTAACTTGTTGCAATGGAGAATGGAAGGCATTTGAGAGCTGACATCTAAACATCTACAAGAATTGTGACTTTCACACCCAACCAGCCTTTAGTAAATACCTCGGGCGATTAACTTTAACAGCGTTGCTGCAGACAGACCCACCTCAGGCTCAGAGCTAGCAGTTGCTCCTTTGACTTCAGTAGTTCCCCCACTTTAAAACTGGCATAGCCCAGGAAGCTTCGCTGCAAACGAGAGAAGAAATGGTTTTCATTAACTTCGAGGTTCCTAATATTTTGGCTGTCAAACCAATCACACAAAATTAGCCTTTAGACGTATGAAATGTTAAATCTATCAGCCTGACAAATATTGCACTGACAGATAGAATCCTCACTAATATATCTACCTCATGGAGTGAAGTTGGGGGTGCAAATGCATCCTTTTCATTAAAAAAACAGACAAATGGCCTGGAAAAGATCAAAATGTATAATACAGAAGCCAGTACTTTCCCACTAACTATTTTCTCCTCAAAGGAAAGCTGGGGTGAAAGAAAGATGACACACTTTCAATATTTACCAATGCCGTTGTCGTTCTTATTAGAATTTCTCAAGTCACTGGCAGCAACAACTTTGTGTTCCAGATATGAGCAAATCTGCTGGTTTGAGCTATTTTTATGTGGGACTCTGTGCAAGTTATAAATAGAAATGCTGTATTTCTCCCCCATCACAGCACTGTTTAAAAGCATTTGTTTCCTTTGTTATTTCTATACTAGCATGGGACAGTTTCATTTTGACACACAAGAAAGGATGGTATTTATTCAGTTACATTTTCTAAAATTGTGTTTTTAACCTATCATACTGGGTATTGCCTATCAATGAATATCTACTGTCTATACTCTGACTCATAATATAAAGAATACAACTTTAAATTGGTTTTTCTTTTCTAGGATAAAAAACTTTCATCTCTTTTTAACATTCCTGGCTACTTCTGATTTTAAAGTCACAATATTATGGGAATATCATAAATAGGATTTCTCATTCTCTCCCCAAAATCAAGAAGTAAACATGGAAATACCAAACCCATATTATTACCGATACCATTGCTGCCTAACACACTGTAATAAGCTACAAGAAGTCAGCACTACGTTTTCCAGAACAGTCTTTCTTCTTAGGTGTGTTGCCAGGCTGTACAAGAATGAGAGACTGAAGGCCAATTGGGTCTTTTCAGAGGAAAGTTTGCACTTATCCTATACATAAAAGGCTGCATCTACACAGAGCAATTGTTAAGAATCAGAAAGAAAAGGCTTCTGGTCAGAATTTTTCTCCCTCTTTTCCAAGTTCTAACTTAGAAGAACTGTCCCCAAAGGCTTAAAGGCAAACATTTGAAATGCAACTCAGTTCTAAAGTTGGAGATATCTCTATGTTGGTAACGATAAAACCAATTCATTCACTTGAAACTCAAAGAGCTATTTAGACACTAAGTCATCAAAGCCAGAAGAATAGGAAACTAAATTATTAGGTGAAGAACATTAGGTGAAAATAGAGGATTTCTGGAAACAAGCTCTGATGACAGGTCAATGAGTGGTGATATGAAAGTAAATCAAGGCAGAAAAGAAAGTCCAAGAGCTGTGTGAATAAAACTTGCAGAAATTTAGGGTGACTTTTCAGCATGGGGCAGAGAGCGAGCCTAGGAGAGATTCACCTGAACAAAAGCATTGATGTGACCTCAGAGATCTCTCCTAGAACTTTTTTATATAAAAGAATACCCTTTCCCCACATATACACTTTGCTATTCATAATCCTTGTCCTGTTGGATTTTTCTCTATTGGCACATATCACCAACACACACACACACACACACACACACACACACACACACTTACTTATTTTGTACCCCCCAAAAAAAACAATTGAGATCTGAAGCTCCACAAGGACCTTTATTTTGTTTTCTGATAAATCCCCACCGCCTAGCATGCCGTAGGCATATAATAAATATTTCCTGACGATGAATGAATGAGTGAATCAACGGCAGGCACAAGCTTCAAGTAAGTTATTGTATTAGATATAGGAAAAATGCTCTTTCCGCAGATATTTATAAACAACTGCAATTCACTGAAATACAGTAAATCAAAACAATTTTTAGCGTGCAGATTGTATATTGTTGTAGTGAATTTCATTGTAGCATTTTGTATTTTAAAGAGATGTCTCTCTCACTTCCTCTTCCACTGATAATCAGGGTTTTCAATGTACATTCACATCCCTCATTATCCTCATTCAAAGAAAACTCTTAACTGATCAGAAGTTTCATGAGGCCTCAAAATGTCACAATCGTTTTTCTTTTCCTTTTGAGGTTTTGAAGGTATGAATGGATTTAGAATCAATATAACAAACTATACATGTCATGAATGTTATTGTGGCATATTCACAGCAAGAAAAGCAGCAGCAAATGCCCCAGACTGGAGAGACAGGTGGAGTAGCTATTTGCAGACATGGGCTACAGACACACCATAAGTCACAGCTGCAAGTAGCATTTGTGACTATAAGCCATTGAATATCTCTCGTGTCCACCAGCCCAGAGCTCCTGGGGAAGCAGCATCTTGGCTAGGCCCTCCTTAAGCCAAGCCCAGGGCATGCTGCCCCGACTGCCACACCATGAGTCCTTGCGATGTGCCAACAACACTGCCCATGAGTCAATCTTTTCCATCACAACTGTCAGCCACATGCTTAATCTCAAAGGATAATAGGGGAGTTGACAGAAATCATACAGCATGTTAAAAATCAATTTGGGAAATGGCCTCATAGCATTACACTAGGAAAATGCATCAAGCCAGACAAACCAGAAGAGGTGTTATTTAGGTATCAATATTATTGCATTTATTCTAAAAATAACTGGACATGGGGACTACATGTTGTATAAAATGCATTAATAAAATTCCCAGATTTCAAGACAATGTCTAAGTGTTTCATACTATGACAGTAACAATGAAATTGCCTATATATTTACTATTTAGCAGGTTTTTATGTATTTGCTTCACCTCAATATAAACAAAAGTAGGACTCTTCACACCCCTAAAGCTGGAAACATATCATTCATTTACATGAATATTCACTGGATTCCTGTAACAGAATGAATTAGAGGGAAACAATCTTATCGATTTCTAAACCCTGAATTCCCGTGGAGGGAAAAGAACACACAAGAAGGTAAAATGAATGACTCTGTTCCAGAGAATGCAAAAGAATAATGTAATATTAAGCGATTTCATCGTTGCTCTCACTATAATCATAATTACAGAATTTAAGAGAATTGTTTAAAAAATGTTTTTGTTATTTCAAATACAACTCAAGGGAAAATATTTTCCATCTCTCCTTTGTTGCTGTTTCTAAAATTCTCATCTGAAAGATTTTAAACTGAGAGCTCCAAGATCTGGGGAAAATAAGAAAGACAAACAAAACATATAAAGCCTCACTAGAGGTGGAGCTCAGAGGTCTCAAGTATAATCCTAAATGAGTTATTCTATTTTAAAAAAGGAAAATGGGCAATTGAATCCCTCCTCCCAGCTCCCAGGCTGGCTCTCCATTGATGAGCGCTGCCAGGCTTGTTTCTCTGTCTTCTCTCTTACAAATCTGTGGTCTTGGACAAGTTACTCCACCACGCTAGGCCTTAGAGTCCATATGAAAAAGTTGCAGTAGTTATTGCTATTACAGTCAAAATTATGCAGGAAAGCTGGGAAAACAGGAAGTAGTTCATGAATATTAGTTTGCACAGTGATTAATGTAATACACCCAGAAGTCAGGTGACTTAAAAGTATTATAAGTCAACCTTAAGTAATTTTTAGAAAAGGCAGAGCATTTAAAAATATAACCTATGAGAAACTCCTGCAATAAAACACACACACACACACACACACACACACACACACACAAATTTCTCTCTCTCTCTGTGTATATATATATACATATATATATATATGTGTGTGTGTGTATATATATATATATATATATATATATATATATATATATATATTTCCTTATTTAAAAAAATAGATTCAGGAAAAATATAAATTAGAAGAAATTCTCGGTAAAAAGTAAAAAAAAAAAAAAAAGATACAGAGGTTATACTTATGCAGTTATTATTGTTGAGCACCTATAATTCCTTATACCTCACGTTTTTATCAGAACATGTGCAATGTTTATCAGGGCCCAAGAAATGCCTACCTGGACTCAAAGAATGCTAAGGCTTGTTAAGGCACTGCCAGTCTGTAGATGAAGAAACTGGGTCCCAAAGGGATTAACTGGTTCACACCTGGTCACAGAACTAGTTACTACAGTAGGCAGAGGTCAAGTTCAAATCCAGGCGTCTTGCCATTTGGTCCCGCATTCTTTCATCCCCATCACGCTGTGCCTCATTTCCAGGACAGCTGGTGATTCCCTTTCCTTCTACAGGTTCTCTGCCTGCACAACATGTGGCCCTGTCCCTCTCTCTTACCTGCGCATGACAGTGCAACACTCATAATTATCATTCCGGTCCAAGCACCCAAAGCAGATGATCATTAAATTGCTCGATGCACGATTTCAATCACTCACATGGCTGGAGAGTGATATCAAGCAGGGTGGAAAAACTAAGGCACCTGCCTCAATCCCTGGCCGCTCTCTATGGGGAGTGTACACATAAACAGTTTATCTTCCCAGCCCTTGCAGGAACTCTGAGGCAAGTCACAGATATCCAGAAGGTTCACCGGGGTTGTACAAGGGGGTGTCAGTGGTCCCCTGGTTGAGCAGCACTACATAAGGAGCCAGGTCATACAACCACAGACACGCTGCCATGAGCTGAGCAAAGCCCCGCTCACGTATGTTCATCACACAAAGTCTTTATTCAAAGTACAGGCTTCCTTTATACTGCAATGTGCATGGACCTCCTAAGTTTCCCCAAGTACTGCCCAGAGCTGTGCTGCCCAGCGGGGAGACTCGCTGGAGTCCTAGAGCTTGTGCCTGCTCTAAATTGAGAAGCGCTCTCTTACGCATCCTAAGTACACATCAAATTTATAAGACGTGGTATAAAAAAAAGGAGTGGGAGTCATTATTTATTATTTACTAATAATTGCATTGATTACATTCTGAAATGATTATATCATGCATATCATACTGGGTTAAATGAAATTTAATTCATCTCACCTGTTTCTTTTTACTTTTTTAAAAGCCTCGACTATGAGAAAATTTAAAATTACATATGTGGCACACATTCATGGCACACAGTATATTTCTGTTTTAGAGGTTAAACCATTATATTAAAAATATTTTGACTTAGTCTTGTAAAACTACATACAGGACCTGGGGTGTAAGTTTTCAAAGTCTTGGAAGAATGGAAGTTGACAGTATGAGGCTGATACACAACGTGTCCCTCACATAACCTATAGGACAGGACCTTTTTCACAGCCCAGGTCCTTTTTTTTCACTGTCAAAACTAACAGTTATGGTTTTCCTACCCCGTAGGAAGGGAACGTGGATATATGAACTATTCGTACTGAAAAAGGACATCATACCTATATTTGTGCTCACAGGAGAGCCAGCATTTCAGTATCTGCCACACAGAGGGCTCTGGTGGCAGTGTTAGCCTGAGAAGCATCAAAACCAGTAGAAAGGGAACCTCACCCTCATGGGGCAAGCACAGAAGGAACCTCTACCCTCTCCTTTCTCCTCACCACAACACTGAACAGTAGGGGGAGGAAAAGGTAGGACATGACAATCAAACTATGCTCCGCCTCCACCACGAGTCGCTAGGGGCACAGAGAGGTCCAGCCTGCAGTGAAAAGTGGTGGGAGAAGAGGATGGAAGAAAAATGTAAAATTAGAGAAGAAATTCAAATTTTAAAATGAATAAGATACATTCCAAGAACCTGAATGAGAAGAGAAAAGAAAAGAAAAGGGGGGGGGGAGATTTTACACAATTAGGTCAAGATGTCATGTCATTAAATCTTCAAGCCAGGGGATATAATTAACATAGAGCAACTGGGCGGGGGGGTGGGGGGGTGGGGGGGTGCAAGCATTTAGAGAAGAAAAAAAATAACCTCATCTTTCTTGAACCTCAAATATTAAATGGAATTCCATATAAACAATGTAATAACTTATCAATAGTTACAAATTTCAAAAGGTCTTCCATTTTCTGAAGGATGTGTAAAGGGTAAGACAAGAGCATGCCATGGAGGGCCTGGTTTGGCGGAAGGCGCCTGGGATGGTCACAGGCAAAAGGTGTTGGACCTGAGCTCTGGGTAGGGGGCGGGGTAGCAGGGAGCAGTGGCCCAGGCATGGAGAGGGTCCTGTGGCCTGGGCGATGAAGGCCTGGGGCTGGGAGCAACTTGCTAGTCTCTCTGGAGAAACTAAACGAAGCCCGCGTAATTTGGGCATAGAGATGGGAGGTGGAAGTGAGGGCAGCACAAGAGGTTAAAGGGAAGGCAGAAAACAAAGCATGGAGATTCATGTGAGTCAAAGAGAAGTATTTGACCTGTCCCCAGGAAGAAACCAGAAGCGTGTGCGAGGCATGAGAGAACACCAAGTGCTGTTGTCCTTCCACACTATTAGATGCAGAGACGGCTGACATTCTTCTCAGCCAACTCAACTTAAATTTTGGTGCATATTGTTGAAGGGTGCCATTGACAGGTTTGGATGGCGGCGGGTACCAATGAGGTAAGGAAGGGTACCTAGTACAGCGCTCCACACTCAGACTGGAGAAGGCTGTCAACTGACTGTGGGATTTCAGGAAATTTCAAACAGGCCTTCAGTTGGCTCAGCCCCAGGGCCTCTTAGATCCAACTTGTTTCTGGACTTTTCTCTGAATGCACAGATCCCTTTCAGCCTGCTGGGCTGTCTTTGCAGGAGCTGCCACTGCCTACTCTAGTCTCGTCACCTATGTAAAAGTCACCTATGACCACTTTGCTCTTCCAAGTTCTACAGGCTGAAGATGCAATGATTCAGATGCTGCAGGCAAACCTCAGCAGGGCTTTCCAACACTGGACTGCACGTAGGTGGCAGCTTCTGTTTTGACCTGCCTCACTGTTTTGACGTGTTTAAGCTGCAGGAAACAGAAATACATCCAGTTTTATGGCTGCTTGGTTCTCTGCCTCCTTCCCAAGGAGGTAGAGCTCAGATGTGCAATTTCCCTAGCCTCCTGTTGGTCCAGGAATGCTGGCACTGAATCACATCTCAGCTACCTGCAGGACAATTTCTAGACTCCTCTCTGACCAGCTGAATGAAACAAGGATTCATCTGAGGATGATATTCTGGAGACAAGAAATGAATTCCATACAATTCAGCAAATACGTGACAACGCCTCCTCACATAGTCACACCCTGTTAACGCCATTTGTCAGCTATCCAGGAAATGATTAATTTAGAAGTGATGTGTGTGCCTTTTGGAAATATAAGAAACACTTACCCCAATCTCTGGCAGAGGATCCTTATGTTCATGTAGGACACTGGTTCGAACCTATGGAGAAAAACAAACATTTTCTGTGCAACTCTGGAGTAGAAACCAGTGCTGAACCTCCACACCGGTGCTGGCTTTTACTTTGCTTCATCTGGTGTCAAGGCAAACTCTGGTTAATCATTACTGAAGCATCTGTGTGCAGCATCCACTGCAGGGCAAGAAAGCTGTAGTTCCTACACTTCTGCTTTTCCTAAGTACACAGAACTGCCTGGATCCTCACTCTATCACCACCTGTCAAATACAGAGCTATCTAGCCTTCCGGTGAATCACCTTTCATTTCCTCAAGAAGCAACCCTCCTTCAACATTCAAGAGTAGGGGCAGAATTGGTGTAGAGGAAGTTATTCCATGTCTGCCCAATAATTATTTATTCTCTGGATGCGCCCCCAAACCCACTGTCCTTATAAGTTATTCCTCCCACTTGAGAATTCTCCGCCAAATTTTCAGATGCCA